>NC_051177.1:31370196-32017695 GCF_013339695.2 Rhipicephalus sanguineus
TGTGTGTGTTGTGTGTGTGTGTGTGTGTGTTACATGGGTGAATTAACAGGAAGAGCAGTAAAAGACAGAGCTAGCCAGTGCAGAGTTGAGCTTGCTACCCTGCGTTGGGGAAAGGTGGCGGCAGAGGTAATAAAACATTAGAGGAGGACACACAAGCAAAAGAGAAAACCGAAAAGAAAGAACATGGGTGTGGTGTAGTGCACGACAGTCCTTGAAGGCTCCGCAAGAACTCACCTTAGCCTTATCTTTCCTAGCGCACTTTTTTTGTTTGCGTTCATACACGGCAGTGGTTTGTACTTGAAGATACTGTGCATTCGCATGCGATGCAGTTGCTGGAGTTCACGGTTTTCTATCGCACAGTATCTTCTATCGACTCTGGCCTGAAGGCTGTCTCTGAGAAGTTAATTCTGGTTAATAATAATGTCTAGGGTTTTACGTGCCAAAACCACGATATGATTATGAGGTGCGCCGTAGTGGAGTGAGTGAGACAACATTATTAAATGTCCTCCAAATTGATGCCCTGGGTCTAGGCCACATGGATGGATGGATGGATGGATGGATGCTATGAGCGTCCCCTTTATAACGGGGCGGTGACATGTCTGCCACCATGCTCGAAGAAAAAAGAAAAAACTTCCTTGTTTCATGCTGGCCTAATATATTATCTACATTGATTCAATCTATGTTATTATACCAAAAAAATTATAAATTCACGGTCTATCTCTCTGCCTCTTAAGGCAGAATGACCTTATTTTTTTTCCCCATTATTTATTTTTGTACTTCATCTCTACTTTTGTGCCACCAATACTCTAACCGTCTCTTACATATTTCTATCGCGGACGTGTTCAGCTTTCCATTGTTGGCCCTAAAACCCAAGGCTTCCTGTAGACTCGTGCCCACAAGTATACCTGGGTGAATATCGCCACATTCAATCAGTACATGTTCCATCGTTTCCTTAGTTCCCCCGCAGCATGTACATTGTTCTTCTTCGTTACTGAATCTCGCTTTATAACTACGCGTTCTAAGGCAGCCCGACCTTGCTTCAAACAGTAAAGCGCTTCCCCTTGAATTATCATAAAACATTTCCCCCCTTATTTCGTTTTTTCCCTTTCGGTAGTTACTCAGAGCCGGCTTCTTTTCCATCGCTGTCATCCAATAAGTCCTCTCCGCCTCTCTGACCTTCCGCTTAATGCTCCTTGTTGCCATATCGCCCGCACTGCTAGCCATATATTTACTGGTGAGCCTCCTAGTTCTTTTTCTCCACTGCGTGTCAACGCTTTTTCTATACAAATACCTGAAAACCTTCTCTGCCCATCTACTCTTCTTCATTTTCCTCAGCCTCTCTTCGAATCTCATTTTGCTCTGAGCTTCCCTCACTTCAAAGCCTATCCATCCCATATCACCCTTTACAGCCTCATTTGTCGTCTTCCCGTGAGCGCCCAACGCGAGGCGGCCCACCGTCCTTTGATTTACATCCATTCCTGATTGCACCTCTGACTTCATGCACACCACTGAGTTCCCAAATGTAAGCCCCGGGACCATCACACCCTTCCACAGCCCTCGAAGCACCTCGTACCTATTGTATCCCCATAAAGCTCTGTGCTTCATAATTGCAGCATTCCTCTTTCCCTTTGCTACCGGTGCTTTCTCTTGTACCTCCATATAACTATCCCCCTCATTTACCCATACTCCGAGGTACTCGTACTCACTTACCCTCGGTATTTTTTGGCCCTGTACGAAGACCGCATGGTCTTCGTGATCATTGAATACCATCACTCCACATTTTGTTGCACTAAATCCAAGTCCTAGAGCCTCACATTCCCTTCCACATATATCTGCCAGTCGCTGTATATCATCTTGACTGTCCGCAAATAAGACAATATCATCAGCATAAAATAGACCTGGAAGCTTCTGCTCAACCATCGTGCCGACCTGTTTGTGCGACAAATTAAATCCAATTTTGCTACCCTCTAGCGCTTTTTCCATCCTCACCATGTACAGCATGAATAACAGCGGGGACAAAGGACATCCCTGTCTCAGCCCCTTGCTAATTTCAACGCTGTCCTTGCTACTTATTCCTTCCCATTCTATACAAACTGTATTTTCTCGGTATATTTCCCTCAAAAGCTGTATACAGTCGTCCCCTATGCCCACTTCTTTCAATATATCCCACAACATTTCCTGATTAACGTTGTCATACGCCCCGGTGATATCTAGATAAGCTACGTATAAGGGCCTGTTTTCTATTTTCGATATTTCTATACACTGGGTAAGAACAAACAGATTATCGTCTAACCGCCTGTCGATTCGAATCCATTCTGAAGTTCTCCCAAAATATCATTTTGTTCTACCCACGCTTCTATTTTTACCGGCGGTAGTAGAGAGACCTCTCTCGGAAGCTTCAGGGCTTGCTGGATCTCGCAAAGTTGGGCCTGGAGATCGGCTCCCCAGCGCGCCCTTTGTTCATCTGGCGAAATTCTCTTCTGAACTACTTCGCAATCCCAGAGTGTATGCTCTAGGCTGGCTCCTCTATCATTACATAAGCTACATTTGACCTCAGGGTATAATTGTGCAAGCATGCGGTTGAGTTGCACCGGGTTTGTGTAAGTTCTGGTTTGTTTGTCTTATTTGTCTTATTCACCTCTAGCCACCGGACACTTCCCTCTATTCCTCCAATTTTTCTCGGAGCCACTCCTATCCCAGCAAGCACCTCTTGTAATTACCTAGGCGTAGAACTAGACAGCCGTCTAGAGTTTGTTAATCACATAGCCAAAGTAAAACAAAAGATTGCCTACGGGATCCGAGTTCTTCTAAATTCGCGATATATATTTAAGCGTGACATTTTACTGTCGTTGTATTTGTCCATTCACGCATTAACTATACTGCATTACAAGCTGGGGAAATACTTGCATGACTCATCTACATTCATTACAAGTGCTACAAAATCAAGCTATTAGAATAATTACGTGTAGCGCATTTAACCACAGAGCCGCCAATCTCTTACAATCTAACTCTATTCTTTCAGTTTCGAAACTCATTAAATACAACCTTACAAAATTCTTGTTCCAAGAAATCAACCTCAGACGTTACGATGGCGTTTTACCCCGATCTTATCTAACAAATAATAATAATACTAGGTTTGCACGCAATAATAACTTTGTTTTACCCAAAGTGCATACCAATTATGGCAAGCAGAGCGTCCTGCTTTCATCCATCACTGTTTGGAACACCATACCCATCGAAATAAAAGCACTCAAAATTCATCAGTTTAAAAAACAATTAAAATATCATATTCTCTCAATCTCTGATGTATAGGCATGCTCATATTCTTACTTATTGTGTATTCTGATTTGATAACATCGTTCTCGTTACTTTGTATGTTCCTTTTTTTTTCTAGTACAATTTAGTTTTGTTCTATTTCAATGCCGATCATTTCTATTTACACCTTTTAGAATTCATATGCTTTGTTATGCTGTAACCTGAGTTTCTTGTTTATTTTGAAAAGGACGTCCCATTGCAGTCTTTGACTTCGGGACCTCCTTCTGTATATTCTCAATATGTAATCTTTGTACCAATCACAATAAAATTGATTCTGATTCTGATTCTGAAGGCACTCCGGAAATTTCGACCATCTGGTGTTTCTTAACGTGCACTGACATCGGAGAGCACACGTGCCTCTAGCATTTCGCCTCCATCGAAATGTGACTGCCGCGGCCGGGATCGAACCCACGAACTTTGGGTCAGCAGCCGAGCACCGTAACCACTGGCGGACAAGGAAGAAGCTCTGGTTCAGCTAAGACTGATTCGTACAGTGCTCTGTGTCAAGTCATCCACACGATATATCAAATTGCATCGCTTCGTGTACTAAATTACTACATACGGGCATTGTTCTCGTCGTCAGGTGCAAGACAAGTACATCTCGCTCTTCGACGTCTCTTTGTCTGATCCTGAACAACGGATCCATGTTCCTGGCTACTGGCGATTGTGTCACGTGGATGAAGACAAAGAAGAAATTGCTGTGGCTCCCTCAAATAAAGATTGAGTAAATGAGGAGTCACGTGCGGACTTCAACAACGCCTTGTTCACCTCTTCGAATTGTAAACATGTATCATTTGTATAGACATCAACAAATATGCTTTCTCGAAAAAGTATACGTTCACAGAGCTCTCATCGTTGTTGTAGTTTGCGTGAAAAGCCTTGCCTGCGTATTCTGGATAATATAGCGCATCTTCGCGTACCGTTTTCAAGCCATCATTAACGTGTCTAGTGCTCTTTGACCAGATCTTGTCCTGGCGCCAAGAAAACAGATATATCATCATCATTGCGTAGTGCTTTTCGCTTGCGCTCGGTGTGTGCACACAATCCAACCACTGCGAGAGCATGTACCTTAGAGATTAATCATTCGGATAGCTACGAACATTCCAGTCGGGTCGCCCCAGGGCTTAAAGTCTCCCTTCATCGGAAGGGGGGCCCCTCACAAAGCGGCAATATATATATATATATATATATATATATATATATATATATATATATATATATATATATATATATATATATATATATATATATATATATATTGTTACGAATATATTTAACTTGTTTACAGTATGGAATAGTCCAGCAGTCAAGATGGCGGTTGTGTATCTTCAGAACACCGACACGTCGTCTGCCTCCTCTTCGCACACCTCCCCAGTCATAGCTGCAACCCCGCTACATCGACCTCCGGCGGCGAAAGCGCCGACTCGGCGCTTGTTAGCAGGTGGTGGGCGAAAGGTACGGCTTCAGGCGAGCGACGTGGACGACGTTGGAAGATGTAGAGGGCGCCGTATGGTCCAGAGGGGCGATGTCATAGGTGACCTCAGTCACCTGGCGTAGCACACAGTAAGGTCCGGAGTACTTGGGCAGAAGTTTTTCGGCCAGGCCAACATGCCGAGACGGAGACCACAGGAGAACGAGGTCACCCGGATTGAAGCGAACGTTCCGGTGGCAACTGTCGTATGTATGTTTCTGGCGGAGTTGCGAGTCCGAAAGGCGTCGATGGGCGATCTGACGGGCCTTTTCGGCTGTGCTAATAGCGTGGCGAGCATATTCGGTGGACAGGTGGGCAGGGGTGGGTACGAGCGTGTCGAACGGCAAGGTCGGTTCTCTTCCATACAAAAGGTAAAAGGGAGAATATCCAGCAGTGTCGTGGCGCGAGCTGTTGTACGCAAAAGTGACAAAGGGTAGCGCAACGTCCCAGTCGCGATGATCAGTCGAGACATACATGGCGAGCATGTCAGTGAGCGTGCGATTCAAACGTTCTGTGAGTCCGTTCGTTTGGGGATGATAGGCCGTCGTAAGCTTGTGCTTGGTTGCACAAGACCGAAGTAGGTCCTCGATTACCTTGGATAAAAAGTAACGACCTCGGTCCGTGATAAGTTGACGAGGAGCGCCGTGATGTAAGATGACGTCTTGTATCAAAACTCGGCGACGTCTGTAGCGCAGCTGCTCGGGAGAGGTCTCGTAATGGCAAAACGGGTCGAATAATCCGTAGCGACGGCGACCCATCTGTTACCGTTGTTAGAAAGTGGGAAGGGTCCCAAAAGGTCGAGGCCGACAAGAAAAAAAGGCTCAGCAGGTACGTCGATAGGTTGAAGGAGCCCGGCGGGATGCACAGCTGACCTTTTCCGGCGTTGGCACGACTCGCAAGAAGCGACATAACGATGTACGGAACGGTAGAGGCCGGGCCAGAAAAAGCGTCGGCGGACACGGTCGTACGTTCTGGCAACACCAAGATGGCCGGCCGTTGGTACATCATGTAGTTGCTGAAGTACGGTCGAGCGGAGATGAGTGGGTACTACAACTAGTAGTTCCCACTGACCTCCATTACAAAGGCTGGACGGCGCGTCCCCGCTCTGCGAGGCGGGCGCTTGTGAAGCCACCGGAAGGCCCTCTGTTTGGCCCGGAAGCTGGCGTCTTCTGCCCGTCTCATTCGCGCAATTCAAATATTCCCGGGTGGCAGCTGTTGTTATGATCTTTTTTCTTTTTTATTTTTTCAAACTCTGCGATTACGCCTCACTTTAAACGCCGACGAACGCTGCACGAAACATGACAGACGCCGTGCCGACACCGTCCGAATATGGCGGAGTGCTGCAACGTGCAAAATGCGTAAAAAGTAACGCAACTTTGAGGTACTTAGGCGTGAAATGTCTTCCCTGGCGACTTTTACGGTCGATTGGTACAGTGTACTGCGCTACAGGCAGGTATTTCTTTAAAAAAAGAAGAGAAAGGCTCTCTTCCGGGACAAATACGGCGGCTTCCGCTGGCTTCACACCCGCGTGCTCGATGCGCCATCCAGCTCCTCCTAGTGGAGATCAGTGGTAGTTCCTGTCCCACTGGGCGCATGTTCCGGCGGTATAAAATGCCGTCGATGATGACGAACATGCGAAGCGAACTGTCCGTCGAGTCAGGCGGGTGATTAGATCTCGTAGGGACGCGTCACGCTGTTGCTCGTCACCGATGTTGCCGAAAGCGGAGAGCGAGGAAATACAGATGGACGTGTCATCCGTTACGAGGTCTGGATCGTCGACGGGGTACCGAGAAAGGCAGTCGGCGTCTTGGTGTAGACGGCCGGACTTGTAGACCACTGTGTACGTGAATTCCTGGAGGCGTAGAGCCCAACGAGCTAGGCGCCCTGTTGGATCTTTGAGTGCTGAAAGCCAGCATAGAGCGTGGTGGTCTGTGGTAACGGTGAAAGGTCGACCATATAAATAGGGGCGGAATTTACCAACTGCCCATACAAAGCGCCAGGCACTCGCGCTCAGTAATAGAGTAATTGCGTTCGGCAGGAGAAAGGAGCCGGCTGGCATACGCAAGAACTCTATCATGACCGGATTGACGCTGGGCTAACACAGCGCCAATGCCGTAACCACTAGCGTCGGTGCGCACCTCGGTTGGAGCGGACGCGTCGAAGTGGGCGAGGATCGGCGGTGTGGTGAGCAGCGTAATGAGGCGGGAAAAAGCACTGGCTTGGTCAGGACCCCACCAAAATGGCACATCCTTCTTGAGAAGGTCAGTGAGGGGCGGGCAATATCTGCGAAGTTTCGGACGAATCGTCGGAAATATGAGCATAGGCCCACAAAACTTCGAACGTCTTTGGCACAAGTTGGTACGGGAAAATCGAGGACAGCGCGAACTTTGTCGGGATCGGGTCGGATGCCAGATGAGTCGACGAGATGCCCCAGAATAGCAACTTGGCGATGGCCAAAGTGGCACTTCGATGAATTAAGTTGTAGCCCAGCCGCACGAAACACGGAAAGAATAGACGAAAGTCGGTCGAGGTGAGACTCAAAGGAGGGAGCAAATACAATGACGTCGTCCAGGTAACAAAGGCAGATAGACCATTTAAAGCTGCGCAAAAGCGTGTCCATCATCCGCTCGAACGTGGCCGGCGCATTGCACAAACCGAACGGCATGACTCTGAATTGGTAGAGACCGTCAGGCGTTACAAGGCGGTCTTCTCACGGTCGAGGTCGGTCTACGGCGATTTGCCAGTAACCAGAGCGTAGGTCTATCGAAGAAAATAGGTAGCACCATGAAGGCAGTCCAAGGCGTCATCGATACGAGGAAGCGGGTAGACATCCTTTTGGTGATCTTGTTTAAATGCCGATAATCCACGCAGAAACGCCAGGTGTTGTCTTTCTTTTTAACTAAGACTACAGGGGAAGCCCACGGACTCGAAGAAGGCTCAATAATGCCTTTTGTGAGCATCTTATCGACCTCCTGTAGAATAACTTGGCGCTCTGATGGTGAAACTCGGTAAGGACGCCTGTGAATTGGAGCTGCATCACCAGTATCTATGCGGTGCTTGACTTGCGAGGTTTGACCTAAGGGCCTACCGTCAAAGTCAAATATGTCAGAGTAGGTCGTAAGGAGATCACTGAGGTCTCTAACTTGAGAGGGCAAAGGTCTAAGGCAATCATCTTGGTTATGTTGTTGTGCAGTGTAGAAGAGGGGACTGCGTCGACTCTGTGCGGGTTTGGAGAGACGACAGCGGGCAGTTCGGGTGACACCGATGAGATCTGGCACTCGTACGACGGTGACAGAGTAGCGAGAGCAATGCCTTGTGGTAGGACTTGAGGGCTCAATCCGAAGTTCAGAAGAGGAAGGCACGTCTTGTTCGCTGTAATAGTTACAACTGTGTACGGAGAGGAGACGTTGCGGGCCAGTAGAACACTGGGAGAGGGAGAGACCACGTAATCCCCATCCGGTACACTGGGATATGGTTCAACAGCAACGCAAGTCAGGGCTTGTGGTGGCAGACGAACAGCCTCAGCACACGAAAGTTTCATCTGAACCACCTCCGACACGTCGGCGGACGCAGGCAAATCAAGTTGTACAACACCGGCCGAGCAGTCAATGACAGCAGAGTGGTCAGACAAGAAATCGAGTCCGAGGATGACATCATGAGGACAATGAGCGAGAACATGAAACATAACGGACGTCTGGCGGTCGGAGAACCTCACACGTGCCGTGCACATTCCGAGTACAGCCGGAGTTCCTCCACTAGCGACACGTACAAATAGGGACTCGGGCGGCGTAAGGACCTTATTTAATCGTGCACGGAGATCAGAGCTCATAATAGAAATATGTGCGCCGGTATTAATGAGGGCAGTCACAGGCACGCCATCCACTTCCACAGCAAGCAGGTTCTGGTCCGTAGTGAGGGTCAGCAGAGGGTTTTCAGGTCGGGGGTCGAATGCAGCATCACCTCCGGGAGCTGCATTGCTCAGTTTTCCGAGTATGGGCGTCCAGTAGGGCGAGGCGACGAATGGCGACGGGGCTGAGGTGACCGGGAGCGACGATCGTGTGGGGACGGCGAACGGCTGGAGCGTCGGACCGATGTCGTCGGAGGCTCATCGTATGGTGCACCGTCGCGAGCGGGAAAGTGCAGGGGTCGGTGGTTGTCGTCACGTCGATAGCCAGCAAACGAGCGAGATGGAAAGGTGCGAGAACGACAGTAGCGGGAAATATGTCCTACACCATGGCAACGAAAGCAGATCGGCTTGTCGTCCTGCGTTCTCCACTGGGCAGGGTCACGATAGCGGCGAAACATTTCCGGTGCACGAGGAGGCGTTATGGAACTGACACGAGGTTCTGTCAACGAACATACCGGCTGCAGTCCGACATTTGCAAGCTCCTCCCTCACAACCTGCTGGATCAACGAGATCGTTGGTCGAGGATCATCAGATGGCCGCGTCAGGAAAGATGATGGCGACGCCGCCTCGATTTCTCGGCGCACGATGCGAACTACGCTCTCGTTGGTAGGCGGTTGACCGCATGGCGGCTGAAGGTCCTCGCAGGATGATGTAGCGGCCGTGTTCGGAAGTCGCATGAAATGCTGGGCAATGCGGCGACTCTTCAGCTCTTCGAACCGGCGGCACTCTTTGATGATGTCGTCCACGGTTGAGCAGTCTTTAGACACAAGTAAATTAAAAGCGTCGTCCGCAATTCCCTTGAGCAAATGGCTTACTTTGTCGCCCTCTGACATGTTGGCACGACGGCAAAGGGCCAGGACGTCAAGGATGTAGGAGACGTATGATTCGGTGGAAGTTTGTGCCCGACAGGAGAGTTCTTTTGAAGCGGCCCCGCTGGCGTCCGACGGCTCTACCAAATAGGTCGCGAAGCTTCTGTTTACAGGCATCCCAACTTGTTAAGTCAGCTTCATGAGCCTGAAACCACGCGCCTGCTGTTCCGCAGAGATAGAAGTCAACGTTGGCGAGCATCATTGTAGGGTCCCACCTGTAGACCGCTGCAAACCGCTCGTACTTCGCAATCCAGTCATCGACGTCAACGTGGTCGGTGCCGCAGAAGTTACCGGGATCGCGCGGTTGAGTCAATACGACCGGCTGTACCGGCTGTACCGGTTGTACCGGAGTCACGGTCGAAGCGGCAGCAGCAGAGTTGCTTTCTGTTGACATATTGAGGCCGTCCAGGACACGTCCGCTGCGGAGTTCCGTCTTTCGTAGTACCCAGCACCTCCACCAAAATGTTACGAATATATTTAACTTGTTTACAGTATGGAATAGTCCAGCAGTCAAGATGGCGGTTGTGTATCTTCAGAACACCGACACGTCGTCTGCCTCCTCTTCGCACACCTCCCCAGTCATAGCTGCAACCCCGCTACAATATATATATATATATATATATATATATATATATATATATATATATATATATATATATATATATATATATATATATTATATATATATATATATATATATATATATATATATATATATATATATATATATAGCAGAGCCGCTGGCTTCTACGCGCAGATCGTGGCTTGTTGGAACGCGGTGCGAGCTGGCATACCAGAGAATAAAGATTTTTAGATATATCGGTCAAGATCAAGATTTTTATATCGGTCAAGGTCAAGATTTTTAGATATATCGGTCAAGATCGACTTTCGCGGTCGTATTCTCCAATTTTGGGCAAAAATGTTATAGTACTAAGCGCATGAAAATGCGTTATTTCCAAGGGATGTTTACCGGAAATAAAAACAATAACGTATTAGGCTGAAAAACGTATTATGCAGAATCGTATCAACGAGATTTCACTGTATATATGTATGCCATACATTAAGCGTTAAGAGAGCTGTTTGCGATGACCACAGTGCCGTGAAGCCAACTGTCTCTAAAACTGAACAAATGTTTAAGAATGCTATACAATACATATATTATTCTGAATGTATTTCGGGCATTAATTCAACGTGTCAATCCAATCAAGCATTAAATGAAGTTATTTCTGGAATGATTTCTCAAAAATAACTCGAGATGTAAAGGCTTAAAGATATGTGAGCTCAAAATAAGTAACATTAGGGGGCTCACTGGATTCAGAACCTCAGGCACGACAATGTCTAATAAAGTAGGCAAAATACATGCGTCTTTACAATTAAAGACTTGTGATGCACAACTAAAAGAATGAAAATTGAGTGGCAAACTAAACAGACCAAGGTGAACCATTACTGTTTCACGAGCAGGTAGCTTCACACTCAGGTGCCTCGTGAAACAGTATGCTGTGCCAAGACGCTCTGTCGAAGAGGGTGGTGACCCGTGGTTCAGGAGGCGTTAGCCGTGGTGTTCGGTGTCTCAGTGAATTGCATTCAGCAGTACGACGATACCTGTTTTCTTCTGTTTTGCTGACACACTGCAACCAAACATTCGCGACTAAATCATTATTCGGAAAATTGCAGAGTATAATTTCCCCGCACAAAGCACTACTGCCAAAAAAATCAAATAGGTGCCGCAATGCCACCGTCGGACTGCCGAGGGGAGGCCGGACTCCTCCTTAAAAATTGGAGAGGGGGCCGGGCCCCCTCGCCCCGCCCCCTGACTTTAAGCCCTAGGTCGCCCGTTCCTGTAATGGGCTTCCTTAATCGTGAAGGCATTTTATATTGTAGCTTACGGGTACATCTACGCGTCACTGGCTATACGTGTAGATACCTGAATTCTGTACTACTGCGTCCTTGCTCTACCGCGTTTCTTTAAGTACGCCCTAACAATAGCCTATAGGAACGTGTCCTCCTCTCGCAGTCGTACGTAACTTGTCGGACATGTCTGGAACCTGTCATTGCCTACGAAAGCTAGTTGGATGAAAAAACACGACCTATACGATAAGTAGTAGCTCAAAGCTCGTACAATTATAAAGAAAATCTATTTGACTGGTGAAAAGGTTGCCCGCAGTCACGTGACTGTAACTCGCTCCTTTTCTACGTTACGAAAGGGGTTCGGGGGGACGACTGAGACAGGGCATAAGAATATGATGGCGGTCGGCAAGACAAGACGATGATCCTATAGCCATTGCATATTACTGTCTCTATGCAACAAGCACGCGGACGCTTACAGACGATTTTCTGCAGCTGGTTTGCGCAATTAAAATAAAATGGCGCCGCCGGCACCTGGTCTTTGAGTCCCAGAACGTGGCCTTTTGCAGCGCTGCTCAATATGTCTCCATCCGCGCCGCGTCATCTGCTCGGAAACCCCAGAGCGTCTGCACGCACGCGTTGGACAAGTAACAGCGAGGAGACGGCAGCGCCGGAAAAAAAAGACAACATGGCGGCACCTGTGCATGCGGTTTCCTTCCGCCTCGAATTTATCACATCGTCGTCGTGCGCTGTATGGCCCGTAAGTTCCAAACCTACGCTTTTATTTGCTTTATATCTGCGTCCTGAAGCTTCGAGAGCAATGTTTTCGGCGGTATTTTGCAGTGTTTCCAAGATCTATAGTATACTAGCTCTCAAACCCTCGGAGACAAAGCTTAGCAGGCGTGGCTAAATAAACATAGCTGATGTCAATAACAAAGGCAAAACATACCTGATGCTCCTTCCTCAGCGCGAGATGACACAAAGCGATAGCCGATTTCACTATTTATTTATTGATGCCAGGACAGTGGGCAATAGGAAGTGCGAGTTCGGATCGTGCGGAGCGGAGCGGTCGCGTCCGCATGGGTGCTGTCACATTGATTTGTAACCACAGGTACTGACGCTTGCTGATACAACAATTAAAGGCATACGCCATAAATTCGTAGCAGAATAAACATATCACTTATCGCTGCGGCGTAGTACGTGCCAAACAAACGCAAATGTCGCAATCTTGTCAACTTTTAGGCGATTAAATATTGAACTATGTTTTGCTGCGCAAGCATGCGACTTGCTTACACCCTACTGCAACCAGCTTGTGTGGTACGGCCACAACCGCTTCGCTAGCCGAAGGCCGCCCCGCCACGGTGGTCTAGTGGTTATGGCGCTCGACTGCTGACCCGAAGGTCGCGGGATCGAATCCCGGCCGCGGTGGCTGCATTTTCGATGGAGGCGAAAATGTTTGAGGCCCGTGTACTTAGATTTAGGTGCACGTTAAAGAACCCCAGGTGGTCGAAATTTCCGGAGCCCTCCACTACGGCGTCTCTCATAATCATATCGTGGTTTTGGGACGTTGAACCCCAGATATTATTATTATTATTATTCGCTAGCCGAAGGCCAGTTATACGAACACGTGATAAAACATGGCCGCGCCCGTACGGCACTGCGGAAAATCGTCTATACGTGGAATGTGGTATGTTTCTTTGCCAACGATACGCTTCTATAAAGTTCACCTGCACATTCAAGATAAGGGTATCACGTGAAAAACCAAAGGTTCGTGCGTATTTCAAATGCTAAGCATTTCTTAGCGAACCTCTCGCACTTTGAGCGTTTCTATCTACATATCTATCTATCTATCTAGCCGCCTACGTCGGGAAGCTTTCATGATCGCCTCCATAACTTGGCGTGGACCAAAATTCGCATGGGAGGGTAAGAAGATTTTACGAATGTGGCTGTCAGGTAATGACATAAATAATGTGAAAATCCTGTCGCGTACGTCGTCAAACCCTTTCCTCCGGACACGTGTGGCTCATACCCGTTTACCACGGGCCGCGGTGCACGGGTATGCGCCACAGCTGATTGACTGTTTATATTTACCCAGGAACGGTGAGAACAGACAATAAATGCGAGAGCGTGAAGAAAAACATACATCGGCAGCATTTACGCAACGAATGGAAATAATGAAAATTGGGATCCCAGCAGGAATCGAACCCAAGCATTCTGCGTGGCAATCAGGTATTCTACCACAGAGCCACGCCAGGTCTATAAACCGGTTTGGAAAAAACAGCCTATGCAGGCGTAACGTCGGTACAACATCAATTGTGCTGTGGTGATTGCTATGTAATTTTACAAGAAAGCAATAAACACTACATGATACTCCTACGATACAGGCATCATATAAGATTGACATACAACCGCTTTGTAGACGAGGCTACGTAGGCCACATACGCCCAGGTAGTGTACGAAAACGACAAGCGCCATCCACTGATGTTGGTCTACGTAGCACTATCCAGGCCTACACTCTAAGAAAAAAGAGAGTCAAAAGAGGGTCATGGAACCGTGACTCTCTTCGGGTGTCCATCTGACCCCTTTTGGAAGGTACAGGCAGAAAGAAAGAGTTCGCATTTGGGAAGGAGTCACTGGACCCTCCTGAAGCGCGTTTCGAATGGCTTCGGTATACGGAAGAGCCGCCGTATACGCCATACATATCGCATGCTCGCCCTTTGGCGCCGATGGCGCCTTGCTCGGCGACGCAGACGGGGTTGGCGCCGGGGTGGCGCGCCGCTCTCCTCTCTCAGTCGTCTCAGCGGCGTCAGCGGTCTCAGTCTCTCAGTCTCCTGGTCTGTTGGAATGCGTTGCGTGGATGCGTTGGTTGCGCGTCTTCGGTGGTATTGAGTACTGACGCCGGCTCCGTGCACGAAGTGACGCTTGGAGGGCGGTATATTCATGGAGCTGCGGACACCGACAACGGGCGCCAGTTAACGGTGAGTGTACTGCTTTCGTAGGTACTAATTTACAGCTTTAGCTGGGCGTCTGCAGCAGCGCTGCGGAATCTGCCAGCCATTTCCAACAGTAGCCTGTATCCGCGGGGCTGTAGTGGATGCCCAACTAAAGCTGTCAATTAACGAGTTGCCACCGTTATGCGCGTTGCTGTACAAGCTCCCATAAAGTGAGCGATGCAAACAATAATCGAGGGTCATTTCTTGCTGATCGCACGTCGTGTCTGCACTACTGAAGGTGCAAGATGTCGTTTTGAGATGCCCTTTAGTCTGCTTCATAATAAAATTTCCATCGACTTTGAGTGTGAGGCGTGCTTCCACGCGTGCACGGAACGTGAAAAAAAAAAAGCCTGTGTACAGAACGCTCAGACGCACTATATGTAATGGTTTTTGTTGGCTTAAAGACGGTAGTTTGAGGTGCAGATATAGTACGGTGGCTTCCAGAATGTACGCGGTAGTCATTCAAGTTGGACACGCCTCGCCGGTAAAGTGAAAAAAGCTCTAGACTTTGACGGCGCGCGTTGTTGCGGCCGCCGGCGTGCACTCTTTTCCCTCGTTTCTGTTTGCTGTTTTCGTGGTTTGCATACACTGCGATGACGTTGGGCGCTATAAGAGAATCGAGTGAGTGTACGTGATTGTGGGAGTTATGTGCGCTAATTCTAGCATATGACATGTCTGATCTCGACGTAGACGGCGTACGCACGCGCTGTGTGTCGTTCGGGCCCTAGTACTCGCATCTTTTTATCTGAGTATTTAAGGATGGGTTACGTTTGTAAAACGTGCGGTCAATAACCGCTCACGGCATGCCCCTGGCTGCCGGAGGATGTGCTTTGTTGTTTTGTTGTTAGCCTTTATTATGTCTGTGTGAACCACTTATTGTGTAGGTTTTGCAAACCTTTACTGCAATTTCATTTTCTCATCATAATATCACGTTCTGCTTTTCAGATACCGTTTTTCATGGTGCTCACGCTGGACAGGAGCGACAACCTAGCAAGCCACAAGTCTGATGCCTCAAGCCGTCACCACATTTTGATTTATTCTTAATCACAAGGAATAAATATGGAAACATGATGGCGATTTCTGCTGTTCATTTAGCTCAATATGACACTGTGCACGTCAGTCACACATATATTCATAGAAGCATGTAAATGAGGAATACCCAAACTTCTTCATTGGAAATCACAGACCATCTTTTCGCGTTTTCTATATAACTTTGTTGGAAAATATGTGTTGTTTTGACGAGTTTTATTAAAATAATGCTAAAACTGAACTATTCTTTTTCTACAGTCGCTGGGCAGAACGGCAAGTATTATTGGACTTGTTTAAAATGAATACTCCACTATTTTCAACAGTAGTCGCGCAAAGTAGAGCAAGGATCAAATGAGTAGCTTAAAATACTTGTGGAGTCGCTTGATGCTTCGGTGTGGGTCCCTTGACCCCCCTAGGAGCGTTACCGGCAAGAGTCGTCTGACTCCCTATGAGTGTTAACGTGATCCTCCCGATGAGAGTCTTTGCACTCTTCCTAGAGGGTCAGGGGACTCTCCTAGAGCGAGCCGACCCTGACCCACCAAGAGAGTCACCGTGACTATTTAAAGAGAGTCCTATACGTGGCAAGTCAGAACTCTCCGAAAAGAGTCACGCATACTCTTTTTTTTCTTAGAGTGTACCAGCCTCGATGGCCCTTACCTCATCAACGCGAAGGGTGACTCAATTGAGATTCCGACATGACGTCTGCTCTATCGACAGACAATTTGTCGACGAAATGACCGAGGCATCCGCGATTTCCAACAGCTGCACTATACCTTATACTTCACTACACATGAACCCCTCTTCACCGCGATCACGACCTGATCCGATAACACGTCATGACCAGCTGCCGGTGCTCCCTGATCACGGGGATGATGACCTTTTTAAGAACTGTCAAGAAGTTCTTCCACACATGCACACGGGTCGTGAAACGTGCGTGCGTTCTCCATGATAAAGAACAATTATAAGCACCGCATATCAGCTTACTGCTTCAAGTGTTGGTAATACCAACGTTGCCGTTGGCAGCGTTACCCAACCGAAACAACTGGTTATATAACACATATGCAGCTCTTCAACATATATGTGTGCGTATAAAAGTTATACAAATATTTAGCGTCCCTTTATAACGTTTCGTTCAGAAAAAAAAGAAAATTACGCCACAGTCACCTTCCCGCTGAATGCTTCGCATAACATCGACTCCCATGGTACGTGGGATCTGCCAAATTTTTTTCATTACAGAACAACCGTTGTGCACATACGGCCATGCGCCTCAGCTGAATAACACGAAATCAGGATCCTGCGTGGTGGAATTGGCGGTCGTTGCGATTTTGCAACAGGGCGGGTTTTGCAGCAGGTGTGCGGCGCTTCCTGCAGAGTGTATGATATATAATTTGTGACCTTACGACGACAAGTCCGCTCTCGCAGTCGCAATATAAATATCTATTGGTAGCAGGCGCAAGATATCTCTTCAGACTATCCGGCGGCCTTCTGGTTGCCACCCGGATATCGCGTGGGAATCATGTTCTCCGCAGAGCATCAAGTAACACATTTCGCTGTCCAGTATAGCTCCGGAAAGACAATATGGAGTGATCCGTATTGCTCAAGTCGCAGCAGGCTGCACAGACTGTAGGGAAGGCGCGTCGTCGTAATGTACTGACGACTAGGTCTCTGGTCTCGACTACTGCGGACGGGAAGGCGCGCTTGCCTATGGAGCAGCCAGTGTGTTGCCATAAGAGCAAGCACTTGGGCCAGTTGGTGCAGATACATGATCAAAATTCAAACAACGCATACCACATACATTCATTTCGTTTGTGCGCTAAAAAAGTGAAACATGAATTACCAACATGCCCAAGCGTACGCTCTATCGAGAAAGAACAAGATAACAGCATCCGCCATCCATCGCATCGGTCGCCCTAACAGAAAAAGAGATACAGTTCCTTGACAAATGGCAAAGGTGCTGACGGTATGTGCGCGAGGAAGGTGCGTCATGTGTAAAGCGTGAAGTTTGGCTGATGCTCCCGTGTTGTCGATATTGATTCCCATGATAAGGTGTCCTTACTATGTCGCGCTTTCAATAAAAATTTTAGTTGAGAGTCAGCGCTTGTGTTCTGTCTATTTCTTCTCCCTCTTGTCTGCGTTTTCTTGCTCTGTTTGAATTTGCATAATGCACTGCCACCATAGGACCAGATCTGGTCCCTATTGCTTCCATTATCCATATTAGCATTGGGTAAATGACCGCTACGCCGGAAATATCTCACAGCATTTCATTCCAACAAAAGTTTTAAAGAGGCCTCTTTCTTGAAGCCGATGGACCTGTGTGTTATGAACAGATAACCTAGGCTCCGAGGACACGAACAGGGCAAGGTAGCGAGGATGCTGGGCTGCATGGCCATGGGCCCTGTTGCTGACTACATGGGTACGGAGACACCGCGGAGTAATCTTGGTCAAATTAAAGCGGTCCAGTACTCACGTTATTGGGTGCCACAGCGCGGGCCAGAAACGCCAGTGCTAGCAGAACGCAGGGGCAAGATGTCGCCATTAGAAATGGACACTAATCCACACCCACGAACATGACGAGATGTTTCTCTTTTCTTACGCTCGATATGAGCCGGGAAAAAGAAGGCAGCAGGTGACCAGCTGGTTACGTTATCGGTGGGCCCCTGCTTCTATCAGCCGCTGTCACCCACCCTTTCGCCCTCCATTCACATGGATGTCCGCCTTGACACTACGTCTGATTAGGGACCGAAACTCAAGATAACGTTTTCAACATTGGAAAGGGGCAAACGTGTGCTAAAGGGCTTGCCTGGTGTACTTCTCTCGTCCACACAATTCTAGATTAGAAAGGGGGCAAAAAACGAAAGAGGTCTATTTATGGAAGTTTTTTTGTCTGTACACCTGGCACATATAGGACGGCGTACGAAGGGGACCATGACAATAGCCAATTGGCAAATCGCAACGCCATTGTTTCAAGGTTATGGACAAGCGACAATGAGATCGCCGACAAAGTAGTTTTGAAAGCCAGGGTAAAAGAAAGAAATGTCAGACTGCGATAACATATGGAAGGTATGTTTAATGCACCTGTATGTATAGTTTCCAGAAAGTTTAAGAGGCCATACTTTTTAAAATTTTGGGTAAGAAGAAGCGAGATACACAAGAGCAGAGTATCACCCAGATTGAGGCAGCTAGTCACATATTTTAGGGTTCACATCATCTAAACATTTGCTCATAGTAACGGCTGTGAAACTCAACCATCACGAAGTTTCTTTTTTTTAAAATCAGGTCTGGGACCCTTTAGAGCCTGCAATAGTGCGCACACAGACACAGCGACCGTCATTCGTCGTCTAGCAGTGCAGATCTCGTACACAGTGTTGTTTTTTTCTGTTTACTTGTGCGCCATCGAGTCGCCCCATGTAACACAGCAGCTGGTATTGACTAATCCAGCTGTGTCTGCTACAGCCGCGTTAGAAGCCCAGTGCGCATACTCGGCACGATGCCTTCAGTCCCTCATTTGTCGGCTTTCGAAGTAATCCTTCCCGCAAAACCACAAGCCACGAAAATGCGAAAGACGATTTTACGCAAGAGACATGGGCGCTGCCACCTTGGGCTGTTAAACGAATGTTTTCTTATTCTCGTATATTGCGACGTGAATTAATAAGGTCATGAAACGAAAAATGCCCCAACCCAATCATTTTCGAGCGTATGCGTCTACTGTAGCACTGTTCGGTCCTGTTCGCTTAGCTTTTAAAGATACGAAACGGCACGGTTAACAGCCCAATAGCGGCACCGGAACTCATCCTTAAAATAGTCTATATCAACCTATTTTCGTGCAGTGTTATCGAAATGACCATCCCAAAAATAAATAAACTACACATTCATCCATAACGCATGTTCAGATATTCACGCCCGTGAATATGTTGAATTTCACGCGCTCATCCCACAAGAAGAAGAAGAAAAACAGCATGCGCCTGGGCTCGTGAGCGCGTTCTACCAGGAAAGAAGGAGCCATCTTGACGTTCTGGGCTCATGCGGACGCTAATAAACGTCTGTTTGAGCTTGTAAGTCCGCGTCAGCTGGTTTTTGTGCCACATATTTTACATTTGGTGCCGTTAAACCCGGGAGGCGACAGCCGGGAGCTACCGTCAAGGGACATCGCTGGTGGCTACCGACTGGAACAACAGCCGCGAACTACGGAGGCCAACAGATCAGCTGATCGCTATGGACAGGCTCAAGACGAAGAGGACCACGCGAAGGGCCCAGAACACCAAGCTCATTCAAGAGGCAAGTGCCTTACTTGAGCGTGATGACGCGACACTACAACAAATCGACTCGATTTATGAGAGGCTGACGAGCAATAACGAGGAGCTGAAGAAGATCAATGATGAGATGGAGAGCCACATAAGTGACGAGGCATTCGAGGCGGAGTACGCTACTGTAATTGAATATGAGGACAACGCGACCCGCATCTTAGCAGAGCTCCAGAGCAAACGCCGCCAGCATAGCGAGACATCTGCAGTGTCAGCGCCCATCGAAGTTCGCGACGTGCCGGCGGCTATTGGACCTGCTGATAGGCCAGGAGCCAAGTTACCGAAGCTGACAATTAATCCGTTCGCTGGTGACTTGTACAAGTGGAACGAGTTCTGGGAGCAATTCGATCAGGTCATCAACCAGAACGGCAATCTTTCAACTAGCGACAAATTTAACTACCTGAGGCTGTTCTTGAAAGGAGACGCAGCGGCAGCTATAGCGGGGCTTCCTACCACCGAAGCATGCTACGAAGACGCGTTAGACATCCTGAAAAGACGTTTCGGCGACAAAAGGCGCCTGGAGCAGGAGTATTTCTCAAGGCTTCGAAGGCTTACTCCTGTGCGTTCTTCCAACGAAGTGGCCAAACTCCGTAAGTTATATGACCATGTGCTCATTAACACGCGGGGACTGGAGGCGCTTGGCATCAGCAAGTCGTCCTTTTCATCGATGCTGTGCGACATTCTGCTGAGGGCATTGCCACGTGACATCGTCGTAGCATATCATCGATCCTGCGCGACACAACCTGAAAGCTCCAACAACGTTCAGCATGACACGGAACTAGAGCGTCTTCTTCACTTCGTCTCTATTGAACTGGAGAGCCTCGAAAAAAGTGACTATGGGGAACAGAAAGGATGCGATGAGGTGGCCTATCCTAGAGACAAGAGCCGTCGCTTTCACAGCGCGAACCCAACGTCATCGGTGCTTCACAACCAAGCTTCAAAACCATCTTCGGATACGGGCTGCACCTTTTGCAAATCTACGCAGCATTTGACGGAGTCCTGCCGTAGAGACCTACTGCTATCAGAGAAGAAGCTTCTCTCCGCCGAAATGCGGTGCTTTCGATGCACCTGTAAAGGTCACCGAGCAAGGGATTGCAGGCGTAGAATTGCATGCTCGAGCTGCGGAGGTCGTCATGCATCTAGTATGTGCGACCCAGAGAAACTGAGCCGAAGAGCGCGGGGAGACGTCAAAGGGAGCAGTACGACCGTATGTGCAGCTACAACCAAGAACAACGCAAGGAGTGACTCTCTGACCTGCGTGCTCCTACAAACTTTCCGCGCATGGGCAGTGACCGATTATTCGTGTCGCTATGTCAGAGGCGTGTTCGATGGAGGAAGTGAACGCACATTCGTAACCGAAGCACTTTCAAGGCGTTTGAAGTTGAAGTGTCTTGGCTTTGCTACTATAGCAATCAAAACTTTCGCTAACGTCAGCAGTTGTACACCGAAAAGACTCCGCATCGTAGAGCTTCACCTCCGAAGTCAACATTCCGACGTGGAAGTCGCACTGAGAGCCATCGAGATACCCCACATTTGCCAAGACATCTCAGACAGCACGATGACTTATGTGTTCGTCGCAGAATTCAAGAAAACCGGACACGATATCGCCGATGAGCTGCTCCACTCATCCATTGAGCAAGAAAGCGGAATAAGTGTGCTGATTGGCTCTGACCAGATGTGGACGGTGATGACAGGTGAAATTCACAGACCTAAAAGCGAGGAAAATATCATTGCCATGAACTCAAAGTTCGGATGGACATTCCAAGGGAGCACCGACCACTGGTCGTCTAAGGCAGTTGACTCCCGAGTCATGGTATGCGTGTTGAAGACTCAAGTGGAGGTTGGTGATGAGCTAATCCGGTCATTTTGGGAACTAGAGAGTATAGGCATATCTGATACCGGAAACAAGGAAATTGAGATGAGCTCAACTATGCAACACTTCGAGGAAACAATAGAAATGCGAGGAGACAGATACGAAGTGTCATTGCCCTGGAAAACTGGGCTTGAACTATGTGACAACAAGGAAGTCGCCACTACCAGACTAAAGAAACTTTTGAGCCGATTATCCAGAAAAGATGGTCTTCTGCAAACTTACGACGCCACGATCCGCGACTACCTACTAGCCGGACATGCAGAAGTAGTAAAGGAAAAACCTCGAAATCCGGCGAAGGTTTACTACATGCCACATAAAGAAGTGATCCGGGAACAAGCGCTGACAACAAAGGTGCGAGTCGTTTTCGACGCGTCGTCAAGGGCACGAGGATGCAAGTCGCTCAACGAGTGCTTAGAGAAGGGCTACAACTTGTACCAGGACCTCGTAAAGATATTGTTACGCTTTAGAACGCACCCCATCGCCATAATGGCAGATATTGAGAAGGCCTTTCTTCAGATTTCTATAAAAGAAGAGGACAGAGATGCCTTTCGATTTCTGTGGTTCGAAGAAGGCAATGTTGCTGAGTTCCTGCAGAAGCCAGTGCAGGAATGGAGGATGACCAGAGTACCTTTCGGAGCGACATGCAGCCCATTTCTGCTGACGGCAACCATTCTTCATCACATAAGAAGAGCGCCACCAAGTATAGCCTCGACCGCGAAGACCTTGGGCGAATCGTTCTACGTCGACGACTTAGTCACAGGAGCTGATACGGACGACGAAGCTGCCAAGTTTTGTAAAGAGGCGCAACAGCTCATGCTCTCTGCAGGCATGAACCTTCGCAAGTGGACGACAAACTCCAGAGAGCTTATGAACCTGTTGGAAGGCGAGCACCGATCAACCAGCCAAGATATGGTGGTACTTCATGAAGCTTCAGTAAAAGTACTTGGAATTGCCTGGAGTCCTCAGAGCGATGAATTCAGCTTCTCAATGGCAAATCTTCTTGCTTTTATTAAAGCAAAATCAGACACGAAAAGGTTTGTTCTGCAAGCAGCGTCAAGAGTGTTCGACCCGATGGGATTCATCGCGCCATACACGGTGTCTGTACGAATACTGTTTCAGAAAATCTGGACCCGCGGAATCAACTGGGACGAGTGTTTGCCTCAAGATTTACGAGAAGAAGGGCAGAACTGGGTGAACCAGTTGACAAAGCTTCAGTCAATTAGGGTACCGCGCTACATCAACAGCAACGGAGGGAAGCTGCCCCACGAACTAGAACTGCACGTTTTTTGCGATGCAAGTCCGTTAGCATACGGCGCAGCGGTCTACATCGTGTCTGACAGAGCAAGACGACCTCACTTACTAATCGCAAAGTCACGTGTTGCTCCTATCAAGACGGTAACTTTGCCTCGTTTATAACTTCTAGGAGCATTGATTGGTGCAAGGTTGCTGAGCTTCATATCCAGCGCACTTACGGGCTTTCAGCTACGCTACACGATGTGGACGGATTCGACAATAACGTTATCATGGCTTAAAGGCGATGCACAGAAGTGGAAACAGTTCGTTCGCAACAGAGTCACTGAGATACAAGGGCGAACCGAGCCTTCCGCTTGGAAGTATTGCCCTAGTAGTGACAATCCGGCAGACCTGTTGACACGAGGCGTATCTTTAGACCAGGTAGCTACGAGCATATCGTGGTGGCATGGACCTCGCTGGCTTCAGGAACCTGAGAACCTGTGGGCATCACAACCAGTAGAAACAGCGGATAACGACAAACTTGCCTATTGTGAAAGGGTCGACGTTCAAGTGTCCCTTACCACTCACGTCTCGCTTCCGCTACTTGAAGTGGAGCGTTACAGCAGAGTTGACAAGCTGTTGAGAGTTACAGCATGGGTGCAGAGGTTCGTCAATCGCTGCAAACATCATGGCAGCGATAAAGAAATTGGTCCCCTCACGGCAGAGGAGCTATCGAGTGCGGAGCAGTACTGGATTCGACACGTACAAGACGCATTTTTCAGCGCAGAAATCAAAGCTATCGCAGAAGAGCGTTCTGTCGACATAACATCACCCATCGCAGGCCTCAACCCATTCCAGGATGAAGATCGGATACTTCGGGTTGGAGGGCGCTTAATGCGGATTGAATCTCCTGAAGGTGTCAAGCATTCAATTATATTGACAAGCGACCATCACTTTTCAAGGCTACTTGTAATCCGAGCCCACTGCGAAGTGCTGCACGGAGGTGTGCGTGATACCCTGACTCAGTTAAGAGAGCGCTTCTGGGTGTGCAAAGCACGAAGCCTGGTGAAGAAAGTGACCAGGGAATGTCACTTGTGCAAACGTTATACCGTTCCACCAGGACACGCTCCAATAGCTCCTCTCGCGAAACATAGGGTGACACCAGCGCACGCATTTGAAGTGGTTGGAGTGGATTTCGTGGGACCTCTCTTCGTGAAGACGCCGTTAGGAGAGGCGAAAAACTACATTTCTCTATTCACTTGTGCAGCTTCAAGAGCGATCCACCTAGAACTTGTGTCCAGCATGACATCTGAGGCATTCTTGATGGCCTTACGTCGATTCTGTGCCAGAAGAGGACTTCCCCAAGTCATTCATTCAGACAATGCGAGAGCCTTTAAGAAAACGTCAGGGGATTTGCGAAAGCTTTTCAGCATGCCGTCACAAGATGATGTCGCCGGACACCTGAGCAGTAAAGGCATCAAATGTAAGTTTATTGTGCCCAACGCTCCATGGTGGGGCGGATGGTGGGAGCGGCTGGTAAGAACTGTGAAGACACCGCTTCGCAAGATTCTCCGACGAGCCTCCCTCGATTCCGAAGAACTTATGACGGTGATTGCAGAAGTTGAAGCCGTCGTCAATTCAAGATCTCTCACATTTATTGAGTCGGAAGACGGCGAACCATGCACTTTGACTCCGGCTGATCTGTTAATTGGCAGAAGATTCACGGCAATACCACAAGCCAGCATCGTGGAAATGGACATCTCGACGCGTAAGGAGGCCACCCGGAGACTTCTATACAGAAGGCGCCTGACAGAACACTTTTGGAAACGATGGACCAAAGAGTACTTGCTCCAACTGAGATCAGCGCACTTCTGTGACAACGGGGACAAGAAGAAAGTTAAGGAAGGCGATGTTGTACTTGTACATGCTGAAAACCTTCCACGTCAAGTGTGGCAACTCGCAAGGGTGATTGAAGTCTACGAAGGAGATGATGGTCACGTTCGCTGGTGCAAGATAAAACGACAAGACGGCCTTGTGACTACAAGATCCATACAAAGACTGTACCCCCTAGAACTTCAGGCGTGACTACTGCGCGGCCGGGAATGTTGAATTTCACGCGCTCATCCCACAAGAAGAAGAAGAAAAACAGCATGCGCCTGGGCTCGTGAGCGCGTTCTACCAGGAAAGAAGGAGCCATCTTGACGTTCTGGGCTCATGCGGACGCTAATAAACGTCTGTTTGAGCTTGTAAGTCCGCGTCGGCTGGTTTTTGTGCCACATATTTTACAAATATATATCATATACATGATATGTATCATGTACGCATCAATATGTATCACATACATATTCACGCCCGTGAATATGTATCCACGTTACTTCCTTCTGGTTTCTTGTTAACGGTTCAGCGACGCGCGCATGCGCGAGGATGACAAGTAACTTCGTGCTAGCGCTCTTGATCATCAATCCAAAAATTTAGACGTCCAGTATAGCAGCCGCGTAGGGCTAACGGTTGACTTCGATCAGGCAAGTGTTCTTTCTTGTATATAGGACGCACTGAGACCATGTGCTCACCGACACAGCTAAACAATGCAGTGATGCAGTTGCGGCCAACGTGCCGCGGCAAAGGCAGTTTCACTTCGTAGCACGGTTAGTCGATGTTTCTCTGGTATCTAGCCTCATCGACCGAGTGTCGCGAACGCACACCGAAATCCAAGCTCATTTGTCCTGGATCGCTGCTCCTCTGGCAGCAGCCAACAATGCGGTAGCTGTCGTCGCGCGTCTGTGCCAGTCCGTCGTGCGTATACATACATCAATGGGCCGACCGCTGGAGTTCGTGGATGCGCTCGCCTGTCAAGGCCTCGATAAGCTGCAACAGTGCTACCCGGCGGCATTTCAACGACCCTGTGAAACCGTCGCTGACGTTGCTACCTTCGAACACCGCAAAGCCGAGCAACCGCGGAATTTTGCCCTGTAGGGATGGTATGCTACGCTTGTGGTCATAGGCGTGCGCACGCGATTACCCCTCCCCCAAACCTTATAAAAGGGGCACCAATTCTGCCCCACACCTTTACTCAGTCGGGCCTTTCACGCCATTTTTTAATGCGCAGGGTTATGGTTACGCATGTTTATTGAAGTTGATGGCGACCGAGGAACCGATATGTTGCACTCGAAGAACCGTTTACCTTCCACCTTTACTCCCGGGAAGCCGGGGACCAATGACAGGCTGTTGTGAGAAGCACGTCATTTTCATATTTGCCTCCATGGCGGAACTTGTTTTCTTTTGGACTCGACCAACGTGGGGGGGGGGGGGGTGAAACTTGCTCCTCCCCGGCCCCCTAATGGAGAACCCTGCGCACGCCTACGGCAGCGGCTGACAGTTGCTCGTGGTTTCGAGAAATGAAGAAGGGTCACCAGATAAAACGAGTTTTCAGCGGGAATCCCACAAGCTGGGGCTATGCAACTGCATTTTGAGTGATAGGGAGGAGACAGAAGCTGGGTCTTATATCGCACACACAAAAGTATCCGTCTTGAAAAATCGCGAACCTGTACACCGACCAAAAGAAAAAAATTCCGCAGATCCCACGCGTTGTGGGAATCGCATGCGAAGAGGTCAGCGAGTAGTTCTACGCTGCATTTTTTGGCTTTGAGCCAAGCGTTACGCGCTGGATCGACGTGTTTTTGTAATTGTAGTAGTGTGCACATCGTGGGCTTACCAGGCACGTCGACAGCACTGGCGTTTAAAGGGTAACTTATGGTGTGACGTAACGTCAGCACTCACGTTAGAGCAGATACGTCTGTATTATCGAAACGAAGTGCACTTTATATGGTGCAATCATGTGAATATCATACGTAACTTTCGTTAATGTATTCCTCCGGGGTTGAGCAATGCGTCAATATAGCTTGCTGAATTATAGGAATACAAATGTAATCTTTATTAGACTGCTACGAAAGCGGAGCCAACGCTGGAACCACAGACGTTAACCTGACGTGACACCTGCATCGTAGGATTACACATGTAGTTTTTATTGCTTTGTTATAAAATTAGATAGCCAGCACCACAACCACAATTGACGTTGCACCGACATTACACCTGCATAGGCTGTTTTTCTAAACCAGTTTATAGACCTGGTGTGACTGTGTAATCAGCTGTCGTAGGCGGTGTTGCGGAATGGGCGCCTCCATTCCATTCTAATTCCATTCCGGGGAATTAGAACTTGCCGCAGTTCCATTCCTTTCAATGGAATGGAAAAACTTAGTCCATTCCCACTCTGGGAATGGCCGGGCAGTTCAATTCCATTCCTGTAATTCCTCAACGTAGGAAAGGCATCTTGATAGATTTATTGTGTTAAGAATGAACGCTCCATAAAGCTGATGTCATCAGCTGCATTAAGAACTGCAAAAGTACCCAAAACACGTTACCAAATAAGGTCGAGGGATAGTAGCTTGGTGACATATTTCGTGCAGTACAACCACCCTACCAACTCCCATAGGGGCAGTTTTCCCGCTACCTGTAGTATTTGCATGGTCAGCATGTTTGAACTAATGGTGATGTTTTAATATTCTTTAAGCTTAAATGTATTAATGCTAAAATGACGACATAGCGTATTTTTATGCTGACAGAAATAGTGTTCAAAAAGACTAAGCAGTTTTGCCACGCGTCTGGAGCGGTCGTGAATATGGAGAAAAGTAAGATTTCGTTAATGGGGAACAAAACCCTTTAGATCTGCTGGTATTAGTTGGAACAGTGCACCTCACGGGCACCTTGTGCCTTTGCATCGAATACGGAACACTGGACGCACTGCTCGTCAGCACTCACGCTTGTCAAACGCGCCTCTCTCTCTCTCTGTACGGAGAGGGAGGGAACACAGTTCATCGTGTACGACTGTGTTTTGCGCTGACCTACAGACCTTCGCCGACAAAGTTTCGGGCAAATGCGCCCATGTGTCTAGACAGGGGGACAGTATTGCAAAATGGTGGGGGGAGGGGGGTATGAGGTGAGACGGCGCGCAAGCTGGTATACAAAAGCTTGCAGCGAACACAAGCATAGCGCAAGCGTCAATACGCATCCCAACTTAGAGAAGCGCTTTTTCGAATATGCGTCCGAGCCGCCGACAGCGACAGAAGCAAAAACAAAGTGAAGCGTGAGGCGACAGCAGGCGGCTGGAGGCTGGGGCTACAAGGGGGCAAAAAATCACAAGACTTAAAGGGGGTATGACACCGCCGTAGTTCCGCACGACGGATACCAACGGCATAGAACCGCCGTTACGCGAAGAACAGAGACAAACTTCGGAGCAACACGGTCCATATAAGGACAGAATTGTAGTAGGCTCGTTGCTTTAAGTGTACCGTGCTTGTTATCAGCGAAGCCATTTTAAAAATACTGCTTTATTGTTAAATGCAAGGCTCTGGCTTACTAATGTTTGAAGTTTGAAAAACAGCGCGTAGACGGAAACGTGCTCTATTTTCGGAAAAAGACGTAATTCCATTCCCATTCCATTCCGTGCAAAAGGCGCTTAATTTAATTCCCATTCCATTCCTCCAAGCGTTATCCCCATTCCATTCCCGTTCCATTCCGTGGTCGTGAATATATGGAATGATTCCGGAGTCATTCCAACTTCGGAGTGGCAACTCCGCAACACGTGCTCGCAGGATATGGGCAATGGCGAAAGCCTCAGTCTTGAAGTGGTTACTGAATAGGCTGAGGATGATGATGTTTATAATGATCACAAAGGAATTTCTTGGACGGACCGAAAGAGGGATTAAGCACAGCTGAATGAATGGTGTGCCTTAGCTGTTGAACATACAAGTCATCTAGATTTAACGTAACCTAGCCGTTGTGGCTATAATCCCTGATTAAATACGTTAGATCAGTTCAAACGGTCTATTTTTAATTGCTAACTCATCAAATTGCTAATGTGATCGTGTACACTTAATTTTATCGGCAAAAATAAAAGCTCAGATGCTTTCCATTGAAGCTGGTTCAACATTGTCTGCTCAGTGCACCGCTGTTCGGAAAATCAGCCACACAAGTTCTAAACAGCGACGGGTTTAACTACCTGTCAAAAATCGGACTAGTCGGAATGCTTTAATGATTGCATGATTATTTCATACAGCAAAGGCTTCACTTACCTGGCACCCTCGTTGTAAATATTTCTATCAGGTTCACTTGCGCATTTCATTTTTTATAATCTTTCTTTTTATTATTATTTCCTTCCCTCTCTTCTTTAGTCTGTCAATCCCGTTCCCCATCCCTACACAGAGCAGCATGCCAGCGGTATACAGACGCCGGCAAAAATCTGTTTTTCTAACAAAGAGTCTCTCTCTCTCTCTCTCTCTCTCTCACACACACACACACACACACACACACACACACACACACACACACACACACACACACACACACACACACACACACACACACACACACACAAGCATTAAGCATCTAATGGGACTGTGGATTTCCCATACTATGGTGAGGAAGGAAAAAACTTGGAGGACTCTTGAGCTTCGCCTTCAAGAGAAGAACGCGATAGCATAGTAGGGCCCCGTGCGCATCGCCTTCTCAATTGCTAGCCTCTCTTCGGTTCTCGGTGCATGCCTCAACCTATGGCATAGTGGGAACAGCTAAGTGCCCACTACGCCATAGTTATTCCTTTTGCGAATCAACGAAGGGCCGCGTCCGTACGGCAACATGCGAACTTACGCATCTGTTCACTGTGTTGTTACTTTTGCTGATGATGATGCTTAAATATGTCTCAGCTTTTTGTAACGGACATGTTTCGACGCCGGGCGCGATTCTACGCTTCTGCCACGCAATATTACATGCGTTAAGAAGACTCCTTCCACTACATGACATTCATGTAGTGTTCTTTTTTTTACAGCGAAAGCTGTTATGAGATCATTCCAACGGCCGTTTTTGGCGCCGTAGTTGTCCGCCGCCGCCGCCGGTGTCCGTAACCACTATCGCACGAAATAAGAAAAAAAAAAACGAAATAAGAAAAAAATTTCCAGGATGGAACAGGGCTCGAACCTCGGCCCTTCTGCGTGGGTGTCCAGTGTTCCACCTCAGAGTTATTCCGGTGCTTGAAACTTCTCTGCAAAAAGACGCTATGCAGGCTTCATGTCCGGAAGAAACCAGAATACTTTATGTAATATAGCGTGATAGAAGAGTAAAATAACAACCAGGCGTCACACAACGCGAACTGCGCAACGAGTGGGTTGTTGAATGCTTTCGACCCATTACAGAGGCCTCTGTCATAATTCTTCATCGTCATCAGCCACAGCATCAACAAACTGCACATAATGCCTTGCAGATGTTTAGCGGGTACCACTGTTCTCCGCAGAATGACGAATAATTGCATAATGACTGCTTCCCTACTTCACAAAATTATGATGATTTATAGCGTAGTGGGTTCCTCGCAAGTGCGCTTCTATTGGTTGCCACGGAAGCCCATAAGGCTCCCATGATCCTTTTCCTCAGGGTCTCAATAAAGTTAATTCGCTATCTCTTTCTCTTTCTCACGCTAACGTATGCTATAAAGCGTGGTGGGACAGTTAAATAACGACCGGGCGTCACACAATGCGAATTAGGTAACTAGTGGGCCGTTTAAAGCTTCCAACCCATTACAAAGGGCTCAGCCATTGTCGTCATCAACCATCGCATCAACAACGTGCACATAATGCCTTACAGGTGGTACCTCGCTTCTCCGCAGAATGACGAACAATATCGTGGTGGGTGCTTCCCAACTTCACAAAAATTATGATTTGTGGCCTAGTGGGTACGTTGCTAGTGTACTTGTATTAGTAGCCACAAGGGAGTTTATAACGGGCTCTAGAAATGCCGCTCTTCCAGCTTTCGCTGTGACTGTGCTGCGCTTTCCGCGCAGGCCTCGCGTTTTTTCTTTTAATCTTGTTTTTTAGCCTGTGATTCTATCGCTTTTCTCTCTGTCTATTTGTTTTTATTTCTATTCTTTTCTGTCTTTCTTCCCTTTCTAGATTGTAGAAGCGGCCTTAAAGAACAAGACACGCTACGTGTGATGCAAGCTCTCCTTAGCAGTCGAATAACCTATGGCACTCTCTATCTGGCGCTGAAGAATTCCGAGGTAGAGAAGCTCAGCATCCTAATACGTAAGGCCACCAAAATTGCCTTGGAACTTCCATTCACGGCTTCCATTGCGAAACTTCTCAAGATGGGCGTATACAACACCTGGCAGGAACTAGCCGAAGCGCACAAGGCTGGTCAACTAGAACGGCTAAAGCTATTGCCAACTAGAAGATCAGTGCTTCAACGGCTGATTTATGGCGAAGCTTTTGTAGCCGACACAGGCACGGACCGAAAAGAACGAATTCCGCCAAACATTCGCGAATCTTTCTGTATTGCACGAATCCCACGCAACATGCTCCCCACGCATCACAAGCAAGGAAGACAAGGCCGAGTGAATGTTCTACGGCGAAATCACAGCCATGATCCGGACGCCAGATATACAGACGCAGACAAATATCGCGATAGAAACGCCTACGCTTTCATCATCGTAGATTCTCGGGGCATAGAGCTCGTATCTGCCACAGTTCACGCCTGAAATCCAGAAACTGCAGAAGAGGCGGTAATCGCACTACCAACCACCACGTGCTTGGATGCAGCTGTCGTCTTCAGAGATTCGCAAGCAGCCATGCGAAACTACGGCGAAGGTCGTGTGTCTGCCCAAGCACTCAAGATGTTGAAGCGCCGAAGCATTCCGATGTCACATTTGTGTAACATGGGTTCCAGGGCGACACACACCACGGCCCGCGATCACGCCTTCCGGGCTATCCCCTCCCACTCTCCAGACACCGGGACTGCGTCCGCGGAGGCTGAATTCATACCCATCACATACTCTGCAATACTGCGACATCAAAGACTGGAACGCTGAGAGCACCCACCACGACAAAGCTCAACAAAGAGGGCAGCACCATACTGAGAAGACTTCAGCAACACTTACACCCATGGTATACAGATGCACAGAGTGCACCCAACGTTGCACGACTACCTCTGCCCAATTTGCGGCGTACCTGACACCTTGGCCCACATGATCCTCGTGTGCCTGTGCAATATACAGACACAACGCCTTCGCCGAATGCCTGTAACGCCGGTCAAGAAAACGAAGACCTCGAAACGTGGGAGGCCAAGCTCGCCTCAGAGTACCTGGGCCAACAACGACGTCTCGTCGCCAGGGCCAAGGAGGCAGCGAAGGCCAGAGGGTTCCTGGAATGAGGAGACCTCCCACTTAAGGTGGGAAGCGGGACTAGCAACGCGATACCGTTTTGTACAATAATGACGATGATGATGATTGCCTTTATGCATGGCTCCCACCCGCTCTGGGGGACTGGTCAAAAACGAATAATTTATAGATAAGAGTGGTCACATGAATTCTATGACTAATGAATAGTTAGAATAAATTATTAATGCCAATTAAAAAATTCAAAATCAAAACCGCCCTGATTCAATCAAGAATTTTGGTACAGCGGAACAGACATCCCGGTGACAATGACCTAAGGATAGAATACTAGAAGCAACGAAATCCAATCTAGTTCGATTAAACGCCGCTTTGGGAATGTTTTTCCTGAGTACATTGAAGCTGTTACATAATAAAAAACAATGCTCAACTGTGCCGTCCTTGTTGCAAAACGAGCAAAGAGGGGAAGTAGTCAGACCAGCTCTATGCATATAAAAGCTTAGTTTTGGAACGCGACATCGTAATTTTGTAAACATGACTTCATCTTTTCTTGTTGAACAGAAATTCCTACGCCAAGAGAACTAGAGGTGTCGATATTCGTTTAGATGAGTGATTAGTGTTTTACCCGGCAGAGTCTTGAATTATGGCAAGCCGTCTAATCTGTCACGAATTATGAGTGCTGATGTGGGAATAATTGAGAGTATCGGACCACTGAGAGCGGCTTTCGCCAGAGTGTCCGCCATTTCATTCATTTTTATCCCTTTGTGACCCGGTACCCAGATTATCCTGATTAAATTTACGTGGGTGGGTACAAGAAAATGCAAAGTGCGTGATAATTGAGAATCACTATTTGCAGCGAGTGCTGAACACAAAGATAAAGAATCTGTAACTATGGCCACTCTTGAGGTTGATGAGCTGAGCTTTCGTAAAGTCATAATCACCGCTTGAAATTCCGCCAAAAATAGTGATAATAAATCGGGAAGTCCTAATGAGAATGACCATTTGAAGGTCTCGGAGAAAATACCAATGCCAGGTTTTTCTTCGGATTGTGAGGCATCTGTAGCTATGATATCTGTTGCATTTATCCCCTCTAAATGCCTTTGTAGTAGGCCGTTTAATATCTGGTAAGGCAAATTTTGGCATGACTTGGATTTCAAGGTGATGTCTTTCCTTGTCAATGGAAGGAACTTCACTCAGTTTAACATCTAATGGTCCAACAAGTGCTTGTAGCCCACCTGAGGTGTGTGAAACCGAGGCCAGTAAGATTGAAAAAATATGGTTCATCCCACTGTCATAGGAATCGGTATAACACGAAAGTGAAACGTGTCGTCACAGAAGTAGTTGATTGTTTATAGTACATTGGTATATCAGAGCTTGTACAACGTCTATTGTTGTTTAGCAGATATAGCACCGCTTGATGTGGACGCACCCACGTTGACGTCTAGTGCACCGCGGTCTAGTGGCACATCTCCGTACCGAGGACTAACACCCATGGTCATGATTTAACCCTTGCGGTAGCTGAAGTTGCCAAAAATGCGTGGACACCGCATACGGGGAATCCCGCGCAAAGATGGCGTCAACAAGCGCACATTAAACACTGATACTCAATATGCGCTCCTTCAAAGCATCGTGAAACGCGAAGAGAAACGCGACGAGCGTTGTGTCTTCCCTCTAGCGTGGCCGTTAATTCTCACAGGGCGAGCGGGGAATGCGGTGCGACAGCTAGGTGAGCGTCGGAGAGCTATTTTTCGATATGGTGGTGGTGGTGAAAAACTTAATTATAAAAGAGAGTGTATGAGCCCCTGAAAGGGCCCCTACAGACTAGGTGACATCCTCAGTCCGGGACGTCATTGGACGATACCGATGCTTTTGCTCGCGCAATGAGGGCTTGTTGGGCGTCAGAGCAGCGTCGCCTCCCAGTCCTCTCGCGTAGGGTTGGGGAGAGGAGGAATGGCTGTGTTCAGCTGGCATCGGCTGTCTCCCCACAGTGCTTGCACCTGCCAGTGACTGCGGGATCGAAGTATTGTAATATGGCCAGGCATAACAATGTGTTCGTTTGAAGTCGGCGTAGGATTCTTTCTCCCGTCTTATCCAGACCCTTGGCGGGAGGTGGATACCGGCAATGCTGGAGCGATGGTGCTCTACAATTTCTTTGTACCTGAGCAGCGGCGGTTGTGGGTTCCAGTCCATAGGGCTCAAATGAGGTAGCCGGGGAATGAGCGCTCGGGCAGCCGGGTTTTTTGGATGGATGCTATGAGCAAGGCTTGGCCTAAAGCCACCACCTCGAGGTGTGTTAAAGCGTTGACGAAATTACACTTCTATTGGAAACGCGCCGAATGGGACGGTCGTAGCAACGGCGCGTATTTTTTTTTTTTCGAGCCTGGTGGGTGGTGGCACACTTGTCACCGCCCTGTCATAAAGTGGACGCTCATAGCATTCATCCAACCATCCAAGAACACTGTGAGAGGAAAGTGTGAAAGATAAAAGGCGCGTTCATATAACCCCCATCATGAGTTTGTCGGTAGCTCAGTGGGCTGAACGCCCGCCAGCCATCGCCGCGGACCGAGAGGTCATGGGTTCATCTGATGGCGTTCATTTTTTTGACGTATTTCCGTGACGGAAGTACGTCATGAAAGTCTTCGTGGACCCCGGCATAAAACACTTTCGTGTTAAAATAACGCTGGCTGAGACATGAAAATAATTTTTAGTTTTATAGGATATTCATACATCTTTAGGAATGTCTGTACCGTTAGTATCCTAAATCTGCACAAAAGAGAGGGCAATCTTGCCTCTAAGTAGAGGACATTATTGGCTACAAATTTCGGTAATCCAAGGCATAACCTTACGGCCTCTCTTTCCAGGAGTACAAAAGGACGCAACTTATAAATCGGTACACCCGAATATAAAACACATCCGAATTCTAATACTGTGCGTACGTACATTTTGTATATCATAAATAGTGAGCCCCTTCGCATCCCCGATCGACTGTTGCAATACCTTCGTAGGACTCCTCGCGCCCGTACTCCATGGTTATGTATTCAATGTGTGTATGTCAAAGGAGGCGATTATCATAAGTTATTCCCAGGTATTTTACCAAGTCCACTTGTGGTATGTTCTACAGGTTGCACGTTAGCCTGATATTAGCTGGGTTATTCGAAGGAAAAACTATATCAATGCGCGCTTTGAAACATTAAGACATAAATGGATAGCCTGTAAACAATTTTCAATGGTGCACATATACGTTTGTGAGCGAGTATAAAGCGAATATATATCAGTGTCTGACGCAAAACAATGCTATGTCATCTGCATATACGTATGTGTATACACCATCATGGCTGGGAATAGTGCTTAGCAATACATTAAAAAGAAGAGGAGAGGTGACTGCTCCCTGAGGAACTCCTCTTGACTGGCAGTGTATACTTGAAGAATGACCTTTTAGTGAACAATAAAACTCCCTTCCAGTTAAAAACTCACTAAACCACCCCACTATATAATTAGGGATATCATGAAATTTTAATTGATCCAATAATATTTTATGTTTACACTATCGCAAGCTTTTGAGATATCCAATGTTACCAGGGCTGCTATTTGTCTGTGACGGTGCGCTAATTTGATTCGGCTCTCCAAGTCCACATGGGCATGCCAAATAGAACATCCAGGTCTAAAGCCAATTTGGAAGGGGCTGAAAACCTTTTTATCCGCTACCAATTTCATAAGACGATCATAAAGAATTCTTTATATTAATTTAACCAGATTAGAAGTTAGCGATATTGATCTAATATTGTCAAGGGTGTATCCTGCGGAGTTGTTTTTAAGAACTGGGATTATTTTAGCAATTTTCCAATTAGAAGGAATCCATAAGCATTTGATAGAATGATTAACTATAGCTAATAAAATATCAGGGGCCTCCTTGAACATTTTTTTTTAATTTTTTGTAGTTATTCCGTCACCATCTGGAGCGGAATTGGGAAGTCCTTGCATTACCGTGGCCAGCTCAGTCATTGATATCTCGTTAAAATCATCACTCGGTATCGCGACTTTAGTTTATGTTGATAGGAGAGATGACAATCTTCTTTCTAGGCCGTTTGCTATATCTTTTAGCATTTGCTTAATTTCTTCGTCACAGTACACCAAAGAATCTGTTGTTTGGACGCTGAAGAATTTTCCTACTACGGAAAAATTTTTGGTTTTGGATAGGAAATTGTAATGATTGGTGTCGTAGTCATCCTTTGCTTTAGATAGTGCGTGTTTGAATATGGTTCGGTAGAATTTATAGTCGCTCCAATTTTTCGGACCCTGGTTATGTAATAAGCTTTTCCAGGCGCAGCTTTCCTTCTTTTAAAATCGCGTGAACAATCTGCATTCCACCAAGGGTTGAATGAATTATTTTTCTTTGATTGAACCATAAATTCTTACTTTTTTCTTGAAGTCTCTATCTAGAGCACTACAAAATTTCCTTGACTTTTGTTCATCAGAAGCATCGGATAATGAAGAAATTGCAGATATCAAACAATTGTTGAATATGCTGTAGTTTATAAAAGTATTGGTTTGTTCAGCAGCGAGTGTCACTGGACGGGAAATTTCATAAACGTTTATTCCTCCTCATCCTCCTCATCCTTCTCTTTCTTTCTTTCTTTCTTTCTTTCTTTCTTTCTTTCTTTCTTTCTTTCTTTCTTTCTTTCTTTCTTTCTTTCTTTCTTTCTTTCTTTCTTTCTTTCTTTCTTTCTTTCTTTCTCTGTAGTCGTTCCCTCGCGTTCTATCTTTTCCACCACTCTTTCTTCCCTTTCTTTCCATCTAGTTCTCTTTTTCCATTTATTCTCTCTGTTCTCGTTCTCCTCTCTTCCCTCCTCCTCACCGTCACTTCTCTTTCCCACCTCCTTGCTATACTATACTATGCAAGGCTACGCTGTGCTCTGCTAGCGTGCCTGGATAGCCGAGTGATTACGGCTCTGGCCTTCGGATAGTGATGCAGAACTATCGATGATACTATCGATACTATCGATAGCTGAGTCACTATGTAACTATCGATGGTGAAAAATACTATCGATAGCGCTATCGATAGTAAGTACTATCGACAGTATAATATCAACAGCGCGAACTCATTGCAGAATAAACTTGGTTCCCCGCGCGCGTGGTACATAGTGGAGCCGGATGAGCAGGCTGAAAGGCAAGAAAGTTGAGATGCTTGTGTTCTTCACGAGAGTGCTTCGCGGAAATGATCATGAAGTCAAACTATTCAGCTGTAGCGGAAAGGAAGCCGTTACATGGGGTGGAACTGCGCGGCTTCAAACTTATATAGCATGCATTGTATGATTTCAAAATAAAAAAAAAATTATCAAGAACTAAGTTTGGTAATTGTAAGTTGTAACTGGTTGCTTTTGAATATGAATTTATTGATCGACATGTGCCGCCATTTTCACAGCAGAAATAATTTCTCTCGCCAAAAATTTCCTCATAAGTTAAGCGAAGCTAATAGTAGGCTATCGCGAATATTTTGGGCAATTCGGCCAGCCCGCAACAGCATTATTATTCGCACCTCTATGGATAGTTTGTCACGTGGTTGTGACGGTGAAGAATGCTGCAGCAAGACTGTGAAATACGAAGCACTTTATTTGATTGAACCTAACTCCAAAATACAAGTGATACACGCTGCGCACTAATTGCGGCGAGAACAGTCGCCGGTCGTCGAGTAATCTGATGATCGGTGGAACGCTTCGTCTTTTATACATCAGTCATCGAACCTACCAGCGTTATCGCTGGTGCTCGCGTAAGCTCTCCAACAAACTTGAATATTCGCGTCTGGTGCGTAATCTTAACAAAATGATCTCAAACAATCGCGAAGATCTTAAACATTCGCGCGGTCTGCGTCAGACGCTGCTAACAGTCTGTGGGTGAAACCCGAATACACCAAAACAAAGCAATAAACCCACCTGGCAGTAATATCGCTAGTAATATTACCGATACTACTACCAATTGGACTGTCGATAGTTTGTCGATAGTAGTACTATCGATAGTTCGTTTACACCATCGATAGTTTCAAAGAAACTATCGATACTATCGATAGTCAATTTACCGATAGTTCTGCATCACTACCTTCGGACCTTTGGGACGCAGGTTGGAGTCCCGCCGCCAAGAACTTTTTTCGACGAGAATATCTCTCTTTCTCTATCTTTCTATCTCTATTTTTCTTTGTTTCTTTCTCTCTCTGTACTCGCTCTCTCGTCCATCGGAATTATTGCATCGCACTACGGGCAAACCTGTGCACATGTTCTGGGAGCGAAGCAGAAGAGGAAGAAGAGGACGAAGAGAACGCGTGCTGGTTCGTGATGATAATGATTTAGTATTTACGACACACGGCGAACCTCGACCATAACAGCTCTGCTGTAAAAAAAAACTAAAAATCTTAGTGATGTCGCAGAATCTATATGAGGAGGATTTTTAAGAAGGCGAAAGCTTTAAGTGCCTCATAAGACGCAGGCCGCGACGTTCGGCACAACAATTCACGTGCCCACGAGCACAATGAGCAGTCACAACCAGGATTCAAGTCGGAGTCGAACCCAGGCACTCTGCGCGGCAGTCGAGCATTCTACCACACAGTCACGCCAGCGCTAAGTACTTCTACGGGAAAATGTCCTGTACAGGTGCCATGTCGGTCGAGGAGTCACGTTAACAGATGTAATATTGAGTGGTAGAAGTATGGAACAACAGCGGGCGTCACGCCATTTCAAATGCATTACGAGTGGGTGGTTAAAAGCTACCCTCCCATTACAAAGGGCTCAGCCATAATTTATCATCATCAGCAACAGTCGGAGCATCGGCACTAGTTTGCAGCTACGTAGGCGAATACATTACCTAACAGACAAATGGTGGGTACTTCGCTACTTCGCAAAATGGTGAATTATGGCATCTTGGGTACTTCGCAACTGTACACGTACAGTAGACGCCCTTAGAGAGCTTGCAACGGGATCCTCCAGCTTATAGCCACACCGGATGGCTCTCGCATTCCAGTCGTCTTAGGCGATGCATAAGGGACCTTGCGAGTTTTTGTTTTTCGTGATTTCAAAACTGATATTGATAATTTCGGACAAAGCTACGAACTTACACTTTTACTGGTCGCGTAACTGCGCTAAGTACATAAATTAATCAGCGTATTTAGCAGACTGTAGCGACGACACGGACACCGAGAATCGCGAAGTCGACACGGTCGCCATTACATTTTCTACTGGCTCTTTTTCTTACTCCTCCTGCAAGCACTGTCCTCTGGTGTCTTCTTCGCTGTTGTCCACCTTACACTCATTAACCAGAAATACTTGGAGGACGCTCAAGCTTCGGCGACGAATAGTGTTATCAGGCCCCGTTCGCATCACCTTTTCATTCACTTGTCAGGCTTCGCTTGTCGGTGGACACCAACCATACAGTGAGGGATGGAACATCTGCGCGTGTGACACTGGCTATTGTAAACTCTACCAGGGCGTCTACTGATACTATTGTTGCCAAGTTCCCACTAAGCATTTTTAAGGCAATACGCTCACCTGCGTAGCTGGATACTTTATTGATGCTGCGGCTGACGATGATGACGGTGAGGATGAGTTATAGTTCAGCCCTTTAAAGTGGGTCGGCAGGCGTCAAATACCTACTCGTAACGTGTGTATCTTGAGTTAATACCTGTTCCACAACACTTTTCAATCTGCATGTCCGACTTCTTGCTCTTTTAGTGTGGCTGTTAGCACGATATCTTAGCTTGTTTTTATTTTTTCTGTTCCTCTTAGCTTAATAATTTCGCGTCATTATCTATTTTCATTTTCTTGGGGCTCCTTCGCTAAGGGTCACAAAGGTGATCCATTCCGTAATGTGACTGCGACACACTTTCTAATAAAGTTTGACCAACCAACCAACACTATCTATGGACTTGTACAAGCCTGCATTTAAGCCGTCTTCGCCACCTACATACACAAGGCCTGAGGTCTGGCCGGAGGCCTGTTGATGAGGCGCCGAGGAGGTTGAGGTCTGAAAAAAAAAACAGAAAAAAGAACAGGAGCTATTAAATGCGGAAAGTGATTACATTACTTAATTTCGAAAATGTATGTAGTGATGTGACATTTCATTTCCTTATCATTAGTAATTAATCCAACTCGAAATTATAGTTTTCGTATCGTGCTTACCTAACGCTTTTCTCGCATTCACATTCTTACATTGTCCTGTTTTAAAAAAAATCACGCCATATCCACGAAGTGAATGATGATTGAGGAGCTGGCTCGGAGATAATGGGGTTTTGTCTGCGTTATTATTATCATCAAGGCTCTCGAAGAACAAGAGGAAGAAGACTTCTCTTTCGCGCGAGCGTGCGCATGCTACAGCTGGCTATGCTATATGTGGCTTTGCCTGCGTTAATATCATCATCAAGGCGCTCGAAGAACAAGAGGAAGAAGACTTCTCTTTCGCGCGAGCTGCGCCTGTAGCGGTCGCCTCTGGAACTCCTATGACCGCCTCTCCTATGACCGCCTGCATTCTTATCCGCTTCCCTGCAGTGGGTATAAGCCATTGGTGGAGTAACAAGAAGAAGAGTTCGCCCGAGGAACGAACGGCAGCAGCAAGCCATTCCAAAAACAAAAGTTCCAACTCTCGCACGCAAACGGTTCTGTCCAGGTAAGTCCAGTGTGCACAGATATCTTCCTCGTTGGCACACAAATGCGCTATGTTGCTTGCATGCTGCTGTACCGGCAGAAGCGGGAAAGCTACCCGTTGGATAGCTTTCCTGCTTTGTGAGGAGCAGTTATTTGCTTTCTGAAAAAGTGTGTGAAGACGTAGCTATTCAAATACCTTGGCTTTTCACTGTGTTCTGATTGTCAGGGCCTCAAAGGGAGCGGCTCGAGAAAGCGGAATAGGATGAGGTGTGTGACCGTCCGTCATCGCTTTTCTGTTTTGTACCGCGATAGAAAGCGTACCGTCTGAAGTGTTCAACCTTGCAGCGGTTTCTCTGGAAAGTGAGTAGAAAATTTTAAAACTGAATTTTTCTATCTGCGTTCGGTCTTCTTCCATTGGTGTGAATACGCCCCACAACACTGGTTGGTGGACGCGATGACGATTGTAGTGCTGGTAAAACTTAAAACCGAAAGCACATGTCATTTCTGTAAGATTTCTTTATTTTCGCTGAACACTAATGCAATGAATGTAACAGTCGTTTTAAGCGCGCCATCGGTTAAATGAAGCCTTATTATACGATTACAGAACACTCGTTTTGCTATGATTGCAGTCTGTGCGTTTATTTTAGCACTGCTGCCGCAATCCAAGCCAAGTCGACCCGGAAAAAACAAAACAGCACTTTTGGCGCTGTAGCAGACCGTATTAAGAGACAGACATGCCGTTGGAAAACCTAAGCGAATTAGAAAAGAGAATTTTGGAACGCATGAGGGAACAAAACTTAGACCCCTACGTCGACGCACCGGACCGCGATGATTCTTCGAGTAGCGCCAGCACAAGCGATGACCCAGACTTTGACAGGCCTCCGTCACCGCAAGCTGGGCGCCTTGGAAATGTCGACTGGTAAGTAGGCACTGAACGACTGGGTTCTAATTCATGCAAACCTGTCACGCAGGTGTCGTTGCAAACGCTGCACTGCAATGCCCACAGCAATAGAGTGCGTATGCTGTTGCAGGCAAACGATGTAACGAAACTCCTGTACTGATGTAGCGATGATAAATGCATGCCTTCACAGCGCAGCACGCGCGAGACATCCTAACGACAGTGCAGCGTAACGGTACAACCAGCACGGGGTGTTGAAGCAGACGAACTCGAAAGCGGCGGCGTCGGCAGCGCCGCCCGGCGTCTTTTTGGACGCGTGAAATAAAAAAAAAAATAGGAAAAATTACTTTTTGACGCAATCGAAAGCTGTTTCAAGAGCGGAAAATACACTCTCAAGTTCTACATGTTTGTTTTTAAGCAAAATAAGTCCACCTGCGTGGATAGTCTGTCACACCTATAGATTGCGGGAATTGCGACCACTTTGCTGTTGGGTGACGCTAGCGGTCATTCTTTCACGGTTTTAACATCAGATTAAAATTATAATTCTTTTTTTATGGGACGAAAGCGCGCTCGTTGCCGCCGATGTGACGAACGATCTTCTCATTTTCACCACAATCAAAAAAATTTTTCCGAGCGGTAGACAGTCCCTTTAATCCCCGTACATGCCACTGACGCTGTGATCGCTAAGCGACACGCTCAAAGGGTTCTCAAAGGGGCTGCGTCCCTCTACAAGAAATCTCTGCTAGAAGGGAGGGGCAGGGCATTAAAGAAAGGAAAGGCACGCTAGATAGATGACAAGTGTTGTGCGACAAGTGGACACCCAACAGGCGGGAGCTCTTTTTAGAGTGTAGCTTTTGCTGCGTGCTCAAAAAGTTCACTGTCCCTCGAATGCATTTGCTGCGTTCGAGCGTGGACCTGGCTGGTTGTTCCGGAGCACTATATATACTGAGAATAAAGACGTTATCGTTCGCGTTATCTTACAGGCACCTATCTCACTGGCGTTCAAGGACATGTGCGTATTGAGGAGCGTAGTGTCCTGCGTGATCGGCCTAGGCGTGATCCAGCTGCTGACCGGGTGCGTCAGCGCGGCCCCTGTAGTCGGCGATGTCACCGCGTTCGGTAAAGCGGTCACTGCTCGACAGAACCGCAACGTCGCCGTGTCGTCCCATCGCCAGGGGCATGCGGAACTTGCCCTCTCGGAGCAGACCGCACGACCTCGTTCCGAGTTCTGTTCCGTGAACTTCGAAAATGGCAGTAAGCTTAAGCACCCTTCTTCATTAAGTCACCTGATTTGCCGCCTTGGCTGACTATACTAAATGTGCATGGTTTTGGCCACGGTCATAGGTGTGCTTATGGGGAGGGGGGGGGGGGGGAGACTAATTCTATAACGGGATGCGCCAACGCCACCTAGACTTGGCGTTGGGTGCGCCTATTCTGTCCAACACCTTTACTACAGTCGGACCTTTCACACCATTTTTTAATGCGCACGGTTATGGGTACGCGTGTTTATTGGCGACAATGGCGACCAAGAACACCTGATGTTGCATTCAAATAACTGTTTATTCGCCACCTTTACCCCGAGGCCTTTATGAGAAGCCCGTCGTCGCTTCATTTTCGTTTTTGCATCCACTGAGGAGCTTCTTTCAAACTCTTCCAACGGGGGAGGGACGCTGTGGTGAGACTTGACACCCCCCCCCCTTTAATATGGAACCCTGCGCACGCCTATGGCCACGGTGTAGTTTTGGAAAAGGCAACGTTGCGGTAGCAACTGCAGTCGAGGAACTATTCCTATTGCTGCCGCACAACTATAGCTTCCTCCTGTACCACAGCTATATTATTGCTCTAGCAATCATACGGAAAGTCAGTCAAGGTGTGCTTGAGATTACGTGGTAGATCTCAAGTCAAACAAAGAAAGGAACAGTGCCTCCTTTGCGTGTGCTCTTCGAGATCACGTGATAAGCTGAGGTGTCGAAGATCTACGTATATAGTGAATGGCAAACGGAGCGGCAGTACGAAAAAAATTGAAGGTCACTTTGTAAATTCCAAAGTGTTCATCTTGGTTGAAACACTGCTTACGAAACGACGACGAAGTAAAAGAAAACACAGGGCAGGACAGGACAGCGCTCACGAAACGACGACTTCGTGAGCTTTGTTTCACCCAAGATGAACGCATACCAACTCGCTCAAGCTTCCATTTTTATTCCAAAGTGTGTTCGGCGAAAGCTTGTGGCCATTCGACTCCGCCGACGGATGCCGCCGCTGCACGCCGACGCCACGTTGCGCAACACGCGTTGGAAGGAGCAACGCGCGTTGACGGACGGACGCCGCCGCTTTGCGCAACAGTTGTGCAACGCGCGTTGGAAGGAGCAACGCGCAACTGTTTATATGCGCCGCTGTGCCATCAAGTGATTGCCGAGAGAGTGTGAGGGGGAGAGGCCACAGCTAGCACCGTGCCAAGGCACAGACGGACGGACGGACGCAAGAGGCTTTCGCCGTAAAAGTCTACTTTATGCGTCGCCAGACCTACTCATGAATCCAGCGTTGTGACCGTGAGGGCTCAGAGTCATTGAGTCAACTGTGTTCATATGCGTGATTGTGCGCGTGGCACATCGCTTGTTCAGCGGGCAAATTAGCCCAATACTGCTCGTTTTTGCACAACTGTGTTAAACCACTGCAGGCGACATGCTGAAAATCCGGAGGTTGGGCCCACCACTCGCGGTCCTCGAGAACGCGATGCCGCACGTGATGCCCGGTGGCCGCTGGTTTCCGACCGAGTGCACGGCCCGACACCGAGTGGCTTTAGTGGTGCCCTACCGGGACCGGCTCAGCAACCTTCAAGCGTTCCTGCAGCACATGCACCCGTTCCTCCAGAACCAGCAGCTTGACTACGGTATATACCTCGTTGAACAGGTGGGCGTCACCCTTAAATCTGTGCGGAAACGCACCACAAAGCAGCCCAAGTCTTCGCCTTCCGTATTTTAGAAGTGTTTACGGTATGCCGGAAACTACACCAAATTTACGAATTCATGTGCAGAATGCTTTTACAGAATAAAAGAACAAGAGAGTGAAGTGAGCTCGTCTATTGGAACAATAACGGAAACCCTGCTGTCGTTGAAATGGAGTTAGACGAGCGAGGTGCATGGGCCGTGTCGATTCTCTATTACAAGAAAGATTTTCGCGTTTTTTTTTCTTTCGTTGTTCTTTTTTTGTCTTCTCAGATACATTTATTTATGCTATGCTCAACTTATTTCTGAGGTAAATATTTGATGTAACTTGTACAAGTTCGACCCAAGCTCATTATAAGGCGCTCATTACCACCGGAGAGGATTCTCGTTACTAATATCTTGTCATTTCATGTTGAGATCTATAGTCAAATGTCCTCTGGTATAGCTCCTACGGGTGCACCGCTCACTCGTAGCGATGTTTAAACGTCTGTTATTACTTATTATTACGACGTCTCCTCGTCTTCTCCGATGATCAGGTTTGTTCAAGGTGCAAGCGTTCGCTGCTGGGTACGCTTCATGTTGCAATAGCGCTGATTTAAAGGGGCCCTGCAGCACTCCTTTTAACTTGGTCAGAAAACGCGGCCGATCGGCAGTCGAGGCTCCTGTGAACATGAGACAAATATTAAAGCACTACACGCGTCAAGGAATTTACAATTACGTTTCAAATACAGCTAGAAATCGCTCGCTCTTCTCCGGCAAATTACGTCATCGACCGGCCCGACTACATCATCAGAGGGGAGGACACGACCATTGGCTGATAATTTAGCATTCTCGTGCTGCGTAGTTACCACGGCCACCACGTGCCAGCTGCGCCCTGTGTAGTGTTGCACACTAACGACACATGCGCGCTTGTGATGACACTGAAAGACTGAAAGTAAGCCGACGTGTTCAGCGGATGCGAGCTGACGTAGCTTCTTGTCCCTTTGCGATTGTACTGCGGCAGGGGCGTAGCCAGGGGGGGGGGGGTTCAAACCCCCTCCCCCCCGAAATTTTTCAGTTTTGCTTGCGTATATATACACGCACACATACAAACGCACGCACGAACATACATAATGTATGGTTGAACCCCCCCCCCCCCCGAAAAAAATTTCTGGCTACGCCCCTGTACTGCGGTATGCTAACGAAGTATGCTTTATGGTTTAGGCAAACAGATATTAGAAAACTTTTTTTTTCTAACGCCGTGTACTCAGGCTGCCGGCTCTGTTTTCGGATGGCAGTGTGATATACACAAAGCACGCTACTCACTGCTCTGCGCGTCATCGCTCACTGAAGCATAGTGTACTCTTTCGCGCAGAACGGCACGGGAGACTTCAATCGCGCGAAGCTCCTTAACGTGGGTTACGACATAGCCAAGGCGATGGACAACCACAGCTGCTTCATATTCCATGACGTTGACCTGCTGCCGGAGAACAGGCGCAACGAGTACGCTTGCAAGGACGGTGGGCCGTTCCACATGTCCGCCTGCACCGACATCATGAAATACAAGTGAGAACGACGCTACATCTTCAATTTTTACTGGTAAATACAACCTAATGAAACCAACAGGCAATGAAGCCAATGAAACTATATGGGACATTATTTGTACAGAGGCCAACACTTGTCTAGAACGCTGGAATGGCACGCTCCGGCGCTGTGTATACCGATAACGAGTAGTTTGAGATAGCCCACGCTTGAGCCACGAAGAAAGAATTCTTGCTCCGTGACTTGAGCATTCATCCTAAGTGGCCATGCATGCTATAATTTCAGCTCTTTCAGGCCAGGTGTCACTGGCACACGTCGTCAGTGCTGTCTGGAGAGCACCGTTCCAGCGTTCTAGACAAGTGTGTTGACCTCTGTAATATGTAACTGCAGCGCATTAATTATGATATAAATGTAAAGAAGTTACAGTGGACGAAAATACAACATGCCTAGCAGCGGCAAGTTGTCTTTTCGTCCACTTCAACTTCTTTACATTTAAATCGTAATCGCTACATTAGAGCAACAGGCTACAAATAATGCCCCATATACATTCCTTGGCTATGAATTTTCAAAATTTTCCGGTTGTTGCTCTAAATGAAACCACGAGTGTCGAGAACCCTAAAAACATTGTCGTGGTGCCTGGGGATGCATTGTATATATTTTTAACACCGCTTCTTTCAACCAGCAGTTTCGGTTTCAGTTTCGGGAGGGCGGCTTCATAGTGACGTGTCAAGTCTGCCCGTGACGTCACGGGCAGACTGCAACCCACGAAATATGCACCTGCTGTCCTTTGCTGTCTGTCGAACGTGGTTCATGATGAGTGAACTGTCGTCCAGTGCCTCCGACAGCGATTTCTGTGATTTAGGCTGCATGCAGAACCCAGATTTCGCAAACCAAGTGAGCTGACTTGAAACGTCATAGGGCTCTCCATGCGGTGAAGCTGCCTTGCAGATGCTGGGAGATGAAAACTTTAAAATTAAAATTAAATATTTATACGTGTTTCCCGGATGCGGTGTGGGGAGAGCTAAAGTCCCTAGATAAAGCGAAAAATCTAGGGACTTTAGGGAGAGCGTTAACACTACCCATGCCAAGGAAACCAAAAACGTCCGTTTTGCTGCACTTCAAAATCGTGTCAGTACTCCTTTAATTCGGTTGTATACAACAAAGGAAACGAGCTAGCCCTTGGCCAGTTTCTCTTCCATTGTTTATTTAGCCGGGTAAAGTGTTCTGGAGGAAGTTCACTCGTAGATATGCGGCGGGACAACTAAAACAGGAAAAATTTGGGGGCGACCCTAATCCTTGAATAGGGTCGCTAGAAATTTCTAGCCACCCTACCTTGACTAAGGTGGTGATGGCACTCGCACGTCGGAGTTCAGGTGTATTCCTTGGGTTAACTTCGTGTTTCGCGCTCTGCCGGAGCGGATCTCAGAGTTCACATAAAAACTGCGCAAAAAGACAGAGGACCAGTAAAAGGACACATAAGGACACATGTGTCCTTCGGAGGCTATGTAGAAAGAAGCGCGTAGTTGAGATCTACTCCGCCAGGTGCCGTAACGATCGCAGCTGCTCACAATCATTCACTGAACTCAATCAGTTGACTTTCGTTAATTATCCTGACAGTAGCCCTTATATTAAATAAGGTTATGCTCAGATATCATATGTAACCAATATAACTATTTAACCAGACCGATTGATTTCTATTTTTAAAGGCGTTTTATGAATATTCGAAAAGCCGGAAATAAGTGCTGGACCGGATATGCTTGGAAGAGAAACACGAGTGCCTGTCAGCGCTTGTGCCACTAAAAAAAAACGTAAACTGCGGAACCCTTGTGACATCACGTTGACTTTGGCGCAAAGTTCCAGAGATGGTAGACCATCACTTTTATTGAGTTATCTTTTCCTGTGCCTAGGTAGTGAATACAGATTTCTGAAATGAAACTTCTTCAAACATGAATTATTCAACGTTGCTCTTGAGCGTCCGTTTATGGGCGAGAGCTGCCGCTGACCGTGCATGCCCTGCACGCATGCAGGCCGTTCTACGAGACCATCTTTGGGGGTGCGAGTGCCGTGCGCAGCGAGCACATGGAGAAGGTCAATGGCTTCTCAAACGTGTTCTGGGGATGGGGAGGTGAAGACGACGACATGTCCATCAGGTATTTTAAAGACAACTAGACGCCACCATTAAGGCTCATTCACACCTGCGACTTGCAGCGGTCGCGCGACCATTTGCGACTGGCGACGAAAAAGCGACTCAATTAAGGCTACCAATGTTTACACCTGCGCGTGACTTGTATTCGTCGCCCCCCAGAATTCACGACTGCTCGCATTGTCATTGGCCCGTAAAATAAGTTGCTGAGCGTGTCATTGGTTCAGAGCTCTGCGACTGCAGTCGCGCGACTGAAAAATAGGGAGCGACTGAGTCAAAGCGGGACTAAAGCGGCCATTCGCGACCAGTCGCTTTGCGAGTAATTTGGTCGCGCGACCGGTGATGGTCGCAGGTGCGAACGAGCCTTTATAGTGCGAAGAGTACGACGTATACGCGATTGGAATCAACGCGTAATCCAGAGGGGGGAGGGGAGCGACCTATCTAATCATTTAAGGGGGGCGCCAAGCCTCCCCTATACCTTTACTTAGTTGCAAAGGTCATTGCTGAAACCCAGTCATTGTTACAAAGTTCAGGGTCATGGTCACACATGTTTTTAACGGCATTGGCGGCCGAGGACCACTGATGTTGCAATCCAAAAATGTTTACCTTTACCTACAGAAAGCCGGGGACCAGAGACAGGCCGTTGTGACGTCATGGGCCGGCAATGCCGTTAAAAACATGCGTGACCATGACCCTGAACTTTGTCATCGCTTCATTTTCAGTGTTGTATCCATTGCGAAGCTTGTTTTCTTTTGGACTCGACCAATGGGCGGGGGCGAGGGGGACCTGCGGTGAATCTTCGCTCCCCTATGGTGAATGAACCTGCGCGCGCCTATGACTGTGGTATACCGCCGCGGTTGATGTATGCATTTTCTATTTCCCGCAAATAAGCGATGATTTCCCCACTAGCCGAAAGACGTGCGACCACAGAATAATGAACCGGCTAGCAGTGCTATCAGCATTCATCGTGCATCGATATCTTCTGTTATCCGCAAAAAAAAATTTAATCCCTTCATGTTCAAACAGATTTTCGTGGTTTAAAGGCCGTTCGGCGACCACGATGTAGGTCCCAACTCGATATGCCATAGACCTCTTAGAAGCAAGCTCTGTACAAATTGAACAAGGCAAAATACAAAATATCTGGGTTTTATTTCTTTCAGGCTGCGGTTCAGCGGCTTCAACATTGTGCGTAATAACTGCACTGTCGGCCGGTACACAGCGCTCAGACATGGCGCCCAGCGCGCAAATCCCAAACGGTAAGTTGTGAAGGAATGCGATGTACCTGCTTTCGCGTGCCAGAGCCAGACTTTGTCATCAGAATCGTTTACGATTCTGCATCTTCGTCAAATTTCGGGCCGTGCCTGCCTCTTAGGCGATGTAAAAAAAAGAAACAAAAAAATCCTGGGAACTCGTCACGTCAGAGTGACGTGTACCCACTAAACGGCGCGTTAGTATGCCGAACAAAATATTTTTGAGCATAGGCTTCCAAAGCAACGTCGAGCGGCGCCACTGCTCTTATCGCAACTGGGGGCATACACGGTCACAACCATGGTCACAACACTGCCGCGGCCGCCCCCGATTCCGCGCAGGCAGAGCTCTCGGATTGCATCTGTGGTGCTTCACAGTGTAACTATTGCTGACTAGCAGTGCTCTGGACCGAATGAGGAGCGCATGCGCGCACGTATCCTTGCCGCCGCCGCTGGCAAAACCGACGACAAACTGCCTTCGCGGGCAGCGTCTGCCTCCAGTAACGCATAGCTCAGCCGCGCGATCGTCGCGCCCAAACTTGAGCTTGGTTTCCCTATAACCGGAGAGCGGTCCCGTTCCGACGACTTCCCGCCTATCATTCTAGTGCTGGCTATGCTTGTACCTGCCGGAGAGGGCGGATTTGTTTGTTTAAACGTTTCGCGTGGTAGCATAACGCTGTGGAACCATTTTGGCGCGTGCACATCGCTCTGCCGACTTTTCTTCACTGAAGACACGTTATAATTAACGCCCCGATAAAACTCGCCACAAGATTACCAAGGTGAATAGGACCAGTCGGAGACGCAAGCGTAGGGGTTTAGCCAGAAGTTCGATTTGGGAGGGGTGGGAGGTTCGTTTGGTTACTAGAACGCAAGAACGTAGCGGGCATGTGGATGAGTTCCTGTCTGTGAGAGTAGTGGGGTTCGCTTGTTTTGAAATAACTTATGGGGGGGGGGGGGGTGTTAGGGGAATGCTGGGAGTATGTGCATAAATCTCTGCGCAAGCGAAACCTCCATTTCCCAGTCTTTCGAAAAAAAAAATTGCTTCCATCTCAATGCTCCCCAGAGAAGTCTACAACTTAAAGGAGTACTGACAAGATTTTGAGACATCGCAAAAGGGACATTTTCCGTTTCCTTGGTATGCAGTGTCAACGCTGCCCACACGCCGGTGTCGGAGAACACGTATAAAATATTTTAATTTGACTTTGAAGTTTTCGTCGCTGAGCATCTGCAAGCCAGCCCCACTGCAATGGACATTATCCCGACGAGTCAAGACAGTTCCTCCGAGTTTGCGAGTTCTGCGTCCTGCATGCAGCCTAAATCGCAGAAATCACTGTCAGGGTCACTGTACGACAGTTCACTCATCGTTGTTTATGTGCACCACGAGCAGATGACGGATTTACCTCTAGTACGTCGCGAGTTTCTGTATCCCCGTGACGTCATACTGACATGAAACGTCACTGAGAAGCCGTCCCCTCGATATCGAAACCGAAAGTGCCTTTCAATGTAGCGGTAATTAAAATATATACGATGCATTCCCAGGCACCACAATACTCGTTTTAGGTTTCTCGACACCAGTATTTTTATTTAGAGCAACAATCGGAAAAATTTTTAAAATTCGTGTCAGTACTCCTTTAACAAAATTTCTGACAGCAAATGGCTAAAGGGGCAATTTAGAGAAACATGAAAATGCTAGCCTACAGGCAAGATTTATAGGCTGCAAAATGTGTGATCTGATCATCATGTTTAGCGATCCATCTCAGCTGCAATATTACAGGACTTCAGTGCATCTCCCAACATGCTTGCCTTTTAAATTAAATTTAGGAGAAATGCATCATGATCACATTAGCTAGTCCAGACCAACTGGTCCACACTTTGCATTATCTCTACAATATCAGGTAGAGCAACATATTTTTTTGGCATTAAACTGGACAGCCGTATGAGGAGTTCCTAAACACGTTGGTCCTTGTTTATGTATTTTATGATAATCGTTATCAACATACATTTGTTACACTTTAATAGTGGTGAGGCAACTTTTGATTCACGTGGCTATATCCATTAATACGTTATATCCGTGTTCACTATATTGAGTTTCCACCGTTGTTGTACTGTTTGAGAGCATGCTAGTCATGTTGCAACTTTTCCACCTTTATTTCTTCTCTCGCCAGAATGAGGCTGATCAGACGGTCCTTCTTTCGCATATACAAGGACGGCCTGAATACGCTGAAGTACAGGGTGCTTGACATCGTCTTCAAAAAGCTGTTCACCCACATCAAGGTTGATCTGTTTCAGAAAGTACTCACCAAGCCAACCGAATGACAGATTTTCACCCTCGTAGAGAGTGCGCCATTTATGCAATAATTTGTGAATTGGTGCACTGTACATAAAACTTATGCGGCAATAACTTTTTTAACCACTGCTACTCACTATTAAACACTCATTTCTATTAGGAACGTCATACGTTGCAGGCTAGTCTGGCACAAACGTGACTGACTACTTTTCATCGAATGCATACGCACATAAAGAAATAAGTATATTACAAATAAAAACTTGTGTGTTACTTGTATGTTGTGGCAGTAACATGCGGTTTTTCACAAACAGTACAATGAAAAAAAAAAAACAAACAAGAAGCAATGCAGATCAAACACAAAAGACACTTAAAAGAATAGACTGTTGGGCGAGTTGGTAATTCGTGATGAAAGGAACTAGCGCAAAAAAACGTAGGACTAGACGAAGAAGGCTACAGCACAAGCACATTGCTGTAGCAAAGAAGGCTACAGCAATGCACTTGTGCTGTAGCCTTCTTCGTCTCATCCTACGTTTTTTTTGCGCTAGTTTCGTAACAAAAGACACCTTGTTGGCACTCAGTAACGATCTTCTTTTACTTTTGCGAAAAACGGTAATACTACTTGAACACAAATATCTTGGAGAACAAGAAAATGTTGTGAAGAGCTTATCTGTGATACCTTTTTCCTTTGTAGGGATAGTTAGTGGTACCATTATTTTCTCTAGAAAAATGTTTTCATGGTTTCACACCACTTCCAATGAAGTACAATTTTGGATACATATTATTGCTTGCAAAGAAGGCGCAGATTGGATCAAAAGGTAGTTTTAACAAAATACACCACCAAATGTACAAATTACAACAGCCATTCCACCTGAGTGACGAACTTTGAGAATAGCCTTTATTCCCTTTGCATCATATACAGTTAAAATTTCGTACAGTAACAACAACACAAACAGTTTCATGACTAAACAACATAGGAATCTATCAACAAAATGCTATCATATCTTAAACAACTGCACACAGCTAATCTCTTCACGATTGGTGGCATGGTCATAGATGGAGACACAGAAATGTGTCGGTGAAACAAATGCAACCCTTTCAAGCACCGCAAAAAGATTGTACACTGAATATATAGTTTTAACACATTTGCGGCACCTTCAGCCATTAAAGACGTGCAAGGGCAGTAGACATTTGAAATTACAAGTTTTCCTATGTATTGTGTAGCGCCCACAAGTATAGACTACTTACACAATCTCCCCAACTGTCGGAATAATACTAACACACAGAATGTTCTTGAACACTGGCTTCAACTATGAAGACTACCCGAACTTTTCTCAGACATCGGAAAATGGCTGTTGTGGTGGTGTTTTGAACTCCCAACCTGATGCTCAGCATATGCAATGTGCCGTGGTTACTTAGAATACCTTCCCACAGGTTGCCTATGCCTTTCTTCAACACTCATAGTAGTCTTCGGGCAGCAGCCTTAACAATACGGTATTCTAGTACTACAAGCATATTTGTTCTAAAGTTATCACCTAAACTGTGAAAGCTTGGTCCCATGAATAAGCAGTGCCGTGATAAGAGCAAGTGTAAAGGACCAGTGGTGGGTAACGTCAAAGCACAAAGCGACAAAGCATAAAGCGACAAAGTCATTTTAAAGAAAGCAAAGATGTGTGTCCATATTGTAAACAATACTATACATACTACAGTAACTCAAAGGCCCCTATGACTACATTACATGTACAGATTGAATCACGGTTGTCTAGAGCGGCAGAGCACGTGGCTGTGCATGCCGCTGTTGTCCATAGCTGCTACCTCATGTTAGCTACAAGCTTCTGTTCATGCTTGAATTATAGCACAAGGACCTAGCACGCAATATGACTATGTTAGGCATCATTATGGTGTTGGCCTTTGCATATTTCTGCATAAAACTGCAGCTGAAGCGGCCGGCTGGGCACTCTAGACAAGCGTGATTCCGTCTGTACATACAGTGTCAATGACAGGTTGCAAAAAAATACAGAGGCGAACATTGTAGCAAAGCTGCACCTCACAAAAAAAAAAGAAATTATATGTGGCATTGGTGACAAACATATTTTGCATTGTTGTAGCAAAAGTTTCTTCATTTACTTTGCCATATTTCATAATAGCTATATCAAGGTTCCCACCTATTTTAACAGGCCAGTGAGGTTGGCCATCAAAGGGTGGGCGGGGAACAGCTATGACTAGTGGTACAGAGGGCTTTCTTGAATGCGTACCAAGCCCCAACAACCAGTATATAACGTTACAAGGCGCAAAGTGGCTTGTATACAAGCGGAGAAAGAAACCATTTCAGAAGGCTAGGAGTGTTTTTGTCACAAATAAAAAAAAAACTACCATAAAATCGGGACATTTGAAATATGCGCCAATGACTGAGCAAGTGACCCCCCCCACTCCGCTCCCACCATTTTCACTGTTTCATTCACTGTTTTTATTTGCCCTTGTTGGGCGAATAATGGCAGTGAATGCATGCATATTTAACAGAGCATTTCATTGAAAGCATGCTATGCTCTTCCGCCACAATCTCGAATTTTGATCCCTGACCAAGCAAGGGCCCCCCCTCTACATCTTGTCGGATTATCTTCCACCACAGGGGAGGCGCTTGCTCGGGATTTTACAGTATGTTCGAGCACCATACCACACATACTGCAAGATGGCCAAAGTCCCCCTACAAGATGCAGACACAGCAAGCTGAAAGCTGCCAATTGAGGATAGGTTATACAGAGAAAAGGCACTTTAGTGGAGAGCTCTGGATTGATTTTGAACATCAGAGATAGCTTTAGTGCTTACATAAGGCGTAGTAGTGCACGGACATTTTCGCATACTGCTCCTTTATATAATGTCTGTGAATCCTATTTCGTGATCCCACTGTAGAGGAATTAGCTGCAGCTCTGCTGCATGCACACTACAAATGAACGTACTTCAATGTACAGGTGAAAATGGGATGCATGGAAATACAATGCGACAAACAGGTTGCCTGAACAGGAATAAGTGCTTCAGACAGGCTGGCCGACGTTTTGAAAGGTGGACTTATTTTCATCAAAGGCACCTCATCATCCTCGGCATGTTGGTTTTGAAATGGTTAGTAAGTGACGTCACGTCACATTATGCCACTATGGGTACCTTTCATCTGCGAAAGAACAAGCTGGAGAGGCAATAGAAATGGTAATTTCATGTCTGTGAGGATTGTAGTAGGTATATAAGGGTTTCAAATATTTAAATGAAAAAAGAAAAGGCTGAAAGGTGACTGGGGTTTTGGAGCTTAACAGGAGAAAAGAAAAGAATTGCAAGAGCACGGAAACCAGGATAAGTGGAAATGGTTGGGAAGAGGGGGATAGCTTTGCTTTGGCGAAGCCAGCGTCGACCGCCCCTCCATCAGCTTGGGAGCTGGTGATGAAAAAAACGCCCTTTTTTTCTTAAAGACGAAAAAAGAGCCCTTGCATGTGAAAAAAAAAGAAAGGAAAAACATGTATACACAGAGTCGGAGCCTGGAACTTGACCATTGAGGTACTTGTCCTTCTGGCTATTTCCGTCTTCTTGCTCCCCCACTACTGGTGCCCAACGTGATCCTCCCAGGACGGATGGATGCCGAGTGAACACGACTGCTCGAGGCAGTCACAGCTCAACTTGGCAACTGCTGCTTTCTGTGAGGCCAGGGTGCTCCCGACCGGCACGCCGCAACCGCCGACGTACGCCGGTACCTGGTGACGAACAGAAGGCGGACAACAAGAATCACAACAGCATTGTTGTGATTGAGCTGTGAGGAACATGCAGAAGTGGCGGAAGTGGTCGAGGAGATTATTGAGGTGGAGGCCGAAGACTCCCAGGACGGTGAAGAAGAGGCCGATGAGTCTCGGCGCTGCAAGGAGCAGGTTGGAGAGTCTCAGAATGGTGATGAAGAGGCCAGGTAGTCCCGGGATGATGAAGAGGAGGTCGTTGAGGAGGATGGAGATGAGGCGAATGCAGGAGGTGAAGACGACGCTGAAAACTGGGAAGGAGCAGCTGACATCGACGCCGAGAGTCGCGCACGGTGAAGGTGCCAGCGGCGAGACAGTCACAGATATGGAATGCGACCCAAAGGAAGATGGCGAGGAGGATTGGAGGTAAGGAAGAGGAGGAGAAGGAAGAGAACGAGGCTGGTGGTGATGACAAAAACGGAGGTGTTGACGGAAGTGGGCCGGCTGAAGAAGAAAACGGTAAAGACAACAATTTTGTTAACTGCAGTTTCTTCATGGAGAGAGATGCGAACAACGAGTCCCACATCAAGGACGTTGATCAAGAGAGAGCCAAGCAAGAAGGAGGAGGAGGAAACTGAAAGCGACAGGAGTGAAAAAAACTGAACACACCGAGGGGCCGCCACTTTAGCTGCATCCTCCAAACGAACCAGGACTCATCCAGGGCTGCTGGAAGGCACCAGACATGGCACTAATCTCGAGCAACGGCAGTCATTGCCACCAAGTGCAATGGTGATGACGACAGTGATCGAGAACCATGGAAATGGCCAGCCAAGGATGACACCAACAACTAGAAAGAGGCCAAAGTGTCCAGGTGAAGACGGAAATGACGAGAGAAGCCCAGGGAAGTTTCCAGGACATGAAAGAGGCAACCTGAAACATGACACCGACAAGGATGACAAACGAGGAAGCTGCCACCGAGGCGAAGTAGGCGATGTAGTGCTCCGAGTGTGCGCGTTGGCAATATGTGCCTCACCAGGGCAAAGGCTAGTGGGCAGCGTGAACAGCCCTTATCAATGGAGCTGCCATCCATTGCTATCGGAAGTAGTGAGGGATGCCAGGAAGAAGACAATGACAAGCGCAATAAACCTATGGATCTCTAGGGATATTAACCATATCAAATGTAAGCTCAAACAACTTAGAAGGTGTAAAAACATAAGACCTAAGACTTTTGATGATTATAAAAACTTATAAAGCCACTCAATTATTGGCCAATCCCCCATAGTGGGTGTGAGCTACAGTTTATAGGTGAAGAACAACTGGGTGCGCTCGCTGGGACAGCAGGTGGTCAGGGCCATTAAACCATTAAAGGTTTGATCATTAAACGTGCTTGTGAAGCACCTTTGGCTGCCTCCGGCTTTTGCTCCCCTCCCACAACATTTAAGTGGGGGAAATCCTTCAGTTTTCGAAAGGCACCATGAGGTCTGTAAGGTCATTAGAAAATTGTACGTAGGTGTAGAAATGAAAATGTTAAAATATACAGGATAGGTCAAGAGAGCGGTGGTTGAAAAGGCTGGGAAACACACGGGAATAATGAGGCAGGCGGCCTAACAAGGGCTGCATGCTGCAAATGCTGTGGCATAATTCCGACATCGTAAAGAAATAGACAATGCATCCAACCACCAGGACCGTAACTAAGGGGGGTTGAGGGGGTTGACACCCCCCCCCGAAATTTTTCATGCTTTAACTTTTCGGGTGACACTAAAATACTTGCACGCCTTCACAGCGACCACCAGTTGCCAAAGTTAACTGTTCTACACACAAACACCCCCCGCAAAAAATTCCTCGGTACGGCCCAACAACCGCCACAAAACTCTGACAGTTATACCATTTACAAGAATCAGCCCTTATCAGCGCACTAATATCCTTTTGTTTCCCAGCTTTTTGAACCACTGCTCTTCCAACCTAACTTTCCTACATTTTCACGCTTCTATGCGTGTATATGATTTTCGATCTTAAAGCACTTTACTTCCATCAATCTCTCCAGCCCATATTTGCCTGTTTGCAAACCATGGCAGCGTCTTTGATTACTTACCTGAAGTTGGGGCCCGTGTAACACTTAACCCACTCCCTTCCGACTGCATCTCTCAACCTTTCTTACAGATCTCACGACACCTTTTAGAAGTTGAAGGATTTCCTCTTTTAAACGTGCACACCTGTTTTTGTCACATACAACGGCCCTCCACCTTTCGCCAGCTTCCAAGCTGACAAAGAGCTACACTGGATTCCCCGATGAAAAGCCACTCCCGCCCTTCCGACCATTTTCACACTTCTCTCATTTCCCGTATTTTTTTTCTTTTCTTCCATTTCTTTACGTTCACCCCAGACACCTTCTTATCCTTTTTTAAAACAATTTTTTCATGCCCTTGTTCACCTACTACACTCCTCAGAGGCGTGAAATGACCATGCCGATTCCCTCTCCTGTTTCCTCTTTTGCAGATAACAAGGGCCTACAGCGACACCACGTGACGTGGCGTCACTGACTAACCCTTTCAAAACTAACACACCAAGGATAATGAGGCACCTTTCACAAAGATAAGTCTATCTTTCGAAACGTTGGCCAGCTAGTCCTAGACACTTATTCTTGTTCACACAACCTGTATGTCACAAATGAAGGGGTAACGCATGTACAAGTAACCCCAATATTCAAGACACTCGTCACGGTGGCATGAATGGCTACTCTCCATGCTGCTCAAACACTGACGGCACAAAACTACAAGGCACTGGCTTGTTCTGTTGCCAGAGAAAAATACACTGCTTCTACCATTGTTGTCATGGCGAATTTTCTGGTTCAAGCCGATGAATCAGTAAATGTCTGAATGCAACATGTCACAACATTCAACATCTGGAAGGTTCATGTCAAAAATCCCAGAAATCCCAGAGCAAGATTAGGGTTTGAGATATGGCCTAGCGAAGAGCTCTGGATTAGTTTTGAACATTATAGGTTCATTAATGTGCACCTAAAGCTAAGTACACAAATGTTTTTGGGTTTCACTCCTACCGACTGGTGTGCCTTGGAATTGAACCCCATTGTCACGAAGACGTCATCAAGTTCAGGAGCCTCCCCTTTCGTTAGATATTCTTAGCTTGCGACAGGCGTGCATGGTTTTCACTAGCAGAGCAAGGTCCTTCTTGCAGAGAACCTTGGACTTGGAGAAAATGTGGTGGCGACGGACCTCCTCGTACTTCACGTCAGGAGTGCGTACTGGGAACAACATGTAGTACAGGCAAGAGCTGGAGACAAGCCGGTGAAGGGATAGAGAGTACACCTCACGTGTCAATACGCTGTCTGCAGAGTTCAGGTCAGTTGTCCGCCGTGAATGCTCGTAGTGGTCCAAGTAAGCTCTCGTGATCAAGGGCACAATGGCCTTCACCTGCAAAAAAGGAAAACAACACCCTGAATTCTGCAGCTACCAGCACTTTCCAAGCTCTCTACACCGAGTCTCTCCTTAGACATGTAAAATATACTGCAGCACGGCAGCATCTGCCAGCCTTTTATGGCGTTCCATGCTAGTTAAGTCTGTGAGAATCACTTAACCCTTTCAGAGTCAACGAAGTAGTACATGCATGTCCCCCACGAACACCTTCAAAATGGTCAATGACGTACGCGTACGTGATCGCTTGTGTGCTTAAAAAGCGCAGCTTTTTCTAAACATCTCTCTTGCTTGGCATGTGCTGCCACACTGCGGGAATACGTGGAATTTTTTTGCTTGCACCGATGTCTCTCAGTTATTTAGATGTGAAGCATCTTATAGCGGAGTTCAATCCGGTGGTGGTGGTGTGCGGCGTGACCACCCTTACTGCGCATGCGCAAGCCCTCTCCACACACCTCCTCTCCCCTCCCCCTCTACATTTCCCCCTATCCCTCCCCTTTTTGCCCTCTCCACTCCCCCTCTCTCCACTCCCCCTCTGAAACGCGGGCTCTACATGCTGAAACGCTGCTTCGCATCGCCTCATGGTCCCCTTTAACGGAAGATGGTGTGATTTTTTTTAATGCTTTACTACAGTGGTGCACTGGCTGTCGCTTGCACATCCAGTCACATGTGGGTGCGGGGCAGCTAGTTTCGGTTTCGGGCAGTTCCCACTTCTTGCACCTGCGAAACTGATGACTGTCCAGTTTCTTATCTCTCAAAGGGTGGCCGCTCGTTACTCTCTTGTTTATTGCTCACCGGAGTGCGATTACACCTGTTTCTGTTCAGGTGCTGACTTAGACAAACGCTGCCGGCATGGTTGCGTTTCCTGTTTTGAGGAGTCACAAAAACCAATTCCCTCTCGTTGGCAACACGACGAAGGATTATTATAGGTTTTTGACTCGTTTTGCCTTCCGAGTGTGCACAAAACCATACAGTTCTTTTTTTTCTTCAGTGCACTCACCCACTCAGTTCGCTTATGCTATAGAAGTGCATGCCAGTTGCCCTGCTGCAAGTGAGTTGAGCGACGTACTTTGGTGTGCCTATTTTTGTATGTCTGTGTTTATTACAATGCATCACTTTTGAAAAGTTGCATAAGCTTTTCCTTTTTTTTTATAATTTCTCATGTTGTTACTCACAAATAAACTATGTATACGTAACAACACAAATGACCTTTTTGTCACTTTAAGGTCACCTTAAAAAAATTACAATTTTTGTTTCAAAGTAGGTTGGACAGAACAATTTAAATCAGCAATAAAAAAAAATCTGCCCCAGGGGTTCACATTTGGCAAAAAAATTTTACCCTCAAATGGTAATGAGAAGAAAGATGAGAGCTGGCCACAAAATGTTATTTCAAGTTGGTGTAAAGGATCGTATCCAGTAAATCATAGTCATGGCAGACTTCAATGTGAAAGTAGGAAGAAAATAGAAAGGGGAAGAAGGAATTGGTAACCATGGTATCAGTTCATGAATGACAGAAGAAAGATGTTAATGGAATTCACAGAATGAAATCAACTCTGGATAATGAACGTCATCTTCCGAAAGAACAGAAACAGGAATAGAACATGGAAAACCCCAACGGAAAAACAAAGAATGAAGTATAGATTTCATATTATGCGGCTACTCAGGCAAGGTGCAGGACGTAGAAGTAATAGGCAAGGTAAAGTGTAGTGATCATAGGTTAGCGAAAGCAAAGATAGCCCTTAATCTGAGAAGAACATGCGCGAAATTAACCCCGAAAAACAGGCCAACCTTGATGTAGTCAAGAGTAAAAATAGAGGAATTCAGGCAATACTTTTTTAACGTGCTCAGAAAACGCTACCAGTAAGTAGTCAAGGCTCCTGCGTACTTGAGACAAATATAGCACTGTGCAGCAGGAAATCTGCAAGTCCATTTCACAGACAGCCAAAAATTGCTAGCTCTCATCTTGGCAAACTGTGTAGTTGAAGGGATGGACATGCCCAGTGGCTGATCTCTTAACTGTGAAAGCATCCTCGGTTAAATTTATATTGATTGTTTTGAACTCAATAAATAAAAGGTACACATGCCTCTCTCTTCAGAAATACCAAAGTAATGCCTCTTAGTACATCCCATCTTGATCAACAGCTCTCTGCTTATTATTTTATTTTATTCTACGTTCACGTGAGCTGGCACGTGCCGTACTACGTCTGTGCTATTTCATACACTACATGCCTGAGTGGGTGACTTGTCTCGTACTGAACCCACTACGACAGAACTTACCTATACAGTAGACTCTCGGCAAACGGAAGTCTCTTAAACGGAATTGCTGTTTAAATGGAACAACTGCCTCTAATATGATTAATTCTGCACCTCCGTTCATCTCTCAGTAAACGGAACTGCTATTAAACGAAACATATTTTCCCAATCCCTTCAGGTTCCATTTGATGAGAGTCTACTGTATTTCCAAAAGCACCGTTACACTTTCCAATGCAAGCTTTCTCTCACGTGCCCCGCAAGCTAGACACCTTGACAGACGTCGCTTGGTGATTAACTAATTTAAACCTCTTTAAAATGCTCTATATGTGTTTGGCTACTATCTACTGGTCAACCTGACACAGGATGGTGCATGACTTAACAATCTCTCCTAGTTCGTTTCTTCTGTCGTGATGTGAAACACATGTTAGGCCTATACACTCCCTGCACTGAAATGGCTCGGATTGAAATCTGACTTCGGCTAGCTACCTAGCTCGTGATGGCCATCGTCATGTAGCTGTGCTCCGCGACTTGAAATGCTTTATTTTTGCTTTTTACAAAATTAGATTGAGGCAATTTATTGGGAGATTTACGGCTGCGCTCGAACAATTGGGAGAGTTGGCAAGTATGTAGGATGCAGCAAGTGCACCCAGCGCTGTGAACAGAAACCGGAGCACAAAAGCACCTTACAAAATGCAAAGTTTTCACGAACCTTTTGTATTAAGTCCTCAATCAGAGTTGGATCAGTGTGAAGTGCAGGCTGAATCTCAGCTTGAGTTAGCACATAGCACTCGTATTCGGTTTCCAGAGTCTTGGCTAGTTCTTGAGCTAGATCGATGTCCTCTTCAAGGTGGCTTACGAGAACTGTCAGTTTGTCAAGCTTTGTCTGCAATGTAAGCAAAAATAAAAAGACTAATGAATGCACCTCAACAAAATCTGAAAAGAAAAAACAAAAGTGACGAAAAAAACTGGAGCACGAAACGGCGATGACAGGCTGGTCACAGTCCTCATTAAGGAAAAAAGATTCAGTGTGCAATGCAGATGCGGCTCAATCAGTAATAATATATATAATAATAATAATAACAGTGACACAAACAGGGCTGTTTGGGCATGTTGGTAAGACATGACAAATAATCTTCAAGCTAACAATCAGACAAGGACGGGGAACAAGACTGGAGACATGCAAGTGCTAACTTGCAATACTTTTCAAGTGAAGGCTGTTACGACTCACAGATTTCAGTGGCAGTGTCGTACGCGAAAAACCCGGTGCCAGCGAGCGTACAGAAAAGCGGGCCTCAAAGGTGCGCCGGTCACATGTACATTTGTATGCCCCGTTTTCCAATAACTGATGCTCTCTCGGATGTGGCCGTGTCAGCGATCAGCTGTTTCTGATATGGCAATCTGATCTCTTATCGAGGTGACTTGCCATTTCACGTTACCACAGTTCATTGTTGCCGGGATGTGATGAATGCATGGAAGTGTTCTGCTGCTAAGCATGTGGATGAAGGTTCAATTCCCGGATTGGAGGAAGGGAGAAGTTAGGAGGGAGCATTGCACAATGCGATAGAAAGAAAGGAAGAAAACTAGTATGTCAGGCATGCACACACTAAGCTTCGCTCGCCCCTATTTCGCCGATAGCGCAAGGGCCCCTGAACTTTACTGAGAACTGCAAAGCTGAATGCATAAGGTAACTTGTGACAGTACGACAAGCGCAGAAAACAAAACAATCAGTGGCCATGCAGGTATCACAATTCTTCTATATATAAAGCAATTGATGGCTTGGACAAACAGTTATCCCCTAAACTATTAATCCTATTGGCCTCGATTATTTCACGTGTAAGTTGGCTGCTGCTTGTTGAAACAATGCTGAATTTTTTATATCTCCTCACTTTGGCCAGAACTGGGAACCAACACAAGAAACATCACTATAATCACACCTTCCACAATGCACATCGAGAAACTCTCCGCACTTGACCCTCACATTGCTACAATGTTCCCTGTGACTATCATTTACACACCTCCAACTTTGATCTATATAAGTTTTATCACAGGAAATTAGTAAGCTAGACTGATTCCACGAACTCATCCTTATGATTCTTTTGGCACCCATGCTTGCTAGAGGTGCTAGGATTAGTCATTCTGCACAGTTCTTGAAGCCCGCCAGAAGTGGAAAAAACAACTCTAACATTTGCGGTTTGCTTTATCTTTTTTGATCGATGTGACAAACTGTGAATGCAAGCTGGATCACTGCAAACTACTGTTTCCCAGTGGCAGCATGCAAGGCATCGGGCTGTTTTGACCACTTCTTTAACCCTTTCGAGGGTTTTCACCACACAGGTACAGTATCCCCTAACTGGCACCAAAGGCTTTCACTTGCGCATCAGAACGCGCACACGCGGTGCAGCTGGTTCCGGTTTCGTCCTTTGAGTGGTTATCGCTTCTCGTGCCCGCAAAGCTGATGGCTGTCTGGTTTCTAATCTCTCAAAGGGTGACTGCTTGTGACTCTCGTTTATTGCTCCCCGGGACACGATTACATCTGTTTCTGTACGGCACTAAATTACACAAACGACGCTGCCGCGGTTGCGTTTTCTGTTTTGGGGACCACCAACATTTTTTACCGGAAAGGAACTCTGGTGCGCTTATTTTTGTATGTCTGTGAGCTAAGCTTAATACAATGCATAATTTTTATTTATAAAAAGTCATGTAAGTATTTTTTTTTATTTTGCTTGATGTTACTACGAACAAACGATGTGTACGTAACAACAAAAATGATTTTTTTGTCACTTTACAGTCACGCAAAAAAATGTTAGACAATTTTTTTTCTTAAATAGAATCATCTGAAGAATTTATTTCAGCAATAATAAAATTACACATTTTTGGACTGCATTTCGCGAAGAAATTCAACCCTCAAAGGGTTAACAGGATGCCTTTGGCGACACTGACTAGTAAACTAGTGGGAGACCTAGAGGCAGATAGCCGGATAGTTTGTTCATTGAAACTGATGCCCATTAGTTCTGAACATGATTTGTGCAATGCGTTAAACAGCATAACTTAGCAATACCCCTCTTATCTAGATTCGAATGAGCAGAATCATATGAAAGCAATGGCTTGTCATGAGGTTTGTACTTCCAGTAAACCCTTTTGCCACGAAATCAGTCTCATGTCAAGGAATCTAATACTGTTATCAGATGGCATCTTGTGGGTCATTTTTAGTGATGCTAGGCCTGCACGTACAAAGGTTATTGTGTTATTGGCCAGTGATTCAAAAGAATCGGAGCTGCGGTACCAGGAATATTACGAAGTATTGCCCCCGTTCTTAGTGATTTGTATTTAGCACAATTTGACAGGGGTCTTAGTTGCTGCCTTGCCGATTTTTAATTAAACCAAGATTTTTAGGGTATGTAAACAACACATGGCACCATATATTTACATCCTATGACCCTCATAGGGTTTATGAGGAATTACATGTAAACAGACTGCAATTTTGTCAATTTCATGACAAGGTGCCATGATGACAGCAAAATTCGCTGTGTTGTCAATGTTGACAACGGTGATCGTCAATGTAATGGAATGAAGGAATGAAAGGAAGGACAGATGGGATGGACATACAAGGCAGACCCAACTTCTAGCACTTCACTGCTGTCGCACGTAGAGTGACATCAAAACTACACGACAACCTCATTGTTAAAATAAACAACAGAGGCATGTTTTGAAGACTTACAAATTTTGTATCCCTTTTTATCTCATCTTGGGAAACCCCACCAGTGCAAAGATGGAACAGTGCTTACCTTCGGCAGTATCTTATCAATCAGTGATCCGCACATGGATTCCTCCTCTTGGATGCGTTCATCGTTGTTGAGGGATGAACGGACATTGTCCGGATTTGAGATACCTAAGGCACAAAATAGTGACAGGCTTAGTTTTTATGCTCAACCCAGACAGACCCAAGGCGTAACAACGTTAAGCTACTGCTGTTTCAACAACCTCACAATCAAGAAGTCAGGCAATTGGCACTTGTCAGTATAAGACAAGATGCACTCCAACTGCTACAATGACCGCCAAATGATGCAGTGTCTGCTTCTTGATTTATTTCCTTAGCTATTTTGATCTCAAGAAAACTCCAATATAATTTCTAACAAGTACAATTAGGTTAGTAATGATTCGCTTACTTTTTTTTTTTCATGCACTTGCATTAGGTGCTGCATGCTGCCAGCTGGCTGGAAGCATGCTGCTCTAATCAAGTGGTGAATTGAGGAAGGGGATCTGCGTGATTCTGTGTGCAGGAAGTATTCAACAGCAGCTTGGAGACAACTGTTCAGCTGGAATTCATTTTCTCAAACTAGCTGTTTCATCCTCTGCTGCCCTCCCCACTCCTTCCCTGTCTGTCTGTCAAAAACACCAGTGGGCAACTATTCTCATTCGCTTCAATGCCTCGTCTCATCATATGACCAAATGGGCAGTCGACGATACTTTTCAGTTGTTCTCAACTTACTTGGAGGAGTTGAGCGATTGTTGGATTCGGGAGAAACTGCTTCAGCAACAAAAGCTCCGTTCCTTGAATATGGCGAATACTGGTAGCGCAGCTTGCTTTGGGGCCGACTCAATAAGAATGCCATCCCTGGCTGTAGGGTCACCGAGGAAATCTCCAGCGTCCAAGCTGGATACTCCAGAATCAATTGATGAAAGCAAGCTCTGCGACTCTTTCAATTTCTCATGAAGGCTCTCCTCGAAATAGCAGGTTCCACGAGGGGACTCCGTGAGAAACCCTGCCAAATGGGAAATGGCGGCGTAAGTTGAACCCCAGCAGTGCCACTTATCTAATCTAGAAGCAACGTCCAGGAGAGGGGATTGCAACCAAATCATTCAAGCATGTTTCCAGTGCCCAGTTAACACACAAAGGTGAGTTTGTTAAGCTTTATCGGTGGTAACCGCGCAAGACAGGCAGAAACACGTAAGCAGCGACGGGACAGGCATTGTACAGCCGCTTCCAATAGTTTTTGTGCTTGTCTGTCCTGCGCTGTTACACAAGAAATCCAAAGCACTGTACAGATGCTTGCCACCTCATCTTGGCATGTCCTGAAATGCAGCAGCACTACAACTTTGCATTTTTCCGAGTCGGAGATACAATCAGCTAGCTCAGAAGCTCACTGAACATCAATGAGCTACAATGCAAGATCCCAAGACTTCTTGACTTTGCATGTGCCACTGACTTACTAATCCCTCTTTACACTTCTCTACATCTGAGGCCCTTCATGTTACAAACAAACAGGCATAGCCCTTTGACTTCCATGGAAGAGCTGTAGATAGATGGCTTACACCAGTGTATGATCATAGTTAATGCGAAAGACAGGTCCTGATCATCCATGATGCAAACAGTTTTCTTTACTAGTATTGGAAATAGCTAGACAGCTGATTTTGGCAAACGATGTTGAGCTTGGACGCTCATGCTTATTATTTTGTGGTTTCTATTGGTTTTACGAGAATTAAAGGACACAATACAGTCAACTAATTTTTTTCAACATGCCTGGTAGCTTGGGTGCCTCTGTGGCATTACCATGGACAATTGGCGTCAAATGAAAGGCGAACAGCGGCCAGCATTCACAAGAGTATAGACCTTATGCAAAATTGCTGCCATCTGTCGGAGCTTTGACGAAGCTACCGATTCGGCGCCATGTTGCAAGCTTGCGTACGAATCGTAATGCTCTCGCTACTATAACTTCTTGCTTGCATCTGCTTTGATAGTAGGAAATCGGGGCATAAAAATGTCAGACAAATGTGTAAGGGCCTGTACACGTTACCGGCTTTTCCTAGTTATTACGTTGACAGTTATTACGTGTGAAGAACTGCCTAACAACGAGAAGAAGGTACAAGTTTATCACCGAGTCAGATGTAGGCCTTTCGTCGTTGAGAATGAAGCTTTGCGCTAGGTTATGAATTTTGTCTGTCTGTGTTCAGTGTAGCGAATAAAGCGCTGTTAACTATCTGAATATCATGCGTGTAGTGTAGGATGGTTGGGAAGAGGCTTTAGCGTGCAACACAGCTAGGCACAGCGATCACGGTAAGTGCTTATGACCCATTTCAAAGCATATTTCAGTAGCCTACGTCGACCTGATGTAGTATTGTGCACCTGCTTTTAAATAAAACGTTGCCCTCTTTTCTTATTTTTGAAATAAAAAATATTGCGCTGCTGTAGTCACCAACGTATGTTATATATAGAATTACTGCGCAATTAAAATTTCCGTATCTCATGCACGTGAAAAATGAACATCAAAAGTGTTAGTTGCTCCAAGAAGTAGGTGCCGATTAGCTGGTATTTTATTGAATATCCTTCCGGCATGTGCTCGTAAATAACTAGAGCTGTACGAATAGCAAAATTTTGGGTGCGAAGCGAATTCTAATATTGAAGTGCGAGTGCGGATCGAATCACATTTTTAAAAATATTTCTCAAATATTTCTCGAATACTTTTCCAATACTTCGAAGCGACATTGCAGAAAAAAAAAGTTGGAGAGGATTCTTAAGCATATCCTTATGAGATAGCAACATGAACGTGTTTCTTTTCGCTAGGTAGATGAAGCACTGGTGGGGTGGTATTTCATAGTTGTCTTATCAAGAATGAGGCAATGTAGAGGCCAAATTGTATTTATGTACATGATTTGGTGCAACCAAAGTGTTGCCGACAACACTTTACACGTGATAGGCAAAGATGCCATTTCCTCAGCCTCTTCTCCTCTTTCAACTTCTGTGGAAGCCCAACTGATGTGGCGGACAAGTGTCTGCTCCCTTCAAGTCCGTAGTTCCAAATCTGCCTCGTAGACGTCGACATATAAGAACAGCTGAAATTTTGGATGCTAAAAAGCGTTGGCGTCCGATTTTTCGGACTTCCTGCCCAAATTTTAGGTCCAGAACAGCATTCATTAAGCCCCCAACTCTGCCATATTTTTCATCTCCATGTTGAAACTAGCGTTTTCTTGAGTTAATAGATTTGCGACCGTAGCTCAGCTTGAAAGGCAGCTTTGCCGCAATACGGGGGTGTGATGAGGTGAAGCATATTGAAAATCTGAAGGGGTCACTTTCAATCTGATGTTGACCGTATTTGTCTTTGGGAAGTTCGAATTGTTCGAATAGTAAAATTCCAGTGTGAATCGAATCGAATAGCCAACACTATTGGAAAAATATTCGAAATTTCGAATATTCGCACTCCCCTATAAATAACACGATACGCCAAGAATATTCGCGTTCACATCATCGCCTTTGGGGCCTACAGGCGCCTTTCAATTTCAACTCATTGCAGCAAGACAGTTTTGTGACGCTGACTGAACACCTGTGAAACCGCCTCAGCACGTAAACGGTAGCACACTAGCGGTCGAATGTAACATATTTCCCGGAACAGCATTTTTTTCAGTTTCATACCAGAAGTCTCACACACTTGAAACATCTGTTGACACTTCATAGCACACGGGGGTGGATGCAGGATTTTTCCAAAGGGGATCAGCTATTGGGAGAACTTCATATGCACTCTTCTTGAGGTATAAATTTAATAAAAGGCGGGGGGGGGAGACAAATGGGCTGTGCCTCTGAATTTGGCAGTGATAGCACATGAAATGCTTGAAAAATACGCATAGCGAAGCACACGCGAAGCATCCTATTAAACGCTACCTTGTTAAACTCCACTATCGAAAACTAACTACAAACAAGACACTCTAGCACAATCGGTCCGTTCGCTGAGAATCGAAGATGCGCACGAGCTACCTGTCTACCGCGTTATTGTTATCGCAATGTAATAAACAAAGTAATGCTGTCAACAGCTGCGCAGGCATGCGCGAGTAGCCATGATGCAGCTTTGAAGCACGTACACGAAGCCAGTTTGTCTGCGCCTGCAAGCACCCGGTTCGAAAACTGTCTCGTTCTGGCATGACACGAAAGAGTGCTCTCCAAGTGTGCCGATGATGTCACATAGCGCATCTATTAATAACGGCGAACATAAACACGGCGTTAGTCATCGGGCAGCAACCAGAGCCATGGAACGATCTGATGATTCTCGTCGGCCGCGAGGAAATCTAACATTGAGGTTAGTTTCTGGTAAATCTTTCTTCAGCATCCCAATTTCCTCAATCTGAGCTACACAGCACACGAAAATATGTCAGCATTGCCGTTCCTATCAGCCGCCACACGTTGATACGTGCGCTCCGTGTGTACACACGCGGAGCGCGCTTAGCCTTCAACGTGGCAGAAATGTGCACGGTGGCTGCTAGATGGCAGCAGATTTTGCATAAGGTCTATAGTGTGCGCCGTCCAGTCAACACCATGGACTGGCGGCATATGCGCAGTGCTTCCAAAATGGATGCGTGCGCCTGTCAATGGTGCTGACTGGACGGCACGCACTATACCACTGCAAATGCTTGCTGCTGGTCACGTTTCATTTGACGTCGATAGTACCCCACAGAGCCAATGTGTAGGGACACTCGAGATTTCAAATGCTGAAACGCCTCACTCTACAACTGATCAGATTTTCTGCCATGATTTTAGGCCTAAAACAGCACTATTTAAAGCCACCACTACTGCCATATTGGTTATCCTGCAAACTCCGACCAACGTTCTTGTGTGCTGAGGATCCATTTGCAGTCAAAGTGATTCTCAAAAGCCAGCTTCACCACAAGGCAGAATATACGGTATTGTACCCCTGTGCATTGTGCAGTTGTAGTACAAGCTTGTACCACTGGTGTGCTGTAGGAGGAGCTCTCCTGAGTCAGTAGGCCAAGTTGCATCAACCGACAACGATGTGTGCATTTCTCTGGCATTTCATTCCGTGTGTCTGTAATGGCACTTTGACATGAAGAAATGGCAGATTCTCGCGATTAAAGTGCAGCAGTGAAGTTTTCTGCTTTTTTTTTTGGCAAGATTGCTGCAGAAACTGTTGTGATAATGCAAACAGCTTATAAAGAACACGCTCTCACTAAAATGCACATGTCCCAAAGGTTTGCTCAGTTTGGAAGGATGGAAATGACAATTGAAGATCAGCCCAACACCGGTCGTCCATGAAGTGCGAGAACCGAGGAAAACATCGCCAAAATCTGTGATCTCACCACAGAAGATCAACGAAGAACAACTGATGAACTCCAAGACTAATCTTGATTATCCTGGAGCGTCGTCCAGCACATTCTGCACGATGATTTGGGAATGTAACGAGTAGCTGCTGAGCTTGCACCCAGACTTCTCACCAAAGAGCAAAGGGCTGCTCATGTGGAAGCCTGTCATGCAATGAAGGATGCAGTCAAAGACAATGCATATTTTTCAATAAAATCATCACAGGCGATGATTCGTGGTGATATATATGACTACGTTCCCGAATCTAAACAACAGTCAAGTCAATGGAAGTCTCCTGCTCCTGCCTCGCCTCATCCAAAAAAAGCTCGTCAGGTTAAGAATGCAATGTCAAAAAGCACCAGCAGGATCTCAATGTTCTTTGGTGACAAGTCTGTGCACAAATTTAGCAGCCACTCATCGCATTTCCAAAGTGCCACGTGAAATGCGCTGAATGGAGCTCCAGAATAACCTAGATAAGTCTTCGAGTTGGTCAATTGTTCTACGTCAGTCTTCCATGATTAGATCACAGATTTTGGCGATGTTGTCCCCAGTTTGTGTACTTGAAGGACAACTGGAACAGGCCTGACCTCCGGTTGTTAGTTTCCCCCTTCCAAGCCAAGAAAACCATTCGGACACATGCATTTTAGTCAGAGCATGTTCTTTATAAGCTGTTCGCATTGTCACAGCAGTTTCTGCTGTGTTCTTGCCAAATAAAAAACAAAACAAAACGTCACAGTCGCACATCAATTGTGAGAATCTGCCATTTCTTCATGTTGCAAGTGCACTAGAGACATACAGAGAGAAGTGACAGAGAAACCAAACACATTGTTGTTGGTTCCCACAACATGGCATACTGATTTAGGAGAGATCCTCCCACAGTGCCCTAGCAGTGCGACCTCGTACTACATTAAACAATGTGCTGAAGTACGATTCCAGTTATTTTAGAGTCCCCCCTCGTATGTGTTCCTTAATCATACGTGCACATGCCTGCCATCTTCCGTCACAGTACTGTATGAGCACCAAGACATAAGGGCACTGGCAGGCCTTCAGGGCTATTTCAAATGTGGATGTGGCAATTTGACCCTTTGAGGGAAGCAAAAAAGCACGCAATCATTTCTTGGCTTATTTGTAGAGCTGTGCGAATAGCAAAATTTTGGGTGCGAATCGAATTCGAATATTGAGGTGTGAGTGCGAATCGAATAGAGTATTTTTCGAATATTTCTTGAATATTTCTAGAATGTTTTTCGAATACTTCGAAGCGAAATTGCAGAAAAAAGAGTTGTAGAGGATTCCTAAGCATATTCTTATGAGATAGCAACATGAAAGTGTTTCTTTTCGCTAGGTTGATGAAGCACTGGCAGAGTGGTGTTTCATAGTTGTCTTATCAAGAATGAGGCAATGTAGAGGCTGAACTGTATTTATGTACATGATTTGGTGCAACCAAAGTGTTGCCGACAACACTTTACACGTGATAGGCAAAGACGCCCATTTCCTCAGCCTCTCCTCTTTCAACTTCTGTGGAAGCCCAACTGATGTGGTGGTCAAGGGTGTGCTCCCTTCAAGTCCGGAGTTCCAAATCTGCCTCGTAGACGTCGATATATAAGAACATCTGAAATTTTGGATGTTAAAAAGCTTCCACTTTCGATTTTTCGGACTTCCTGCCTAAATTTCATGTCCAAAACAGCATTAATTGAGCCCCCACCTCTGCCGCATCTTTTATCTCCATGTTGGAACCAGCGTTTTCTTGAGTTAATACATTTACGACTGTAGCGGAGCTTGAAAGGCAGCTTTGCCGCAATACGAGGGTGTGATGAGGTGAAGCATATTGAAAATCTAGGGACCACTTCTAATCGGACGTTGACTGTCTCTTGACAAAGTTCGACTGTAACGGAGCTTGAAAGGCAGCTTTGAAGCAATACCGGGGTGTGATGAGGTGAAGCATATTGAAAATCTAGGGACCACTTCCAATCAGACGTTGACTGTGTCTTGGCAAAGTTCGACCGTAACGGAGCTTGAAAGGCAGCTTTGCCGCAATACCGGGGTGTGATGAGGTGAAGCATATTGAAAATCTATGGACCACCGGACGTTCTCTCTCTCTTGGCAGTTCGACAGTAACGGAGCTTGAAAAGCAGCTTTGCCGCAATACCGGGGTGTGATGAGGTGAAGCATATTGAAATTCTAGGGATTACTTCTAATCGGACGTTGACTGTGTCTTGGCAAAGTTCGACCGTAACGGAGCGTGAAAGGCAGCTTTGCCGCAGTACGAGAGTGTAATGAGGTGAAGCATATTGAAAATTTGAAGGGGTCACTTTCAATCTGACGTTGACTGTATTTGTTTTTGGGAAGTTCGAATAGTTCGAATAGTAAAATTACAGTGCGAATCGAATCGAATAGCAAACACTATTCGAAAAATATTCGAAATTTCGAATATTCGCACACCCCTACTTATTTGATCTTTCTAACAATTTCATGGCCTCTGTGGAACATGAAAAATTAGATGCTGACTGTATTTTACCTGTCTTTACACACGAAAGACATCACAGATGAGGGCTCGTGTAAATATTGGCCACCTAACAGTCAGAAATATGTATCCCAAGGTCAGCAAATGATTATTTTTACATTCCACGCTATCGTTGCGTGGCAACCGTGATCACGAATCGAACTCATCACATTACACTTGGCAGAAGAATGCCATAGATACTGAGCCACGAGTCGCTGGCTCTCATTTGGTTGTGATGCAATATGGCAGACCTTACGACAACACTGCGGCTATGCTTGAACCAGTGCCCCCTCTATTTTTTTCAATGCCAGTCAGATGAACCTGATCCAGCTGTTCACCACCCTCTCTTGTTCTTTCCTACTCACCTACATCAGCAAGCCTTCATGCCTGCTTTGCGTTCATGGGGGGAGTACCCTTTAGGTGGTGCACCACGACAAAATTCAGTAAAGGTAGTTTTTTTGCTCAGTTGTGTTCATATCTGTGGGGCGGCGTCTCGTATACCTCGTGATCACTCTGTTGGCTGTCACGTGGCTCTCAAAGCAGCGCGGTGTTTTGAGATGGTGCGTCTCCGTTCGTGGTACTATGCGGGCTAGGAATGGCGACGCGTCACTGTGACACTGCTGCATGCGCTGACATTAAGATCTGCCACATGAGCGCTGTGAGGTGGCGGCAGCATTGCTTCAATCCACAAAGGAAGGAGTATGAAGGAACAAATTTGGCAGACTCATGATATAGCGGAGGGACGGCACGTCTACCCCATCTCCACGACAACGCGTTCAGACCAGGGGCGTAGCCAAGGGGGGGGGTTGGGGGGGTTCAAACCCCCCCCGAAATTTTTCAGTTTTGCTTGCGTATATATACACGCACACATACAAACGCACACACGAACATACATAAAGTATGGTTGAACCCCCCCCGAAAAAAATTTCAGACGCATGTTTGACGCAAGCAGTCGTAACCTTTATGTGGCGTCGCACCACAACAACTCCTGGAACTAAGGCGGACCAACGGTTCCCATTGAGGAGCGAGCACTTGCACTGACATTGTAAAAAATAGAGGAGGCGTTGCTTGAACCAACATGCAGCAGTAACAACTGCTTGCATCTGTATTCCGACTGGGAAAATATTTGCTGGGAAATATAAGCTAATCAGCCTAACGAACTGCAACACCTTTCTCACACCTTTAATTTGTTGAGAGATTTTGTTCAGGACATCCAAGCGGCCTTGCTCCTTCAGGACATCAACCAGGTGGCCGAGACTGCAGCGCTTTGAGCAGGCCTTTAGAGCTGGGTATAAGTGCTGCAATGCCACCTGGAGGGGCATCAACTTGCAGCGTTCAGCCCACTGATCCACACCCTGGTAAGAGAAGTAGATCATCAGTCACAGTGACATTACAGTGCTGCTAAAGCACAAAAAAGCACTGTTAATTTTAATATCCAGCAATTGCACTCATCTCATTCATCCACATCAACCTTTGTAATTAAGAATATTTACATCTCATGGTTTTACGTGCCAAACAAAACCACATGACTTGAGCAGAAAACAGTAATGCTGAAACAGCTGCAATGCACCCGGGACACCGCCCCGAGTGATGTTCTGGTGAACATTAGTAGGCATAGACCTCAAGCAAAATCTGCTGCCCATCTAGCGGCCACCGTGCACATTTCCGCCATGTTGAAGGCTAAGTGCACTCCGCATGTGCATACGGAGCGTACGTATCGCGTGTGGCGGCTGATGGGAACAGCAATGCCGACATATTTTCGTGCGCCGTGTTGCTTAGATTGAGGAAATTCGGGTGCTGAAAAAAGGTTTATGGCAAACTAACCTCCATGTTATTAGATTTCCTCGCAGCCAACGAGACGCGGCAGATCGTTCCGCTGCTCCAGCTACTGCTCATGACTAACACCACGTTTATGTTCGCCGTCCTTAATAGATGCGGTATGTGACAGCATCGGCACTCATCAGAGAACACTCTTTCGTGTCATGCCAGAACGAGGCAGTTTTCGCACCATGTGTTTGCAGGCACAGAAAAACCGGCTTCGTGTATGAGCTTCAAAGCTGCATCGCAGCTACTCGCCCATGCCTGCACTGCTGTTGACACAATTACTTTGTTTATTACATTGCAATAACAATTACATGTTAGACAGGTAGCTCGAGCGCATCATCGATTCCCAGCGAGCGGACAGATTGTGCTGGAGCGTGTTGTTTGTACTTTGTTTTCGATAGTGGAGTTTAACAAGGTGGTGTTTGGTGGGATGCTTTGCACGCGTATTACTTCACTATGTGTATTTTTCAAGCATTTCATGTGCTATCACCGCCAAATTCAGAGGGGCCGCCCAGATGGCCTGATCACCCCCCCCTCTTTCTTAATTTATATCCCAAGAAGAGCACATATCAGGCTCTCCCAGAAGCTGATCCCCTTTCGAAAAATCCTGTATCCACCCCTATGTGCTATGTGCTTACACTCGACAGTGTTGGTTTCACAAGCGTTCAGTCGGCAGCGTAAAACTGCCTTGCAGAAACGGGTTGAAATTGTAAGGTGCCAGTAGGCTCTGAAAGCGACGATGCAAACGCAAATATTCTCAGCATATCGTTTTATTTATGAGCACATGTCGAAAGAATATTCAATAAAATACCAGCTAACCAGCATCTACTTATTGGAGCAACTAACACTGTTACTTTTCATGTTCACTTTTCACGTGCATGAGAAGTAGAAATTTTTTACATTTTAATCGCGTGTACATCAGTGACTACAGCAGCGAAATATTTTTTCCTTCAAAAATAGAAAAGAGGACAACGTTTTATTTAAAATTAAATGCACAATACATCTGGTCGACGTGGGCTGTCCCTTATGAAATACGCTTTGAAATGGGTCAACAGCACTTTCTTACTGTCATCGTTGTGCCTAGCCGTGTCGCGCGCTAAAGCCTTGTCCCTACCATCCTACACTCTACGATTTATAACCCACTCTACTGATTTATAACCCACTCTACAATTTCTAACCTAGCGCTAAGCTTCATTCATAACGACGACAGGCTTATATGTGACTCGTAGGCAAACTTGCACCTTCTTGTTCTGAGGCAGTTCTTTACATGTAATATCATTATCTTTACATGTAATATCATTATCAACGTAATAACTAGGAAATGCCGGTAACGTGTACAGGCCCTTACACACTCATCTGATGTTTTTATACTCCGATTGCTTTACTATCAAAGCAGATACAAGCAAGAAGTTATAGCAGCGACAGCAATACGATTCAGACACAAGCCTCCAACATGGCGCCGAATCGGTAGCTTTGTCAAACCTCCGACAGATGGCAGCAAGTTTGCATAAGGTCTATTTTGTTAGCAAATGAAAAAAACTAGTGTAAAGAGGGTCAGGAAGTGCATGTCACAGGTCATGCAGAGAGTTGGGAGAAATGAAGAAACATTCCAGCACGGGGCACAACTGTCCAGCAACCCGCTGAAGTGTAAAGTAATTCGAGAGTTGAAAGAAAAGCACACTAACCTCTAACTCTGAGTCGGGGATGCCCAGAGCACAAGCAAAATCTTTCCACGAAGAGCCACGAAAGCAGGATGCAACAATGGGACTCAAGGTTGCTGCCACTTTTTCATAATCAATTTCGTCAAGTCGGAGATTGTTGTTCTTGTAGAAATGCAAGAGCTGATCCTTCGCTAGGCGCCATTCCTGATATGCTTCACCTTCCAGATCGTCACCTGCGTTTAAACATAAACGCCGAAATGCAGCTGTATTCCAGCGAAAAATTGCACCACCTCCCACTAAAGGGAACCATGTGGGGATGCGAAGCAGTGCATGGGTCGACTTAATGTTCCGTTCATCACGGGCAAGTTCCGTTCATCACGGGCACCTTGCCCGATGTTAACGCGTCCTTGCAAGTGGAGCACACCATGAATTCAGTGTAGTTGCTGTTGCTCGTCCCGAACTCTTGTTGGAGCACGCCACACGGATTCATTGCGTGTCTGCAGAATCTCGTTCCCCGACATTATCACGTGACTGCTGAGAGCAACAGCATCTTACTCAGCCCCTTACAGAAGCCTGAATGCGCTGGCGCATGCCAGCGCATTCTGACTAGGATACAACGCATTGGTTCATCGCGTGTCTGCAGAATCTCGTTCCCCGACGCCATCACAAGATTTCTGAGAGAGTGTAAAGAGGAGAGGCCACAGCATCTTACCCAGCCCTTTACACAGGCCCAAACGCGCTAGCACGTGTCAGCACACATGGTTTTGTCTGCGTTACGCCAAGCCCGGGCGCCTAAAGTGCTCTGCATGGATCATCATCAAGGCGGTCGAAGAACAAGAGGAAGAAGACTTCTCCTTGGTGCGAGCGCGCGCTCAGATGGCTATGCTAGGTGGGACGGTCACCAATTGAACTACAGACACAGCCCAGCGCTAAAGCTGCTTCGCAATCATCATCAAGGTGGTCGAAGAACAAGAGGAAGAAGACTTTTCCTTGACGCGAGCGCGCGCTCAGGTGGCTATGCTAGGTGGGACGGTTGCCAATGGAACTATGGACAAGTGTTGCGGAGTTGCCACTCCGGAATCGGAATGACTCCGGTATCATTCCACATTTTCGCGACCCCGGAATGGAATGGGAATGGAATGGGGACAACGCTTGGAGAAATGGAATAGGAATGGAATTAAGCGCCTTTCGCACGGAATGGAATGGGAATGGAATTACGTCTTTTTCCAAAAATATAGCACGTTTCCGCCTGCGCGCTGTTTTTTAAACTTCAAACATTTGTAAGTCAGAGCCTCGAATTTAACAAAAAAGCAGTATTTTCAAAATGGCTTTGCTGATTACAAGCACCGTACATTTATAAGCAACGCGCCTACCACAATTCTGTCCTTATATAGACTGTGTTGCTCCGAAGTTTGTCTCTATTCTTCGTGTAACTGTGTTGTGCGGAACTACGGCGGCGGTATACTCCCCCCCCCCCTACGCCTTGTGATATTTTTCCCTTGTGGACCCAATAAAGTTGTTTCACTCACTCACTCGGCAGCGCCTCAAGTGCCTGCTGACTCCCCACCCTCCACTTCATTGTTTTTGCTTCTGTCGCCGTTGGCGACTCTGACGCATATTCGAAAAAGTGCTTCTCTAAGTTGTGATGCGTATTGGCGCTGGAACAATGCTTGTGTTCACTGCAAGCTTTCGTAAACCAGCTTGCCCGCCGTCTCACCTCATACCCCCCTCCCCCCCCCCCCCCCACCCTTTTGCAATACTGTGCCCCTGTCTAGGCGCTCCAGACGCATGGCAAAACTGCTTAGTTTTCTTGAACACTACTTTTGTCAGCATAAAAATACGCTATGTCGTCATTTTAGCATTCACACATTTAAGCTTAAACAATGTTAATATTACCATTCGTTCAAACTTGCTGACCATGAAAATGCTATAGGTAGCGGGAGAACTGCCCCTATGGGAATTAGTAGGGCAGTTGTACTGCAGGAGATATGTCACCAAGCTACTATTACTTGACCTTGGTAACGTGTTTTGCATACTTTCCCAGTTCTTAATGCATCTGATGATATCAGCTTTATGTCCATTCTTAACTCGATAAAACTATCAAGGTGCCTTTCCTACATTGAGGAATTACAGGAATGGAATTGAGCTGCCCGGCCATTTCCAGAGTGGGAATGGGCTAAGTTTTTTCATTCCGAGGAATTGAAAGGAATGGAATCGTGGTAAGTTCTAATTCCCCGGAATGGAATTGGAATGGAATGGAGGCGCCCATTCCGCAACACTGCTACGGACACGGCCCAGCGCAAAAGCTGCTTCGCATCTAAAAGGAACGTAGAGATCAGTTCTCGATTCGCCTCGATCTCTTATGCTCATTGGTTGTCGACAACGCGAGTAAAAAGCGGTATGAAAACTTTCACATGTTCTGACCACTAGCCAAGGCCTTAACCGCGCTCACATTTTTTGTAAACAACAACTGGGCGGAAAGCGCAGCTGCAAATGGTACGAGGCACCACATTCAGGGAACCGCTAAGGGCAGGGTTCCGTTTGCAGCTGAAAGCAACGTTACGAAACATTTGAGAAGCTTTTGCGAGTAATCTACCAGTTAACGGTTAGAAGTCATGATATTTCATGTATATGAATCGTACGCAAAGCTTTGCGTTAGCGTTTGTCGCCACTGCGCACGCGTCGTGCGCTAACCACTTGCTGACCCCCGTTGAAGGAATAGCGGGCGACCGCAAGGACCGCTAACTTAGCGTACGCTAAAACTCCTGGCGGCAGAGACGCAACAAGTGCTCGCGCGGCGTTCAGGGCAAGTAAGAAAGGCCGCCACATCAGCTGCCACTCACATTTCACCGTACCTAATATTTGCTCTCACTCACACAGCTTAGTCGTCGGCTGTTGCATGCTGAGAGACGTTGGACCAATGCTGCAGCTTGTGACCACGTGACAACAGGTGCCACAGCCACAGGTTCAGACGCAGGACCCGCAAGTAGCTTGTTGACCAGGGTTGCCAGGTACTCGGAGAGCTACCCGCCAAATTTCCGCCCGTTAATAGCCCAAAAGTAGCCAAACGTAATTAATAAAAAATAGCCCAAAGTAGCCAAAGAGAGCAAATATAGAAAAAGGTTTCTATTTATTATAATTTATACACAGAGAGTTTATACATGTTTCCAATTGTGCTGCTGCTTGCAAGATCGCGTGTGTGGTGCAGGTAGCAGAAATAGAAAGGAAATGTCACTTTATTTGCTAGAATTTCTGTTTTCTTGTTGCTCTTTATTAATTTGTTTTCTTTGAAGTGACGACACAATGTGAGGATTGTAGTCAAAGGAATGGAGAACCCCATGGAGGAGATGAATGTTTTTAGTAATTGCTCGTTTGGTATTTCACTACGTTTTTTTTATGTAGCGGCCGTGGTTTAAAGCAAATAACTAAAGCTAAATGATGCGGATCACATTCAGAGCATAAGTTGGAATCCACATCAAGCTAAGCTAAAGTAAAGCGGTAAATTATAACCTTTAAAATCAACGGTGATGCGTAAAATCTGGTGATAGTAGGCATAGCACAGAAAAACGTTACGAGGGTCCAAGTTACTTCTTGCGTGCTATCATGTACACTTTATATTTAAATCCACAAATTTATTCGCCATGAGAAGGAACAACTTAGCAGCATCGCGAAACCCGGCAAAAGAAGCTTCGCCTTAAAAGGCAGGGAATATATTCATTATTACTGACTACCGTAATTGTCTGGTGGAGGTTGCTGATACCTAAAGAATGCAAACACACAGGTAAAGGATAGTAGAAAGAGTGAAGTAAAGATAACTGTGTACGTAAACACTTGATTCACAACGAACTGGAGGCACAAAAGCACCACTAAAGAGGAGAAAGGGCACTGAAAAACAAGCGTTTGAAGCGAAGGCAGGTAATAGCCCAAAAGTAGCCAAATAGCCAACGACAAAAAATCCCGCCAAGTCCACAAAAATGTAGCCCAATTTGGCTATTTATAGCCCAACCTGGCAACCCTGTTGTTGACAGGAACCGCAACGCCGCAACTCTTGTCACGTGACAACGACGTCTTCCGTCGTGCTGTGTGGTGCAGCCAAGCCGTAGGGGTGGCCCGTTATCCATCGGCATCGGCGAGCGTTCTACACGCAAAACACTTCATGCAAAAGTGTTCTACTGTCCACTGAATAAGTTCTCTCCTATCCCCGTTTGCTATAATGTTCCTTGATTAACCATATTGAACATTAGGCTCTGTCACTAGCGAATAATGCACCACCGCTGTATTTAAACCAGTTTCAGAAAAAAATCGTACTTATTTCGAGCAACAGGGTTTCTGTCGGCATGCTTTTTTGTTGCAATCTAGCAGCACACTTGTAGTGCTTCATATGAACGATATCACATCCGCGCTACTTCCGTTTCGTATTTGTACGTTTATAATCTAACGACACCCGGCAAACTTACTCAGCTCAATTTTAACGCCATACACAGGGCGGGGTTTCTAAACGCCGACTACTGCATCGGAAATGCGTAAACTAGAGATTTTGTTATCTTTGTGGTAAGAAATTAACGTTTGTGGTAACAGCGTGTGTACGCACGGTTGATAAGAAAGAGACAAGGCTAGACCCAAACGCGGGAAACAAAATTATATTTGACATAACTGCTTTCAGTTGTGCAGTCCAATGCACGCATCACTTCTTTGCCAACATCGCTCGTTTTCCTTCGCCCTTCTTTGGTCTTCCTTTGCCTCGCAACCTGCGAAGACGCCTCATTTCTTCTTTGAAGTCCTGATGCTCGTCTCTGTACAGACCGTGCATTCGGAGACGAAACATGAGGGTGGTCAATTGGTGGTGCGGTGGGTACCAGTCCACGATCTCGGGGTTCAAATCATGCGGGACGTCACTGAATAGTTGCACAACCCGCATGGACTTTTTGTTCGTAGGACGAGGCACTTCTCCGAAGATGCGCGCGCCCAACAGCGCCATCCTTTTGGCGTAGTTCGATATGGAAGCCATGAATGCAGATGCAAAAGCTGTGCTCACTGAGTGTCCGCAGTTCGGAAAGCCAAACAGTCCGTGGAGAGGGCCGATCGACAACGAACGTGAGAGTCAACAGATCGGCAGTTCTACCGGCAGCACCCCAACGACGACCTCCATGCGCCGCACGCTCTCAAGACGTCGGATTCTTCTTGGCTTCGACTTTGGCTACTCCTAAAAACACAAAAGAAGGATTATTACTTATACAGTTCCAATATATGCGTGTATCTGTATGAAATATACGGCCGTTTAGATTCGTAATGTTTTAGAAAATTTTCTCATATGGTTATGAAGTGTCATAATCTAGTTTCAGTTTCGATTTTACAAGTCGCGTTGCATATCACCGCATTAATAACCACGTTCCGCTGTTCTTCAGTAGTCACAAGAAACTAATATAGAGCCACTTATCTCTTGTGAGCAGTTGCCTAACCGTAAATATAAATAAAAACGAACGCAGCAAAATACAACGGAAGATATCCGCGGCGGACGGCTCGGTTCACGTGCCGTTGACAGCTGTGAGTGCTACGCCGCACTGTTGTGCCAATGCGGTGCTTCCAACGCTCCACTGCGGTGTAAAACCACGTACTCCCCAGTGACAGAAGTGACATGCTATGGATGTCCTCAGCATACCCATGACAGGATTTCGGATATCTACTGCATTTCTGAAACAACTCCGGCGGACATCCTTCGCAGGTGGTTTTGGCCGCATTTTCCTGGTCCAGGTCATCCCTAGCAAGTGTCCATAAGGGATCTATATTCGGGGCGTTTTCTAAAAGCAGTCTTGATTACACAATTTCTTACGATCTGAAATAATTAAATAAATTGGCAGTATGCACCGAAATTGCTGAAATTGGACTAAACTACACGTACAAACACACACGTACAAATTTTTGTGGCGAAGTGCGTTTCTGACCAGAAGCACTCAAATTAGCACCTGAAAGCATAGAACAACATTTTCTTTTTTATGCATGCATGCTATATTAAACTGCTGAAATTGCGGCAGTTTCTTTAAATGAAATCGATAGACGGCAACATATATAACCTAAATGCCCGCTTGGCGGGCTTGAGAATTTCCGAGCCAAGTGTATTGCATTTACGCACACCTTTTTATTTAAGAACAAAGTTGTTCAAAAAACACGTACATTGCATACTGTGACTAGACATTGCATGACAAATAAGAATTCGTACTTATTGGAGCAAGAAAGAACCGATTGAAAAAATAATAACTTTTTCTCAGATTAAAATAAAAGATACAGAAGCAAGACGTATATATGTACATATGAAAGGTTTTCATTCTACTTGCACAAAACTTTCATAAAAGTCAAATCAGTACACTCCCATCATCATCAAGTTCAACAAGTTTGGTTTTACAATATGTACTCATATGTTAATCCAAAGTTTTAATTACACTATACCACAACTACTTGCTGTCCTGAACATAATTATTTGAATTGTGCGGTTTTAAGCAACTGCCGATACGAAACACTGCCATGCTTTACCAGACGTATGTATTACCAAAGCAGATGTTTGCCAAAGCATTGCCAAAATAAAGCAGATTGAGAACACAAAATGCTTATGAATGAAGGAAAGAACATGAATTTTTAAGGGCTCGTTTTGCTTTGTTAGACACAATATTAATGAGAACTAACAGACAATAATGCCAAGGAAAGTATAGGAGATATGTTACTTTTAGTAATAGGAAAGGTGAAGAAAGTAAAAAGGACGAAAATTAGATAACTTGCCGCCGGCAGGGACACTCGCCGCCATGGCTGCGACTAGAGCACTGCACGGGCCGGATTTTACGGCCCGGGCCCGGCCCGGGCCCGCTTTATGAAGCCCTAGCCCAGCCCGAACCCGTGGTTCCAAGCGCGGGCCCGGCCCGGGCCCGGGTGTACATGACCGAACCCAGCCCGGCCCCGGCCCGTGGTTCCAAGCCCGGGCCCGGGCGTACTTGACCGTACCCAGCCCGAGCCCGGCCCGGGCCCGTCGTTCCAAGCCCGGGCCCGGCCCGGGCGTTCATTACTAAACTAATCCAGGGCGCGCATATGTTCATGACCAGACCTGACCCGGGCCCGCTAGAGAATATTAGTTGTTGATGATGATCATTAATGATGCCGTGCGCTTTGTAGCGGGCGATCGGACGGAAAATCCGGTGTGTACATGCATCGAAATGTTGCTTTGCCTGCGGTGGTAGCTCAGCGGTTAATCTGTTTCGCTGTTAAGTCCTAGGACGCGGGTGCGATTCCCGCGGCCACGGCGGCTACAACTTGATGGGGGTGAAATGCAAGAACACACCTCTATATACTTATCTTTAGGTGCATTGCATGGTCTAAGGTATACTGTGCCAAGCTGAAGTGACACGTGCAAAGAGCTGGCTCTTAGTAAAGCTTAGCAATAAAAATAGAAAAACAGTTTAAGTGCTATTTTTTTTCACCGGTATAGATATAGATTGGTACTGTATATTTTCACTAACGTTTCGTCTGCTGGACCAGACTTTGTCAAAGTAACAAGTACATCGTGGTGGGTTTCCTTATAAACACGCCAGATCATATATATATATATATATATATATATATATGTATGTATGTATCATTCATTGCGTCAACGCTAAGGTCGGTTTCCTCGGTTAAAGCCGCGTACCTATTCTGAAGTGAAACTCTGAATTCCTGTACTTTCTCTCGCAGAGCTAGTTCATTAATCGGCTTCTTGCGTATCAGTTTCTGCCGTTCCTTCCTCACGTCTAGTTGAATTCTAGATCTTACCATTCTATGGTCACTGCATCGGATCTTGTTAACTACTTCCACATCCTGTATAATGCCCGGGTGGTCGCACATTATGAAGTCTATTTCATTTTTAGTTTCGCCATTAGGACTCCTCCACGTCCACTTACGAGTAGTCCGTTTTCTGTAGAAGGTATTCAAGATCCGTAAATTATTACGTTCTGCGAACTCTACTAGTAACTCCCCTCTGGCATTTCTAGAGCCGATGCCATATTCCCCAACAGCATGATCTCCAGCCTGCTTCTTGCCTACTTTTGCATTAAAGTCGCCCATCAGTACAGTATATTGTGTCTTTACCCTACTCATTGCTGTGGCGAGACGCTAGAAGTTGTAAAGGAGTACGTCTACTTAGGACAGGTAGTAACCGCGGAGCCGAACCATGAGAGTGAAATAACTAGAAGAATAAAGATGGGATGGAGCTCATTCGGCAAGCACTATCAAATCATGAATGGTAGTCTACCACTATCTCTCAAGAGGAAGGTATATAACAGCTGCATCTTACCGGTACTTACCTACGGAGCAGAAACCTGGAGACTTACAAAGAGGGTTCAACTTAAATTGAGGACGACGCAGCGAGCGATGGAAAGGAAAATGATAGGTGTAACCTTAAGAGACAGGAAGAAAGCAGAGTGGGTCAGGGAACAAACGGGGGTTAAGGATATCATAGTTGAAATTAAGAAGAAGAAATGGATATGGGCCGGCCACGTAGCACGTCGGCAGGATAACCGGTGGTCATTAAGGGTAACTGACTGGATTCCAAGAGATGGCAAACGCGTGAGGGGGAGACAAAAAATTAGGTGGGTAGATGAGATTAAGAAGTTTGCAGGTATAACGTGGCAGCAGAAAGCACAGGACCGGGTTGATTGGCGGAACATGGGAGAGGCCTTTGCCCTGCAGTGGGCGTAGACAGGCTGATGATGATGATGATGATGTATGTATGTATATATATATATATATATATATATATATATATATATATATATATATATATATATATATATATATATATATATATATATATATATATATCAACAGCACTACCAGTGGGCCAGATCACGGTTGTTCCCATGGGAGGAATAAAGATTTCGGTCTTTTATACGAGGTTGACACATACGGTACATTTCATTTATATTCCTTGGTATTACGTGCCAAAACCACGATATGATTACGAGGCACGCCGTAGTGGCACCGGATTAATTTCGACCACCTTGAGTTCTCTAACGTGCACCTAAAGATAAGTATATAGAGGGGTGTTCTTGCATTTCGCCCCCATCAAATTGCGGCCGCCGTGGCCGCGGGAATCGCACCCGCGTCCTAGGACTTAACAGCGAAACAGCTTAACCGCTGAGCTACCACCGCGGGCAAAGCAACATTTCGATGCATGTACACACCGGATTTCCGTCCGATCGCCCGCTACAAAGCACACGGCATCATTTCATCAACTAATATCCTCTAGCGGGCCCGGGTCGGGCCTGATCATGAACAAGCGCGCCCTGGATTAGTTTAGCGCGCCCTGGATCGCCCGGGCCCGGGCCGGGCCCGGGCCGGGCTCGGGCTGGGTACATGGGCGTCCGGAGGGGGGTGCAAGGGGGGGCGGCTGCCCCCCCCCCCCTGGAATTTCGGATATCTTTCTATGCAGTAGCAATAAGCTGCACACGTTCGTTAGCACACAAAAGGTCCGCATATCCGTGTGAAACGGCCTTCAGGATTGCCAGCCAACTTTGCACGTTATTACATATTATTGATTAACCTTGCCGGTCAAGTCACGGTAGTGAACCCCCCTCCCCCTCCCCCCATGGATGCACCCCCCTGGAAAAATTTCTGCGGACGCCCTTGGCTGGGTACGGTCAAGTACGCCCGGGCCGGGCTCGGGCTGGGTTCGGTCATGTACGCCCGGGCCCGGGCCGGGCCCGCGCTTGGAACCACGGGCCCGGGCCGTGCCCGGGCCGTAAAATCCGGCCCGTGCAGTGCTCTAGTACAGTGTACTAGTGGTAGAGCATCGGACGCGCTATTCGAAGGTCGCAGGCTCGATCGGTCCCTGCCGGCGGCAAGTTATCTTTTCGTCCACTTTACTTTCTTCACCTTTATATCCTAATTACTAAAAGTAACATCTCCTATACTTTCCTTGGCATTATTGAGTTCTCATTAATAAAATTCTTATGAAGTACGTTTTTTCAGACGTCCGATGACAGGATATTTTTAGGATATTCTTTGTGGGACATATTAAACTAAAATTGCACTGGATGTCAGACTGCTATTCCTTGAAGGTCCGTTGATGTCCACGGATGCTGTGTTTTCATTGTGCTGTACTGTTTCAGATCATGGATCGCGCAACCCTCGAGTTTCTGCCTGAAGAGGATGTAGACACGCGATCGCCGCAAATACGAAGTGAACGCTCCGCTCTCGCGGTCACGCGATGCTTGCGCTTTTCATTTTTTTAGTTACGCGAACGCCGCTTCTTTATTTCTTCAGTTACGCGAACGCCCCAAGATTTAGACGAAGGGAGCATATGAAGGGAGTGCGCAGCTCGCACGGCTGTAACCACGCTTGAGAGGTTTTTTGCACCACACGCCGACTTTTCACCTATGAAGCCTTTTCGCCGATGGCTAAATACTGAAGTTTATTTTTAGCATGCCCCCACTCAATTGCATGCGCTGCACCGCTTTTACACAGAAGCATCTCTTGATCTTGACAAACACCGAAACTGAAACTGAAAAAAAAAATGACCGAGTCAGTGCAAGCCAGCTCGAGCCAATCAAAAGCCGCGAGCCACCGGTGACCGGTGCCTGGCATTTCAGAATTGAATTAGAACGCTGAGCCGCTGTGCTTTATCCTACTGACGTTCTTCCTTTTGCACTCGCTATAACAACACTGGGCTATGGCTAGTGGAAGTAAATGGGTTCCTTTGGAAAGCAATCCCGAGGTATGAATGGAATACTTTGCTAATGTGTACTCTTGTCTTGCTACTGTGCGCGTTTGTGAACGTTTCGCGTCTCTTGCCTTTCAGGTTATCACAAAGGTACGGAGACAAGAACGCCTGGTGTCTTGTGGAGGATGAGTAATGGGAAACCTGTAGCTTTTTGTAGAATTTCTAGTCTGTAAAGGTTTCGTTCTCTCTTATCCTGCTAAAGGCCTCGCCGGCTTGAATCGATTTTCTGGTTCTCGGGGTGGTTATCCCACTGCGTCTGGCATTGGTCTTCATCTTCGGTTTTGCGTCTCTCGTAGTTTGCTCACAAGCTTGGCCTGCCTGCGGACTGGTCGTTCGTAGACGTTCTTGGACTGGACAGCGAGTTTCTGGCCACGGTGCCGCAACCCGTGGCTGCTCTGTTGTTTCTCTTCCCGATCACTGACAAGGTGAGCATCACCATAGTTACTGCGTTAGCGAAGTATTGATCGCAAGTGTGCATGTGCTTCAAGCCGTGGAATTCCCTCTTGTCGAACAGTTATTTCGGGTCATGTGGGCAGGCACTAACCAGCACGTAATACAAAAAAAAAAATTGTTTTTTTTTTCGGTATTCAGTTTTTTCGGGTAGCACGTACCCTATAATTGGAAGATAATTACTAGCTGGGCTGTTGCTTTCTCACTTCGACGAGTTTCATATTTCGTGATGTCTGTTTCAAATGGTGTGAAGCCAGATATTGAAAAGGTGGGAACATGATGGCCGGCATAATCAAGTTACGCAAGGGCATGGGCTTAAGTTAACACACATACAGTAGTGATTTCGGTATTATAAACGAACGCCTGTGAGATTTGTTTGTATTATAAAATCACCGCATGGAAGTTGGTTAATGTTTCAGAAGTTGTTGCAACCCTGCTAAAATCTCTTTGGGGACTGCAGTATCTGCAAATAAATATGCGCAGAAATCCTATATTGGTGAGGTCAAAGTTATAAAGAAGGGGGCAGGTGGCGCCATTGTTAAATGCGATATTGCAGTCATAAAGAAAGAGAAAGCAATAAATGCAGGGAAAAAATCGAATTTTACCTGCAAATAGTACACTTGCAAATCAGTTATGCGGAATTCTGCGTATTTTGTGTACATGCGCTTCGAGTTGTCGATTATTTTTCCTCGTGCTGCCATTTGCTAGCTTCCTGGTTAGCTCAGTTGGTAAAGCAACAGCCCGGGAAAAGCCTTAGTCCCCGGACCAGGACGAATTTTTTGGCAACTAGGAAGCTTTCTTTCTGAGAAATCCGTATGGATTTCCTTGTGGCTTCTTGCTACAAACGGTAGGTTGTCAGTTTACCTTCCTAAATAGAACATTTGTCACATAGATTTTTTAATTGCAAACAGCTTAAAGGGACACTAAAGAGAGAAATAATTTTTTTTTTTCGTATCAGTAAATTACTCTTTCACAATACCACGATCACCACGCTTGCTGCGAGAAGGTGCTTGGTAAGCAAGAAAACGCGCAAAAAGGAAATGTGGATGGTGACGCCACACTGAAGTGCCCACACCAGTCACTGTGACGTCGTAGATTTTGATGGCGCCTAATAGAGCATACGTGGTTCCTAAACAGTAAATATGTAGCACATTGTCCTTTGAAGGGGTCAGAGATGTAGCATACCAAGTTTCAGGATGTTACATTGAACCCATATTGCCAAAATACGAAAAAACGCTGAAATTCGGGACATCAGCATTGAAGATTTCGGTGTTAAATTGAAATAATGAAAATTTGACCTTGATTTTCTTTTCTATTAATAAACCTATGACCATAGGTCTGCAAACTCACTCATGAGTTGACTCATGAGTGAGTTTGCAGAAGCTATCACAAAGTCACTTATGATTGTGCTCAAACGGCAATGCTGGTTCCTATAGTTGGATACAACATAAGATGTCCGGAGAGATCCCGCCCAGACGGCCGAAGCGTGGCAGCTGATCGCCTCCACAACTGATGAAATAGCCCTGCTCATGCACTCGGCAATGTTCTCCAAAGGCGACGTTGTCTGGATCAAGACGTCGGTCTGGACTGTGCGCCCATTGGTGTAGGCTTGTGTGCCGTTGAGAAGGAAATGCCGTGGACTTAGTATACACCTGTAGTGCTTGCGAAGGGTGTGAGGAATCGCTTGTATGTTATTGCTTTCTTCTATCATTCGTCAGATTGGCATACATATTCGGAGGACATTTTCGGGGCAGCTTTTGTCTGCTGAATGTATTTATTTTGAGCCTTTTCTTTTCTGCAGTACACCAACTTTGTTGAGCAGAAGGGCCAGCAGATTGGCACGGATGGCCAGGTGGTCAGTGACAAGGTTTACTTTATGAAGCAGACCATCAAAAATGCCTGCGGTGCCATGGCTCTGTTGCATGCTCTGGCCAACAGCACTGACCAAGTCAACATTGCGGGTGAGTACAGGTGCTTTTGTTGCGAACCATTTTCGTATTGGCTGTGCAGGATACATGCCAATTGCATACGTGCGAACTCAATGATGTGGTCAAGGTATATCTGTGGTAAATGTGGCAAGACCCTGACTTTCCTGAATATCTTTATAGAAAATATTATGAATTAGAATATGAGAGAAATGCACTTTTTTTACCTTCCTGTCAGCACATTCCACTTCACCCAGAAACGTGGCATAGTAGGGACTCTTTTCACAGCAAACCACTCCCAGCTTTTTCAAAAAGGTTTTTAAGCATGCATGCTTGTTACGTTTGTGTAGTGTATGTTATACGAGGGTCAATCAAATAAAAACTGCGAATGTTCTTTTTAGAAATTACCTATTGTGCTGATGTTGCACAAAGCTGTGCTACCTTTTGACCTACTTCAGGAGTGCTGTTTCTTGGGCTAGTTAGAATATCATACTGTATTTTTGGACACACTTGAAAGACAAGGACATAGTGAGGCACACAGGAAGCCGCAGATGCTTTTATGTACCATGATGTTTGTGGTTGTCTGTGTGCCTCACTGTGTCCTTGTCTTTCAAGTGCGTCCATAAGTACAGTATACTTTTCACAGAGTCTCCCCTTGCTCAATGCAAGTTTGTTAGCATTTACAGAGTGCCTGTACAGTAGACTCTCGATAATTCAGACTCTGGTGATTTAAACTTTTGGTTGATTGAAACAAATTTCAAATGCTTGGTTGGGCCGCTATGTTTTCAGTGTACTTAAAGCTGCTTGTTGTTTACCTCGCAAGTTCTTCACCCGCATCATTATGCTGATGTTTCAATTCAGGAGTCAGCTGCTGGTGCACCCATATTGCAGCCACATTGTGAAATTCAAGCACATTGGGTACAGTGTGGTATGCTGAGCCGTGACAGACGTTTACATCTGCTGCAATGTCATATAGTTCCCTTGGCGGTTGTCCATCACAATGGCTTCAACGGCTGCAGTGTTATCTGGTGCCACAACAGGTTGTGCCTTACGCATTGGCCATGGACGTCGCAACGTTTGCAGATTTGTGGTTCTGCTATGACACACATGCATTACTATGCTGGATTTTCACTCTGCGATGAATTATGATGGTCTTCCCACTTTCACTATACAGAAACCAAATAACAGAATGCTGTTTCTCTCTGGTGTAAGTTGCTATTGGGCTGGCCACTTTTACACTGTTCCTGTGCCAGTGCTTCTGCAGCTGCACAATGCTGCCACTTAGTGAACATCTAGCACTTTGTTAGAGGGACCCTGAAGCAGTTTATATTGAAATTTTGTTGGCATTTACGCTGGAGCATCGTCAAATCATTTGCACCATACATTAAGTGATGCACCTTGTATCAAGGTAGCTATGGATTATTACATGTGACTTCCTTCTCAGCACTGCCTTTTTTCCTTAACTCACTGAATGTGCTGCCGTTGCTGGCAATGGCAGTGTACTCGGTGGAGACAAAGTAGTTGAGATCTGCTCCGACAGGTGCCGCAACACTAGCAGCTGTTCCCATTTCATTTTCCTGTACGCCGACAATCTGCAAATGCCAAGCATGCCAACAAGAAAAAATTAATTGAGAATGATCACTGATAAGCGTAAACTCGGGCACTGTGGTTGTGCCTTGAGGGGTGAAGTTACAGCCACAGACGCGTGGATACTGACATTGATCAGATAGCAAGAGCCGGACGCTCACCGAACCGACAAGCTGAAGTGACTCCGCTCACCAGTTGCCTTTCATGTCTTATACAATGTTTGCCGCAATATGGTGGGTATGCTTGACTGCGTAACACCTCTGAATTGAGGTGAAGCAGACTTTTGGGAACGGCTGCTGCTGCCAACAGATTGATGCACAAAAACTCTTGCTTGAAGCTGTGAGATAGCCAACGTAACGGCAGTTGTGGCTTCTATTAACGCCATCTTGGACATACAATAATGGCAAGAAGTGTGAGAAATTGTGTGACGAACGATTTTTTAGCAACCCTTATGCATTGGCTCTCTGGGTATGTGGTGGTGTGGTGCAGGAGTCTGAATTGTGAGGAATGTCTGAAAAATCGGTTGTTGGCTGTATTCTTCCATATGCCTACATTTATGGCTTCTGATAATTTTGCAACATATTGATACAAGAATATGTTTCACACTGCCGAAGCAAGGAAGGCACCAAAGAAGATGACGTGATGTTGTTGTGTGGGGCACACTCTCCGCCATCTTGTCTTATGCTTAGGCATGGTGTAAATATATTGTAAATACACCTTGTTCCCCTGTGTGCCTTCATGTAACATTTTGGTGGAGGTGCGGGGTAGCAGCGCACGACAGAACTCCGCAGCGGCCGCCAAGTCGCCACTTCAAACATGTCTACCGGCAGGGATCCTGCGTCAACAGCCGTGCCCACTGTACCAACAGCGCCCGCCTCGCCTGTGGTCATTGTGGCTGCTCCACCCCGTGATCCTGGCAACTTTTCGGGCACTGACGGCGAGGACATAAATGAGTGGCTTCAACTCTACGAGCTTGTGAGCGAAAATCACAGGTGGGACCCAACCTTGATGCTGGCAAACCTTATATTTTACTTGAAAGGAACGGCCAAGGCGTGGTTCAACAACAACGTGGGAGAGCTCACAAGCTGGAGCGTATGTAAGACCAAATTACGCGAGTTGTTTGGCCAATCTGCCGGCTGCAAGCGGGCCGCCAAGAGAGAATTTGGTATGCGTGTTCAGACGTCCACAAAGCCGTACCTGGCGTATATTCAAGATGTATTCACCCTTTGCCGTAAGGTTGATACCACCATGGCACAAGCCAACAAGGTAGTGCACGTGCTCAAGGGCAATGCGGACGATGCATTTAACCTCCCTGTGTTCAGAGGTTGTTCGACCGTCCAAGATGTCATTACCGAGTGCCGATGCTTCGAAGCTAAAAACCATCGCATTGCCCATCACTTCGCCCATCTTCCTAACACTGCTGCGACGTCAATGTGTGAGGACCTTCGCATAAAGACCCAACCCATCCCCCCATCCGGTGACATTACCAGAATCGTTCGGCGTGAAATTGAAGCTATATCGCCCGCACCATTGATGGCCCTGGCACGCAGTGATCTTCAGCCGACCATATCACTCATACGCATGGTTGTGCACCAAGAACTGGCAAACGCGGGCCTTCAGACGATCTGTTCTGTGCACCGTCCCGACGTTGTCACTCCGCCTACCTTGAGCCACCCCTCCGCCTACTACCGCCACCCTGCTCCGAGTAACCATGACCCAATTGCGTGGAGGACGCCTGGCGACAGGCCCATTTGCTTTTGATGCAAATGAGCGCGATACATTTCGCGTCATTGCCGAAGCACATGGACCTCACCATCGTGGACAAGCTTCAACAACTTCCACTCATCAGCCCGTACTACTAACCAAGTACCATCACGCCGTGACAACTCAGCAAATTACGTCCTGACCACTACGACCATCACCCAGTACAGCCGCTCGCCTTCACCACGATGTAGTTTCCCATTTCCCTCCACCATGTCGTTCCTCGTCCCCGTCCTACACCCGACGCTTTCCTTCGGGAAACTAATGGGTGCACCTCCTGGAGGTGACATTGCTGGTACAACTTGCCCTCAGATTCCTCCGTTGACGCTTCCTACCAATCAGAACCTGATCGATGTTGACGTGGATGGTATACCTGTTACAGCTTTGGTTGACACTGGCGCCCATATTTCTGTTACGAGCTCTCATATTCGTGACCATTTAAAGAAAGTCCTAACTCCAGCCCCTTCACGCAGTGTTCGTGTTGCTGACGGCGGTGCAGCTACCGTCATTGGCGTCTGTACAGCGCGTGTTAATATTGCTGGCCATCAAGCTTCCGTCCTCTTCATCGTTCTCACTCACTGCACCAATGATGTTATCCTCGGTCTTGATTTTTTGTCCGCCCATTCCGCTCTTCTTGACTGTTCAGCTGGTACTGTGCGACTTGACCTGCCATGTCAACTGATCCACCCAGTGCAGCCCAAGGTCGTCTGCGTTCTGATGAACATGTCCGCTTGTCACTGCAAACAGTGACCTGTCCCATTCTCCTGGGGCGCTGCGCAGGCTACGGCGTTCTCTACACTCGTGACATTGTTAACCACACCACCTGTTCTGGCCCATTTCGACGTTTCCGCACCAACAGAAGTCCGCACCGACGCCAGCGGCCGTGGAATCAGCGCTGTATTGGTCCATCATCAAACTGGGTGCTCCCGTGTTATCACCTATGCCAGCTGTCTCCTCTCTACAGCCAAATAGAACTTCTCAATCACCAAAATAGAGTGTCTTGCACTTGTTTGGGCTGTAGGCAAATTTGGGCCCTTTTTGCACCATCTTTTATGCCCGTAGCACACTTCACTTGCCATTGCCATATTTTTAATTCGCACACACGCACACAAACACACACACACAAGAAATAACAGTTTAATTGTTGTTTCGGCCATAGGACCAGCCTTCGTTGGATGCAACATACTTTGACTCTGGCAAAGACAGGTCCTGTGGCCAAAGTGTCAGTTAAAATTGTTTTTTCCCTGCTTGCTTGTATTCTTTGAAAATTTTCACTGGTGTATCATGTGACTAATGCGGTTGCTACATTTTAGTCTTTCATTTTATATCCATTTATTAATGTGCAAGAATATTCATTTGTTGTTATATTGCTTTGTCACAAATTTCAGTAGTTTAGGCCTTTCTTGTGATAATCCCCATGGGATTGGCTGCATACATAAAATAAAAATAATTGACCAAAAATAAACCAGTGGGATTCATGATGTGCTTTTGCCTGTCTTATTGTTGCCTTTTAGCTGACTCTATGATCAAGAAATTCCTGGATGCTACTTCAGCCATGAACCCTGATCAAAGGGGATCCTACTTGGAGCAGTGCAAGGTAGGCAGTCACTTCATTTAATTGAGCTTTCCTATGAAAGGACAGGAGCATTCAAAGGTGTTCTCACACTGTAGCCTTTGGAGATGAGGAAGTCTTTTCCCTAATGTAGAAAGCGTACAATCATTGCATTCTACCAGTATTGACATGAGGGGTGGAAACTTGTAGGATAGCGAGTAAACTCGGCAAAGAAACTTGAGATGAAATTAAGTACCAGGCAGCATGTGATGGAATGAAAAATAATAGTCGTAACATTAATAGGTAAGGAGAAGGCAGAGTGGATCAGAGAACAAACAGGGATAGCTGATATCCTTATTGCCATTAAGAGAAAAAAAGGAACCTGTGTGGGTCGCCTGATGCATAGGGTAGGTAATTGGTGGTCAGTGAAAGCGACAGAATAGATACAAGGTGATGGGAAACAGAGCCGCGGGTGGCAGAGAGCGAAGTGGGGTGATGAAATTAAGTTCGGAGAAATAAAATGGGATCAGCTCGCCCAAGATGGAGTGAATGGAAGCTCGTCAGGAGAGGCCTTTGTCCTGCAGTGAGCAAAGAATAGGCTGATCATGATGATGACTACAATGATCAGGTTTTTTTTTTTTGCAAGTCTGAGAATGAGCAAGTGTGTATTGTACATAGCAACTGAACATATCTGAATAATTGGACAGTCCAAAAAGCGAACTTCAGTAAACAAAAACGTAGGCAATGCGAATTCGAAGTAGGCATTGCAGGCAAGAACTCCGCCAGCAGTGCAAGTGTGAAAATTGTCAGAGCAATCGCCAATCAGCGATTCGCATACATCGCGTATTCCGTCAGACCGTCTTTATTACTTTTTTTCTTTCCCAGAAAGAAGGGGTAAATCATGACGTTGCGAGAAGCATGCTACATGCTGCCCACGTGTCACCGCTGTGTTGCGGTGAATCATGTCTTCTTTTCCGCAGGTGCACATTTCAGCTGACCACAAGACCGCTTTTTCTTTTATTGTGATAGCAATTATATGGACAGTCTCGGCTGGTTTTTGCTGCCGCTGTCATGCACCGCATGTGTACAAGTATGTATATACATATATATAAAAGTCCCAAAGAAAAATAATTCAGAAAAGTGCTTCTGAAGTGCGGAATCGAACCAGTGACCTCTCGCTACGCAGCGCGTGGCGCTAACCACTATGCCACAAAACGCATGTCCTTCAGGTAGCTAACGACGAGCGTTATATACACACCCTTTACCGCAGTACTCAGAGACGGCAGGTGCTTATAAGCGTTCCTTCATTACCAGCGAGATGGCGTGAGGAGCGCAACGGGCGCACTTAAAGGCGTCGGCCAGCTCGCTTGCTTCTTCTAATACTTGCGCAGGGAGAACCTTGCCCTTCCACTGTCTGCTCGCGCGGTAGTTGCTGCCGGTGGGGAGATCTTTCTGCAGTGTAGCAGTTCGTCCACCACGCGTTGCTTTTCTTGCTATCACATTCATTGCTTCGCCCTTGCGGCGAAACTGTGACATTTTTTTTCTTTTTTTGCACTGGCAGCAGCGAGGCTGGGGTGCTTCACCTGTCGCTCATTGGTATCGCTGCACTGCATTGCCTTGTGGCTCCTAAGGGCCATCGTTTTCGCGGATTTGCGGCAAAATTGTTATCTGGCACATGGCAACCAAAGTTTTCGAATTAACCGGGCTGGTGCTGACCGCCGCTTCAAATTATCCACTTATATTTACATTGAAAGATAGGGGACCGCAGAAATCCTTCGAATTAAGCGGGTTTTCAAAATAATCCAGGAGTTTGGATCAATGAGGTTTTACTATAGTTGAACCCCCCACGCCACGGTGGTCTAGTGGTTATGGCAGTCGACTGCTGACTCGAAGGTCGCGGGATCAAATCCCGGCCGCAGTGGCTGCATTTTCGATGGAGGTGAAAATGTTTGAGGCCCGTCTACTTAGTTTTAGGCAACGTTTCTAGAACCAGGTCAGTTTCGCAGCTCCCCATAGACGCTTGCGCCCTCCAAAGTGGACGCGACGGCCGACACAAGAACTAGCAGTGCTGCAGTTCCATCTTGCATCATGCCTCACGCGTTGTATGCTACAACACCCATGTGACCTATTGTCGCTGCAGCTTTCGGCGGCCGTGACAGCAGAGATTCTGCGATTTAAACTTTTTCAATAACCTCGACTGTTTTAAAAAGCGATTATTTCACAAGCTAAGCTCCAGGAACATCAAAAGATAATCAAACCTGACCTATAATAATGGTACAATCTCGCACGTCTAGCTGTGCTCGCACATGAATATTCCATTGCCGTCAACCTCTGTTTAGCCGCCACGGTGGAACAGTGGTTGCGGTCCTCGGCTGCTGACCCAAAGGTTGCGGGATCGATCACGACTACGGCGGTCGCATTTTTTCTGTGGATGCAAAAATGACACTGGCTCATGTGCTTAGATTTGTCATACTAAGCAAGTCGTAAAACAGAGGACCGTTGATAATTTTTGGGTGAATTAATTACGATTTCTTGAGAAAGGCGTACAATGCGAACTATAGTTGATCAAGGTACCTGATTTTATTCCCTGAGCTCAGTTAGGTGACTTGTAGCGAAGTTAGTCTTCACGATTCTGGTGCGATTGGCGTTCAGAAGATATTTCTTGCAAGTCCCTGCCTTGATTCGTAGAAGTGATGACCAGTGTTCGCTTCCGAGCCGCTCGTGCAACACGTGCATCAAGATGACATTTTTCAGCTTTGTCCTTTTCACACGTGCTAAATAGAAAGAACTGCTTCCCAAGCGATCACTGTTCGCAAACAATCACGCATGGAGTACAGAGAAAGCGAGCACAGAGAAACGCGCAACGCGTCCCAAGCGGCTACTCCTCGTGCGTCTGAGATCGCTGCGGCAGGTGCGTCGCCTCCGCAATTAGTTTCGCCAACGCGCATTGAGAGCAACAGTGCGTTGCTGTATCCGGTCCCGGGGGCCACGGCAAGTGAGGAGAAATGGAGCCGCCTGTGCCGGCACTCGAGCGGAGCTGCGAAACTGTATTGTTTCTAAAAACGTTGGTTTTAGGTGCACGTTAAAGAACCCCAAGTGGTCGAAATTTCCGGAGCCCTCCACTACGGCGTCTCTCATAATCATATCGTGGTTTTGGGACTTTAAACCCCAGATATTATTATTATTATATAGTCGAACCCCTTTATAAGAGACATACCAGGGAGCAGTTTCTGTACTTATAAGCAGGGTACCACATCCTCATATGCTGATCAACCCGTTTAAATGTAGGCACACTGGTGTTTCTTATACCCAACTGTCTCCTACATTAGTGTCCCTTACAAAGGGGTGCAACTGTAGTACATGTATTAGTATGTTTAACTTCTGTTGCATGAACTCAGCTACTAATGGCTGCGTTGGCACATTAACTGGTTGTATAGTCGCAGTCATACTGTACTGTCACTTATCTGCATGCTTTCACGACACAATGATTACCAAAACACCTTTGATGTTTGTGATCTCTTGGATGTGTGCTCGTGGAAGCTCTTGTCTGTGATTTCTTGAAAGTAGCTGAACAGTTATTTATTAATGAATATTGCCTTTTAGGACATTGCCAACCTTCATGCTGAGTGTGCTAAAGGAGGACAAACACAGGTAAGTAAAGGCCACTTTAGAATGTCTGTTCAGTTCAGGCGAATTGGCCTTAATGGGAGGCACACATCAAAAGGCAAATGGACATGAGCACTTGGGTTCCACTTTCCCTTTTCTTAAGCACTAATTTCTCTCCTCAGTTATATGAGAATAACTGGCTGAAGGGTTCCACTTTCCCCTTTCTTAAGCACTAATTTCTCTCCTCAGTTATATGAGAATAACTGGCTGAACATTTCATTCTTCTCAACTGTTAGTATACAGGGGGTTTCAAGAAATGTGTCCAGTATTTTTTTAATATTGCAGAAAGGAGGTATCTTCGTGCTACCTGCACCGTTACCTTTACTGTGGGAGAAGGGGCATTTTGAGATGCGTACAAACATTAATTACGGCAGTAATTATAGAAATTAAGAAAATTAACTTTTTAACCAGCGGAAATAAGTTGTCGAGTCAAATGGGCAAATCGAAGCCCTTCCTGAGAATAGCCCATAGCCGCTTTGAAACTTTTGAAAGGTGGCCACTGGTAATCACCGCGAAGCGATGAAATCTGGCTAATTTTGCTAGCGATACCGAAACCTACGAACCAAAAAGCGCGTCTGCCGTTCACTGCGGAAACGCCCTCCGTGACGACACTGTTTCCCTCGCATGGGGGGGGGGGGGGGGGGGGGGTAAGCGTTGCCACGAAACGAAGTATCTAGATCAACGGATGATAACCGGTGCTCGCTTATCCTCCTCCTCCCCCCCCCCCCATGCGAGGGAAACAGTGTCGTCACGGAGGGAATTTCCACAGTGAATGGCAGACGCGCTTTTTGGTGCGTAGGTTTCGATATCGCCAGCAAAATTAGCCAGATTTCACCGCTTCGCGGTAATTACTAGTGGCCACCTTTCAAAAATTTCAAAGCGGCTATGACCTATTCTCAGGAAGGGCTTCGACTCGCCCATTTGACTCGTTTGTACGCATCTCAAAATGCCCTCTCCCACAGTAAAGGTAACGCCGCAGGTAACACGCAGATACCTCCTTTCTGTGATTTTTGAAAAATACTGGACACATTTCTGGAAACCCCTGTATTGTCGGCTTGTTAAAGAATGCATTTTTTTTTTATTTTTGCAAAGTTGGAAGTGAATAGGTTTACATAGTCCTTAATCATAATGAAGCAAATAATGAAGGAATTGACATATTTGTAATATATTGAGTGAAGTTTAAGAGTGTTATCATGCCCCAATCTCAGTTGTTTTGCGCACACTTGACATTCAGTCGATGTCACTCTTGGGCATCTCTGCTGAGGGTGTGACAGCTGTGCCTTTCAGCACTTCTGCCTAAAAGGGCTCACCAGCTTGAAAGCAAGTCATATTGGAACTTTTTATGTCCATATATGGCAGCACTTACACACTGCCAATAGGAGGGAAGTTAGAGTCTACTGTAGGTTTGTAAATCTCACCTGGACACACAAATATTGGTCATTCCTCGTGTGTAAAGTACTGGTGCTTGAAACTTTCTCGGGAGCACCTCAAACCACAGTCAAGTACCGTGTGGCATAGGCTATTTCCATCCTGGTGGCCTTCCAGCTCATCCCTTTCGCCCCACCGTGGCCCCAACCTGAGTTGTCTGTTGCTTAATCTGAGAGGCTTCCTGGGCAATAGGACATTGTCAGCAGCCGTGTTTTCACAATAACGCGCGTATCCAATCAAATTTTTCGGCCATCACACTCCTCTATTCCCCCAGAAAGCAGCCCGTCTGGTGGGACATCACAGGGAAATGAACATGCCAGTCGACCTTTCAACTCTCACTCAACAGCAGGATCTACGTCAAGTACCAGTGTGTAGCACAGCTTACGTGTATAGTTGCAGCAAGCCCCAGCGTACACTGCAATGCCGTTGTAGGACGTCTGTGCTTAATTCGAAAAATTATTTTGTAGCTTAAAAACAAATGGGTTCTGATTAGATTTCCTGAAATAGATGCCATTAACTGATATTGTGCAGTGCTTCACTGCAATTCACAACTGAATATGTGGCAAAAAGCAACTTCTATCAAAATTAACATATTTTCTTTGGGCATGACTTACATATTTTTATTTTTGAAATATTTTTATCTGCTTCTTTGCTCCATAGACAACATGGCACCTAGTTGGAATGGCTACTCTGAGAACATTACATTTCAAAGAAAATTTAAATATCCAAGACATTTGTATGTTTTTTCCTGTTTTATAACTGAAGAAAACAAATTCGCTTAAAACTTAATGTCTTTCAGCCGCACAAAAACAAATTCATAGTCATTTGTGAAATTTTTTTTTTACGAGATGCTTGGCAGACCAGGTTTTGCTACCGTTTAGAAATTTATGTGTCAGCCACGGCCCAAAAATCGAAATGTTTTCTCCAAACACAAGCAAGGATAATGTTTGTCGCAGTAACAGAATGAAGCATAATGTTTATAAATTAAATCGAAGATATTCGAGCGGGAAGTCTGGGTCAGCTGCCGTGGAATGAGCCAGCACCGTCGCCATCAGTTGCTACATTGTTAAAGGCATCTGCCAAGCCGTACACTTGGCAGTGACCGCTCAACTTTAAAAATTGTTTTCATTCTAAAAAAAAAGCTTCTTGTGGTCTACGCATGCAGCATCTACTCATGCTCAGTTGGCGCCCTGAAGAACTAGTTCATGGTAGCCAATCACACTATTATAAACGAAAATCACATGTTTTCCTGCAGTGCTTCTGAACAGCACTCACTATTCACATGCACGTGATGTCACATTCGTAACATAAATGAACCTGCGTCGTCATAGTAGTGTGCTTAGCACGCAGCAAAAGGCCCAGGGTGTTAGTGCCCCTCTTTGACTAGCCTCTGCTGCCGAAGCCTCCGCAGTAAATTCTTGTGAGCACTGATTAGGATGATTAGCTATGGACAAGGAATAATTCTTTGAACATCCAGGGTCCCTAGAGTCTACACGCCCTGTAAGAGACAATGCTGTTAGCCTAAACGCTGTCGCGACACCGGAGAAACGTTGCTTTGTGTTTGGGCCACACGCTTGCATTAGCCTCGCATTGCACTTCTTGCAACATGCTTGACGATGTAATGAAAGCGCAAAAAGGGGGAACAAAAGAAGTAGTGCAGCCTCCCTGCCTCCTCCCCCCCCCCCCCAAAAAAAAGCAAACATAAAAACCAAGCTTGTTTAAGCTCAGTCAGTGTGTCCATTAGTTTTCGTAGTTCGATACAAGAAGCCCTGTGCGCACAAATACAGTCATATGAGAGGTTGGTATTAGGATCACCAAATAGGTGGCACTAGGTGGAGCCACAGTGCGGCAGTTAAAGTTGGCATGAATTTGAAATCCACACTGCAAATATACACAACGCTTTCGAAGCCTGCAAAATGCAAAGCAGAGGCTTGATATGCATGACAATTACACCGTAACAATAAGGAAAGAAACAGGGAGGAAATGTTTCAGGCGAAATTTAGTATTAGCTTATTTTCTCCTAAAGAAATAAGCTAATTAACGAGAAAGAGTGAAACATTTATAAAATATATGATTTTTCTGGATATTTGCCTCTGGCTTGTAAAAAATGAGACTGAGGAAAAAACCTGTCTGCAACATTTCCTCCATATACCAAAAAAGAAAACAGTGCTGCTAACCCCGTGTAAGTCTGACCAAATTTGGGCACGTTAGAGTTTTTGAAAGCACGCATGTATTCTCTATGGGCACTTGCACTCTTGAACCTTTGAAATTTTTTTAGGTAAAATTGAGTGGGGATTTATTATACTGCACAAATTCGCAGCATCAGCTTTAAATCTCGAACCGGTTATGAATTCTTCTGAAGAAGGGCTTAAAGTTTTGCATTAGGATCAGTTGTGTGACTTTTGAAAGTGGCAATTTGGTGATTGCTTGTCAAATTGCTGATTTAAATTATTTTGGGACTTATTCATCTGTGCTAAAAGTGGTCCCAAGAAAATCTATTATTATTGCATCTTCCCTACCTTGAAGGAATTTGAAGTGCATTTTTTTTTAAACACTGTATGGATCATGCAGTTGCTGCAGTCACACGTTCATATTGAAGCTATGAAGCTAGTTGCGAAACTCAACTATTTAAACTAATAACCGATATCCACGAAGCCATACACAATAAAACAGTCATTGATGCTCTATTTATAGACTTTGCCAAAGCCTTTTACAAGGTCCCCATAACCGCCTAAATATGAAACTCAACGCCCTGAACATCAACCCTAAGATCTCTAATTGGATTACTAATTTCTTGTCTCTTTGGGACGTTACACCCCAGATAATAAAAAAAAAATAATTTCTTGTCTGACCGCTACCAGTCTGTTTTTGTTAAAGGGACACTAAAGAGCAAAACGATTTTTCTCACATTAGTAAAGTAGTCTTCCACGATACCAAAAACACCACGCTTGATGCGAGAAGACGCTTAATAAGCGAGAAAACGCGCAAAAAGAAAATACAGGTGGCGACACCACCTTGGAATTCCCGCACCATTTGCCGTGACATCACATATTTTTGACGGCGCCTGCTTGGGCCTACGTAGTTCCTAATCGGTTAAGTCGAAGTACATTGTCCTCTGAGGGGGCCAGAGACTTGACATAGCGAGTTTGTGGAAATTTCGTCGAGCCAGTGGCGCCAAAATACGTTAAATGCTCTTTGAAACCTTTTACGTCACAAATTACAAAGTTAGGCGTGAAATTTAAAAATGAAACTTTGAACTTGGTTTTCTCCTATAATAATAAACCTATGGTGGTGAAATAAACTACACAAGAGTTCTCCGAGCACACTTTATCAATCTAAACCAATTCATTGTTTCTCTTTAGTGTCCCTTTAATAATACTTTGTCTCCATTAATAAAGGTAAATCAGGTGTTCCCCAAGGTACTGTGCTAGGGCCAATCTTATTCTTAATTGACGTCAACGATATAGGTAACCACCTGTCATCCCCAATCAGACTTTTTGCTGACGATTGTGTCATTTACAGACAAATTACTAACCATATTGATGTGAGTGCACTGCAGTCTGACATTAACCAAATCACCCGCTGGTACTATCAATGGCAAATGGAAGTTAATGTCTCAGAGACGAAGTACATTCAATTCAAGAGAACTACCAACCCCGAGCTGCATTCTTACATGATTAACAATATGCTAGTTAAAAATGTGTCTACAATAAAATACTTAGGCGTCCATCTTACACACAACCTCTCATGGAATGCTCATGTTGATGCAATAACTAGTAAGGCTTCAAGAGCCCTAGGATTCATTAAACGTAACTTGCACTCTGCTAACCAGTCCACCAAACTTCTCGCATAGTACATAACTTTAGTTCGCTCAAAAATGGAATACGCCACCCTTATTTGGAATCATAACCAGCAATACCTAATTCATAAACTTGAGGCCATCCAAAACTAGGCAGCCCGCTTTATCACAGGAAAATATTCATGGGTCTATAGCATAACGGCTGTTAAAACGTCATTGAAATTACCTGCACTAGAAAAGCGTAAGCTTATCGCACTGCTGTCTCATTTCCACAGGCTTTATTTCAGTGATTCATCGTTCTTACAGTCACAGATTAAACCAGCTCATTGCATTTTTCTACGCCTGGATCATGCATACAAAATGCAACCCATGTTTGTGCGTACTAACTTCCTTCCTTCGTGACTCACCACTGTTTCTTGCAATTTATCATTGGAATAAACTACCAAGCGATATTGTAACTGTGCGCGATCACGACACATTTGTTAGCAAATTAAAGGAGATGTGGAATGTCAAAGTGTGACATCTTGTAGATTTCTTTTGTTTAGTTTAGTTCCAATATGACCTGTATTATAGCATGCCCTGTTTCATACCTTACTGAGTGCTGCATTGTATTACCATGTTTTCTTTGTATGCAGACTCTTGTGCTTTTTGGATTTTCCTTTTTTTTAATGTTCTGTGTAAATATTCCTTTTGTAAACATAACCCTACAGTATTGTAACTACCCCCCCCCCCCTATGTAATGCCCCCATGGGCCCTTAGGGTATTGAATAAATGAATAAATAAATAACCATGTATTGAAAAAATTGCCTTTAAATTTTCTTTTTCAGGCACCAAGTGCTGATGAAAATGTAGACCTGCACTTCATCTGCTTGGCAAATGTCGATGGCCAGATCTATGACTTGGGTGAGAAGTCTCATTGGTATTACGTAGTAAAAACTACGGTTTTGACATTCTTATGGCCACGACTTCATCTTATTTTACGCTGCTTGTTGAGCCGTTACAAATGCAGTCCTCTTGCTGACTATCTACCATATCATACTGGATGTGCCATTTCTTGTCAGGTTGTGGAAGTTCATCCCTGCGAGGGCAGGGGAAAAAAAACTAGCATACTGCTCCATGTGTGTTGAAAGGAACACTACTCACAAAAATGTTTTAGACACCAAAAAGGGTTTTAGACACCAAATTTTAAGGTGATAAAAAGCCTGCTGTAGTCTTCCTCTCTATGCAGAGACACTCCACATGAAGTGTTGGACAGAGGAAATGTTTAGAATATATTCTAATTTGCTTCCAAAGTGTGCCTAAATGCTTGACCTCACAATGAGACCCATCGCTGGTGTGACGGGCACTGACGTCACTGTGTAGGAAGCATAATGAAAGTTTTGGTGACGTCATATCACATTAGAGCGATATGTAGTTAGCAGTGACCTGCAACACTGCTGTACTGGGTAAGCCTAGAGAGCATTGGCTGCGAACCCACATTCGCTCATTTTTTTTTTCAGTGTGTTGTCGAACTAGCCAAGCTTGCCGGCATTTTGCAAAGTGCTTTGCATCGTCACACGAGCCTTCAAAGATGGCATTAGAGAATTTTAGTTTGTCCAGACATTTCCTTGTGTTTAAATGTGAGAAGCTAGATAGCTAGAGCCATCTGACGGCACTAAGCTAAACCAGGAAAGCACAGAATTATTGCAGAAATTAAGTGTATTCTACTTCTCTGCTGGTGCATATTCTCGGCAGCAGCGTAATTTTGAATGCGGCGTGCCTTTTTTAAAAATTTTTTTGTGAAAGACTCCTATCGAAAACAAAGAAACACGTCTTCATTGTGCTTGTTCGAAGTGTCACAAGGTGTCAGTGCCATTGTCCGTTAACCCGGTATTCTGCGAACACCTCTGCTTATGCCGGAACACTGTACCTGCTCAAATTCTCTATTAGAGAATTTCAGCGACTGTTGAAAGCATCAGGATGGTTGCACGCACATGTATGCAAGAGCAGATGAAGCAGCACTGTGTCAGTCACATCTTTGTGGGCCCACGTTGTCATGCTTCCTAGACAGTGAGGTCTCTTTCCAACTCGGCGCCAGAAACCGAAACTGAAAGCCGTTCACATAAATCATGCGATATTAAATGATTTAACGTGAATATATGAATTCTTGAGTGTGTGTCATGCTTGCTAGAGTAATAAGAAACGTTTGAAACAAAGAACACACAAGCCACAAATTTGATGTCTCAAGCCCTTTAAGGATGACGAAGTTGCACAGTTTTTTAGCAGGTGCTGTCAAAAGAGGCATCTGAATGTGAAGAGCAGCGAAAGCTATGGAGGAAAAATAAGCACGCTGTGTGCGTCTCAATGTGTAGATGGCTTGCACAACAAGAAGTTTATTAACACTCGGTAATGACATATGCTTCACCTCAAGACAATTGTGTAGTGCGGGGAAGAATACCGATAGCGGAGAAAACTGACCGTTGTGTGGTGAAGTACACTACCTGTAGCGTTCCTTACCAGAAAGCAGACCCACACACTGCTTCAAATACGAAAATACCCTCCCCCCTTCTCCTGCCGCTGATATGTGAATTCTACAAGAAGGCATGAATGAAAAATATGTAAACACTTGTCTTTTTGATGCAGCCTTGGAGATACAAATCAGTAATTTCCTGCTTCTTATGATCTCGAGAGACTGTTAGAAATGTGTGTAGTTTTCGGATAAACTTGAGATAGGAATGTTTTGTTTCTGGAATGACTGATCTACAAAACTGTTTCATGGTATTATTTGAGTTTGATATATCCACTTTTGACTGTACGTCTTTCCATATTTCTTCTGGGTGCAAAATGCTGGTTGAGTCCAAAATTCGTTGAGTCCGAAAAAAAAATATCGGAATCGGATGCACGAAGTGAATATTAAGCAAAGATATGCTGGTCACATCAGCCTGCCTTCGGACGCCATTATCTGGGGATAAAAATGGGAAGTAAACCATCCTTGGAATGACATCAGGGGTCCTCGACCGCCATTATTGTCAAAAACCTGCACGGCCATAAACTTGTACATTAAACTATGACGAGACAGGTTCAACTGAATAAACTACGGGGCTGACTTGTGTGGCTGACTTGGAGCCCCCTTTAGATGATCATAGAGGGCACACTAGAGCACTGTACGGGCCTGATATTTCGACCCAGGCCCGCTTTATGAAGCCCGAGCCCAGCCTGGGCCCGTGGTTCCAGGCCCGGGCCCGGCCCCTTCCCGCTAGAGGACATTAGTTGTTGATGATGATTATTAATGATGCCTTGCGCTTTGTAGCGGGCGACTGGACGGAAAATCAGGTGTGTACATGCATCGAAATCTGGCTTTGCCCGCGGTGGTAGCTCAGCGGTTAAAGGGACACTAAAGGCAAATAACAATTTATGTCAGAGTGAAAGCTCAATGTATGACAACATCTAAATGGCAGTATTATCAACAGCAATGCCCTACTTACCGAGAAATTAAGCTAAATGTCTCACACGATGAGCGCCACGAGCGGGACATTTTGGAAGTGATCCTGATGACGTGGGAGAGTCTGAATACAATTAATCACTAGTAATCATACTAGCTGCAATAAAAAAAGAACCTTCCGTGCATCAAGAGACATAATAAAATGCTGCTTGTTCGTTTCTGTTTGATTCATGGAAAAAAGAACCTCTTTGGCGTTGCCATGGGGAACGGCGCGCGTGGTTCGAAAGTTCCGTTTTCGCCGAACTGTGCTTCGCCCGGCTCCCTGCTTCTCTCACGCGGTCAAGTCTCAGTGGTAGTTTTGGTATCGCATACTGCCGCATGTGTTTTGCACGCTCGTGAAAGTCGCTGTGATAGAAAGTTCAACAAAATACCGCATGCATGTGATGTTGCCGGATGCCCGAATGGTGCACGCTGCCAGTGCACGCCGCCACGCAGTAAAGGCGAACAACGTTGGGCACGGCAACAGTGACGTGCGAAATACCGCTTGCAGGCGGGTGAGCTGAAGTGTGCTAACGTGATGCGGACCACTAAAACGTGATTTTATTTCAAAATAAGCCCTTGCTTGGCATATAAGGAGCACTACGAGGTTTCTGGACCGCTATTTCAACAGTCAACATCGACTTAGTATTTGCCTTTAGTGTCCCTTTAAGCTGTTTTGCTGTAAAGTCCTAGGACGTGAGTGTGATTCCCGCGGCCACGACGGCAGCATTTTGATGGGGGCGAAATGCAAAAACCCCCGTGTACTTATCTTTAGGTGCGCGTTAAAGAACTCCAGGTGGTCGAAATTAATCCGGTCCCCACTGCGGCATGCCTCATAATCATATCATGGTTTTGGCACGTAATACCAAGGAATATAAATGAAATGTACCGTATGTGTCAACCTCAAATAAAAGATCGAAATCTTTATACCTCCCATGGGAACAACTGTGATCTGGTGCATTGTTAGTGCTGTTATTTTTATGCTGGTGCACATGTATTCACTTTGATCGTACGACGATTTTGTCCTATCAGGCCATCTAGCATACGAATATATATATATATATATATATATATATATATATATATATATATATATATATATATATATATATATATATACACACATACATACATACACACAGGTGAATTCATGAGCATACAGCATAAAATAAACGCACCAGTATAGATATAATATATCCACACTGGTGAAAAAAAAAGTAGAACTTCAACTGTTTTTCTATTTTCTTTGCTAAGCTTTACTAAGAGCCAGCTCTTTGCATGTGTCACTTCAGCTTGGCGCAGAATGCCTTAGACCATGCAATGCATAACGTTCGCGGGTGCTCGACGGCCCGACTTAGGCCTTTTAATGAGCGGGCCCGTGTCCGGCCCAGCCAGCAGCCTTAAGCCCGGGCCCGGCCCAGGCCCACGCTTTCAAGCCGGAGCTGAGCCCAGGCCCGCCGGAAAACTCTTCGGACGGCCGGGGCCCATGCAGTGCTCTAGGGCACCCCCTCCCTCCCTGTGCGCACACCTATGAGGAAGGGCATTTTACACACACCGCTCTCCATGTCCCTCTTTCAAAGTCAGTGCACTATCTCTCTCGAAGCTGGTGCATAAAACTAGGACCCTCCTCAAGAGAGCACTTTGTGTCATGGGCAATGCATCATGAGAGTGGCAAAGAGTAGACAAAGCATATGAGTCTACTTAACCATAGGTCAGGGAGGATGGATACATTAGCGTTTCTATTGTCTCATCATAAGGCGAGGCTGAACTTAGCCAGCTGAGTGCACTCTGACCCAATATGTCACAGCACCCCCACACCTCGTAGCCTTAGGTTTTAGAGCTGTCTGATAAGTTTCTCAGCAGCAGATCTACTGAGAAACTGTCGCACGACTTTGACGGTTGTCTTTCGATTGTTTCTTTAAATATTTTTGGGCTGCTGTGGAACTGAAAACTGTAACGGTGTGTCTGCCACTTCTAGCATTTGGTGTCTTGTTTTGCATCTGTACTGTTGGTACTTGCAACATGACTGGTGGCAGGATGACATCATAGGTTTTGTGATTTGAACGTCATTACGACTTGAGTGTTGTAATTCAGCCCTTAGTTATGATTTTATTGACAAATAAGTAATTTAATTGTCTTTTTCTTTGTTGTTTAACAGATACTGTAAAAATTCTCCGAACATAGTCAGCCATCTTTAAAGTCGGTGGTGAAAAAAGAATGCAAGAGAAGTTTCAACCACTAAAAGGTCCTTCGTGCTCTCCATACATGTGCGGTAAAAGAAACTGTTACTTGCGCAAACAAGTAGAAAGAGCACAACTCTGCTTTAATAGCAAGGGAAAGACTCAATGCTGTAGTGAGGCTTACGTATCCAGACAAAGCAGTGACATGCAATGAGGGAGGAAATGTACGGTAAAAATGCATGTACGAATGACATATATAAGCATTTAAGTCATTCGTGAAATGACTCATGCTACACAGACAGCACAAGAACTAAGTATTCTGTGGACCAGACATACATGCACGTGTTCAGCATTGTCGTTTTGACGTGTGCTCTCTGCATGTACAAATTTCATTTCTAGATGGGCGCAAGCCGTTCCCCTTCAACTGTGGCGCTACAAGTGTTCAGACTTTCTTGAAGGTGAGTGATCGTATTGTGACTGTTCCTTAGGGGTGTGTGTGAATATTAGAAATATTGAATGTGGATAGAAGAGTTTGCTATTTGATTAGAGGATTCACTATTCGAAGCTGTTGAATACTTGTTTCAACTCTATCAGGAATAGCAATACTTGCTGAAATCTCAAAGAAGGCAATACTATGTAGGTTGCGAAGACTGCTTCGGACGATTCTTCTGCAGGACAGCTGCAATTGTTGCGCATGGGCAAATGTTCCTTAACAAAAGCGTGGGCCACATAACTTCTACTCTGTAATCGTGTGTCATTCAGTAAAGATGGCTTGCTTTTACAGGTATATAGCCTATATTTAGCTTTGTTCCACTCTTTTAATGGAGGAGTCTCACCATGTTTGCACTCCTTATAAACGATGTGCAATTGCGCTTCCTTCCTTAGTGAACACCAGATTGTGCACATGTCTGGTAACACCTCTCCACAATATCATTGCTATGGTACCCTTGACGGTACAAAACACTTGTTTATCATTTACAAGCTCCTCAGTTATTAGAACGCCTAAATGTGAATTATATGTATTATGCATACAGAACAGGGAAACAAAAAGCACATATTTAAGGCTCTGTCAATTTGGATACTGTATTGAAACAAGACTAACAGTGATATGTTGCTATTTCTGAAGCTTAGCTTTCTTGCATGGGGTTCCCATTATGTGTTCTGCTGTAAACTCTGGCTGAACTTCACAGAATCGTTATTTTGTAAATGATTCTTGTGGAAGTGCTAGGCCAAACAAAATTATTGCATATCCTTTGTGCTTCTGTCTGTGAACTGCATGCTGTTTCATGGCCTGTACAATTGCCTGGTAAGTCTCGCACCTCTCAGTGAATATGGCAAAATGGTATATCTCATTTTACTAAATGAGTTGTTTGTTAACTCAACCGTAAGTAAAGCCTTAACTTTTGTCATATCCTTGGGATGTGGAAGCAGGGAGGGAGGGGGGGGGCACAGTAGGAGCTTGAACCCCTCCCCCCACAACCCACCCTTGTATTTGAATACTTAGGCCACATCTACACTTCATGACAGTAAGTCAGTTTCGTCTATGTGCCTAGTTTTATTCTAAAAACCTGGAAGACACGCATATCTCGGGCAAAAGTGCCTACAGCGAATCATGCTGATCTTGACTGATACTTGTAAACTTAAGGAGCTTGCATGGATCTTAGTAGCTGGAGACATCCGAGGATAAAAGGACTGAGTGGTTAGGTTTACGGGAACGCTACTTTGAAAGACTCCTTTGCTTTATCAGTACAAATGCGTTGGGTGCTTTTCTCTTGTCACCTTTCATATTTATGTATCTAAACAAGCATTTGTATACCGCTTGCTGCACCCTATGAATGCTAGGCCATATATACAGTCGTGCTCAATATGACTTGCTACACGGGAGCGCGTGGCCTCACGAGTTTAATGATTGCGCACGGCTTCACCTTGCTTTATTTCTGTAACTTAATGTTATTTTCTTATTTGGGAACATACCACAGTGAGAGAACAGCGTTTAGTTGTAGATATAAGGGCTAGTGGAAGGAATGCGAAATCTTTAAACTCGTGAGGTCACGCACTCCCGCGTTGCAAGTCATATTGAGCGCGACTGTACATACACAAACACACTATATGTGTGTGTGTTCCCACAGTTCATCCGCGGAAATATCGAACTTAATGCTTTCCTTCAACAACTACGCCCCGATGCGTTGTGCATCCTCCAAAGAAACTGATGCAGCTCTTTCTCGCTTTGCGGGAGGCGCGTTTTTTTGCGAAAGACAAACGAGGCAGGTGCAAATATTGCGAAGAGCCGCTACACGTGGTGCGAGTCCGCGAGAGCGCGTTAGTCCAGTTTCGCGGCGCGACCCCGCGGAGAGCCGGTGATTGAGTGACGAGTAGTAGTGTGCCCCCAACTTTTCTCTCTTTCGGGAGCATTGCAGTGTAGCGCTCTGGCGGTTTAAGGGGAATGGGGGTCGGCAGAGGCATTCGTCACGTCACCTCTTGGGCGCTCTGGACGTTTCTTCTCCCACGCGGTCGCCACAGCGGCAGCCACTTTGTGCGAAGCTGTCGGAGGTGCGGCGGCGTTGCACAGCGCGCCCCTTTCTTGGTCGAAGGCGTGGCACGAGCCAGCATCATGCAGTAGACGTGTCTGCTGCTTGGGTGCTCTAGGTGAGCGCGCGCGCTTTCACGGCGCTACCAGACCGGTAGTCGCCTGCCGCGCTGAACGCCATTTGTTTCAGCGCCCCGGTGTGTCTTCTCTGAGAGCGTATACGTGCCGCGTCGCTCGCCGTGTTTTCGTTTTTTGGAAGAGACTGCACTGTGGCACTATACGTTGTTGGCTTGTTGCATTTCTTCCTTCGTGGTTATTCTACGGTCGCTTTCTCACTGGGAGTTTTCTCCTCGGCTCTACTTTGTCCTTCCGAGTGCGCCTGCGTCGGCCACCCTGCTTTCATATTTCAGATATATGTTTTGGGGAAGTTCGTCGACGTTGCCCAAAAGTTTGTTCGCAGTTTCATGCTTGATTATCTCTCTTTTGCGTTGCTTTTAACTCGCTGGCATGTACTTACTTTTGACCTCTGTGTTTTCCGTCAAGCGAGGTGGTCGCGTCTTGTTCGCTAAGCCTATGTTCTAAAAACAGTCCGCAGATCAGGCATGTTGGGTTCCGTTCTTCTTTTTTTGTGTTAGGTAGGTGTCGACTGCATAAAAACTGCACGGAGCCTCAGTTCCTCGAGAGTGCCGGCCCGGAATAATCCTCCTTTTTCATTTTCCTGTGCTGCCCTCGGCCGTTTTGGTAGGTTTTGATAAGGGGGCGGAGCTTTGCGTGGTTATCCGGGACAACCAGTATCGCCAAAACGAAGGTACAGTGTACGAAGGCCTCCGAGGTCGAGAGGCGTGCGGAGACCATACCAAAACGTATCGCGCCTTATCCACTAGGGGAAGGGTGCATGCGCCGTGGCACCGCTAAACAGGCGGATTACTACAGCACACTTTGGGCGATACCTTCCAAACGGGGAACAAGTGCAACGTGTGGTGTGTGATGTGCCCCGCTTATGGAAGGAACGGACACAGTTCAGGCCTTCGTGCAGACGAATACATGGTCATTTATTAGTAGTTTTACACAACGGCGAGCTCGCCAGCCTAACCTTACAACTGAAGATAAACAGCGCGAAAAAAAAAAAAAAAAAAAACGCCAGGCCTCCGCGGCAAGCGCAGCACAGTCACAGCGAAAGCTGGAAGAGCGACATTTCTAGAGCCCCTTCTAAACTCTCTTGTGGCTACTAATACAAGTAAACTAGCAAGGTACTCACTACGCCACAAATCATAATTTTTGTGAAGTTGGGAAGCACCCACCACGACATTATTAGTCATTTTGAAGCGAGGTACCATGTAAGGCATTACGTGCAGTTTGTTGCTGCGACGGTTGATGACGATGAAGAATTATGGCTGATCTTTTTGTAATGGTTTGGAAGTTTTAAACGACCCACTAGTTACGTACTTCGCATCATGTGATGCCCGGTCGTTATCGTACCCTCCCACAGAAAGAGAGAGAGACAGGGAAAGAACTTCATTGAGACCCTGAGGAAATGTATCATGGGAACCTTATGGGCTTCCTGGCAACCAATAAAGTCCACTTGCGAGGAACCCACTAAGCTATAAATGATCATAATTTTTTGAAGTAGGGAAGCAGCACTATATTATTTTTCGTCATTCTACGGAGAATCGTGGTACCCGCTAAACAACTGTAAGGCATTATGTGCACTTTGTTGATGCTGTGGCTGATGACGATGAAGAGTTATGGCAGAGCCCTTTGTAATGGGTTCGAACCATTCAACAACCCACTCGTTGCGCAATTCGCATTGTGTGACGCTTGCTTACAAAATTCGCGTTGTGTGACGCTTTGTTGTTATTTTACTCTTCTACCACGCTACATTACATGTGTTAATGTGGTTCCTTCCGGATACAAAGCCTGTATAGGGTCTTTTTGCAAAGCAGTTTCAAGCACAGGCATGGCTCTGAGGTAAAATGCTGGGCACCCGCGCAGAGGGCCCAGGTTCGAACCTCGTTCCATCTAGGAAATTTTTTCTTATTTCGTTTTTTTTTCTTATTTCGAGTGATAGTGGTTACGGACACCGGCGGCGGCGGCGGACAACCACGGCGCCGAAAACGGCCTTTGTTGTGATCCCATAACAGCTTTCGCTGTAAAACACGGCTAACGAAAAGCAAACGCACAGGACCTTACAAATAACAGTTATGCCAAATAACACAACTGAATGACAGTATAAATCACACAAGGAACATAGTGCACAAAATCTACAGCGAATGCGGCGTTGCCGACGTTCGACTCACCGCAGGAGTCCGTGGGACCGAGCCGTGGAATCGCCACCCCCCCCCCCCCCCGGCCCCTCATGGCCCCGCGTAACCTCTATCCCGCCAATTGGCGCCACTTCTGCAGTGAATTTAGCCACTTCGGGAGCAAAGCGCTAACTCTAGCTTGGCGGCGATAAGCTAACTACGACACGCGGGCGCCATGAGACAAAAACGACTTTACAGGGTGCATAGGCGTGCGCAGGGTTCCCTATGGGGGGGGGGGGGGGGGGGGGGTCGGCTGCGCACGCCCATCAAGCGTGCGCAGGAGCAAAGTTTCATCCCAGCCCAAAGACTGGAAGCAAACTGTTCTTGGAATTGCAACATCAGGGGTCCTTCGGCGACCGTTATCGTCAAAAACCTGCGTGGCCATAACTGCTCTTTAAACAATGACGGGGCAGGTCTGAGGTCCGATGAAGTAAACGCATGGGGCAGACTTTGCCCCCGCCCCCTCGTTCGTACGCCTATGACAGGGGGTATGAGCAATCCCACAAACGTCACTTTCGGAAGTGAAAAAAGCGGGTTATTCACGTCACCCGTAGTGTCTTTGTTTGGTTGCGCTCTTCGCCGTCAGATAGTGCCACCAACCCGGCCGCTCACGTTTACGCCTCAGATAAGCCGCAAGCGGTTCAAGTTCGCGGCTTTAACGCATTAAAGCGCACGCCTTTCATTTCTAGCACGTGCTGTACCAATGACGATACTTTTTTTCTTATGCGCTCTTTAAAAAGAACGCACTCTTAGACAATTGCAGCAATGAACATATTTGCAAAGGACATGTGACACAGTTGTCATGTTCATTCACTGGGCTTCACCGGGCATTTACTGCTCGGAGAAGCGCAGTGAATGTCCGCGGTGTAGCGAACCTTATCGTGCGGATCTCTGTAATCGGCACTGGTGTGGTCCCCGTAAAAACGGGCAATATTTTACACCGCGGAAAAGAAAATTTAATTTCGAAAATTAATTTCCACATTTTAATTTCCAAAATTACGGTCAACAACATTCCAGAAGTAAGACTTTAGAAGCGATAGCCATATATATAGCCAAGCAGCAATTTCGGCCGTGTAGTTGTCGCGTCATGGAATGACAGTTATATATTTGATCACGACGATTTGGGTGACACATGCAAATGAGGTGGCGTGGAGTGGAGCAGGCGCTTTCGTGGTGTGGTCCCCGCTTCTTTTTTTTTTTTTTCAATTTAGTATTGTTTTAACGATCGGACAACAAACGTGTAGTCTGTGTGTGTGTGGGGGGAGGGGGGGTCGGTAAAGTAGTGTAAGACTTTCGCGCAGCGCGGATGTGTGTGCGTGCGTGTGTGTGCGTGCGTGCATGCATGCATGCGTGAGTAAATGGGTATTTGTGCGGGGGGGGGGGGGGGGGGGGTCGGTGAAGTGTATACCACTTTCGCGCAGTGCGAAAGTCTACACTTATCGACACCAAAACGGAAAGACGGGCTAGTTGGTCTTGATTCATACCGTATGGAATTGTACATCGCGGAATACAGGACGAAACACTTTAGGAGCACGCAGCGCTGTCCGTGTGTGCTTCTTTAAGTGTTTCGTCCTGTATTCCGCGCTGTACAATTCCATACATTATGGACTTATCGACACACCCAAATCCCATACGTGAGGCTTGACGTCGGGCATGTGTACCAGTGGCTCTGTTAATTACTGCATGACGTAGCCGTACGAACTAAGCTGTCTGTTTTTTTCTTCCCACGGGACCGAACAGTCGGGTTGACGCGCTACGAGAACCGCTTGCATATGCGGCGCTTGTACAATTAAGGCGGTGCCTTGCTAATACGTATACGCTCTTAATGTGAACAAAGTTCCTTCTTCAAATTGGGTGCCAGCTGCAGTCGCGGTCCGTGCGACATGCGTGGCTCGGTGAGAATTAATGGCGGTTAAGGGGTGGTGGCTGTTCCCGTCAGGCTGCTCTTTATTTTGTCGCATCCTAAATCCTCGCGCTTGTCTAGCACGTGTGAACCTGTTTATTGTGCCGAGAATTCCACACGTCAGTATAGCCGTGGGGGGTGCTGCTGTTTTTGTATACGCAGGTGTTACGATTGAGCGCGTAGTAAATGTGTTAGTGTTAGTTATGGTGTCCCGGCAGATTACGTAGTAGGAGTCTGCATCGAGGAGCGGGCGCGAGGCTTAAGTGAAGAGCTATACGCCAGTCGCTAGTGTCGCGCTAAGGTATATTAATTGGATCCACGTAACTCTTTTCAATTGCTTTCTTGTTTTACTCCTAGCTAAGTGAAAACGGTGAAGAAGGTGTGGCGTCTGGAGTCATACTATTATCACTTGAAAGAACACTTCACTGCATGCAAACGTAGTCCAGAGTGATAAAGAGAGAGGACATCGGTAGGCCTCGAGGTTTGGTTCGCTGCTAAGATCATTTACCGCAACAGCAGGTTCCCACGGCGGTTGTCGCCGCTGCTAGATTTTGAGAATAGAGAGTTTTAGTGCTGAGGAGCCCAAGCCACCTGCGTACGCACGCTCTTGCATTCCTTTGTACTCCCAGCCGCATCCACGGAGAATACAAAAGAGCGCAAGGGACCGCGCGCCCCCAAGCCCGCGGGAACCCAGCACTAAAACTCTCTAATAACTAGTCGATTCACGCGTCGTCATCCTCGAGCATTACAGAGAGCTCTATTAGCGGCGTGTGTTAACTATAGACTCAACTATTGCGGAAGTTACGGCCAGCGGAACTTAGCAACTCCAATTGCCTGCTGCGTTCTTCTCGACAGGCATGCAGTGTACCGCCTCAATAAACCTTGCGGAAACAAACTTCCAAATTGTGATCACAATCGTGACGCTAATTTAGTTTGTGTGCGTCATGGTTGAGCGTCATGGTTGAGCATTTATATATAAATGCTCAATTCGCCTTCAAGCCCCTCCCCTTCCCCGGGGGATGAGGGGGGAGGGGGGGTTGGGTAATGGCAATGCTACGTCGCTGCCTCTTGTTATCTGATTCATAAAACATTCATAGTCGCCGCCACCTCACATAGCTCAGTTGGGCTCAACTGTACCACTCTTGAAATTACGAAGCGCCAAGGCTGCGCAATGGCGCAGTGACCAGAGCATTCAGTTCTCCAACTGCACATGACTGCAGAGAGATCAGTTTCATCGCGTGTGATGGTGGGTAAAGTGTCATTTGTGTTTCCTGCTAGGAAACTGAGACTGAGAATGAGGCCTGAGGATGACGAAGTGATAATAACGATGAAGGCCATCTTCATCGGCGCAACGGAAAGGACAGACTGACGGATAGGGCAAACGCGTTTGTGTCATTCCACGCCAAACGTCCCAGTCATTTTGGCGACCCTCCGAAATGTATGCGAAAAAAAAAAAAATCGCGCTGATTTATTGCATTGAAAACAGAGAATTGCTAGAATATTTCAGAAATAATTTTTTTTGGTCACGTGGGTGCTTTCCGAATTTCCCGAAATGTCATCTGGGTGTTGTTTGTAAGAAAATTTACTCTGAGAGTATCGTTTCTTGTTTCAATACCAAATTTGGTTTACATACTGGAGGCGTATATGGCAGAAAAATTGCACTAGTATTATTCAGCTTTAAACAGCTTACACAAACACCTTTGCTTAAAGGGGTACTGACACCTTTTTTCGAAGGCGAGTTTACTCTGCCATACAAATCTCCTGTATGCAGAGACGGCTATGAGCAAGTGTGAAGCTCAGCAAATGCTGATAACGTATTTTAATTTGATATTAAAGTAAATTTTTCCATGGCGCACCTACAGACATCGACACTAGCTTGACGTCAGGCTACAGTACAAATTCTGGTGACTTCACGCAGAAGTCTGGCTAGTTGTGATGACGTTAGGTACCAAAACTTCCAAGATGGCTGCTTGTGTGTCACCAAAACTTCCAAAATGGCCGCTTCTGCGTCACCAACGGAGCCACGGTGCGGAGCGGCCGTGGAAACGTCACCATATATTGTGCGAGCACGGAACCAGCAGCTCATACCGTGTTGTGACGTCAGGGTACATTAGGAACCGAAACTAGCTTTTAAAAACGTACTGTAATTGTATACTTTTTCAGGGTGCACTCGCGCTTAGCACTACATTTTCTAGGCTCTTGAGGACTTGACCTTTCATTTGTCGCAAAAAAAAAAAAAAAAACAACTGAAAATATTCGTGTCAGTGCCTCTTTAATATATAAACCAAATTTGTTATTAAACAAGAAACGATGCTCTCAGGATAAATTTTCTTGCAAACAACACCCAGATGACATTCTGGGAAATTCGGAAGGCACCCACGTCATCAAAAAATTTTTTCTCTCAGAGATGTTCTAGAAGTTCACTGTTTTAATGCAATAAATTGGCATGATTTTTTTTTTCGGATACATTTGAGATGGTAACCAAAATGGCTGGGACGTTTGGCATGGAATGAACCGGTTTAGAACATAAGGTGCTTTCACGTGCCGCAAATAAGTACAAGTTTAGTATGTTTACTGATGAGCGAGTTTGTGAGCCACGATGTCGACGAAGCAGCGCGCGAAAGACACGTTCACTCACAGATAGGCACGTAAGGGCTCCAGGGCACCCCCCCCTCCCGAAATTCGTCCAGCCTTCTATATTCTCGGGCGACTTTTTTTTTTCTTTTTGCCATGCAAAATACTTTCTTTCGAACAATTAGGCCTTGCCCTCCCCCCCACCGAAAAAAATGTCCTGGCTACGTGCTTGCACACAGACAAAGCGCTGGACTGCATCTGCTGATTTATTGTTGAAAGACCCGCCTTATGTATAGGCTAACAAGCTCATGCGCCGTGATAGCAGTGACGTATTAACAAAACCAGAAAAAAAAAATAGACAAATATGATATTTCCGTTTAATATTGCACAGATGTGATTAAAGTCCAAGGTAGCGGCGCGTAAGGTAGCACAAGCGTATATGCAGACAGAAGTGCTAAAATTTGACCTTTAGAAGCTTGAAGGAACCACTCCTGTTCGTGCAGGCTTAGCCTTAAGAGTTGCGGTGAGCTGACGGAAACAAACCAAGCGCGAAACCGCATGTCGACGGCTGGCGTCGGTCCTCGTCCAGTCGTAACGAATTGTAAGCGCAGAAGCGAGGTGTGGGCGAAGACGAAGGGACAAAACACATCTTGCTTCGGCGCATAAAGTTCGCCACTGTGTTACCAACAAGGTCGGTCGTCCACACTTGCCTCGTCATATCACTGTGCGTTTTCTTTCTTGTGTACTCGCGCTCTTGTCAGCCGTAACTTCTTTTTGCTGTCTTAGCAGCGGAATGCCTGCTGGTTAACCAGCGCCTGATATCCGCAAAATTACAACTTGGTGGCGAAGCAAACCTATAGCGCATTTGGAATGAGGTCGCCGCGGTTCAGTCTGTTTTATAACTGAGACAGCTCGTGTCTTAATTGACATAAGAAAATGAGGAGTCGCCATGCTTACGTAGTGGAACATTGGGGAGGGACGACCCGTGATTGCAAGTGCTACTTTGTTAGCGGTAGTACCGAATTTGTATAAACAGATATAGAAACCTTGTAACAGTCTCATACTTTGTCTAAGCTGCACCGGTATCAGACAGACTGTACTTGCAGGTTGAGAAACTCAGCAACATCGTAACTATACATACGCTCATTCACTCTCTTCTTCGCGTATGGAAGTTAATCACATAACGATGACTCCGGACTTTGCTCTTCCTTCGTCTCGTGCCCAATTCGCCCAGGTATGCACCGCGGCCAAGTTAGGAATTTTTTTTTTCTTCGGTGGACAGAGACCGGACTGCGCAGTGCGCGTCTCTCGGGGCCAATTTGTCTCGCCTGCAGGCGCGCGGGCTTTATGCTCCATATATTGGCTGCAGCTTGATTCCTTATAAGTATGCAGTATGGGAGAGGAAAAAGAAATGAACGAATAGAAAAGGAGCGAGGGCAGGGCAGCGAAGAAGACCCCGCGGGGTCATTGTCGGCGTCCATTAATAAAGGGCCAGTAGGGGGGCGAAGGAGCAGGGCGATTTGCGCAAGCATGCGGCGCGGTGCGCTGTGGCGCGCGCATAGCGTGGCTCACGTAAAGCAAGCCTGTGTGCACGTACTACGCACGACCGAGGTGAAAGGGAGGGAGCTTGCAGGTGCCCCCGAGATGGATGGCCCCCGTGCTGCCCCGGGCGCCCCCCGACGAAATTGGCTCGCGGGCCGTCGGAGTATATAAGCTGAAAAAGAAAAAGATGCGCATCGGATCCTACCGAACCTTCATCCACGCATCGTACCCCCCCCCCCCTTCCCTCGCCTACACCAGTACTGTAACCCCCCCCCCTGCCAACCTGCCAGGAAACGGAGCTTTCGATGTTTTCGCCTTATACATACTATATAGATCGCTCGAGCATAAAAGCCTGACTCTTGTAGCATCCTCGAGCCGCGCGTGGGGACAGCACCGCGATCGGCCAAGGAGACCGCGCGGTAATGAGGTATGTGCCGGATTGACGCGGGGTATATACACATATACAGTGCTAGACACATGGTGCGATTCGGCATCCGATCCGACGCGCGACGCCGCACGCGGTATACGGCGATTCAGAACACATGGGGCGAACGAGCAATCAGCGCGCAGGCTCCGCCCACACACGGCACCCTGGCTTGCACGCTCGGAAGAAATCGTATCCTCTTCGTTGAGTACAATACAAACAACCTTACGCAGCCACGCTTCGTTCTGTAAGAACATTGCCAATAAAGCTATGCCTTCGCAAGCGACAAACATCTCAACAGCCCGCATTCACTCGCGACTCCGAGAGTAGGCCAGTCACGACACCGAGCGTAGGCCTAGCAAGGCGGACGCTGTCGCTAGCGCCATTCGCGATCAAACGCGAGCTGATCGTCGAGCACTTATTTTTATCAACACGATTAAAACTTTTACGCTGATGACACGCGTTTACATGCGCAATTGGTTTTCTCGTAGGCCTCAATTTGACGAGCAACGGTGGAAGCGAAGCCGGCCGGTTCGCCGAGACGGCCGGTGCGGCTGTTAGCTGCGAAGTGGCCTTCCATCACGGCTCGATATCTCGCTAGTGGTTCGGAAACGGGCGCCGCCTTGCACAAATGACACACTTCAAACGTCATGGGTTATTTGATGTCAGAAAGAAAGTTTAACCAACGTTTTTCATGATCGGAGCTGTCCGAACGTAGTGCAACAAACGCGCAAACAAACAAACAAGCAACTAACGCGCCACCAGAGGCGTGACGTCAGGCGTCTCCCGTGCTACCATTGGCTGCGGCCGTCAGACCGACGCGGCAGCCGCGCGGCTACATTCAGCAAGTTGGATGCCCGTGCGGCGTGCGAATCGTTTCCGCACGCTGATGGAACCTGTTGGGCGTCTGTCGGATGCGGCTGTTGGCACGAACAGCCGTACGACGAATCGCATCCGAATTCGCACCATGTGTCCAGCGCTTACCGCCGCCACCACCACCACCACCATGAGCAGCGCTCGATCCGGCCGTTGCGTCGTCATTCAATGGCTTTGACTCGGCAGCTGCCGCCTACTGGCGCGTCGTGCTTGCGTTTCGCAGACGCTCGCCCATAAACGTCTTATACAACTATGCCAGCGCTTTTCTTATTTGCCTTGTCTTGTTTGTGTCACTTCGGAAACACGCGCTGCGACAAAGGTTTGTTCAGTACTTGATAGATGGCGCTACCAGCTGTGTAGCGAACGGCGTTTTGCTTTTTTTTTTGCAATTACGTGGGTCTTAATTTTCTGTCTGGCTGGCATGAACGGTTTTCATTAATCATATAGATCGCTTTTTGGATTCATGCTGACAGACTTTCTTTCCCTTAATTTCGTCGCTGAATGAAAAAATAATTGAGAAGCGAAATTCTCGGCGGCATTCTTAAAGGGGTCAGAAGCACCCCTTGGGCTGGTTGAAAAAACACATCCTGCGGAAAGCTGACACGGCTATGAACTGCTCTGCCAAATATTACAGTCGTGCGCGCCGCGTAATGGCCACAAGCGGAGCGCGAAGTTGCTGTTTCCCCAGGCACCCTCTTTTCAAACAGAGGCCGGTTCTCACTCTCGTCGGTGGGCGGGGCGTCTGTCCGTTTACGTCGCGGATCTGTCAGTTTACGTCGCAAGAGACATAGCATGCTTATTGGCCGATAGCCGACGTAAATCGAGAGCGGCGTTCGGATCAGATGCGCTTCTTGCCGCGGGGTGCCGCCACTTGCCGGCGCTGCACTCGCGCAAGCGAATCACAGCGGGAGAGCGATCGCGTTTCATGACGCGTGCTGACGTAACTTCTTTCCCCCATGCCATCCCTCCCTGTCTAGCTTCCAGTGTGCTCGTCGGCACGAGAAAAGAGAGAAAGCGCTGGGAGCGTGCGCCAAACCCCCGTAACTGCGCTGATTCTTGACGGATTCGAGAAATTTTTGCGGCAATCGATTCGGGAGGCAGTACACTCCGATACTGAGGTCATTAGATCATTACTTGGAAAAATGGTTCACGACCCCTTTAAGCGCGTCTTACCGAGCACTATAATTTCGCATGCATTGAAATACTGTACTATATCTGGTAAAACAGAACTTCTGTACTATAGCTAGTAAAACAAGGGTCAGCGCCTGTCTGGGGTGGTTGGGGGGGGGGGGGTCGCCTCCCGAATTTTTCGTCTGCTTCTCTTCCTTGACTCCCCCCCTCCCTTGAGGTATCCAACTTGTAGTGGTCCCCCCTCCCGCCCCCACTCCCCCGCTTAACAAATCCTGGCACCGCCCCCTTTAACTGCTAGTGAGACACCTACTATAGCCGATGAGGACTTGCAGTTGGGACTGTCGTCCCGAAACGCTAAAGACGAATCAAAGAGAGACGAAACACTACGTTCGTATTCGGTTTTTAGATGTGAAGCATCTTATAGCGGAGTTCAATCCGGTGGTGGCGGTGTGCGGCGTGACCACCCTTACTATATATACGCTTGCGCAAGTCATCTCCACACACCCCCTCTCCCCTCCTACTCTCCACTTCCCCTTTCCCTCTCTCCACTCCCCCTCTCCACTCCCCCTCTGAAACGCGGGCTCTATATGCCGAAACGCTGCTGCGCATCGCCTCATGGTCCCCTTTAGTTTTCTTTTGTCGCGTCGTTGTTCATTATGAAGCCATGCCTAGCGATTTCTGGGCTACTTTTACGGGAACTATTCGAAATGTATACGGCATCCTTGTCACTTAGGTAGAAGAGTCTGGTGTTGGGCCTGTTGGTACATAGCTTGAAAACGAGGAACCCAGCCTTCAACAGACACGTACACAAGAAGAGAAGAAACACGACCAAACACGCTGGGACTAACAACAGTCTAATGGAAAACATCTACTCGTAAAGGAAACCCAAAAAAACACGCATGCGCCCTCAAGATATCTTAGGTGGGAGGGGGAAAAAAGGGGGGTGAACATTCGACAATCGACGAAGCACACTCATAACGCTGATGTGCTTTAAAAACCTTGCAGATAAAACGCTGCTTGTGGCACCTTCTACTTACGTTTGTCTAAAAACGTCACCTCTTGTTGTGATAGCGAGAGGGAAGGTGCGCTTACGCAACGAGCCGGACCGTGTCTTTGCATTGGTAAGGGATCCACGAAATGTCAGAGGGAAATAATTGAGCGTTATGAGTGTGCTTCGTCGATTGTCGAATGTTCACCCCCCTTTTTTCCCCTCCCACCTAAGATACCTTGAGGGCGCATGGGTGTTTTTTTGGGTTTCCTTTTCGAGTAGATGTTTTCCATTAAACTGTTGTTAGTCCCAGCGTGTGTGGTCGTCTTTCTTCTCTTGTGTATGTGTCTGTTGAAGGCTGGGTTCCTCGCTTTCACTTAGCTAGAAGTTCCGTACGATTGTCGCGGCAGACATGCGGAAACAACTAGGACGGCGGCATCCAACATTGCATGGGACGCAATTGAACCGCCCGACGCACAAAAGAAAGACGTGGTACGTGTTTTGGAAAAAAAAAAAGAAACCTTCTTAGTAGGAATATAGATGTCATTATAATCTCATAAGAAAGCACTTGCGCATTACGTGAACAGTTGCCCCCTTACTAATTTAGTCGGAATTGTTTTTTTTTTTTATTCTAGGGTTTTTAGCGCGAGTATGTTAACCCTGTAAGGCATTCTTCTTTCTTGCATAGTGTATTGGGCGCTCCTTTCCATTCCGCCCTTTTGCGCTCTCCTTCCTCGTCGCCTGTGTGCAAATAGAGACACGGATGGCTCGAAGCTGAACTGAACGGTGGGCGTGCCGGGGCGGCCGTTTAATTAGAGAGCGGGCGGGGTGTGCGAGTGCGTGTCATTCACGCCGCCGTGTGTATACGCGGCTTTTCTCCCGCCTCATTCTCTGTAGGCTGTGTATTGTTGCTGCCATTGGTGGCCATACTTTGCCGGTTCACCGTAGAACTCTTTTACTTCTCTAACCGGCCCTCCGTGTAACGCACGCTTTCTTTTTCTTTCTCCGATTTAATTTCATTGGGGTATACATATTCTAATAGATTGGTATAGTGTTTCGTGGCAGGCAGCGGGCCTTTGGAGTGATATCGCCGTGTCGAAATCTGTTCCACTGCTCTTAGAGGAGTCAGGACACCCAATTTTCGATCGTAATCTGTATTGTGTGGGTTAATCATTGTGCGTTCACAAACAAGCTGGCGAAAATTTTGGCGCATTTGGTCGTGCACTTAATTTATAATTGAATATTTTTATAAACGCGAGCGGCATGGGAGTAGGGCAACACTGGCGCGCTCGCGAGCCGTGACGTAGCAGGCCGCTTGCTGTGCGTCCGCATTTCCGGAAACGATTTTGTTTCCGTGATCAGCTGCGCAGTTCATTCGAGCTGTTCGTTTTGTTCAGCTTGTCATTGGAATTAAACAGTTTGCAGCAGCTGAAACAATGCCACCGCGGTGGAGCAGCAATACACTGACCGCGTGTGGTAAATTGGCTTGATTTGGTAGCTGACGACGGCTCCGCTCAGTGCAGCACATGACGTCACACACGCAAAATGGCGGTCGCCAGCGGGGGACGCGGTTTATATCCGTCGACTTCTAGGGTTTATTTTGGAGTGAAATATTCTTTTACCCTCCATTTTTCGTATATGTATATGCAATCATAGACCCTCTAGTTATATTTTTCTCTGAATACCGCTAACTGTTCGATGACCTTGTCATGGCCCCTTTAATGCCCCAAGCTTCACTGGTCTATAAATATTGGTACCCATTTAATTGAAATGGACTGTGAGATGTTTAGGGTATTACAACATACGAAATTGACTGTCAACGATACAACGATAACAGAGCATTTTAATAAAAAGGTAGTCGTACTATCAGTCTCGTGTATTATATATAGCGGTGTACACGGATATTTACTTGATTTTTTTCATTCAAAATTTCTGAAAAGAAAACATATTTCGTGGTTATAGCTGCTTTCACTTTTCACGAATTTCGCAGCGTGATCGTATTTTATGGCCCGGATCACTCACCATAACACTTGCCACTGTTACTTGCCATTACACCATATAGACTAGATTGGTCGGAGTATTTTTCTCGCTCACCCCGTTATTTTCTCTTCCATTTTATACGCGGAAATGTTAAGTGAAACCCGCAACGGGTTATAGCCTTTTTTTTTTCTTTCTGTACTTCCTTAACGCTCGCGTAACGCGCTAGCGACACAAATATTGACTCATCTCCCGTGATGGATGTATATGTATAGTGAAGCTCGATGTACAACGATCGAGGCGTTGCATCGCACGGTCACGACTTGTCCGGCCTTCGTATTTGTATAAATATACACAAGCGCGGCGTATGCCTCCTCTCGGCCCCGCAGGATAGCGACCATGGAGCGCTGTCTTCGAGATCGTGACTGCTGCCGTCTTTAGCGCACGCCGCTGCTGGCTGTACATATATATATATATATGTAGTGGCGCGGCAGTGGTGGCGGGGATGCCTTCACCGCTGACCCCTGGGGGTTGTCGAGGTCGTGACCCCGCATTTGCCACGCGGCGCGCGTGTCACGTCTCCCGCCAGGCACCCTATCGACGCGAGTCGTGACCCGGCTGCGTGTGCGGTGTTGTATGCACTCAGCCTGAGGCTGCCGTTGCTGATCTGTTATCTCGGACGAGTCGATCGCTCCCGCTGCTCGCTCCCGTGCGCTACCGTTTCTCACTGCGCAGTGCTGCTACTTGCTGCACTCGGGTGAGTAATGGCGCATTCGGAGAGCAAGGCGGCTACTGCGGCTCCGCGTTTGCCTTGCTGGGAATGCCGCGCTGCGGCTGTCTAATGGCGCCCAAGCAGAGAGACGAAAAACCGAGCGTAAGTGGAATAGCGCACAGTTAGGCCGGGACAGAGTAGGCAAGACGACAAAGCGCTTTTGTCGACAGACTAAAGGCTCGTTCACACCTGCGACCAGCACTGGTTTCGCGACCAAGTTAGTCGCAAAGCGACTGGTCGCAAATGGCCGCTTTGGTCGCAAAGCGGCTACTTTGGCTCAATCGCTCGCTGCTCGATTTTTCAGTCGCGCGACTGCGGTCGCAAACCTCTAAACCAACCGCATGCGCCGGATCAGAACGTCGGCTTATTTTACGGGGCAATGGCAGTGCTTGGAAATATGCGAGCAGACGAGAATTCTGTGTGGCGACGAGTATAAGTCGCACGCAGGTGCACACGTCGGTCGCCTCGAGTCGCTTTTTAGTCGCCAGTCGCAAATGGTCGCGCGACCGTTGATAGTCGCAGGTGTGAATGAGCCTTAAGCGCTTTTGCGTTCTGGGACACTGTCTAAGTATGCGCTATTCTACACTTAACGTTATGTACTAGCAATCCCAAGCCGCTGTTCTAGCAAAACCGGGCATTAATTGTCAATGAGCGTGTTCTTTTTAACAGAAACCGTTCTCTTCTCCGTCGTCGTTGTAGAAGTCATTCGATGCACGTGTCTTCCACGCGGGAGGTTCAAACATAATTTACAGTAGCCCTCGCTTTACTCTTTACACACCTTTAACATTCAGGTCGCGGCGACCAAATTTCGAAGGGGACGAAATGCAGAGAACGATCGTGTGCTTAGATTTAGGTGCACAATAAAGAAATTGAAAGAAAACAAAACCAGGTGACTAAGAGTTTACGAAGCTGTTACAGTGTGCAGCGGCGAGCTGAGGACATCACTTCGCACGCGGTGCTCTTCCGGTTGGCAGCAGGTCTCGTGCTCCTCATGCTATCGTGCAGAGGGTTTTTGTAGGCGTGGCTTTGAGATAACTCGTTCTACGTTATGACGGCATGCGAGTGACAAAATGAGTATGAAGCAAAAGGGAGACGCGAGTGCCTGAACTTGCAGGTAACTACATTTTTAATCATGCATGTTTCCTGGCCGATAAATCGGGCGATAAGTTTATGGTGATTATAGAGACAAGGAAGCCAAGAAACCGAAGTTAGGTGAACAAATGAATATTGTATTGGTATACACTCTAGACGCTATGTTTCGTAGATAAGTGCTCATCTAATTGCTGTAAGCCACGCTCTTTGCTTTGTGGATATTCGATGCGATCTCAATAATATGGCGTCACCATACCATGACCCGTCTGGTATGGTGTACTGGAATGGGGTATAGTGTGCCGTCTGGCGCCGGAAACATGGCTCTTTTTGCGATGACAACTTGAGAAACCCGCAACAGCGGCCGCTCGATGCTGCGGGCACTCACATTACATGAGTGCCGCTTTGACTGCGGATGAGCTCCGCCTGCGCGCCAACTACGCTCAGAGGACAAACGAGAGAAGTAATGCATCACTGTGAAAGTTAAAGGCTGTTAAGTGCCAAAAAGTGTCATACTATGCAACGAAAACTCCGGCGGCAATTTCCCAGTGAGCGCCTTCAATGGAGCACGCATGTATTTTGTTTCCCTGCTGTTATGCCCGAAGCCACAAAATATCGTGATAAACGCTCACTTGCGTTGAATATTCTATCTGCGGACGCACAACAATACAGTATTGTAAAAGCGTTTCTTTAATGAAGCAATGGACTTGGACACACTTCTTTTCACGGCCGGCTGACACAAGTGTTCTGGCACGAGATGAAGAACAACTGCAGTTTGAGTTGTTCGACCATCGGAAGCACGTATGACAGCTTTGTTTAGATGTCAATGGCTTTCTTTTGTATCATATGTTGCTCGTAGAATGAACCTAATTTAATTATCTTTAGGCCATCAGAAGAGAAAAAGCAACACATGAGCGCACTACTGGAGGCGTTCACTGGGAAATTGCCGGCGGAGTTTTCGTTGCATAGTATGACATTAGTTGGCACTTAACAGCCTTTAACGTTCACAGTGATGCATTCCTTCTCTCGTTTGTCCTCTGAGCGTTGTTTGGCGCGCAAGCGGAGCTAAACCGCCGTCGAAGCGGCATTCATGTAATGTGAGTGCCCGCAGCATCGAGCGGCCGCTGTTGCGGGTTTGTCAAGCGCTGATCGCAAGACAAAGCTTGCTGAACCATGACACCTGGCTGCGCATTTGTTGGTGTAGAGCTGCTGATTTGTGATTTGTGTCACGTACAAGTATTTTTAACAATTTATATCCGAGTTTCAGCACATAACGAACAACGCGGCCACTAGGATGGCATGGTCACATTTGACGCACTATAACTAGTTAGCAACCAAAATAATGCAACGTTTTTTTCTGCAGAATGGTAGATCACGTCCTTGACTTCAATCAGAGGAATTTTTTTAAAAAATTATAAATGGCCTTTCTGAGAAAATAATTTTCAAATTTCGGTGTTTTTGGTAAATCACTTACGTTTCAGCCCAATTATCGAGTAAAACGCAGCGCGATAAAACCACGCAAATTATTTTAAAAGGGAGCGAAAGTATCAGAGTTAATATGTACCGATTTTTATTATCCTCACTTTAACTTGCTTGTAGCAAGAAATTCCTGAAATACGGGTATCTTGTGCAATTTGCGAAGTTTGTGATTATTTTCTTCAAAAGTGCTTCGACAATCAAGGGAAATAATAGACTCATAAGATTGTATTTCACTTGTTCTTTAAGGGGAATAAATATTGTGACGAAGAAGTGCATCGTTTTTTTCCCTAGGGGATCTCAAAATTGAGAAATCGCGAAATTGGCGGAAAAGTGTTTTTTTGCGGCCAAAATTTGTATTTTTTTTTTTCAGGCGAACAAATTTTGTTTTCGCAAAACTGCGAAACCACTGTTCTGGGTGTAATGCCTAGACCCAGTGTTGGCGGTAACGCGTTACAAGTAACGGCGTTACCGGTAACGCGTTACTTTTTTCGGTAACTTAGTAACGTACTCGTTACAATTTAGAAACTGTAACGGGTAACGTACTTACGTTAACATTTTCCGGTAACGTGTGGTGTCACGTTACTCGTTACTTTTTCATCCTGGGGGTGCCGTTTTCTCAGAGCTCGCCCCGACAAATTCTTTTGTCGCAGCGTCGGACTGCTGTCGGCCTGCCAGGCATTGACCGAGAAAGCGCGGGCGGAATCGCTTTTTTTTTTTTGTGGAAGTTTTGGAGACCAATTTCTTAAGACGCGCCGACTCCTTGTGTGGAGGTTTGGGCCATCGCCATACAAAGCTTGATGAAAGCCGCATAATTCGCCATGAGAAACTGTACGGACATGCTTCTCGTGGAAGTGGATGTAGCAGATGGATTGCTGGCACCTGCGCCTTTTCGTGCCCAAACGACAGGCCGTCCTAAGAGAAAGAGCAAGGGCTGGTTTACTCCATACCACGTGCTGATCGTGAAATGTTTTACGTGGGGGAAAGGAAGAACTCCCCCGAGAGGCTGCGACAACATAAAAACGATGTCCGCAAGTTTGCATGACAAAGGAGTACACTCGCTGAGCATAGCATGGTAAACGACCACCGCATCGAATTCGACAACTCCCGCGTTGTCGGCTTAAGCGGCTTTCTGTGGAATTCTGGCCCATCCAGGCGACAGCCGGTAATGTCAACCGATCTACAGGTGCGCTGCCGATCGAGAGTCGGCCTTATTGTGGAGAATAGGCGTGACCCCCAGCTGGAAGAAAAACCCTGAGAAAGAATGCGAGCGGGACGCGAAACGTAGAATTTTTTCTTGTAACGCAAAAAAAAAATCTTTTTTTTACTCACTACCTTAATACCGCTGTCTCACGAACAGCCTTAACCGCGATTAAGCTAACTACGGTTACGGCTAACCACGGTTGCAGGTAGCTACGCGGCAAACATTACCGCAGTTAGTGTACTAATCGTGGTTATTCCAAACGGGTTATTCCACGAGAGATCGACACGGATCCGAAAATAGATATTTTAGATTTGATTGAGTATTTTATATTTTATGCATGTCCCATGCCAGTAGCCCGAAAAGGAACTTAATTTCCTTATTAACTGCATAATTTACGAGGGAGAAAATATCAAACGCATTCAATACGGAGGGACCAATTTCATTACCTGTCGTTCTCCAAAGTTCACGACATTGTAAAACACAAATATTATCGTTACAAAGAAGATATTTTATGTATCAAATGTATGCGCAACAAAGAGTAAAGTAACATTGTTTGAAACTTGTAGAGCTAAGGAAACTGTTTTTGAAAAATGTCTATATATGCGACATTTTATAGTAGCTACAAAGTTGATAAGGCTTATCAACTTTGTTTTAAAAATAAATTTTGCTTTTTCTATCTGCAAATGCAGCGAAGTTTCTGGTTATTGAACTCCTGAGCGAGTGAGGCTGATCTTGAACACCCTCACATAAACGCTCGCAATTTTTGCGGTAATTATACAGGTTAAAGTGAACAAAAAATGTTTATGCACACATATTTTTTACGGGACTAGCCCATTTAAGCATTTCTTTATTACTACAAAATTCGCGCATCTATTTTGCTAGCAGAAGCACACCATCAGAATTATTGCAAATTTCTTGAGATTTCATTGATGCTTTCTTTGCGAATAGCGTTGATGATTGAATCTCATATTCTGTATAATGTCACATTCAGAAAAATGGCTTCACCATGTGTCAGAGTCAGAAGCCATCACACGTAACTCTACACGCAACTTTAAGCCACTATACCATTGCTAACGGCCCGTACATTTGTGAAAGTAATACTCGTTAAACCAGCATTTTGGGTGTATATTCGTTGTTTGCGTTAGAAGTTTTATGTGAAACATAAATTTCAGATTTAAAATTATTGTTATTTTGGGTTCCTGCAGCAAAGACACATCGAAATAAAATTTATGATTGTGGAGTAACGGCAGAGGTAACGTCCGTTACTTTTTTTCGGTAACGGTAACGGTAACGCGTTACATTTTTTTGTAGGTAACGTAGGGCGGTAACGCGTTCCTTTTTTTATAGTGTAACGAGTAACGTATTTAGTTACTTTTTTCCAGTAACGCCTACAACACTGCCTAGACCTACAGTAAATTTAATCAAAATCCGGAATGGTGACCGGGACCTCGTGTTCGATCTTATCTGGACACACCCTATAGCAGTCGTGTTTGCTTGCCCACATGACCTAACTGTAGTGCGGGTAAGTGGGCTCTTGTAGTCTGCGTTTTATTTGGATCTCTGTGTTGGGACGCTGTCAACGCAATCTTTAAGTCCCATTGAACGACGTCGAACTTTGAACCGCTAAATATGCGGAAGAAGTTTGTCGAAACGGCAACAACTGGTGGTGGCAACATCTGCGTTGCTGCCACCGGATTGTGCACTTAGCGTCACCTACGTGACGAATACCTCTTGTAGCGCATTGGTAGATCATTCACAGTGAGCCTGATCACTCTTTCTGAATTTTTCAATTAACTTTAGTTTCATCTTTACACGAGACCTCTATTCCTTTTATTGGCTGGGTGGGTTCGTAGGGAAGTGAAAAGGCTTTATTCCGCTTATACCGTAGCCGCCCCGCTTATCTACACTCTTAGGACACGACGACTTCCACTGCTCTGTCGTTTCCAACTTTCGCGTTGCAGCAGGACCACTCTCAGCAGCCGTGGTACCGTGCATGGGCGAGCCAGTCTGCCTGCCATAGCGCGCCGCCGGTGTGCGTGCCTTTTCCTGCGGCAAACCACCGAAGTCACTACGTGTAGATAGATGGCAGGAGGGGTCAGCCGACTGGCTGGACGGCCGATTCTGCGTCCGATTTTGTGGAGAGAATGAAACGCAGAGAGAGAGAGAGAGTTAAGGAAATTGCTGTCGACCATTCTGTTGCGAGCGCGAGGGATGCATTTGCGATGGGTCGCTTCCCTTTCCCCGCTGTTTATTGAGAGAGAGAACGCGCAATCGGCCGCGGCTGCTGGAAAGGGGGTTGCTTGTTGCTGGCGGCGCGTTTTTATAGCCGGCTCGCTCTGCGGGAGTCCCAGTCCGCGGGGAGATCAAATCTGTCGGCCCGATCGATTGAGGCCCGTGTAGCTAGCCTTCCCGGCTCTCGATTCTTTTTCCGTTATTTTTTTTCGTTTCTTACGTAGCCGCTAGCCATTGGCCGAGCCGGACGCGAGGGCGTGCGCCCATTCCGCCAATTGGGTTTCGGCCTCCTGGCCACCGTGCCCCCCCCCCCTCCCCCCTTCCACCTTCTTGCGACTTTGTTCAATTGCTGTGCCACGGCGCTCAGTCGCTGCTGCTACTACTACACGCTCGCTTTACCGCGCAATGGTATAGATGCGACTCCCACGCGGAGGTCTCCCCTCCCCCCCCCCCCCACTCTTCTGAATTTCTCATCCTCTCCCATTCGCCACACGGGGTCTTCGGCTGCTGATGCCAGCGGCGTAAACGGCAGCATCGGCGTAATCACCTCTGAGGAGGCGAATGCAGTCAGAGAAGCGGGAGTGGGGGATGGATTGTTGTAGCGGCGAGGCACGCAGCGCGGAGGAAAAAGGAAAATTGCGTGGCCGGGTCAAAATGAAACGCTGTCCGTTCGCCTCGGATGTTGTGCGCGCCGGCCGGGGTCACGAATCCTCTTTTCCAGCACTTCTCCGACAGGCCTGCCAAAGGAGGTGGGTGGGGGGTTACGGTAGGTTGTTGTGCGCTTTATGCGATGCCTGCCGCCGCCGACTTATGGATGCTGCGCCGTTCATTACGTGTGCCCCGCGCTTCTGAGCGTCCTCAAAGCCGGTCGGTTGGCTGGCGGTGCGCGCATTTTGTATCGCGTCCGCACTCGGCGGCGGACTTACGGCATGGCGTCGTTGTTTTAGACAGCCGCGTAGTACTTGCCGCCCTGTTCCCGTGCACAGCCTCTTAGATAATAATTGCAACCCGAAAATACAGCGGACGAGCTACGTGCCTGTGCGTGTATCGTAACTCTTGTTACGCGCGCGGCTCATTATACCGCTATTATAATCGACTCGCGAGCACGGGTTGTAGCTGTTTGGGAAGGATGCAGCGCTGTATTGCAGCCCTTGGTACGTGAGATGCGAATAAACAGTTGCATCGTGTGTGCTCCGACGGGTTTGGTTTCTGTTCTCGAGGGCAGCAACGCGAGCAGTCAAGCAGTGTGAGTTACTTCAGCAAGCGGCAGCAGCTCGGTGACGAAGATGCGGCGTGGGCAGCAGCCACTCTGCATGCAATATCGTGCATACGTGTTATCTGCCTCCGCGGCTGCGCAGTTCGTGTTCAGCGAGATGGGAGCGAGCTAGGCTACTCGCGGGGGCGCAGCGCATTTCATGTCGCGGTCAATGATGCGCGCGCAGAACGTGTGCTCCGAACTCATGTGTAACTGGCGGAACGAATTAAGCTTGCTTTATAAACGGATGCATGCTCTCGGTGTGTCGTGTGTATTAGGCGCGTTCCCCTTTGGTTGCTTTCTGTTGGGCTGTTCTGACTGTATTTGGTAAATGGATGCACGTGTCTGTTTCGATGCTTCTGCGCCTCTTCGAGCAAAAAGTTCGTTCTCAAAGGGGAATTTAATAAAGCTCTCGGACATAGACAGATGCAGGGTTCTCCATTAGGGGGATGGGAGCGAAGTTTCACCGCGCAGACACCCCCCCCCCCCTGCTGTCGACTTCGAAAGAAAACAAACGTCGCAGTGGATGCAAAAATGAGAATTAAGAAGTTGAAATACCTCCAGCCACAAATTCTTGGAGGAAGCGATGACGTGCGTCTCACAACGGCCTGCCTTTGGTCCCCGGCTTTCCGGGGTGGAAAATGGGAAGCAAACAACTTTTGGAATGCAGTATTAGTGGTCCTCAGCCGCCATTATCGTGAAAAAACCTGCATGGCCCTAACCATGCCCTTTAAACTATGACAGCGCAGGTTCGCCTGAATAAAGGCATGCGGCAGACTTGGCGCCCCCCTCAGATGATCAGGGGGGCCGCCGCCCTCCTCAGCCCCCCTCGTGGGCACAGCATTCGTACAGCTCTTGGCATATTTAGCTTCTCTCGACAGCGACGTCAGTACACACAGCGCTGCACTTAATTTTTCTACATCCCAATTCGATTAATGTGAATGCGTGTTTCTTTTCGGGTATTTCCCCCCGAGCGCGCAGGCAGGCCCTTACGCGTTCGACCCTTCGCCTATACGCTTTCTGGCCTATACTGGCTTTCGCTACGACTACTGTCTTTAAGAGTGTTCTTCCGGTTTCGTTCGTTGTTGATCCTCAGTAAAAAAAAAAAAAACAAACCTTAGCTTCAACCGGTAGCGATGTTGTGCCTATCGATCACGTCTTGTGTTCTGTGCAGTCCTGGTTACTCTTTGTTTCGTCGGGCTTGCGCACGGCAGGGGCGCTTCCACTAGGAACACTGCGGTCCAAACGCTGTAGCGATGCGACCTCTCTAATTGTGCGCGAGCATCCTTAAGCATTAAGCTTCTTAAAGAGAGAGAGAGAGAGGCGCACCGATTCAAAGATTCCCGCCGTCATTCCCGACTTCGGTGGGCGGCCGCGCCGCCGAGGACCACGCAAGGGCGTGCCGACTCGCCGCGTGCATAATAAAACAGTGGCGCGGCTCCCGTTCTAAACAAACCAGGCTAGTCAGCGCGTTCGTCCGCACTTCATTTGTCTGCTTTTATTGCGATGGCTGCGGCAGACCGTGTGGTTTGAGTGCGCCCTTTTGTTGGCGATGTCTTTGCGGCCTTTATTTGAGCTCTCGCGCGGCGCCTTTCGTGGGCTGTCCCATTAACCCTGTCTTATTTGTTACTCGAAGAGCCTGCTTGTGTAACCACATGCACTGCTTTAAACGTGGGTGAGGTCTCGTTGCTTTGCTTTTGTCATATACGGGCCTTTGCTGCGTTGCCAACAGAACACAGCTGTTCTTGTACGTGAAGTGCGCTATCGTGCTGCTGCTGCTGCTGCTGCTGAGAACAAAAGTGTGATTAGGTGGGAAATAGGTGGCGCCGTAAATCGCCCGAGTTTTGCAGCACGCGTCGGGCGTTGCGGCCCTATCCGTGACCCTGTACAGTAGCTCACAGTGCGTCTTCTCCTCCCGAAGCATTGCGTTGCTGCAGGGACATTGGAACTCTGCAGACCCTTGTGTAAGCCGTCGTAACTCCATTTTAAGCCTGCGTAGTGTTTCGCTGATTCCGCCCCCACCCCATGTACTCGTTTGTGTGTGTGCTTGTTTGTGTGAGTGAGTGTAACACGCAGGTGGCCTTTTTGTGCCCCGGCTGTAAACATTTTTCTCAGTCATATATCAGTATGAACAACGCAGGGACGTCTCTAAATTTTTTTTTTGATGGCTGACTTAGATAGTTTAAAACCTCTTCATTCCTGCGTTTGCAAACAAAATCTTGCTAGTGAAAGCGTTAGCGCACGATGTGATTTATTCTGTCTGCACGTACGTGGCTGCTACCCCTAAAGCGGGCTTTCCCGCACGAAGACATTCGGTGTGGTGAAGCCAGCTTTAGCTTACCCTTTCGTTTTGCACATGATAGCCAGTATATAGAAAGAAAATATTTGCGTACGTGCGTGTGTGCGTAACTGCATGCCCCCTCCCAAAAAAAGAAAAAGAAAATTATCTGTTACCCTTTTTGGTGAGTCCTGACTTGCATCATTTGCTGTTGGTGTGAGCTCTTGAGTAGCATTGTTTCTTTATTCTATTTTCATTCATGTTCATCACATGTTTGTGCACTTTTGACCTTGTATAATCACACATCTGTATTAGTTTGCCTGTTTGCATAATTTTCATTCATGTTTGTTAAAATTCCGCGTATCTTTGTACACCCTCTCATGCCATAGTGCACTTAGCGCTGCAGTATGTGTAAATAAATAAATAAATAAATAAATAAATAAATAAATAAATAAATAAATAAATAAATAAATAAATAACTATCGCATCGCGGTGGACGGTCCCGACCACGCTTTAATGATACGCGTTAGCACTCACTTGGAAAGTTGGGCCTCTCACGACTATCCGAATATAGTTAGTGTAATGATCTCCAAAATGGAGTTGACGGGCACCTTTGAAGGTGGTCGTATATGTGCCAAGTCGGGACTCGCCAATAAGAGTAACAGGCGGTCTTTCTTTTCCCAGAGTGTGACATTTACGAAGACATCGGTCAATTGAATTTCGGCAAATAAAAGCAAGGACAAGCAAACATTCGGTTGGCGCTCGACCGATGGCAAAATTCCGGTACACTCTTTGTAGGAGACCAACATGAAGGAGCTGATGCTCGACTCGCTTTCGAGATTGTCAGTCATTCGTTTTGCTTGGAGGTCAAGCTAATTTACGTGTGATGATTATTAGGCCGGGAGAGTGACGTAGCCAATTTCAAGAGGTTCAGCTGCAGTCTTTTGTCAGGTTTCTGCACACTAAAGGCAAATATTAAGTCGACGTTGATTGTTGAAATAGCGGTCCAGAAACCTCCTAGTGCTACTTTTATGCCAAGGAAGTGCTTATTTTGAAATAAAATCACGTTTTAGTGGTCCGCATCGCATTACCCGCCTGAAAGCGGTCTTTCTGACGTCACTGTTGCCGTGCCCAACGTTGCCCGCCTTTACTGCGAGGCGGCGTGCACTGGCGGCGTGCACCATTCGGGCATCCGGCAACATCACATACATGCGGTATTTTGTCGAACTTTCTGTCCGAGCGACTTTCACGAGCGTGCAAAACACACGTGGCAGTTCGCGATACCGAAACTACCACTGAGTCGCGACCGCGTGAGCAAAGCAGGGTGTCGGGCGAAGCGCAGTTGGGCGAAAACTGAACTTTTGAACCACGCTCGCCGTTCCCCATATGGCAACGCCAAAGAGGTTCTTTTTTCCATGAATCAAATGGAAACGAACAAGCAGCATTTTATTACGTCTCTTGATGCACGGAAGGTTCTTTTTTTTTATTGCAGCTAGTTTGATTACTAGTGATTAATTGTAGTCGGACTCTCTCACGTCATCGGGATCACTTACAAAATGTCGCACTCGTGGCGCTCATCGTGTGATACATTTAGCTTAATTTTTCGCTAAGTATACAGCACTGCTGTTGATAATATTGCCGTTTTAGACGTTGTCGTACATTGAGCTTTCACTCGACACAAATTGTTATTTGCCTTTAGTGTCCCTTTAATCGTCACTGGAATACTGATTAAAAGTTTCCTTTGGTGCACCGCTTGATTATGCGTGTGCACGATTGACGTTGTGATAACGACAGCATGGTCCGTTTTTTTTTATTGGCTGATTGCTACGTGTGTTTTTTTTTTCTTTTTTTTTACGTTTGCGTAAATAATGTCCAGCGTGGGGTCTCACGCACTGGCTTAGCCAATAAGTGATCGCCGGAATGGGTGAATTTGATGTTTGCATCCGCGAAAGCGGTTGAAAGCCATGGTTGCCGCTACACGGCGTTATGTACGTGAGACGGCGACAGTTGTTCGGTGCGCCGCACGGTGAGGCAGAGAAAATTCACGATTCTCGACGAAGCGATTGCGGTGGTTTTTCGGAAAGGTGATCGAGTTTTCGAGCGTATTAAAAGCAATTCTATCGTCTTGTAGGGGGCTGGCCAAATGTAATCATTGGCGAAGCCATCTGAAGTTTCGAAGACTGGTAACTTCCTGCGGCTTCCATCGGATGACAAAGTGCCGCTGGCTTTGCCTTTCGGTTGGATTAATATACGTGCGAAGCGCATCTGTCTTAAGGGGGCACCATAAATAGGAGTCAGTATACGAAATCAAGCTGCATTAGTAAACCGCTTCAGCTGCGCCGGAAAACACGGCCGCGCTATTATCTATGAAAGTTTGGCGCTTTCAAAAAAAAAAAAAAAATCCGCAAATATGACGCCGTGCTTATGTTCCGAGCCAGGTCGCCCTTTATGCGTCGCATGTTTTGGCAGCGCCTATTCGGGTGTAGTTAATTGCATGTCTTCATATAAATACTACTCTGAACTCTGAAGAAGCCAGTTAAGGACCTAACGTAGCAAGTTTCGGGTAACTTGAATTGTACAAAAATGTTTTCACCGCATAGATAGCAAGTAGCCAACTACTGTTCAGTGGTGAGCGACTCGGCACCTGTTCTATAATGGCGTCTTAACAGCGCACATTCGTCAGCAGGAAAAAAAAAATAAATGAAACTTTCTTTCGTCTATTTGTGGTTCTCCCCATCGTTTAAACCGTGACCCGCAAAATCAGTGCGTCTATTCCTGGCGCGGAGATGTACTAAACACTCTAGGGGCTCGTTGAAACAAGTTGGTCAGAGACGCGATGTTGTTTTCGGGTTAGACCATGCGTGGTTGCATGCGTACGACCGGATTATATCTGAAACGTGCAACAAGAAATAGTACTCGTTCCCTTCATGTAGATTGCCTGCGCCTCGCGTGTCTCGGCCGGCCCCACTTCGTTTGCGACGGACCAGTGTCTTAGCTGCTAGACGCGTGTAGTCGTGGTATCGATCCATCACCTCGGCAGTGCTTTTGCTTTTAAGAATAAATGCCACGACGACTCCCTTTCACAGAGCTTTCAGGTCCTGTGAGAGGAAGAAATAAACGTCCCAGGTAGCCATATTTAGCACGAAGCCATTCGCAAACGGTGTCGCCTGGCCCATGAATCACTTCGGAATGTAACAATCCTGTAAGTCAACTTATCATCCAGTCGTTTTTGCATATACCCATGGGTTCCGCATGGGCGAGAGTTGACGCGGACGTTGCCGCATGCCTGTTTATTTGTTTTTATTTATTAAAACCCTCGGGATCTAAGGCATTATAGAGGGGAGTGCCTACAGCAAACGATAAAAAAAACAAAACATAAAAGCAGAGAGAGCGTTTCAGTGGCTTCTGATTATAGAGTTTTAGCTAATGATAGCGGAATTGACGTATCTGAACTGTTTGACGTAGTTTGGGTGGTCTTTGATTCGGGTGCTACACGCTTACTGGTAGCTCAAGAACATGAGGTCCTCGCAGCTTCGTGCTATGGGATCTCCGACCTTCAGTGTATCTCATATATTCATGTGTTTGTATACGCATCAGTTCGACACTGGAATCGACAGTTCGGTTATGTATGACCAGGCTCTGCTGGCCGCGCCGGTATATGTCCTTTATATCTTTTACATCGTCGCAAAAAGACTATACAAGTAGCTGCGATCTCCAACTCTAAAACCGACGACGCATAATTGTAATGTTAGGCCGTTTTATATATACAGTAGTTGCTTGTGGCACCCGCTGCCTACAAACCGTCATCCACAAAGCGTTAGAGTAGCGCAGCCGTGGCTATTTACGTTCTGGCTTGATCATACCAACGTGTTTATGGTCACAACAAGTGGTGGTGCGCAGAGAACGAACTTGCGCCTGTGCATTTGCTCTTTGAAATATATACCCTGTTCACGATCGGCAAGCGCTTATTAACCAGCGCCGTCTCATGCTTGTTTTCCTGCCTCTAAATGTCTGCTGGAAGACTCTTTCAGTATCGGCCAGATAAAGGGCTACCGCGGTACCTCTATGCTCATGTGCTCTATAGCGTGTATACTTTTCTATAGCCACATGTTCTACCGTTCGTCTGAATCACAGCTCCACGGACCACGCCACGTTGTAATTAAGCGCGCGCCTTTAGCTTCCAAGATATAGAGTCGCTGCGATGCCCATCTCCCCCTCTCTTCGGCTGTACTTATAAAGGGGGCCAGCCGTATAATCACCTCCGGCCAAAGAGCTATTCGTCAAGAAGCACTCCGGAGTGCGCGTATTGGCCGTGCCGATATATCAAGGGCCTATATATTTCTCTCCCGTAACGACTAACGCGCGCGCAGTCGACGAAGTCCCGTTCTTTCGATAAGGAACGAGCAACGGCGAGAACTCCTCTAATGTCAATAGCTTCCTTCGTGCGTATATACGTGCACACAACGCCAGACATGTAGTGTACGCTCGCGCGCCCATGCTGCAGGTTAACAGCATCGGCCGCTCGTTTATTTGTGCGACCGCACGCGGGTATCGAAAGAAGAGAGTCCCGAGAAAACGGATAGACCGCGCGATAGTTGATCGCCGATTGCGTTGCGCGCCAATGCGGAAGAAAAAAAGATCGTTCTCTCTCTCTCCCCTATTCTTCTTTCCTGCTTGCGAACTGACCGCGATGAAGGGTATGTAGTTGCGGCTGCACACTATACGTTCGGGCATGCATCATAGCGCGGTCGGCACGCAGGTACAGGCCACAGCGACGGCAGCAGCAGCCCCCAAGGCTCGCGTTTGCGACGATCAAAGCGACGGAGCAAAAGAAAGGAAAGCGGGGTTAGAGTTTGGCTATAGTCTCGCCGGGCCGACGCCATAATTCTCGCGATGACCGAGTCGCGATAAGCGCGAGCAAACCGGGAAGCGTCTCGCGAGCCTCCTTCGTTGCAGGTATACACACACACACCGAGCGATACATACGGCTGCGCCGCTTGGATTCCTCGACGCAGCTATATGGGCGAGGGCGAAATGAAGCGCGTGCTAATTGCAGGGTCTCGTCGCGGCTTTTCCGGCGGTTCTCGGTTCGACCCCCTTCCCCCTCCTGACTGCCGCAACCTCAGCACACGGGCCAAACCGCGCTGCTACCCGATAGCGTCGCGCGGCAACAGAAGCAGCATCATAGGGAGCAATGCGCGGCCATTCAGTGCCGGAGGCTCTGTTGCGCCACCCATTTCTCGCGCTCGCGAGCCTGCACGTGCGTGCGTGCTTGTTTTTGTGTGTTGTACCCGCTTGCGTGTCGCTGTATACCTCCGTGCCTGCTCGCTTAATTGTTTGCATTGTGCGTGCATCGGCACGTAGTATATACAGGCGCCCGCCGCTCGCGCATCTAGCGCACGCAACCGCTGCAGCGCATGGTGTGGTGTTTGCGTCTCGGTATTTTTCCCGGTTCTCTGCGGTGGTTGCAGTCTTTGCGTGTTTGATCGAGATCTTGAATAGCGAAGCGCATGCGGCTGTTTTGCCTGGGGAGGTTGTTTTCTGGTTACTTTCCTTCGTTATTTCCTCGCATCTCAACACGACCTGCATGCCTTTCAGTGAAGCCGCCTTGAGGAGCATGCACTATCTATATCGGCGCGAGTATACGTATGTATTTTTTAAATATTTTGTCCCTCGGATCGGTCTCTCTGTATAGGGCCCTTCCCTATTGCGCTACTGGATTTGGCCTGCGCGAGCGAGCGGGACGCTTGTTATATAGGGGTGATCCATCACCAAGCGGGCTAGCGCGCGGTTCCAGCATGGAGCTGATTAAATGCAAAATGAACGGTGGCCCGCGGTGAGCGTGTGGTGAACCGTCGTGCGGATGCCTTCAATCAGCGGCCTAAACTGCCAAGCCGCTGTTATCTGATCGCATGCGCAGTGGCCCGGCATTCGTCGCTAATTGTTGCCGGCCATTATACAGGTATAGCTAGTTTGCCCGCGCCGCAAAGACATTGCCCTTTCCGCGTCTACTACTCTCTTCCTGGTTTGCATGTACCAGTTAGTTGGTGACCGTTGCACTGCGGCAGCGGGTCATATGCATATGGCGCAACTTCCTTGTGATGCCTAAGTTCTCGTGGTACTGCAGATATATTTTTCTTCTGTTGTTTGCACGCCTGCCTGACCACTTTATTTTTATTGCGGGAAAAAGCCCGAATTATTAGGAGTCCACGCGTCGAGCCAAGACTATATATGAGATGCAGTGCATAGAGGAAAGTTTGGAGTGCACCTCCTAATGGGATATTATATGGACGGCGAAGCACCCATCTATTCGCGGCCGCTTGTTGTCACGTGAATTTGGGGAAGTATACAAAGTCAACCCTTTTAGCTAATCGAATCTCGTTAGGCGTTTCATGCACTCTTCTATGTGAGCGGCGTTTGACCAAGCATATACTATATATAATATAAAAGCCCGTCGTTGAAGTACACGTGCCGGAGCATGACACCACCTTTGCGAAGGAACATGACGCTTTACACGGTCTTGTTTAAACTTAACTCCATACAAAGTGCTGCAGCAGGCAAATATAACCGGACGTCACTAGCAGTGAGTACAGTATGTGCGACAACGCTTTATTTGCCGTGCTCGATGAGAGTCTCGATTTATTCTGTCTGACATCCAATTTTCGACATTCCTTCGATTGTCGCTGAGCGGGCTGGGCTTACATCTCGTTTGCCGTCACTTTTTATCCTTCCTCCGACAGCCGTCCCGCGGCATACGTTGGTGTGCGAGACCGTCGTGTTCCCGATTTCCTCGAGGACGACGATAACAACAACACAATGGCGATATTGCTGCCGCTGCAGCCGCCATTTTTCTTCCGTCATGCACCGGGTACCGGTAATTGGAAAGCGTTTCTGTTAATGGGATTTCGGACGCCCGTGAAGGAGCATGCCTTCAAATTTACCGGCGGTGAGCGGCTCTGCTCTGCATGGTGCACGCGGTATTAGTCGTCGGATGGCAGCCGCTTTATACGTTGCCTCGTCTGTATACTATAGCATTCCCGGTTGGAGCGCCTGCATGCCATCCGCCGCGGCCTCTGCTGTAGCTGCTGCTTCCAGTGGACGTGGGTTTGATTTCCATCGCCCACGCCGTGTAGTGCAACCGAATGCTTCCGTGCGTGCCTACACCGTATGTCCGAGTGGCGGCGTCTGTAATACTTTGCCGCACGCTCTGCGGAGGCGATTGAAAGGGTTTGGAACGTGAAAGGCCGTAGGCGTTTTGAAAAAGCGCGGCAGTTAAATGTCCCGTCGTCGATCAGCCTCGACTACCCCCTTCCTTTACCTCGTTTATGAATCACGCCCCGTTGTATACTGTCTTTATACATGTACGCTTCGCTCGTTTTATTCGTTATAGCGCTGTCTGAAATTATACAGTAAACACGCACATCTGCTTACGCATAGGTTCTGTCGGTCGCGTCGGCGCGTGCAACGTGCTTTACGTGCACCCACCCGATCATTCGATATTCTCGCCGTCGTATATACCCGCCCCGTGAATACGCGCGTTACGTGGGTGTCGGGCGGCAATATCGCTTTTTCGTTTTTAGGTAACGGCGGTAAGGTGACAAGCGTGGAAGCGTGCGGCAGTAAAGGGCCATTGAAGCTGAAGGAGAAAATGACTTAGCTTTGGCGGCCCGCATACGCCGTCTCTGTTGATGCATAAAACCACGAGGGCGTTTGGGGAAACCGCGGCGTTAATGTCGAAAGGCCTTGCGAACTGGTCATTTGTTTTAGTTTTATTTTGTGTTAAGGCCTTGTATGTCGCGTGAGTCGAAAAATCCGGTGCATTTGGCGTCAGCACGAATGGTAAAAAAAAACTATGTAACAAAAGCGTGACCTCCCCCCCCAACCCCACCGAAACATTTAAATTTTACATGTGTACATATACAAACACACGCACGAACGTACTTAAAAAAGAGGAGTGAACCGTCCTCCCCCAGAAAAAGTTTCTGGCTACTCCCCTGGTTTAAACCAGTCAGGAAGACGATGGACAACGGAGAAGTGACACGCAAAACGACTGGATTTCAACTACACCAGATGAGTTCACAACACTGTAAGGATGCTGCAAGTTCAAGGACCACAAATGTCGCTGCAAATACTGGCCCACAAGTTCGTGCCAGGTGTCCGCCTCTGTCGTATAATAGCCCTCAACGGATACTCTAGCTTATGGGTTTTGGTGGTGAAAAACACCTGAAGAAGTTTACCTTCGCAATTCTTAACCTTTCGAAACACATGTAACCAGGTTGTCCTCGCTTAAAAAGCCGACCGCTGAGGACATCATTTTTGAAGGCTCCCGTTGCGAAGGCAGGAAATTTTTTGTTATAGCGTTCGAGTGGCAAAGTTTTCAGTGGGGAGAACCACCAACTTTGACGAAGACTTCAACATTACTCTCCTGATATTTAGAGAAGGTGGCCTGTGCTTTCGCTCTCTTCTTTCACCCCCTTTCCACTTCCAGAACGACGCTGCGCCACACTCACTTAGGGTTGCAGAAATAAGCGTCTTTCCTGTCTTCAAGCTACTACTATTCTACCGCACTACTCCTCACCGTGCAGTGTAAGGGAGGGACAGGGACAGGGAGGTATATGCTAGCACATGCTCTGTAGTGCTCTAGAGGCGAGAATCTAAGCCTGTCTCACTTAAAAAAAAATTATCGCGCATGTTGACCTGATTTTGGCACGGCCAGCAGGTCCCCATGTACGCAAAAGATTCTGCTCCAAAAGAAGTGCATGTATTGCAAGCTCTCTATCACCCATTTAGATGCCCCTTCACTGAGCCGCATATTGAGGACACACGTGTAGAGGTTAGGTGTATACATAGCTTGTCGTGCGTGACACAAATGGCTCAATAAACCTATACAAAACAGTTCTTCGAAAACCTGGAAACGCTTTTCCGAGTCCTTGCGAACTTCGTGAGGAGCCTGTCGGCGGGAACCTTCTTCTTCTTTCTGTTTTCTTTTCTTGAAGGGATAAGCCGAGGGGGGCTTCGTTTCGACACGCTCTTCGTATATAAAATTAACGGATCGAGAGTGTTCCACAGCGGCAGTTTTGCTTCGGCGTTCCTTTCCGAAAGAAAAAGAAACTCTATTCTTTTCAGAACGGAACGCTTCATTTGCACGGCGATCGAACTAGCATTCCTCCAAATAACGTGCGCCCCCCTCCTGTTTCCCTCCGCTTTTTCCAATTTTCACCTCCGCGCCGTACAGCTTGCGTGCGCGCATCTCCTTAACGGGGTGAAAAATGAGTTCCGTGCTTTCGACAGGCCATGCTTTACTATCTACACCCGGATAAGTGTCACGGGGGCCGCTTCTTCTCTACGCCATTCTCGCTCTCTCTCGTTTTCCTCTCGAGACAGGTCATTTCGTCTCGGGAGGCCGGCGCGACCACGCAGAGCGGCGGCGGCGGAACTGTCTCTGCTTAATTGAAAGTAGGGTCTCTCCTTCTCTCTATCTCTCGCGCAGCGCAGGTCTCTCGTGGAGCGCCGATGGAATCGAGGGAGAGCGAGGCGGCGGACAGGAAGTTCCAGCGCGTCCGAAACGTCGTCTCGTGTGCGCCGTCACGTGCGCGTCGTTTAACGAAGCGAACGCGTTCTCGTCGGTTCGCTCCAGTTCATTAGACGTATCGATCATACCGTCCCGCGTAGCAGTTGTTCGACGCGACGCGGGAGCTATATTATTCTTGGATCGTTCGTTCCTTCGAAGCCGGGTTCCTAGTTGCACCTCTTCGTGAAGCATTAAATAACGTATAGACTCACGTATTGCGGTCTTACGAAATGCGAATCGGCATTTCGGAGCACGGGCACTTAGGTCTTTCCAACCTCCGTTACCACACCGACCAAGACAAGATTCCTTCGTCGAAACGTTGGCACTGGTTGTATTGCTGATACAGCCTGAATCGCGCTTGTTTAGCGCGGCCAGTCGCCTCTTCAGTCGCCGTTTTTTGCTAAAATATGCAGAGACCGACGCCGTAGTGATACCAAACACAATCGTACCGCATGTTAGGCCCCTGTGTTATAATTCAAGCATGAACGGAAGCTTGTGGCTAACGCGAGGTAGCAGCTGTGCACGGCGCCGCCGTCCACAGCCACGCACTCGACCGCTCTAGACAAGTGTGACTCAGATTGTCCGACCACTGTCGACCATTCATTGTAGATCATTCCAACAATAACAACAATCTTCTCGTAAATTTAACTGAACTGTAATAGTGAAAGACTTAGTTAACTGGTATAAACTGACACAGTATTGACTTTGCCTTCTTATGCTCCATGATCTTGCTTGGCGTTAGATCCGTGTCGCTCAAGTTCGCTTGGCGACTTCCGTCCAAGCATCTTTCTCACAAATTTCGAAAAGCGTCGGCCATCTGTGGTACACTAACAACATTCGTTCGTGACCGTATATAACTCCTTTAAGCATGCTTTCATATTTTGAGGGATCAAAAGCCACCACCTATAGGTTTCTGGCGCCGTAGTTACTGCCAGCCCACTCACTTTTATTTCGCCAGAGATTTCGTAGCGTATGCGTACGTGACTCAGGTTTTCGATGGATCCAGAGGTACAACACATCTGCAAGGCTGGAGTTGAGCGCGAATAATGCATGGTGAACTCTTGGTTGTAAACTGAAATATTCAGTTCGAGCAACGTGTTGGTAGGTATATGTGCCTGATGAAATGGCCTTACTTTGTGCTATTATATGTGTCTTATCTTTTTTTTTTTGTTCAAGGGAAGTGGGGGAGCTGATTAAGGGCTTAGTGTATGGGCATCACATGAGTTCACGTATGAGAGAAACAATAAAGCAAATGTAGTTTCTCTGTCGAGTGTTCATTTGGCACAGTTCACAGCAAGGACTTCTGAAGCGGTGTCTTGAGAGAACAGAACAGGAAAAGTTAGAAAAAATATTTATATATTTTTTTCGTGACAATGGCGAACAAAATATAAAAGGGGGATATGTCAGTAGCAAAGCTGCATTTCTTTACGGATATCAGTTCCTCACAGTATTTATTTATTTTTATTTTCTTATTTTTTGCTGCAATCGCGAATGAGTATTAGAGTGCGGTGAACACTTCAGTTGCACTCATATGCATTGTTTCTTTTCGTAGCGTTCATGTCCAGTGAGTCTCTCTCTCTCCATCTCTTTAAATACAGGCCTATCTCAAAGTTAGGAAGCTGCTATTGGTTTTAACGGCACCGATAAATTCACAGACATAGATATGAGAACAAGCGCCGAAGTTGCGTTAGGGGAGATCGCATCGGACATACTTATAAATAATGACAGCTCGGCAAAGTAGTTAAGCCCAGAGAGGGACACAGAGTATCAAAACGATCCCTTCCTTGTGGCGGCCAGAGATTCTCGATACGGTCGATATACCGAGGCAGTGAAGCTTAGACAGACACTTTCGAATGTCCGCCGGCTGCTTTTGCAGCTGGTTGCCGCTTACGCATGAATCAGCCCAATCGCTCATTGTGCGCGGTTCGGTGGCTAAAAGGCCCGACCGCAGCAGCGGCTTATCTGTCGTTCTGAATTACCGAGCAGAACAAGAGATTAAAAATCCTTGAACACGGGATACTGCCGGAGCGAACGCCTCGTCTAGTTGTCTTCTTCAAGGTATAGGAGCGTTGCTACCTTGACAAAGACAAGACCACTTGACGAAGCGTTGGCTCGAGCGACACCCCGTGTTCAAGGATTTTTAATCTCTTCTAGCTTCCATCTTCCCCTGAACTCCTGCCTTATCTGGATTTCCAGCGGAACAAGAACACTCGTCTCTTCGAAGAACTATATCAGCTTCACCTGTGTACACGCGCGCCGTGCTGTGAAAGTGAAGTACACTGATGACGCCGCTAACAGCATGCCACGAATGAGTTGCTGCTGCTGTTGGAGCAAAAAGCGTAGACCCGCGCTTGCCGCATAAGCAGACTCAACTGAACTGTAGCCTGTCATCTATAGGAACAATAACGACCCCCAGAAATATGGCCGGTTGAGAGAGGCGCGCCCAAGGCCGCATATATGCGTCGCTCGGACAGGGAAAATAATATATATATATATATATATATATATAATATTATATATATAATATATATATATAGATATATATATATATGGACGAGGGGCCACCGCAGGGCCCATGATGTACGCGGCCTGCGCACGTCTCCTGGGTCATCGGCGTTCGTCGCACGCACGTCGTCTTTCCCGACGCGTCAGCGATGGGCGCGCGTCGCCGATCGCCGGGTGCGTTGCTCCGGTCCACAGGCGTCTATATGCGCGCTACACAGGCGCGCGTGTACCGAGCGCGAACACGTCGGAGGGCAAGCTAGCGCGCCGCTGAGAGTGAGGAGGAGCGTCTTTCTACATAAGCCCCGTCAGGCAGGCAAGCCACGGGGGCGATCATTATTATTCTACATTTTCTTTCGCGTGTTACGCTGTCCATTGGCAGCTCGGCAGTCACTTCTCCCCGTGGAGGTTAGCGCAGAAGACGCGAGTGAGAGAAGGAAGACTGGAAAAGTGGTGCGTGGTTGTGGTGTGTATGTGCCGGGGGGGGGGGGGGGGTGACCAAATCTCGCCAAGTTCATAGCGGAGGCCTTATAGTGGCGAGCACAGTGGACCGAGCTCACCCGGCTCGGCCGGGCGAAAGAGCGCGTCGGGGCTTGAGGGACTCATGCGGCGCGGCCAAATGGTTTCACCGCAGGGAGCCACCTCCAAGGGCGACCCTGCGCTGCCGCCGCATCGGATGCGGCTACTTCTATACAGCGCTGCTACCACCACTATAATACACCGAAGGACCTACGATGACGGCGCGTCGTCGTTGTCCCGTAGCAAGCAACAGAAACCACGGTTTCAACAGAGTCTGCCGGACATGATAAAGAACCGCCGGCGCGGTTTGGCGAGTGCACGCCGCGCACATATAATGTACATTTGCATGAACCCCATAACACGTGCGCGGGCTTTTCCTATGCGCGGTCAGACACTCCTTTTAAAAGTGCACTGGCGCAACTTTGCGGGGATGAAATCGAACGCCCGCGCCGCTTTTACCCGACCGAATTCCCTGGAACCTCGCGGCGGGCATAAGCTCTAGAGAAGAAAGATGGATAGTCTTTTCGCACAGTTTATAGTCTCGAAGAAACGAGAGCCACCGCCACGTATGCAGGCAGGAAAGCAATTAAGGTCGAAGTTGCATGATATGAGGCGGAAGCATGCGCCGGTCTATAAAAATGGCCGCGTAATAAAAAATGTGCGCAAGATTACCATAAAGCCAAATAGGTGCCTGTAGTGATAGGGGAGATAATAGTTTGAAAAACAACACGATATAAAACATTAACTACGTGTGTAAAGATGGGTACTAACTACAATACACACGATCATCGCGCAAGATAAGTAAAGTCAGTTAATTAAGCTACCTCTGAAACAGTAAGCGCCGAGTTATCCCGACTGAGCATATACACGCACGCTACCCACATTACATTAAACTGAATTGAAGTCTAGCAATTTCATCTATAACATTATAAAGCAGAGTGGGCTACGGTGATAGCACTTGTGTGCCAGCATTTCTATGTTGTGTGCTCTATGCAAAAAGTGTAGTTTTTTCTTCTTTTTTTGTTGCGACGTACACTTGCCCTTAAAGGGGTCATGAAGCACCCCTTGGGCTTGTTGAAAAAGCACAACCTGCGGAAAGCTGACACGGCTATGAACTGCTCTGCAAAATATTAAAGGACCCCTGACACCAAAATTGAAACCTCGAGATCTTTGTGTTGTTTGACTTTCCTGTATACGGGAGTACATCTGACCGATTACTAGTGACGAACGTTGCCTTTAAGATATGTTAATTTGGTTTTAAAGTAAGCGTTAGTGCTCACTTGAGTTGGCTACACCTCGCGACATCCTGGTATGACGTAGATAGAGGCCCCGCGTGACGTTCCACGAGTAAAGCAAGTATTGTGGATGTCACAGAGGGTTTGCGGGGCGCGCGACTGGCACCCGGCGAGGCCTATTGTTGCGCACCCCTCTCGCTCTGTTGTCGGGCTGATCTCGAGGTAGTTTTCGTGAGGAACCCATACCGAGGCATCCACATACTTTCAATCTCTACCACGCGCGGGGCCCCGATTTGAAAACCGCGCTTTCAACGTCACCACAGCTTGAGTGCACGTGGTCTTTGACGCTCCCCCGCATGGGGCGCCAGTTTCTTGTGGTTTTTAGGCGGGCGTTTTGAAGTGATGCTAAAATGGTCACAATTAACTACGCTAGAATTAGTTGTACGATACTCTAGAGCATTTACGATTTAATTTAGAGATTACCAGACACAAAACTACAAATTACAGCAAAAAAGTCACCAACAAAAATTTTGCTGTCAGGGGTCCTTAAGCCCCAACCGCATGCACGCGATTTTCGAGCGACGGCGACGAGCGACAGCGACAAACGGGCTCCGTCGCGATGTCGCGTCGCGACGGGAGCACCCACATGTTCGCGACAAAGTGTCATGGTTGCTAGATTTAAAACTATTGCGTGCACGCAGGTAAATTGCAGAAAAGAATTACAGAGTAGATGAATGGCAGCATGTCAAATTTATTATTGACTTGTGTGAGATAAGGAAGTCACAGCAGCGTTACGGGATATTTTTTTTTTTTTGCAATGTTTTGTTTAACTGCGACAGTAGTATCTGCTGTGACCTCGAGGGGGCGCCCGGAAGCGCACGCTATCTATCTACTACGCATCTACGAAGTCTACGACGCTACGACGCACTTTAAACTGACATTGCAGCAAGCTACCATCATTGCAGCAAGCTACCACCGAAACATCAAAACGAGCCGTCGATCAAAATTAACGACAAAATACGGCCGCTGCCTCGCTCTCCACGTGAGATGGGGTTGCAAAGAAGGTAGGCTATAACTTGCATTCATTGAAGTACGCGCCGATTGGAAGCATCAAGAGCAAATTGCAACCGAAGCGAGGATCGGTGATGCTGCCATGTTGCCGGAAATCGTCACGCTCACTTCCGGGCGACAAGCGATTTTTTCTAGTTTTCCAGAAAGCTGCGACGCGACAAGCGACGGCGATGGATGGCCCTCCGCGACAGCAAATCATGTCGCTCGTCGCCGTCGCCCGAAAATCGCGTGCATGCGGTTGGGGCTTTACAGGGCCCGTATTCCCAAAAGGCGACAATCGCAGAAGTATCGCCTTTGGTGCGCGCTGATTGGCTATTGAGCAAACCGGAAAAGTTAGGGCGCCATCTGGTAATTCCGCCGACGTCAATTTTGCGTCATGGTGCTCGACGGTGCTCTCGACATATTTGCAATAAGCGAAGGCACCGTTAACCGTCGGTTCGTGGTGAAGTCTAGCATTTCAGTGACGTAGGCGGTAGCTTCTAGTATTCAATCCTCGGTGGATATACGCAGCATTTTTTACGCTGAAGCTTTCATCGAGCATTACCTTGGGGTGTTATCAGCACTCGTTCTTTGCCAGCGCGTGTTTTTTCGTGGTTTGAACGTCCCAGGAACATGAACCGTGCGTTGCTCGCGTGGCTTATCGCGAGCCGGCAACATGTTGAGATCTTGAGACGATGTCGCTGCGGCGGCACGCTACAGCTGAACTCTCCGAGTACGCCGTGTTAAACTCTCAACGAAAATACGTTTCACGCAAAGTTGCATTCTTTAAATATTATACTGTGCATTAAATAATCGAACAAAAAAACGTTGAAAGCACTTTCAACACGTCTTACACTTCAAGTAGCCACAGCCAAGCCTGGCCACTGCGTAGAAGCAGCAGCACACGCTCGAAAACGCCGTACTCGTGTTGCTCTGCGCTCGTACAGTGCGCTCACTCCCGTGTTGTGAGACATTCGTACTACCAGCGGCCAGTTGCAACAATGACGTCGCAGGCAAGTCTTTTTAAGTGCGAATGCACTTTATAAGCGACCCTGAATCCGCCGTCCCATAGCAACGGCGTGAGGAGCGGAGAGGAGCGTCTGTAGCAACGGCGCAGCGACGTCACGCCCCACGTGACTGCGCGCGCTCCGCCCTCCGCTCCGTGGCTGCGCGCGCCCCGCGCATTGCCTGTGGTTACAGTACCTGTGGTGATGAAGGCCGGCGGCGAGACGCCGAACGAAAGCGTGCGAAGCGAGCCGAGCACCCCGAAGCCGATCTGGCGCGGGGATGCGTGAGCGAGCGCGGGCCCTCGAATTCGATCGGCCGGACGCGCGCTTCAAGCGAGACTTCCTGGACCGCAGCTTCGGATATAGCTGCGCGGTGTGCGATCGACTGTGGTTCGACAACACCCTGAGCCCCATCTCGGGCGTGCGCAACGCCGCCAACAAGTTGAACGCGTTGCGGGTTCTTTGGAACGAGTTCGGAAGACAGATCATCATCATCAGTAAAAGTGCTTTGCACTTAAAAACGGCCAGACCTCCGTGGGTCTGCTGGCGCGTGCTCTCTCGCTGCCGTCTCCTTCGCTCGGCTCTGCAGTTTAAAGCCCCTGCAGTTTAGTCGCGCGCGCCCCCTCATAGCATGACCCCGTGCTTCGCACTTCCTCATACTCCCCTTCGGGGAAATGCGGGTTTTTTTTTTTACTTATTGAACGCATCAAATTCTACGTCGCCATACGCGATACTATCGCCTTTTGCGATCGTTTGAGAATACGGGCCCAGTAGTGCGCGCCGCGTAAAGGCCGCAAGCGGAGCGCGAAGTTGCCGTTTCCTCAGGCGCCCTCTTTTCAAACAGAGGCCAGTTCTCACTCTCGTCGGTGGGCGGGGCGTCTGCACTTTGACGTCGCGGAGACATAGCATGCTTATTGGCCGATAGCCGGATGAGATGCGCTTCTTGCCACAGGGTGCCGCCACTTGCCCGCGCCGCACTCCTCAGTCTGCTAACTTTACACAGTAGCCGCACTCGCGCGTGCGAATCACAGCGGGGAGAGCTATCATGACGCGCGCTGACGTAACCTCTTACCCCCGTGCCATCCCTCCCTGTCTAGCTTCCAGTGCGCTCGTCGGCACGAGAAAAGAGAGAAAGCGCTGAGAGCGTGCGCCAAACCCCCGTAATTCCGCTGATTCTTGACGCATTCGAGAAATTTTTGCGGCAATCGATTCGGGAGGCAGTAAACTCCGATACTAAGGTCATTAGATCATTACTTGGAAAAGTGGTTCATGACCCCTTTAAGGCATAATATTTTGTGCGTATATGTGTACTGGGTGTGCGCCGTAATACCGGTGTTGTGTATGAAGTGTCTTGTGTAATCTGTTATTGTGTATCCAGCGGACGCCTTTACAATGAGGAACGCGCCAACCAGGAAACAGCTCGTGTAACGAAATATTCCTCGCATCTTGGCGATGCTGCGATCGCTACAGGGCGCATTCATTACAACGAAGTGACTTCTATAATAAATTATTTTGAAAGTCCAGATCCCTGTGTCATAATGGCATCGATCGCTGTATGACGTCTAAGCCGCGATACATAACCAGCTCGAATGTTTTCTCGGCTTGATAATGGCTTATTTGAATCATGCCTTTAATTCGGATTAAGCAATAATCGGAAAGCAATCAGACATTGGTCTCGTTGAAAAAGATCAAATGATCGCAGCGCGGCATGGTGAGTCGGCAGGTAAATGAGGCTGGTAGCGGTGTTCCTAACAAACTTTCGCTGATGCCTTCAGAGGACGACAGCCTCACACGCACGAAACGTAACATGCGTTTGAACGCATGCTACGACCTGTTGTTGCAGAAAGAAGCGTTCAAGGCCTAAATTTGTCAACGGACGTTGAACTAACCTGTTTCGAGCGGCAGCTTTCATAATTTTTCAGGGCGTGTCATTTCTAACTAACGCAACCTTCCCACAAGACAGCAGTGGGTGTTTGGCTATATCTGAAACGGAACTAGTACAACAAGGCCCTGTATAGCCACTTGTAGTGTCTCTTTAAAAAGTAATGCTAAAAATTGGACTATTTCCCACAATTCACTCTTTACCTTGTCTTCACTTCTTTTGAAAAAGGTGTCAGTTTGTGGATTTTTTACAAGAATATCCTTTTTTTTTTTCTTTAGAAATAACGTTCTCTGGTGGAATAGAGAACCCCATCTCAAGTTTGGGCGCGATCGCTCGCGCGTCTGAGCTATGCGTTACTGGGGGCAGACGCTGCCCGCGAAGGCGGTTTGTCGCCGGATTTGCCAGCTGCGGCGGCAAGGACACGTGTGCGCATGCGCTTCTCATTCGGCCCAGAGCACTGCTAGTCAGCAACAATTACAAATTGTGACGCACCACAGACTCACTCCGAGAGCTCTGCGCGTGCGCGGAAGCGGGGGCGGCAGTGTTGTGGCCGTCGATGCCCCCAGTCGCGATAAGAGCAGTGGCGCCGCTCGACGTTGCTTTGGAAGCCTGTAGACGTGTTGTATTACGTACACGCACACAACCACACATGTATTCGCAGACGCGCTGGATGTACAAACCACGCATCGACAGAGGCGCAGACACGTTTCGTTTGTGTCTGAATGATAGTGCATCCTGGTAGAACGCTTACCCTCAACATTTTACCTTTATACTACGTATTACCGCTGGTGTAGGTGACACGCGGCGGGCAGGCAGAAGCTCAATGCATGGCACCGACGGTAATACTGGCAATTGCACGCCGTGCTTTGGTTTCTTGTGTTGGGGAGTTAATACCCGGCTGGAAGCGTTTGGGACATGCGCTATTTATGACGTTTATGGATGTTTCAGGTAGTCAAAATTTTAACGCCAGCTTTTCAAACGCCGTCGTGATAAATATACTGTAATTTGCTTAGTATTTCAGGGCGTGTAGTTCTGATGAGGAGTAGTGTGGTAGCTGTAACGCTTTTATCCGCACCCGGCTGCATGCACCGCCCGTGCCTTATAAAAGTAGCACTCGGTAATAACTGCTTATGTGTGTATACGTTCGCGCAGTGGAGCGCAAATTACCGAGGCACGCCGCTTCACCGGACGCATATAGTTCGGAGCATGACGGCATGCAGTGCGGTACTGCAAGCTTGAAAAAACGCAGCGTTGCGTATAAATACTACACGTGCGTTCCTATTAGTTCCGCATCGCCGGAAGAATATGCGCGCGACCCTTCTTACTCATTTCCATTTAGCGTCGGCTGCTAGGAAAAGAAATGAAAAGATTGTATATTCAACGCCCGATTGCGCTTGGGTTTCTTTCTTTTCGGCCCGCTTATCAAAATTGCGGTCATTTTCTCTCCCGTCTGTTTCTCTTGCTTGCACGTTATATACTAGACAGGTGAATGTAGGGGCACCCATCGCCTGTCTGCCGGTCGCAGCCGTCTCCGCGTTGCTTTTATCTCTCGCCCCCTCACTTCCCGTTTTTGCGCGTAACAAAGTATAGCGAACGGGGACTGTTGTACGCGTATGTATATCGGCCTGCGCCGTATTGGTACGTTAAGGATCTTTCATTTTGAACGGGTTTCATTTATCGGCTCCCGAACTGGGTCATCTTGGAGCTAGCAGCTCGCAACGGGCAGCGAAAAAGATAAGGCGGGTTCTTTTCTGTGTCTCCTTCCCACCTTTAGTTTCTCACATTTATTTATTATTATTATTTTTTGTGCGGAACAGCGCAAGGGAAACGCGTGAGCTCTCCTATATTTACGCGCTATCTGGCTTGTATATCAAATGCGGTGGTGGTGCGCGAGGTTTTGTCGATGGGTGTTTTGCGCACGCGCAGCTATTCTTTGCCCCGGCGTCGGTTGTGCCTGCAGTCTTTCGAAACTGTGCGCATTCGCACGATCGATTAATCAGCCGTGATGTAAGGTTTCGTTGATGGGAAACAGCATGTGTATTCGTGCGTGTGTTTGTCCACCGGTGCTCGCGAGTCTGTGCGTAATACAACGCGTCGGTGATCTGCTCCCGAAGCGATCGACAGTCTCCGTGCGGGGGGAATTATGGGCCGTCGTCAAAAAGAAAGCTTCGTCCCTTTAAATTCGCGTGTATGTTGATCAATGTTGGCCTCAATGCATGCGTTTGAGAGGAGGTAGTCTTCGCGAAGAACCATCATTGGAAATTATCGGCGTTCCGCGTGCAATGTATTCACGTGCCGCTAGCCGTTCACCAAAGTGACCCCCTTTGGAGATCAAGGCGTAATTTGTGTCGAGTCTTTCCGCGCGCCGTTCCGAAGCACCCGGCGAGGGCAATTTCGTGATGACCACTTTATGGCGCACGCAGCATGGCCTTACCAGCCTGTAGCAAGGCGGGTGGGAAATAAGGATCGTTCTCAACTTGCGATTGGAGGATGCCGTAAAAGAACGATTCTTTCTGGAGCAAGAACGTCGCATGTCGCTGCAGTCGTGTTAAACACGTCTGGTGAGCATTTCGCAAACTCGCTATCCGCAATAATCACCACATGTCCGATTTTTAAAGCGAAAGCCCTCCGTGCCTCATCAAACGCGAAAAGCGACCGTCGGCGTCGGTATCGTCAACACGAGTGGTGCTAAGAGGCTGACGTCAATGACGTCACAACGTCACAAAGAGGCATGTTATGTGACGTCACATGATGGCGTCATCGCGTGACATCGTCGCTTGGTCAAAGGTGGGCCCATCCCGGAGGCAGTGCAAAACCACGTTAGGTGCAGAAAGGTTTCGGGTGGATGGGGGGGGGGGGGGGGGGGGAGGAAGAGGACGAGGAGAACTGAGAAGAAAAAGATCGCGTTCGAGCAGGCGCTGGTTCGAATCGTCATAGGCAAACGCATAAGGGGCCGTGTGAGTCTTATTAACAGCTTTCGCATTTTTTTAAGTGCAGTGTTTCAAATATTAACCTATTGTCGTGTGGTGTCAATAGCTCAAGTGTATTGTAACATCTACAAGGTGGTCTCATTCATTCACAAAGCCTGCACACGCGCACTCTGTTCCCTTATAAGGCGATCGTTGAGGCGTAACCTATAGTCTGGCCAGCGTAATATACAGGGTGTTTCAAGAAATGTGTCCAACCTTCTAGAAAAATCAGGCAAATGCGATATCTGATTGCTGCCTTCAGAACTGTTTTTTCTGTTGTGGCAGGGATTTTAAGATGGTTGAAGAAATTATTTGGGACTGTAATTAAAAAAGTTAAATTAATTAACTTTTTAATTAGTGAAGTTAGGAGGTTGTGTCAAATGGGTGAATTAAAGTCCTTCACGCCAGAAACCCAACCCAACTTTAAGATTTCGAAAAAGTGGCACCTAGTAATAATTACGAAGTAATGAAATTCAACAAAATTCAATGGCGAAACCTAAACAGAAACATGGAAGAACGCAACTGCCACATTCTTCTGAGACGTCCAAAATGAGTGAATGACTTTTTCTGTAGCGCTAGGCATCTTAAGATGGTTAGAGACATGACTTGAGACAGTAATTAAGAAAGTTAAAATAATTAACTTTTTAATTAGTGAAGTTAGGTGATTGTGTCAAATTGGAGAATTGAAGTTCTTCGTGCCAGAAACCCATCCCAACATTGAGATTTCGGAAAAGCGGCCTCTAGTAATAATTACGAAGTAATGAAACTCAAGCGAATTCGATGGCTTTCGCTGTTGAAAGCCGTTGCATTTTGTTGAATTTCATTACGCCACAACAATTACTAGAGGACACTTTTTCGAAATCTCAAAGCTCGCATGGGTTCCTCGCATGAAGAACTTCAATTCTCCCATTTGACACAATCACCTAACTCCACTAATTAAAAAGTTAATAATGTAACTTTCTTAATTACTGTCCTAAATGATGTCCTTAACTACCTTAAGATTCATGCCGCTACAGAAAAAGCAATTCTGAAAGCCCTGAGCAAATATCGTATTTTCCTGATTTTTTTAGAAGGTTGGACACATTTCTTGAAACACCCTGTACATCCGCGCATGATTGGGCATTCGGAGCTCGACCCGTCTGTTTTACGTTCCTCCTATGTTTTCGCTTTCTACCTTGTCGCTTTCGCTTGCTTCGCCAAAAGACTGCGCCTTCCCGTGTCGCGCTGAATCGAACCTTGCGCGTCGTCGTCACGGTCGCTTTCAGTGGAATGTGTAGTAGCCCCGAGCCTCTCATTAAGTAAAAGCTTGTTTCTTCGTTCTTTCAAGACGAGGAAGAAGAAGACCGTGGTCGTCATTTTCGTCGTCGTCTCGGCCGGGGTGCACCTGTCTCCCCTCTCGAATGGGCACGTGTCCACTGGGCGCGACGTCACGCCCATGCAACTACTATGCGACCAGCCTGCAGTAGCCGGGTGGTCTTACCCGTATAGTAGTACGCGCGTATCACGCGGGCCTCTTCCGTCGATCGCCGTCGCCGTGGAACCACCGGAGGTGTCGGGCGCGTCGTGACGGGACCCTCCCCGTCTTCGCCGATCGTGCCACGCGACTCCATTCAGAAGCATCGCTTTTTTTGCCCTTCAGCTGCCGCTACTGCATGCCCCCGGCTAGCTGGATGCCTGGCCTGCCGCCCCGATAGTCACGATTTCTTCGCGGGCCTTCATCGGGTGCCGCGGTTGTGTGATAGCACCGGCGCGTTCGCGGCAATCTCTTATGTGTGTGTATGGGCCCCTCCCGCGTTGTAGATACGCACGAAGGACGATTTCATTCACGGCTTCTGGGTACTACTACTGCTGCTAACGCTGCACGAATGAGGCGTGCTGCCATTCAGAATTAAGCTGCCTTGTTTCTGGCTCCCGCGTGCGCGCTGTAGTTGGCGCTTCGTATTTTGGCTCTTTGATCGAGCGCAGTGCGAGCAGCGCATCGTGTGTCGTTTTCATTGTAGAGATTAATACTGAAGAGAGAGAGAGAGAGTTTTTTTCGTGCGCACTCTGTTGTTATAATCGAGTACGCTATCATTGTTATGGTATATGCACTTAGAAATTTAAATGAAAAGGATGCGTGCCGAAATATATGAACTGCTTTTAGTATATTTTTAATGGCCGAGTTGAACGTACTAGTGTCATCCGCGCGTTTCTGTATGGTGCTGATAATTTCGAGTTCTAAAAAACGGCGCTAGATTTATTCGTACGTTTAATTAAGAATCCTACCCACGTTGTCAAAATTGGTCCGGAGACCCCTACAACGTATACAGCATACCTTATGATGAGATCGTGTTTCTGGAACCTGACACCCCTGAAAGTAATGTTATCGTAGTTATCGAATTGTAAGCCTGCCAGGTGAATCACTTCTATGTACATTTTCAGTCACATAACATTCTTAATGCGATCGAGTACACTGAACTCTCGTCGCGATGCCTGACGTGCTTGCTTGGTTGTTTCGAAACGTTCACGAGGAGATTTAAAGGCGCGCAGCTCTCATTGACCTCAGTTGTGTTGACGCCGGGAGATATGACGGACACCTGTGCAAGGTCTAAATGGCCGGCCTCTGCGTGTATACATCCCAGTTTGCGTGCAACGCGTAATGGTGCGCGCTGAAAGAGCATTCCTTTCCTGCAACACGTATCAGCCGCCTGCATATACGTCGTTCGCGTGTGTGCAACCATGCAGTCCAAGCGATGCGGGATCGCGTGGCAAGATGTGGCGGTGGGCGTCCCTCGCGAGCGCGTCCATCCATCGGACTATCGGATCGCGCGACCTGTTTGTTGCTTGCTGCAGTTTTTCGCAGGATCTGCCGCAGCTGTATACGCACACACCAAGAACGGCGGGGTCGACAAGATCAGGGCGAAAAAAATGTATCTGCCGACCTATCGCAGGTGGGGTAAGCCTGCCGCATCGCCATCGCATCGCGCGCGCTATATGGTTGTTTCGATGCGTAGGTATATGAGCGCGCATGGATCTTCTTTTCTCGGTTGCATGAAACGCGCGCTGCTGCTCCACTCTTCAAGCTCTCCCTCTCTCTCTCTCCACTCTGTGAGTTCGCCTCGAAAGGGGACGACGCGTCGGTTCCTAATCAGAGCCCGGTCGAGCCGCCGGGAACGGTATCGACCCGGATGCGCCGAGGTCGCATCGTCCAATTTGGTGCCCTCCTACCGGCCTGCCCGTCGGCGCGTTGTACTCCCCTCTCCCCCCTTCCTTCTTTCTATCTCTACGTCGCGTTCTTATTTTTTGGGGGCCTATTTGTACGTGTCTTTTTTTTTTTTTCTTTCCAACTGGCCGGTCGGTCCAGCGCGGGCAACCAACCGACCGCTCGCCTCTTCTTCTGCGGCTTCTTCGCTTATCCACCTATCTGTCTATCCCGCGGGGTACCTTTTGTTTTTTCGGAGGATCACCACCACCTCTCCTCCTCCCCTTACCTCCCACTTGTTGCGCCGTTTTCGGGGTTGTTATTTGGCGGGCAAGGTCATCTCTGGTCGAGTCTCGGGCCACGCCCACCGTTGCGAAGGTGCCACGGACGCCTCCGCGGCTTGAGACGCGCGCGCGCGCGCGATGCCAGCTATAGAGCGCGGGGCATTACAACGCGTCCTGCCTCTTCTGCTGGATGCTCTCTGCGTGTGTCTTCCATGCCGCTCAAGAGTAAGGGGGAGGGTGGCACGGACAGTATATGCTGCGGACAGTCTAGCCCCTGGGGGCCTGTATTCGACGTGCGTAGCACCAGATAGAAGAGAGCGCCAGAGGTCCCTTCCTTCTTTTGTGCTGTCGTCGTTGCTGTTGTGCCTGCTGCAGCTACACCGTAGTCCTGTACCCTCCTCCCCTCTTTCTTTCTCTTTCTGTCGTCGATCTCTTTCTTGCCGCCTTTATTCCGCCCTGCCGCGCATTTTCGTAGGAGAGATGTTAAGAAAATGCGGGCCTTACGAAAACGCTCTCGCAGCGTATGCGTCCCTTGTGTATTGCCTGCCGTAGAAAGGAGGAGCGAGGGAGTTTTCTTTTTGGGGTTTTTCGGTTGCATACGCGATAGCTGTCTCTGGTGCAAATTTCGCTAACTTGTGTACGGTAATTTTAATGTGAGTTCCTTCTTAGTGGGTCGAGACGTGGAGGAGGTAATTGTTTTCTTCGCTTCTTTTTCCCCCCGCCGTTCACGCATTTTTTACTGAGGAACGACGACGATGTATGCTGTGGAGGGGTCGGCGGTCATCGGCACAGCTATAAGAGTCGCCGCAGGTATAATGAGCCATACAGACCGGACAAATATACGCCTTTGCGACGCCTCGTGCGAATGACGGGTTGCGGCAAGATTGAACAAAAGATATGCTCGCTCCCCCCACTGGGCTTTCGAATAGCTGCAGCATGCTCCGAAGCCTGGATAAGGGGAAAGAAGAGCTCGGGAAAGCGCGCTGAACGATCGTCGTGCGAGGGGACGGCGCACCGACAGCCTGGCGCCATGCTGCCGTTCACTTGCGGTAATGCACGTGCTCGCATGTGACTTTTGTGTAATGCGTTGGTCTTCCATTTATGCACGTTCATGCTCTTGCCCCGCGGGTATAAGTGGTCGATGTGTTCTCCGGCCTGCTTTGTTTGCAGCTACGATCTAATCCGCATTTGTTTTTTAAAGACGATAGTCTTTCTTGGGATACTTAAACGGAGAAATTTTGGTCTGTCTTTCTGTTTGTCGGCACGTCCCTCGATTCAGCCACCCGGCCAAAGTTGAACCAAGATGGCTGGTCCAAGGTCCAAGGGCCAAGATGGCAGTATTGCACTGTACGAATGCCATGGGGCACCGCTCTGGCATTCCTGTTTACCCAGGCGACGTGTAAATAAAAGAGTGTGTGGAGAGTACTCGTTGAGTGCGGATGTTTCTTCTGCTTCGGCGCTTCGCGCCAAACCGCGTGTTTGGGCTGGCTGGCGTCCCCGCCGGTCGCGTTGGTCACCGCCGGTCTTCGCCTGCTGCTGCGCCGGGACTACCAGCCCGCAACACCGCACTCATGTTTCCCGACGTATTGCCAGATGGCGTCCATATCTCACGCAGCGCCTCTTCTATCGTCTTTAGACGACATTTGCAGCGAAGCACGCAGATACGCGGCCAATTTTTTCTTTCCACGGTGCCACGGCGCGTGCGTCCTTCCTCTAGCGGGAAAGTCGATGAACGCTTCTGTAAGGGCTCCGCTCGCCTTTCGATCTCGGAGTTTTTTGTTCTGGCGATCCCGTTTGTCCCGGATCACCTCGCAGAGCATCCCCCCCCCCCCCCCCCCACAAACACAAACACACACCTGCCAAAACTACAGAGGACAGTGCAGGAATATGAAAAAGGCGGATTGTGTAGTTTGAGCCGCAAATAGCGTTCAAACAGAAAAAATGTGCACAGTTACAAATTGTGGCGATTAAAGCTGTGGCGATGGCGCGATACAAGAGGAGAGAGAAGTTGACAATTTGTTATCAATTCGTGGTCTTTTTACATAGCAAAGAGGAATCGAATGTAATGCAATTAACGTTGATCGCACTCTGCCAGCTGCATCTGCTGACACGTGAATGGCGATTAACAGTGAGGAATGGGGGAGAGGGCGAAGAGATATTTACGCACAGAAGAATTATCTGAAGCTTCGACATAGTGAGATCGATGGGATGCTTTAACGTTGCCACGTTGCGGTTTCTTAAATAGCAAGCTCAACCAAAGGCGAGAAGGAGTCATAGGGGAAGGAAACGATGCGAGGTGATGAACTGTGCGCCATGCCGCGTTATCACACGTGAATTCGTGTATACAGTCGTGAAGAAAATGAAAGGCAGCACTGAAATTACCTTCAAGATGCCATAGCGGCTAAACGCAGTTGCCAAGCACAGAGGCGTTCGTAACACTAAACGTTCAAGCGGAAAGATATGTACACACACATCAGATCCATATTCGCACATCACGAGCATGCGTTCCTTAAACGCGGACTCGGTGTTCCCTCATTTCACATTGTACCGCGATATCTCGCATGCCCCGCTTCAGGAACAGTTTGTCTGGCGAGCGCGGAAGACCTTTATATAGCTGCACCTAATTACGTATGTGGTAGGGAACGCTTTGTAAGCTTTTTCGAGTTTGAAACTCAGAGTGGGAACGTACGAGTGCGAGCATCTCTTAGTTTTTCGTGACTTGAAGACAACCACGTGACATCCACGTCTATGTATAAATGGGGATAGATGATCGCATCGCAGTGGCTCGGCTCGACTCAGTATTTTTTATTCACCAGTTTTGTGCCCCCATACGCGATATATATTATGCAAGAAAGAAACGGTGTGCGAGCGTGACTTTTATCGAGACCTATATCGCGAAACTATTTGAAAGAAACAAAGATCTTGTGTCCCGCGTGATCCCGAACTAAGGGAGGTGAGGAGGGGGGTCGCATGAAGGGTCGAGCGCCGGGTTCTACAGAACGGGCCAACATTAACGACGAGACTGCATGCCCCGCTCGGTGTTATGTCGGCAGGGTTGTTGCTTTTATTGTTCCACGCCGTAAAGGGCACGCGATGCGATGGAAACCGAGAAATGAGACGGCCGCATTGCGTTGTTTCTCGAAGGCGGGGGGAGGATAGACACGGAGGAGGGGCGAGGTGAGGGGGGGGGGGGGTCGAGTAGTCACCCGAACCGGATCTGGCAACAGCAGCTAGCGATGCGCCGTATGGTAGCCGATATGTAGCAGCATCAGCAGAAGCGGCGGCACGTTCCCCGGAGGCGAGGCTGTAGCTTGCTTCTGCGTGCATGCCGAGCCACCGACGTACCAGCCGGCCAGCCAATAAGTGCCGCCGTATTTATAATGAAGGCAGGATAAGAAGGGCGGAGGGAGGGGGTGGGGGCCGCGTGTTTCTGGCGAGCGTATCAAAACGGCCCGAGGATCGCCTCGGGGCAAGCCGCTCGGGATACACTGTGCGGGTCAACGCATAGGGCACCGACTGGGCTCTTCTCCTCCGGGTCTTGGATGTTTTTGGTTCTGCGTGTTCCAGCCAAGAGTGAAGCCATAGGAACCTCGCTCTGTACTCGTTTACTTTCATAGCTGCATTTGTTTTATGTTTTCTCGTTGTCTTCCTCTTTTTTGTCCGTTTGCCACGCTCTCGCATGTGCATGGCTTTCGTGTCCGACGGCGATCGACGATGGCGCTCGGCGTCTCCTCCGCGCGGATCGTTTCGCTCCACTGGGCGGCAGATGTCCTATACGCCGGTATTCTCCTTCCTCCTCATTTTCCGCCTCAACAACTCCTGCTGCATATCTGCGCACACGCGGTGAACTACGCATGATCGCGCGACGCCGTGCCTTCCTTCGCCGTAGCATCACGCACAGGCATCGTTTTCTTGCGTTATCCCCTTTCCCTGCCGCGTATCGGCGTAATGAAATGTAATGAGACCTTTTGCCGGTGGCTGCACGCGGCCCGTGGATCCGTTTTGCGACGCTGTGCTCGCTCATGCTGCTTGACTGGTTTGCGTGTTGGCATAGGCTGCTTTTCTCGCCGCGATGTGGTATCGCTTCCTTGTTATGCTATTGACATTTCGTTTTTTTCTTTCCGTCTGAATGCTTGGAGCTGAAGAGGGAAGGTGCTTACTGCTTTCCTTGTTGGTTAATTATGGCGCACCGGTTTCATACACAACGTCACTTCTTCTTCTTTTTTTTTTTTCTTTCTCGGGCTGAGCACCAGCTTGATTTTGGAAGCTTCTCGTAAGCAGGAAACGGTCCTCGTCCTCGGTTACTTTTGAGTTCTGCGCATATTTCTCATTTACTTGTTAAGGCTTTATATGCCTCATCAAACGCGAAAATTGACCGTCAGCGTCAGCGCGAGTAATTAAAAAAAATCACACGATGACGTCACAGATCGCCAAAGTTTGTGACGTCATCATGACGTCACACAACGTGACATCACTTGATGACGTTATCACGTGACACCGTCGCTTGGTCCAGGGCTGGCCCTTCTCGGAGCCAGTGCAAAACCAGGTGAGGTGTAGAAAGCTTGCAATGCCTCCGATCCTGGAGGCTGTGCAAAACCACGTTTAGGTGCAGAAAGCTTTCGGAGTGGGTCGGGGGAGGATGAATACATCAAGTGAGAAGAAAAAGAAGATTGCTTGCGCCTTCGAGTCGTCTTAGGCGAAGGCGTAAGGGACCCTCTGAGTTTTTGGTAGCCATGTAGCTATATATACAGTATAGTTCTCAGCGTGTTGTAGCAAGTTGGTCAAACGGCTCTGTATACTGGCGGAAAGGTTGCCTCTCTGATAACGTGTGTTTAGCGGTGAAAACTGAGACCGATGTTCACAAATATCCATTTCCAGCGCATTCATGGGTTCCGCCGATAGCTGGACACCGGCAGTGCGATGGGCGCCGAGAATGAGTAGGAAGCCTTATAAGAGCAGTTCCGTGCAGCTGCAGTAGCATACGCTCTATGCCCGCGAACCGTGCACTACGGATGGTACGCCATCGAAGTGGCCTGCTGCAAGCGTGCGCGCTCCGTGCCGGGCACAATTAAGCATACGTCTTCATTGTCTGTAATTATGGTGCGAGCCGTTCTCATGCACCCATGTATATGCCGGTTCTCTATGTAGCCCTTGGCGCATCACGTAACAAGGCTCCCCGAGGGCTGACGTTATTTGCTTGGTGATTCCTGGCCATAGCTAGGGCTTTCTTTTTTATCTTTCTTTCTTATCGGCCGCCTTACTCTAATTAAACTTGTGCAGCGTCCGCTGTACACATTGTGGAATTCTTGGGACAGCTTTTCTTGCGTCGTCGCGAAAGAGCGCGGTATACATTCATCGCGATACACGCAACTGTATGGACTCCCAAAAGGCTGCGGGAGACGCGTAACGTCTTTGCTGGGTGTTGTTTATTGTTTTTATTTTTCTGAAATCTTGGTTTCCTCGGGCGGCGCAATCATCTCTGACGACATTTAAATAATTGCTTTGACTCTGGACCTTTCCGAGCGAGACGCATGCGTGGCCGCCGCGCCGAAGCTACGTGTTTGTAAATTGTGCGTTCGTTCGTGTTTGTCCATGCCTGCTTGCCTCTGAAACGGAAGACGAGGAAGGCGGCGATACGTGAGCTCGCATGGCACTCCATATTCACCCCCAGTGGCTTTATTATCTTATTTTTTTCTGCGTGCCGCTCGCATGCGTCTCGCTCTTATAGTCGGTGTAGAAGAGGAGCTGGTATTAGTAGCTGCATCTATAGTGGTATAGTGTTAGTGCTAGTAGTGGGAAAGGGGAGGCCAAAGAAAGCTGCTTCAGCTGTAGTGGCAGCTAGGCTCATGTACCTAATTGCGCATGCGCCGCACGCACCCGGATGCAAAGGCACCTGCTGTGCCTTGTTCGGACCCTCTCCCCTCGATGCTGCTGTTGCAGCTTCCGTGGCGCTTGCACGCACGCGTGCGTACGTGTAGCAAAAGCAGCGTGTTATGTGCTTTCTTGCGTGCCCTGAACGCAACAGAAGCTTTCGGCTTGGTTCGATTTGCCGCTTCTGCGTCGTGTCTGCCACCGCGCGGTGGTGCTTCGAAGCACCGCGCGCATGCGCTTTACAGTTGCTGCTCCTGCCGTTGATGCGAAATTGCGAGCGCGGACCGGAAAACTGCTATTTCTCTGCCGCTGGCTCAGATTCTTTTTCCCTCTCCTCCTCGCTGTTCCATCTCTTCGTGGCGGAGGAGTAATTTGCCGCGAGCGCGTTCCTTCTTTCTTTTCTGACTGATGACACCCGAGCCATGCAGAGCGGTCAAGGAGCTATATAAGCTATATGGCCGGATCTTTCACGTGGCGTAGTCTCAGTCGCTCGCCTGTCTTCGCCGTGTGGTGCAATGTAGTTGGTGCGGCTTCGTTGTCATCGTTGTTGTTGTTGTCCGCTTCGTGGCTTTCTCGGCTGCATTCAGCAGTTCGCTGCGGTAATTAAAATTTCCCAGACTGCTGTCGCTCGGATAAATGTTTGAAATTGATAGCCTCCACTTAACGGGTGGGTGAGGAGGCCACAAGTCGGCCCGCTGCTCCCTTCCTGTTGTATTAGTACACGATTGTTGGCTGTCTTTGGGTTACGCCTTTTCTTTTTTTTTTTCTCTGTATCAGCCCGTGGTTTGGAATATCACTGACCGTGTCGTCCTTTTTCGCGCAGATTGATCGCTTTAGCCTGCGGTAGTTTGAAGCGCCCAGTGTGCTTGCAGGCTTTTTGTACTTCGTTTCGTTCTTTCCCTATTCGTTTATTCGATGGCAGTCAAGTGGCCCATGTATTCGAAGAAAAGAAAAAAAAAGTATTGTATTTTGCTGTTTCTATATCTTTATACACGTTAGGATGTTTCACTGTTCTTTTTTTGCATTTTGCCTGTAAGCAGGGCTGAATAGGAGCCCTTAGTTTTTGTTTGATGGGTTTGATATGTTATTCCCGAGTCGTTCATTCGATGGCAGCCAGTGGTCTATACATATAAAGGAAATATTGCGTCGGGGAAGTTTTTTGTGGTCTCCTTACCATGCAAACGTAGCATATTATCGTTACAAATGTTTCGTGAATACGTGCTGGAAGATTCGTAATATTGCAGCGCTGCTCTTCTAACATTGTCCATTGTTAACGGAAAGTATTGTTTGCTGTAGTGCGGCGTGATGAATGTGACGGACCTCTTATATAGAAGAAAGCGTAATGCCTTCTTGATTAGTATAATCAAGCCAATCAGCCACCTTACTTGGTTACATTTCTTGATTATTCCGCGGTCTTCCTTCACGAAGGACAGTTTGTTGGGCTAGTTGGTCTACCATTTTTGCAAATAATTTTAGCGCGAAAAATTGCGCGGTGAATGTGCGTGGTTTTACTTTATACATCGGAGGGGTGCAATATATAAACAGTTGGTAGTAGCGTTCGTCCTATATAGTCGGGTGTTCTCCTTGTGTATGTGTTAATTTTTAGCGCTAAATTTATTCGTAATGATGCTTGTCTTCACGCACCATGGGAACTTGGGTGTGACTTCTTTTATGTACCTCTGTGAACGTTGCTTTTTGTGCAGGACGCTGCCAAGGTGTGCCAGGACTACATCTCTCGCGATCCCGAAAACCTGAACTTCAGCGTGGTGGCCCTGGCCAAGACTGGCGCCTAAAGCAGCAGCAGCCACTGTCCGTGTACGTATAAGCGAAGTGTGTGATGTTATTGCCCTTACAAGATCGCTTGAAGTGCAGTTGGAGTATGGCACGTGGAAACTAAATTGATATTTCATAGGCACTACGGCTTAAATAAATGTGTAGATATGGCGATACTATATGTTTTCTGGAGAACATATATTATGACACTGCAGTAGGCGGTTTGAATCGTGGAACTTTATGATAAACTGAGTACTCGCCTCTCTGCCAAAACGCCCAAAGAGGTCGCATTCACAACATTTCTTTTGTTCAGCCGGAGATTATGTACGCGTCATATGTTTCGCTGTATTGTTGATCGAGTTGCGTAGGTCACGCATTCATGCACGGAGCTGCGCTTTAGTGATTAAGCTTACTAATGCGCACTGAACGTCAGGGATGTTTAAACGTTCTCGCGAACAGCTTGAGTACCCTGGCGGTACTTAATGCTGTTATTAGGGGCGAAGCTCCTTAAGGCGGTACCCGTTCGTCCCTCGTAGTTGTCGTAGTGCGTAACCAGTCGTAACGCTAGTACCAGATCTTGACCTCCAAGGTGGTGCCGGTGGGAGATTTTTCCTGTGCGTTGTTGAACAATAAAAAGTTCGCAGCGTGCGCGTTAACTAAAAGCCGAATTCTTCTGTCTCTCATTCTCCATTAGCAGCCATTGGCATGTTCCAGTAGGAAACGTTAGTAGAAGTAGAAGTGTAAGTAGAGTCTTTTAGCAAGTTACGGAAATACGGTACGCGAATACGGTAAGGCAGTACGGTAGCGTTCCTCCTTTCCCGCTGGTTGTGCTTTGGCCGCTCAACGACAGGGAAAGGAGGAGCGGTACCGTACTGCCTTACCGTATTTGCGTACCGTATTTCCGTAACTTGCTAAAAGACTCTAGTGTTAGCTAAAAGCCGACGAATTCTGTCTCTCATTCCCATTAGCAGCCATTGTTTACCTCCAAGGTAGTGCCTGGTGAGATTTCTCCTGTGCGTGATTAAACAATAAAAATTTTGTTCAAAACGCCGTTGATTGATGAAATAAACCAACGAAAGACGCCAGATGTTTTCTAAAAGCAAAACGAAAGAACGCCAGATGTTTCTAAAAGCAAAACGAAAAGACGCCAGCTGCTTAACGAAAGATGCCAGATGTTTTCTAAAGCAATGGTTTTCTAAACAATGAAAATTCACAGCGTACATGTAAAATTAAAGTGAGCTGCAAGTCGTCATAACTCATCGAACCTTTAGTATAAACGCGCCCGATCTCACGTCGGTGATGATGTACTGGGCAGAATTCACGGAAGATTCACGGTTTACCGATGAACCTCCGCAGCTTCGCCCACTCATCATCATTCACTCCGTGGATATGCTGTGATTTTTTTTTTCGTATTGTGCCGTACGAATTCGATACGCAACATGTACTAAATATCGAAATGCTGTTCTCTTGGATTGCGTGCTAAAGTTGTGTGCCTGTTCTTTGCATAGAACCGTGGGGCCAATCAACTTATGGTAGGAGCATAACTTGGTTGATTGTTTGGATACCTATTAGATGGGAAGTATCTTATGGCGGAGTTCAATCCGGTGGTGGTGGTGGTGTGCGGCGTGACCACCCTTTCTGCGCATGCGCATACCCTCCCCTCCCCCTTCCCTTACCACTTACCCCCTCCCCTCTCAACTCCCCCTTCCTCTCTCAACTTTCCCTCTCTCCCCCCTCTCCACTTTCCCTCTCCCCTCCCCCTTTCCACTCTTCCTCTGAAACGCGGGCTAGACATGCCGAAATTCGCTCCTGCGCAACGCCGCGATGAGCACCAGCGCATGCGCGTCCCCTCCCCCTCTCTCTCCTCTCCTACGTTGCCCCCCTCTCCCACGCCTGCCGACTGCGTTCGCCGCTCGCCCTGTGAGAATTAACGGCAATGCTAGAGGGAAGACAAGACGCGCATAGCGTTCGTCTTCGCGTTCCACGACGCGAGGTCGGTAGCATGCCCAAAGAACGCCAACGGAACGCGATCGTGCAAGTGCTCCGGCTTCGCATCGCCTCATGGTCCCCTTCAGCGGGAAATGGTGTAATTTTTTTTTCAATCTGCTTGTGGTACCGGTACACGGGCTAAAAATGAAAGATGGCTTGGGGCTTTAATTGTCAACGTAAAAATCGGGAAGTTAGTGTGTGCATCGCTTTAAATACCACTGTAAAGGCACGCACGTAAGCTGCAATTCTCAGGATGCCTGTATCGAGTTCGCCCTTCCTTCCTTACAGGGTAAGCTTGCCTGTTTAACGGACCATATATGCACGATTTGTGCAATAGGCCAGATTTTCCCACTGGTTTACGGCATTCCTGAACATCTCGTTTGTGTGGTATTCCACTTACATCTCACGTTAATGTTTTGATTTCGTGTGTCTTTCTTTATTGGAGTCCATTTCCAAGGCAGTCATGCTAGGTAATCAATTCTCGTCATCCGCTGCAGCCTTTTCAATCCATTCGCCTGCGGCATCTTTTCTTTGCACTCGAACAATGCGCCCATCGGTCAGGGAGCTTTGTTTTTTAGCTTCAGCGTTTGCTCTCAGCAAGACGCGCACGCAGCTTTTAAGGTGGTCTCCTCGGCCCGTTGCGGTGACTTAATACAAAGACGAGTTTACGTGGCTTCGACTACTGCTTTAAGCGCGGTCACCGGGTGCTTTTTTTTTTGTTTCTTTTTGTGAAATTCATTCGCTGGCCTTCCAAGTCACCTGTTTTCAAAGCGGGCGGTTGGCACGCGTTGGGCAACCGGGCCTGCTACCCCGCCGGCGATCTAACCGGCCACTGGAATGCCCCCTCACGAGATTCTTCTTCCGCATGCCGGCGGAAACAAAAGAACGACGGCTGTGTTCGAACGCGTGCGCGCGCAACTTGGCCGTTTTCTCGTATGCCGCAGCCCTTTCCACGGGCTAACCGCCGTCGGCATACTGCTGAGGACTGCTGTATATTCTATACTTTCTTCCGTGACGCCTGTGGCGGCGAATGTCCAGTGGTCTCGATCCACCGGTCCCTGTTACGAAAGGGAATGGGTGTAAAGAGAGATATTCGGGAATAAGTAGGGATAATAAGAGGAGGCTCAAGGGAAGAAGGAAAAGGAAGGAGGGAAACCGAAGCGAAGAGTGTGCACAGGAATGTTGCTGCGGCACTTTCTCTCTCTCTCTTTTTTTTTTCTTTCGCTTTCGCCTCTCCGTTCAGCGTTCGAGCTCCTCAGCTTCGGAACCCGGAACTCATTCGTCGAGCGGCCCAACCCAGGTTTCCATTGTTGCGCTCACGGTCCAGCGGTGGCGACGGTGGCCGGTTCGTCCATGCGGGGAAGCCGCCCCTTTACCTAGATATTTTTTTCTCCCCTCAATGGGATCGTCGTTGGCTGTGGGACAGCCGCTGGGAGAAAGTGAAGGAGAGGGGGAGAGAGAGATTTCGATCCACTTGCTTTACTTTTTAAAAAGTTTATTCCCCACAGTCTCGTCTGCCTTTTCTACTGGACTTGGCGCGAAACGGCCTTCCTTTAAAATTTCCTTTCTTTTTTTTTTAGATTTTCGCTGAGGCGCCGTGGTTCACCGATGGCTCGGGTGCCGTCCGCTCGTCGGAACGCCGACAGTGCGCAGTTTTGTCGCGACAGGGAAGAGCACCTTCCATCTTGCCTTCTCGCGTTCTCTGCGCTTTTGTTAGCTAACTTTTTTTCTTTCTTTGTGGACTTGTACGTCGCGGTCTTGTATACGTCGACGCGTCGCACGTGGGCGCGCGTTGTGTTTTCTTCAGAAGCAGCAGCCAGTGAACAGTGCATGTTATACCGGCGTGCCCGGTCTAGCCGATGGTGCGTCTCGTCATCGCTGCTGCTTGCCATATTGCACGGCTGGTCGCAAATCTGGGTCACCGGTGGCAGACGCTGGACGCCACCGGGCTCGCTCTATCCCATCTGCGCGCCCTGGTCGTGCAAGCAGCGCATCGCAGCCCTTGGGGCGAGGCCCTTCGCTGCCTGAGACCATCAAAAGCGAGACGACGGCTGCGGGGGCGACCGCCTGCCTGTCGCGCCGCACCATATCGTGTTGCCCTGTTTGTCATCGCGGCGGCGATTCTGTTGTCGTCACCTGCTTCGTCCAGACCATTGTGGCGATGCAGCTTTCCCTTCCTTTACATTGTTGCTTGTTTCGCCTTGTTTTCCTTGTTACGACGACGAACGTACGCTCTTGCGCGACCTACATGCCGTAAGAAAGGAGCTATAGCATGGTGTCATAGATGCCGTCGTTATTGGCTTATGAGTGCGCTGCCCGACGAGAAACCAATTATGGTGGGATGACGTCGTCCATGTCTTGGTTAGTCGAGCCAATTTCCTAGTCGTGACTTTCTCAAATACCTTTCTTTTGTAAGGCACTTGAGGAGTGACACCCATTCTCTCACTTTATTAGAATGGCTGTTACTCTAGGCATTGCATCACAATCAATGCCCTGTTTGCCGTCTCAAGAATCTGACTTGTTCCTAATTTGAAGGGTGGAGACTGTGACGTGTCGGTAATTCATGTTAAGAATAAGAACAGCGTGCTAAACATGGGCGAACGAAGGCGGACACATCCAGCTCTGAAGTGTGTATCTTCAGTGCCATCGCATTTTGTTCGGTTCGCTGTTAAGAGTTTCGTATTGTCCTGAGGTATCGGTTCCACTTACATCATGGCTTTGAGTTAAAAGTTACCTATAGGCTGCCGCTCATTATAAATGGTAGGTCGTCATACTCGCTCTGTTTTATTTTGTGTTATTTTTTTGCTGAGCGCATTAACGTTTACTTGTAAGACCTTACCTTTCGAAGAGAATTCTTTGAGGTTACGATGCTCTCGCTGCGCGATCCTAGCACCATTTCATTCGACCAGTATACGAAACGTGAAAATGGCTTTCCAGTTCTGTCTTTTCTCGAGCGCTTCTTTGGTTATGTGCATTTTGGCCACTTCGGGCCGAACGGCGCGAACGTAAATTGGTATTCCTGTTAATAAAATATTAGTGTGTGAACGTCAATGCCGTCTCTAATTTCTTATCACGACATTTTGTTTTACGACTGGCACACCGTTTTATGTTGTTGTGCGATAACTTCTAATTAAACGTCTAAACTGTATGACGGGTTCTTAAAGTTCAGCTAGCTTCTCTTGAATGTTTGTAAGAACCACGTTGACCTTAGTAACCATCGTGGTAATTAATAATTCCTAGCTTCTCAGAATGTCAAGGTATGTGTTTAGAAATTAAAGGCTGTCGTACTCAATAGCCGTACTCCATTTTTAAAAACTATAATATAAGTTAAGCACTCTTGCTTGAGGGATGGACGGTCTAGTAAGCCGTCATTTAGTAACGTTTACGTGATTCAACTGCAGCCCATGTTCTTTTCTGAATGCGGGGAAAAATGTTGGCGTGTTATAATTCGCGTGTTTTTCGTAAACTCGTGCCGATTTTCAACAGCCCCAATTTGCTTCAGATTTCCACGATGGTCGCGCTCCTCATTATCGCCACCTGCTTCTTCTAAGCAACCTGTTGCCACACGGCTTTACTGTCAGTCAGGTGCAGTCAGTAGAGGACCGAGGATCCGGTCCCGCCCTTTTGCCACAGGAAGCGTCCGAAATGAAAAATATTAAATGAATCAAAGAAAGCGCGAAGAGGAACTTTGTATAACGGGGGTGGTATGTGGGTGGCTCATTGCCGGAGCCGAGGTTGCCGTTGGGGTGGACACGTATAGGGGGAGGGGGGATACGTCATTTCCGGTATGCGGGGTCGATCCTGCACAGTATTCAGACGTGTGTGCCGCGCGTGGCCGGCACGTGTCCGGTGCCGGATGATGAGCACCGGCGTGCACCGGCGCGCCAAAAAATCGTGATCGCCTCCGGCGAGATAGCGGCTAAACCGTGTGCCGAAAAGGCACAGCTCCAACGAGAAGCGGCGGGTGAAGGGAGGTACGCCTTTGGCTGTTTTTGCTGTAGAGGGTCGTGACTCGGGCCTGATTGTCCCTAGAAAAAGCAGGAGAGGTGAATGAGTGGGGGTAGGGGGGGGAGGTAGTTTCAGGTGTACGTAATGTATATTTTTCAATGTGGCGCGTGGCGCTTTCTAATTTTTGAGTTCTGGTGAAACGCGCGGGCCCGTTAGGCTGTCTCCGGCTAATCGCCGGCGCTACATACGCAACAAGCGGCGAACGGCGAGCTCCGTTTAGCGCCTTGTAATAGACGCGCTAGTTTGAAGGGGCGGGAAGCAACTCCGTGTACCTCCCGTGTATACGGCGTACTTCCCGTGTATACGTTGGTCCTCGCGCAACCCGCCTTGGATCTTCATTACAGGATATGCCGAGTGATTGGCGATGCGCGTAAAAGAACGAATGGTTCGGCCGCTTTCTCTTGGCTTTGGCGCGTAGTTTGTCGCGTGTTTCATTTAGCATAATGTGTACTCACGCCAGTCGGTCCTAATGTTATGTCATACAGCTCAGCACGTAATGGTGTCACGCTGCGAAGCTCGGGGGTGCGGGTTCGATACCCGGCCACGGCGGCTGCATTTCAGTCGGGGCAAAATGAAAGAACACCTGTCTACATAGATGTAGGTGCACGTTAAAGAAACCCAGGTGGTTAAAATTAATCTGGAGTCCGTCCACTACGCCGTTCCTCATATTCATGTCCTGGTTTGGGCACGTAAAACCACAGGAATTGTTATTATAGCCATAGCCATAATATAAGGACCAACTGCCGTGCCAACACAATATCGGTACTTTGCTCGTAATTGGTCGAAACACACCTCATGCAAATGTTGGTCACGTATACGGGTGCTCGTAAAAGGGAAAATATGTCATCCGTTCGTTTATACAATGTTTGATAAGCTGTACACAAGTTTACCTAGCGACAAACTGAAATTATCTCACTAAAAGTTACTAAAGATGTTTGTTTCTACAACTTGTATCCGTCCTAACCTTAAACGGTAACATTACTGTAATGTGTTCTCGAAGGAACCACGTTCAATGTTGGTACCTGACTGATAGGGGCAGTGCCACGTTTGTTTAAAAGTGCAAGTGCTGCGTGAATTGTCCGTTTACATATTTGTACCGTGTGTTCTTTACAGGTGTTCGCTATCATGGCGCAAGCAGCGCCAGGCAACCAGCACCGTGCTGCCTTATTTTTTGCAGTTTCCTTGCCTTGCGGCTGTTTTTGCTGAAGAAACCTCTGAGCAGCTCTTTTTCGTGAGCGCAGCTGGGACCTTTTCACTACGCTGCTTGAGTTAGGCAAACTCTGCAAGAGATCAAGGAAAAAAAAAAGACCGTCATATGCCTTTTCTTTTTTGCTTTGTTGCCTTCGCATATGTACTGAGTCTGAATAAATTATTCTCTGAGAACAATACGTCGTGCATAGTTACACCTGTTTGTGATGGTCTGAACCGTTCACTGGTTGTATTTTGGCCTTTGGCGTTACGAAACGAAGCGATGTTTTTGAAAGCACGCGACTGAAGGAAACTTTTGCCAGTGGACAAATGGCGTTAATTGAAGCATCATCGCTGGGTATTCTGCGGCTACTGGCTTGCGCTTTGTTTATACATATTCATTTTAACGCGATACCGCTAAAGAGCTTGTTTCGCAGAAATTCCGGTGGTGTTGGTCGTGAGCGAAAAATCAGCGTTGTTCGTGAGCGAAAACTGGTGACAAATGCAAATAAATAATAAAAATCTTAGGTTCGAGTGGGAATCGAACCCAGGTCATCTGCGTGACAAGCAGTTGTACGAATGCCATGTAGTGCGAGGAGTCTCCTTAACGCATGTAATGCCTGCAGAAGCGTAGAAACTCGCCCGGCGTCAAGACAAGCAAATTGTGTCCGAGTGGTTGGTTTAAAGGCCTACCAATTACAAAGCGCACAGGCAAAACTATTCCTCATTATCAGCAACATCATCAGCAAAGTGCGCAGCTGCGCGTGTTGCCTTACGGACGCGTAGTGGGTACTTGGCCAATTCTCAAAAGAAAGAATTATGGCGTAGTGGGCAATTCTCAGTAGGCATTCTCGGATAGGTGGAAACGGCGACGTTCCTTTCCTTGTGGCACGGTTGAGGTGTCCACCGAGACGCGAAGTCATGGGCTAGCGGTTGAGAAGGCAATGCGAACGGGACCCGATTGCGCTATCGTGTTCTATATGTATGCCCTTGAAGGCCAAGCTCAGGTGTGCTTCAAGTTTTTGTCGCAATGAAGGTACAGAAAGCAAAGTTGCCAAGATGAAAAAATTGGCCGCGTATCTGCGTGCTTCGCTGCAAATGTCGTCGAAAGATGATAGTCTTCTGCCGGCCGTACTACATGAGTTCTGGTCTCATGTGCGGCCACCCGTGATGCTGTTCTCGTACCAGTTTGGGGAGAGCCTAGCCTCTGCCATCTGGCTGTGGCGTCGGGAAACATGAGCTTGTGCAGAACCCAGGGCCACTGCCAGGTGGCAGCACCGTATCGTCCGCAGAGGGCTTTTTCGTGCATAGCGTCGCATTTTCAGCGCAGCCTAAGAAACACTAGGGTCTTTAGAACTACGTGTCTATGTATTTTCTAGTAAAGGAACACACCGCCTAATACATATTGATGTTGCGTCTCAGATATGCGTAATATTTGCTTTATGATCGACAATGTTCACAAGTATGAGCGCAGCTATCAGTTCAAGATGGCTGGGCGTTCGGCAAGTGCTTAAATTTTGGCCGGGTGGCTGAATCGTGTGACAGACAGACCAAAATTTCTGCGTTCGAGTATCCCAAGAAAGACTATCGTCTTTAATAATATGGAACATTCATTTGGGGGCCATCTTCCGATGGCTAGCGTGTTTAGCGGCTCGTACTTAATCGATGAAATTTTCAAAAATTTTGTTTAGTAGTTTGACGACAGCATTTGGCGTAGGTTCAGTGGATGATTTGACAGTAGTGTCGTTTTATTTATTTAGCACATTTTTCTAACGGTGCTGAGCACTTGAGTGAACTTTCAAGGGTATTTGTACTTTTCTGAGCTTGGAGAAACGTTATGATGCCCTCGTGACATTTCGTTTATCAGAATATCGAGCCCAACTGAAACTGAGATACATATATGGTTATCTTGTGGAACTTCTCTCGTTCAAGGAACAACGGGCACAGCACGTCGTAGTGCGAATCAACGAATGGTCGTTTGCTCCTTTTGTAAAACAGGCCCGTCGACCGCATAATACAAATCATTGCATGCCAATGTATTTACGTAGTGATCCCGTTAGCCGAAATATACTACTAACAGCACGCCACTGTAACACAACCAATGCAGCATGATGCAGAATCGACAATATTGGACTTGCTACGGGAGGGAGCCCGTGGGGACGATCTGTGGAATAGCCTGAATGGCGTTTCTCGTCTCGCGCGCGTGAGAATCGGCTGTACGCGACCAGCTCCTAGGGCGAGACGCCGCTCCTCATTGTATCGCATATCCTCGACGCCGGGTGGCGTCACTGCAGCAGCGCAGCGCCGTCTCGCGCATGGTTCGGGGTAAAAGGCACGAAGACGACGACGACAGGTAAGAAGAGACGCACACACAGGACGCCCGTGTCTCTCTCCTTTTCAGTCGTCGTCTTCGCGCCTTTTACCTCGAACCATGCAAAACCAACACGCCCGCTTGTCCACCCTAACTCTCGCATGGCGGTGACTACGCCGACCTCGGCTCGGCTCATGTCTCGCGGGGAAGCCTGTCTACAGTACACGCGGACGTCATGCGGTGAAATAAACTTAACAGGGGGTATGCGAGCATCCCTGCAATCTATAGATCACTGCGAGCCAAATATTGTATTCATATGAAAACAACGCGCACGCGATGATGTGAAGCGTGTGGCACAGGTAGCCTACTTTACCTCAAGCTTTCGGATTTTTCGTATTGAGGTTACGTTCAGTGTGTAATTCAGTTCCAATTGAGTTCTTGTAGCTGCCTGCAAGTTCCTGTATTACGTCTGAAAATTTTCACCTGCCGTGATATCCTAGCAAGTAATGTCGCACTGCTAAACTCGAGTTCGTGGGTGCGATAGCCGACCATGGCGGCCGCATTTCAGTGTGGGCAAAATTCAGTACCGCCCGTGTAACAGTGTAACGTACAACACAGAATGGTTGCTTGCATATTAAGGCAAACACTCGCTATTTAGAGCGTTAGAATGCTTTTGAGGGGTGACGTCAAAATGCGAGAATGGTTTCTTAGGTATTTCTGAAGCAAGCGTTTCCTTGGTGTAGCATTGGAATATTTTCGTGTTGGGCTACCCAGCAGCCCAGTGAAGCTGCTGAGAGTCACGGTCTCTCGGCCGGCACCTATAGGCGGGAACCCTGCCCGGAAACCTGCAGGAACTCAATAAAGTTATTCACACACACGAGACTACTATAAAGCAAGAGAACTTAAACAAGAAGACATGCAGAAACCAATCGGAGTACGTGGATGAGAGGGCTCCTTGTACCTCGTCGCGGCACGGGGCGAGCTTTTTGAAATTAGCCTATGGTATACCTGTTGGGTCTATACGTCGTCCTGCTTTCTGCTTAGCTGAACGCGTTGCGAAGGAGAGAAAGCGCAATTTTGGGCTGTTTGACGCGACATAGCAAGTTTCCTGTAGCGTGCAGTGCAATAATCGGCTGCTATTCGCGGAAACTTCGTCTGATATCTGCAACGTTTTCTTAACGTTCGAAACGTGTTTCATAACACCTGGGGCCCTTATCTAGCGCTAATGCAGAGAAAGTTCTCTACACGTTTCTTGTTAGCTTATGGCAGTGCACATCGAAAACCAGTACGCAACGAACACTTAAAGATAGACGTAAGCGCTGTCTTTCAGTGTTCGTTCCGTCATAACCTATGGTGAACCAATGAATATAATGGTTATGAGGGACGCCGTAGCAGAGGGCTTCGGAAATTTTGACCATACGGTGTTCTTTAGCGGGCTCCTAAATTTAAGTGTGCGGGCCTGTAGAATTTCGCCTCCATCGAAATGCGGCCGCCGCGGCCGGGATTCGATTCCGCGACCTGCGGTTCAGCATTCGAGCACCGTAACCACTAGACGACCGTGGCGGGGTTATCGTGAACCAATTAGTCCACCAGTTTCCTGTCTTCGGCACTTGAATCATGCTTACGAGCGAGCACGAATCACGGCACCCGACGACTAAGCAGGCTCCCTTCCAGCCAGCACTTCTGGGAAATCGTGCTGCAGTCATACCGTGGCGGCGACATGATGTTTGCAGAAGATCCTGAAACATTGCTTTCAAAATTCGGTGAGCTTATGTGTATACTCCGTGCTTCACGATGTAGCACGCAACTTGCAATCGCGTCCGCCTCGGGACATGTTGTTCTGGCCGGCGAAGCCCACGCATGGTGTACGTCGACCTGGCCATCATTCCGTGGAATGCTCACCGCCGCCGACGATGGCCGGAGGCGTCCGCGGGCTGAGGTCTCTGCCCGCGTTTTCACGGGCCCCCATGCGTCGTACCGTACCGATCGGAGAAGCGCGCGCGCCGAGCGTGTTAATAGGTGCCGTGAAGTCGTTCCGTGGGGTCCCCCCCTTCCACCGGCCGTAATGATAGTGCGCCGAGCACCGATTCGCCCGCCATGCAAGCACGCGGCGGCAGCAGCAGCAGCAGCCCCGAGGTTATTAGCCGAGCGCTGCGTGCTTGTACACAGCCAGCTGGGCCGACAGCGTGATCCTGATTGAAGTGGGCGGCTTTGGCAGGGCGCGAAGGGATAACCGAAGCGGCCGGTGCTCGACTTCTAGGCGACGCGGTCTGCGGATTAATCTGCGGTGGCAGCGCGTGCAAGGCGAGCAGTGCTTCCTCGGCCCGCGTTGGCTAGTCGGCGCGCTCGCTTCGCCGCCGGCAAAGTTTGCTGCGAGCACGGTTTAGAAACGAGCGAGCGGCGGGTGCGTGGATCGGGCGTGATTAATACGACCGCGCTCACGCTACCCACTGCCTGCTCGTCGCTCTTCGGTCGCCACATCGCGAGTGGACCAAGCGGGAGGAGATGCCGGGAAGGTTGGTTAACTCGACGCCGATTGTTTGTTGCGCTATTTCTCTTCGCTCCGCTCTCGGTCAGTGCTCGCTAACGTTGCGTCGTTCGCTCGTCGCCCGTGAAGCAGGAATGTGCTCGCGGGATCGGTAGATGAAGAAGGAAGAGTTGCTCACGAAAACGGCTGGGGCGGGGCTTTCCGTCTTCCACCGTATATAGTGGTACACCAGCGCGCAACCCAGGTATACGTACAGTACACAGCCCGCGCGTAACCTCACGTTCAACGAGCGAGCGTGCGTTCCTTGTTTACCCTGCCCTGTTTTTGTTTGCTTTGTATTTTTGCCTTCTCCTCCTGCTTGTTTTGTCTTGGTTTGAGCGAGCGCGTAGACGCCCGGTGGCCGCCGTTTTGTTTGCAGTCGGGCTCTCGCAATGAATTAATGGAGAGCTAGGCGAGGCCCCCGCGTTCTATAGGTTTTCTTGCTGCCGCTTCGCGGATGACGTGTGGCCGACGTGGTGGGCGCAGCGGTGGTGAGCTACCGTGCTTTCGCGCACTGCCTTTGAAGCCGCACAGCCGTCGCCGAGACGTCAAGGACAACGGCGCGCTCCGGTAACGCTGTAACTGATAACCGTGAAATGGGACACTGCACGCGATCGACGGCAAACCCATATACCATGGCGAAACAGAGCGCTCGCCCGGCGCGTGTGGGCTTTGCTTTGAACACGCAAAATGCAGTGTTTCGCGCGGACCCGACCGTCATTATGCCACGGGCGAGCACCTGCGTTGCGTGCAAGTCCAAGGGCTCACATACTCTATGGTATACCTTCTTCTTCATTCCGCCAGGTGGTCTATATGTATACGATCGGGTATGGCGACGGTATCGCGGTATATATTCGGTACGTGTCTATACGGCGCAGTCTATTATGTTTGGTTTTCGCGACGAGAGCTCGGGGATAAGGTAAATCGAGTTCATCGGCGAGAAATTAGTACTGTACTGGCTGGCGGGGCACCTCGATAGCAGGAGGGGCTGGGCAATCTATAATGTCTCGCGTGACTGCTCTAATGTGGTTTCAAGTATGCCTACACAGCCGTGCTTTTTTCTCTTGGCACTCCTGTGAGAAACACGTGGAAATAAAGGTACGAAAGGGGATCGCTCTTGGAGATAAGCGACCGAAGAAACATCGTAAATTGATCAGTTGGCTCTATCGGGATTCCAATTAAGGCAACACGTGCTTACGAAGGGGTTCGGGTGAAGTATAGAAGCGTTGCTCGATTCGGCGCGTGGTTACTGCAACGTTGTATTTGTGGTTTCTTCATCGTTGTGTACTCGAGGGAGCTTGTGACGTGGTTTTTTCTGGAACGGACACATCGCCTGTTTAGGAAAGGTGCGTCGACATTACGCGAGTGCTGTTCATATTATGATAATCATCAAAAGGATGCTATATACAAGTACATGTAATCTAAGAGACAGTACGTGGTAAGCGATGTTTTGTAGACTGTGAATTGAAAGCAGTCACAACGCACTGCAATATAAAGGTGCACCATATAATTAGCTCGACTTTTAATATTTCTTGCGTGCTTAAACGCGTTCAAAGGCAAACTTAAACAACAATTTGCTTGCTGTTGTGCTTTACTCGGCTTTCACACATACCGGGTGGGCTGTCGTTATGACAACCTGTCATTTCGGGCGAGTTGCCCACCGGCTGCATGTCTACGGGCAACTGTACAATCGCGTTCCAAGTCATTCATCACAGCGTAACGATTATGCTAGGCTTCGTGTTTGTGCGTGGTTTGTGCACCGCGTTGCCCGGTCGTCACATGTAGCTAATACATGGTCCGCCACAGTGGAGGAGTGGTTATAGTGCTCGGCTGCGGACCCGAAGGTCGCGGGTTCGATCCCGGCCGCAGCGGTCGCGCATTTCTATGTAGGCGAAATGCTGGAGGCCCGTGTACTGGGCGATGTCAGTGCACGCTAAAGAACACCAGATGGTCGAAATTTCCCGAGCCCTCCACTACGGCGTCTCTCATAATCATATCGTGGTTTTGGGATGTAAAATCCCACATATTATTAATTAACTGATACATGACGCTGCTCCGCTTCGCGTTTCTGCACGGGCGAAATATTCGCAACGTTTCCCGGCTCTGGTCGGTGTTATTTGACGTGGCGTCGATTCGCATTTCTGCACGCGCGAAATGTTCACCGCGGTGCTCGTCGCCTCTGCGTGGCGTTGTTCCTCTTCACGTATTTCCTTAGTCCACTGCCCACGTTACTTTTCGCTTCTCAATGCCGCTACTTGAAGCTGCTCCGCTTCGCGTTTCCTCGTGGGCAAACTGTTCGCAAAGCTTATCGGTTATCATCGATGACACTTGCTCTGCTGTGCTGCGTACGTTTCTTCGAAGCCTCAATAAACACTCAGCACACGCTTACGCGCCACGTCATTTGTGACAGTGCTCTCGTACGTGGTCGATGTTGCCGCCCCAGGTTCTCCGTTCAGCCTCGGTTTGGACCGTCTACGGGACCGGTACTTGTTATTATATGTGCGTGGGACCAGTTCATTGTGAAAAACAGCTGCCGCAATATGATGGCAACAGGCTAATAATAATAATATCTGGGGTTTAACGTCCCAAAACCACCATATGATTATGAGAGACGCCGTAGTGGAGGGCTCCGGAAATTTCGACCACATGGGGTTGCACCTAAATCTAAGTGCACCTAAATCTAAGTACACGGGCCTCAAACATTTTCGCCTCCATCGAAAATGCAGCCGCCGCGGCCGGGATTCGACCCCGCCACCTTCGGGTCAGCAGTCGAGTGCCATAACCACTAGACCACCGTGGCGGGGCTGGCAACAGGCTAAGAAAGCTCTGCTTGAAATATGGCACTTTTGAAACCGAACCCACCAGACAACGGCTACCGCCACATTGCCGAGGAGGATAGTAGCCCTGATCTCTTCGTGACCTATTTTTGTACAGCGACCGCCCTCACAATGGAGGCAGAAAGCAAAGAACAAAGAAAAATAAAGGAAAGATGGCGCTCGCCAATAGGATTCCCTAGATTTTCACAGGTGCGCTTGACCGTAACTATAGGTTCCGAGCAAAATCAACCAAGAATTTCGCCGATTACTGATATCTTCGAAGGCGAAATTATTAATCGTTAGCAAAGCTTTGGTGCAGCGGCATACACTGTGACATTGCTGGCGTTGCCATTTCGTTCTATGCTTCAGAAGGGGGAAAAAAAACACGACGATCGCCTCTCTGACACGGTTATTGCTGACATTTTCGCTAAGATCCTTTGATTAAAGTCTTATGTGTAATCTCATGAGGTAAGCCAGTGCGCCGTCAAGCTCTTTAACCTCCTGCAAGTGCGCTTCTCAAACCCTAGAGCGTGTGCGGTGAAGACCGCTTTTCACTGAGGACGCTTTCGGCCTGAGCAACGTTCAAATTGGCGTAGCAAATTTTTCACATGATGTGTTTTTGATGTGTATGTATACACGCATGCATACAAACGTACTCATGAACATACATATCGAGTGGTTGAAGACCCGTCCACTTCCACCCCTCGAAAAAAAACAAAAAACTTCTGCTACGCGTCTGAACGTGCAGATACATCCACATGAAGGAGCTAGATATCCCGTATCCTTAAGACCTGATCGGCAATCAAAAACTTAAGCATCCGAATTATCACTATAAACGTGCGTGGGCTGATATTGAGGTCAAACACGTATTTTATGGTGCCGTGTCAGAGATGCAATGGCGTTCTGTATTACGGCGCATTCTGTCCTCTTGACAATGCTTACGAAGCGCAGCAAGTCTTCAATAGGCCGGTAAAATATGCCGAGATGCATAATTTCTTTTTTTTTTAACACGAAAGTGTTTTATGCCGGGGTCCACCAAGATTTTCATGACGTATTTCCGTCACGGAAATACGTCAGCGAAATGAACGCCATCAAATGGCAAAAAAAAACCTATAAGAAAATGTTCCGTTAGCAGGAGTCGAAGCATGACCTCTCGGTCCGCGACGATGGCTGGCGGGCTTTTAGCCCACTGAGCTACCGCCAAACACATAACGGGGGCTACAGGAAGGCGCCTTTTATCTTTCACACTTTCCTCTCGCAGGGCTCTTGCATGGATGGATGGATGGATGCTATGAGCGCCCCCTTTATAACAGGGTGGTGACGTGTGCCACCAGGCTCGAAAAAAAAAAAAAACGCGCCGTTGCTGCGACCGTCCCATTCGGCGCGTTTCCAATAGAAGTGTAATTTCGTTTAACGCACCGCGAGGTGGTGGACCAAGCCTCGCTCATAGCATCCATCCATATCGAAAAATAGCTCTCCGACGCTCGCCTGGCTGTCGCACCGCGTTCCCCGCTCGCCCTGCGAGAATTAACTGCCAGGCTAGAGGGAAAACACAATTAAGGCGGAAAGTTGGGCTAGTTGGTAACGTGAATAATAGGACATGTTTACTAGCGAAAAAAAGACGTGGACGAGAAGGAATACAAAACAACACAACGCGCGTAACGTTTCTCTTCGCGTTTCACGACGCTTCGGAGGAGTGCATATCGAGTATCAGTGTTTATTATGTGCTTGTTGATGCCATATTTGCGCGGGATTCACCATAGGAGGTGTACACGTGTTAAGAACTTCAGCTACCGCAAGGGTTAAATCATGATCCTGGGCGTTAGTCCTCGCTACGGAGATGTGCCACTAGGCGCCAACGTGAGTACGACAACATCAGGCGGTGCTACATCTGCCAAACAACAATAGAAATTATACAAGGTCTGATATGCCAATGCACTAAAGCAATAAACTATTTCTGTGACGTCACGTTTCATTTTCGTGTTATACCCATTCCTATGACAGAGGGATCAACCATGCATCTTTTAGGGACGAAGCTCCTTATAGCATCACCTGGTCGGTCGTCGCTCCATCCGGCGTTCCCCCGTCGTCGCGTCTCCCGTATCATTCAATAGATGGCGCTGTCCCATAGAGATGCATGCAAACTGCAGTTGGGTGACGATATACTACATGGCGCTGTCCCATAGAGATGTGTGCAACATGGCGGTTGGTTTAATGCACGCTAGATGGCGTTATAGGTGCCGCTGCTCTCAGATAGGCTGCTGCGCCCGTTATCTCTCATTCTCCTTGATCGTCGCCGTACGTGGAGGTGTGCGCTTGCCGGATCGTGCTGCTTGGCGGACCATGGAGGACGAGGAGCGCCGGGTGCGGAAGGCCGCTGCGTCTCGTGCTCGTCGGCAGTGATCCCGAGGTGCGAGCTCGAGAGGCTGCCGCCGAGCGAGCGCGGCGCCAGGCGGATCTCGAGGCGGTGCGCGCCCGCGAAGCCGCTGCCAAGCGCGCGCGGCGCCAGGCGGATCCAGAGACGGTGCGCGCCAAGGACGCCGCTGCGAAACGGGCTCAACGTGAAGCGGATTCCGAGACCATGATTGCTTCAGGAGCTTCGCCCAAGCTCTTCGTCATTCACTCGTGGATATGCTGTAATTTTTTTCTTTAATTCCCGAGAGCGCAGAAACTTTGGCGCTCTATCTGGTGCAACCTTGCGCCACAAGATGACGCCTTATCCCGAGCTGCTCAGGTTAATGCATTCAGTAAACTACGATAATTACGTACACAAACACGTTAAAACTCACAGTTCTATAGAGTTTTATCGGACGTGTTTGTTTACTTATCATCTCGATTTAATCTAAGCATCTTGATTTTAAACAAGTCTTACCTGTCTTAACATTCATTTAAGTTATTGCGCCGTAGTGTTGTGTCAGATTTCCCTTGAATGAGCACAGAATTGGCGGGCATATCCTTACTTTATATTCTCACTGTTATGTTGCACCAGATGAATGAAAGCAGTTTATTTTTCTCATTTACAAGCTCCATAATTTGGCTGACGTTGAGTTATGAAGGACACTACGTGCGTGCATAAATAATATCAATAGCTATATTTTCTTCTTTCAGAAGATTCCACGCGACCTCTTTATTTCTCGCTTTGATTAGTGAGATAAAGAAGAGATATTAAGGGCTGTTTTTCTCGAATATTCTAATTCGATTGCAAAAATTTCCTACAGTTTAACCTCGTTATAACGATGTAGCGCCGGGACCTTAACTCTTTTTGTTATATCAGAGATTTGTTGTAACAGTAGAGATAAAAATTGGCTTCAACAAATCGGCAATCTGGATCGTGCTAAAGTCCTAGATACAGCAGCGCATTATTCTAGTCTTCAACCCATTAAAACGAGGTAATCCTCACCTATCTCCATGTGGCACTTGAAACTAAATAGAGCTGGACATGAGAAGGTGAAATTACATCAGAACAAAGCTCGTTTGACAAAAGAGGCAATGACATTCAATTGAAGAAGGATGCTGTTGTGAATTTGATGAAAAAGATGTGCTTGTTAACTGCCTTTCAATATTTATTTTGCTTTTTATGTTACCTTTCGAGTTTAGAGCCTTGCGCGAACCGAATATTCCTTCGTTACAGCCGATATCGCGGCGGCGCTTTCGTTACGACATGAATAAATGTCACTGAAATGAAGCGTGAACAACTAAAGTTCGTATTTATTTAGTTGGATATAACCAATAATTTGCTATATCAGTGTACGTTATAATGAGGTTCAATAATTTCTCCAAGAATGAAAATGTCGAGATTCATCTTGAACGACCCCGAAGGCTGAACACCTCATAAAACTCGAGCGAAAACGCCAGGAACGTTGTCCCGCTTCGAGTCACTCGTACTTTCCGTGGTTTCGTACGCGCTGCATCTTGACGAGGGTGGTGACGTCATTAGCGCGGCGCGTTCATGCAAGACCTATCAGCGGCCATCCTGGCGGCCCGTGCGGAAGGCATATCTCTCGATTTTTATGGGTCCGTTTGCACTTGTTCTCTGCCTAACACGGCGGAGGCGCGTGTGAACACGCACGTTTGCGCGGAAGGCGCCACTAACCTGAGCATGTTCGCACACAGCGGATCGTTCTGGTCCTTTAGTCTTTGGCGCATTCAAGCTATAGAGCATCGTCCTCACTTCCCTCCACGTGTGTATACGTGTGTCATTTTTTACAGCGGGTCGTTACGGACAGATTTATCGCAGCTCGCCCAGTGCGGCCGCTGTCGCGGCGCTGGTCAACCTGCGCGCGTGTTTCCATTTGCGGCTCTTCGTTGATTTATCGCCCTCATTTCGAGTTCGGGGACCCACCAAGGTGCATTCGCGCTGGCGCGGTGGTGGTCGGCGTGTTTTCTTTACGGTCGACCCGCGGCATGGTTCGCTGGCAGGCGTCGAAAAGGCCTGCGGTAGAAGAACGTCCTGTTTGTATCGAGTTTCGAAGACATGTCCGCGGTGCAGCTGCATGCGGGGCCGCCTGCGAGCTGGCAACAATTCGGTGGCCAAGGGACTTGCTATTTAAAAGCGTGTAGCATTTCATTACTTACCTCCCCGCCGTATCGACCAACCGACCATGTATCTGACACTTGCATGACCGGATGTGATTTAAAGTTGCGAGTGACGTCACACACACACACACACACACACACACACACACACACACACACACACACACACACACACACACACACACACACACACACACACACACACACACACACACACACACACACACACACACACACACACACACACACACACACACACACACACACACACACACACACACACGCACGCACACGCACACACACACACACACACACACACACGAATGATGTCTGCGCAGGGCGTGCTTACGTGGGTTAGAAATATAGAAAAAAAAATTGCGTAGCTTGCACAAAGTCACAGTCACGGCTGGGTCACAGCAGAGCTGGCGGGCACCTTGCTGGTCCTGGCTTGGCTTGGCTTTTACCTTCTCACCCCTCTCTTTCATCAATTTTGTGGGTCAGTCAGCAACCATCTGGTAAAAAGAATGGTTTCTTCTTCCGCTAGTTCACATATCTGTTCTAATTATGCTGCCAACCTGGTACACACAAGAAGGTGAGGTCACGTGTGAGCGAAGTAGTATAGTAAACAACTTTATTAGGAAAGCCGTCGGTTTCCTAAGCGGAGATGTCTGTCAGGCCGTGCCTGCATGGTTAAATTACAGAAGCGGTCGCGCTGTTCCCACTAATTCGATGAAGTTGCAGCTTCTTCGTTCACCGCGCAGAAGTAGGACATTTATTTAAGTTCTGCATGAAGAATTGAACTTCGGCTATTGGGTATTGCGCTATCCCATCGAAATCATTTTTCAAGTAAGAAATTAATAAAACATAATGGAGATATTATGAACTAATAATTGATTCGTAAATTAATTCGTTCAGATAATTACTCTTGATTGAAAAGTGTGAGCAGAGATTTTTCTTTTCTTTTCTTGTTTTTTTTTTTGGACTACCATGATCACGTGCATCTCATTTTGTAAAAACCAGTTGCTTACACTGACTGAAAAGAAATAATTTGGGCCTGAAAGGGTTAAGAATGTCCCGAGTGCAAGCAAGCGCGTTCAAAAACTTAGCTCGTTTTGAACAACGCTGCGTCTCTCATAATCATATCGTGGTTTTGGGACGTTAAACTCCTACAGTTATTTTGAACTACGCTGATGGTTTCCTGAAGACTTTCGTTCGTGCAAGCCAAAGCGTTGAAAGGCTTGGCGCGCTGAGTGCTGATTTAGTGTCGTCGATTCCGCCGTTATATCGAAAGTGTGTGCAGATAGGTAGCGTATGAAACAATTCATTAACGACAATGGTGCACTCACTGGTTTTTGCAGACACGGACATGTACAGCACCACGATTGGCTGAATCTTTTTCCTACGGACAACAATAGCGTATGAATGTTTCGTGAATATTGACCCGCTATCGAAGCTCGTAACAATCATTCCTGCGGTCAGTCACAGAAAACTGCTAACATTGCACAGTGGATATTTATTTAATGGTCCCCCGAGGCTGATTTTTGCGAAAGTAGTAAATTACGATAACGGCGTGGGTAACGTACGCGCTGCACCCGAGCACCGCATGCATGACGCTTGCTTTTGCGTGTGCGTTCCCGTGTTACTAAAGAGATGTCATTGGCCAACTACAATTTTTCCTCTGATATGTACATAAAGTGCAGTAATACCGATTCCGAATAAATGTGTTACATTCCAGAGAAAAATGACGTTCTAGCAGCAACAGAAAAACAAAGATAGTTCACTCTGTCACGTGTTTTACGACAATTGCCGAATGTTACCAATTAAAAAAAAATACGCGATATCTTTACATATGCTTCTCTTGGGACACATGGAACCAAAAGTGAAAGCCACCTCGCTCAGAGAACACGAATCGGAATAATTTCAAGGTTTGGTGCAATAGATTGGATGTGCTATCTCACTAACGCTATAAATTGTGACAATAAAGTTCGGCGCGTCCGATAGCCGGGCCTTCTTGCACAGCTGCAGAGTAACTAGATTCGAGTGTCGAGGGGACGGCTATAATTTACGCCGCTCACGACGAGGTATCGTTTTTACGGTGCGTATACGAGCATCATAGGTAAAAGCAACAAAGCCGCGCTTTGTAATTGGCCGACAGCGAAATGTTGTTATCACGACAGCTAGAACGCGAGTGGCGGCTTACATTGGTTGCTGCTGTTCACGGTCTTGTGGCATACGCACTTGCTGAAGCTTGTAAGCACCGGCTTGCCCAAGAAGTTCCTTTACAACATTTTTGGTCGCTCTAATTTCAAGCGATGAGAACAACAACCTCTAAGGTGGATTTTCATGCACTTAATCACTCAACTGAGCGCGCTTCCAGTTTGTCTTTTCTTGTGGTCACGACTCCTGTTATTATTACCGCAAGATAAACGAAGGCTCGAGAAAGGAGATAACAGGGAAGTCATTCTCTCAAACGCAGCGCGAAGTAACAAAGGAAAACCAAAGTGTTTTCTGATAAAAGCTAACAATAAGCGTCGCAGTTCAAGAAAAGACTAAGTGGTCATGCATGCGACTCAGTAAAGTGAAAAATTATTCGTCAGAGACGCGCCTTATTATTTTTAGCGCGTACGTTATTCTGGTACACGCGATGCTACAGGGGTACCGAGTGCTGGTGACGTCCGGTATCTTTTTGCGCTGCGGTACCTCGTGAAGCTTTCTGTAGCCGCAAGGGCTACATACGTGTTTTTGTTAAGCGAGATTGCTACGGCTCGGAAAAGACAGACGCAAGACGCACGAAATGAACACAACACACACGCTACGGTTATTGAGCCAACAACAACAGCTCGCGGTGCTCACGAGCTGTTGTCTTGTGTTCTGAGTCTTCGTCTCTTATACGCCGTAGCACTCTCGATTAACTCACTGAACGAGGAAAGCAACTAGCCCAACTCGCCATCTTAGAAGTCTGCGGTACCTTCTCCTCAAAGGCGGACGCACACAAGCCTGCCCCAATGGGCACTCACTCCGGACTGACGTCATGATCCGGGCGGCCGATGAACCCTCCTTCGGAGAACATGGCCGAATGTATGTGCGGGACTACTTATTTGGTCGCGGAGGCGCCCGACTGCTGCGCTTCGGTCACGTGAGCGGGGCCTTTCCGGACTTCTTAAAGAATGAATCGGCTTAGATTGATAAATTGTACTCTGAAAACGCTGATGTTGTTCATTTAACCGTCACATGTTTATTTCAGAAGGACGTTTTGCTGGGCGAGTTGGTAATATTCCATTATTAAACTTAGCGCAAAATAGCACGGACAAAGTGAAGTTAAGTCACGCGCGTGACGTCACGGATTTTAAAGTACATTTTTCGCATTTTCGCGTCACTGGCTCAACAAAATTTCCGAAAACTTGGTCTATGACCCCCTTAGAGGACAATGTACTCAATTTTTACCGATTATGAACTACGCACGCCCCAGTAGACGCCTTCAATGTCTATGACGTCACGGCGATTGGGGCGGGAATGTCCAGATAGCGTCGCCACCCGCATTTTCTTTTTGCGCTTTTTCTCGCTTACCAAGCGTCTTCTCGCGGCAAGTGCGACGCTTTTGGTATTGTGAAAGGGTAATTTACTAATAGGAGAAAAATCGTTAGTCTCCCTAGTGTCCCTTTAAAGAGGCCACTATTACGCACAGAGGTGTTCATTCATCATTCATACTGTCAGCCCTGTTGTAGGGCTATTACAAGAGTGGAAGGTACACTGTAATATTATCATGCACTTAGTGTACATACAGAAAGAAAATACTTTTTTGAGAAAATGTAATACAGTACGTTAAATCACATTCTTGATGATCTATAATATACTAATATCATACTAATACAGTAACAATAGTAATGTAACTGATATAACATTCACTTGGATATAGTTGAAAAAGGTACAACAACGCTAAAGGAAGAAGCACACGAATACAAAATCAGAAGACGTGCAAGAAAAATCAGATAACCAAGTGTGGTCATGATTTTAGCAAGTCGTAAATTCAGGCCAGAAAAAAATTGGGGGACGCTTAAGCTTCGCCTTTAAGAGTTGAACGCGATAGCGATATCCTGCCCCTAGTGCGCACTTCGAACATTACGAGTGTTTAAGAGAATGCGCGCACTAAGGTGTGTGCCTTATGTAATATAGGTAGCATGCTTTAAACCAGGAGCAATTATGCGCGAGAAACGTTTTCAAAGTTGCGATGCACCCACTACGTGGTCTTAAGGGAATACGCGCAGTAATGTGTGTGCCTTTTGTAATGGGTGGCTGTCTTTAAACCACCAAGTCGTTAAGATATTGACATGGTGTGACGCCCGATGGCAATGTACATTTGTACCACGAAATATTACTGCGACATTACATGTCGTACTGTGACACCTTTATACACGACGCGTATTTTTGGGAAGCATGAAAGTTACTTTCAGTGCAACTCCAAACAGAGGCGTGGCTGTGTGGTAGAACACCTGCTTGCCACGCGGACTGCCTGGGTTCGATTCTCGCTCGGACCTAACATTTTTATTATTTATTTTATTTGCAGCTTTTTCGATTTTTCAGTCACGGACAAGATGATGATTTTTCGCTCACAACCAACGGTGCCGACACCGACGCCGACGGCGGAATTTCTGCGATACGAGCTCTTTAACGCTGTCGCGTTAAAATGTCTAAAGTAGGCGGGGTGATAATATCATCGGGCAACGAGTTCCATTCAGCAATAGCTTTAGGGGGAAAAAAAAACTAAACTTAAAGCATTTATTCCGAGAAAACGGCGGGGGAATAAACATACTGTGAAGACGTCGAGAAGTTTCGTTATGCTTAATTTCAAAGTACTGGTCGTGAATAATTTTTATATGCTGGTGGATGACTTGGTAGAGGAACTTCAATCGTTCATATAAGAGCCTCTGACCTCGAGTGAAGAAAGGTCTGCACGTTTACACGACTCAGAAGGTGAATGGCAACGGCGGTATTTGTCAAAAATAAACCTCGAAGCAAGCCTTTGCACTCTGTCCAGTTTGGTTTTGTTTGATTCAGTATAAGGGTCCCATGCATACTACTTTCGCGTACTCAAAAATAGGGCGGACCAACGTTTTGTGTGCTAGACATTTAATATCAGCAGTAGCATACTTTAGATTTCGCCTGAGCGCCCAGAGAGCTTTATTGGCTTTAGAACATGCATTATCAATGTGAGCATCCCAGCGTAAATCATGCGTAATTGTCAAACCGAGATATTTAAATTCTTTAACGTTCATTAGGATATGGTTGCCAATAGAGTACCGAAAGTTGAAGACATTTTTTTTTCGCGAGACGCACATGTACACCGTTTTATTTATATTTAATTCCATTTGCCAGCTATTACACCAGTGTTTAATTTTTTTGTAGATTGGCATTCAGTTCAGCTTGGTCTAGAGGAGTTTGTATTTCCTTATAGAATATGCAGTCATCTGCATATAGCCTGACTGGTACTGTAAAAATCGTGGGGTAGGTCGTTTATGAAAATTAAAAACAAAACAGGCCCCAAAACGCTTCCCTGAGGAACTCCTGGGAGGACAGGGCACATGTTTGATCCTGAACCCTCCAAACGGACGAATTGATGGCGCCCATGAAGGTATGAACTAAATCACTGAGTTATGGAATCGTTATTGAAACGATTACTTTCGTAGCGGCACTGTTGAGGTGTCCAGCGAGGAGAGAAGCGTGGCAAACGAGTGAGAAGGCGTAAAGTTGCTTCTCTTTCTATGAAGCGTCCGAAGTTCTTCACCCCCCCCCCCCTTAATTCGAAAGTGTCGGGAATAGAGCCCACTCCCAAGGGTACATACCGTGCGTTCGATAGTCGCAATAGTACGTTCGATATATCGAACTAGGCCCTTTCGCAATCCATCTATTTTGGGCCCTGTGCCCGTGGTAGCCGCGTTCGGCTTTTCTTTCGTAATTATTAGTGCTGTAGCCCGAAACAAGGAAGGAGGACGAGTTAAAAACGAGGACAAGAGCTTCTTTCTGATCGTAGCACTCGATCATTGAGAACTTATTTCATTTTTTTCGACAGTTTAATAGCACCAACCAATATCTCCTTACAATGAACTCTGGACATTTACCCTAGTTTGGAAAGGCGCGTAAATTGGCTGAACCGATTCCTATGCCTGAAAACGCAGCTGTCGCTCGTTCTGCCGAGACCGATGATCGGGTCGCTGGTTAATAAACCGCGTACCGCCGCCACCATCTCTGAAAGTTGCGAATTCTATAGTTATAACAGGCCTTCCTGAAGCTTCGTTGCCGAAGAAGAGTCTAATTATACCTCCGCTGCGGTGTCTTCGAGATGGGATTTTTTTTAAAGAGTTAGCGTTTAACTAGAAAACCTCACCGACAACTAGTCGAAGAGATTGCAATCTGATAAAAAAAAATGGGAGACTGGTGTAGGCCTCGGTAACTCTGCCAAAAATATACTTAATTTACGTGCTTGTCAACAAACACGAGTAAGCGAACACGGATGCTTATCGTTCACGGTACAACGAACGGGGCTGCTTATATTATGCTTTTTTCAACTTTCTTGTTTTCCTTTTCATGGCGGGCAAACGACGTCAGCACGAGTTACGAAAACCATGCGGGGTCCATCGCGATGTGATAACAAAACGTCCTGATGCGATAAACGCGATGGAAAACTGACGTTTATCGATAAACATCGCGAAAAACGAGTTACTGAACCTTTCAGCTGCTATAATATACTTTCCGTTGTCGTGCAGGTTTTTTTTTTTTTTTGTGGATCTTTCGCGTACATCTGCGATTGCGGCGATACGAAAATACTTTGTCGTTGATAAATGATATCAGATCGTTTCGTACTGCGAAAATACCAAAGAATTAACGACTATTGTGCTGCGAATGCATAAACCTAAGAGCAATGCAGGCTAGACACACTAGGCTTGTGCTTCCCTCCCCGCTCCCCATTTGCACATTTTAACACGAAAGATTTGTATACCGGGGTCCACCAAAACATCACTGACGTCATTTTGTCACGGAAATGACGTCGGTAAAATGTGCAGGATCAGATGGCAAAGAAAACGTGAAAAAAATTTTCTATTGACGCGGGTGACATGGGGGTCGAACCCACGACCTCTCGGTCCGCGACGAAATGTGCTGGGCGATCTACCCAATGCGTAATATACACTATTCGAGTACACTATACCACTACGCCACCGACATGCATGTACAATGCTTCACAGACGCGCCTTTTATCTCTCATACCTCCTCCCTGTCACAGTGCTCTTGGTTGGCGGAGCGGTGTCGCCGTCTGGGAGCGGTGAAGTGAACTACTGCATCATGCTCCAGCGAGCTCCGACGGGGAGCGCTTCTGTAGTCGCCAGAGTAGTGCAGCCTACACATGCACCAACGGTGTTTCTACGCCGCCTACTTCTTCAAGTGCGATGGCACCGACTAATAAAAGTGTTTCAATAAGCGCCGCAAGAAGGCATCGACTTCGACTGGTGAATGTCGGGCAAGTGAGTGCTGTGGTGCAGAGAAAGACACGCCAGCGGGAAGCGGTTCACGGCTCAAGCTACGAACTGTACCTGTCTCGTTTCTGAAGCGTTCTGTGGTATATAGTGTATGCATGAGCGCAGGCATAGGAACTCCATTAATGGGGAGCGCACACCTTTCCGTTTCTCTCCTCAAATGACGACGCTGTGAGAGCTTTGAGAGAGTGCATGTCGAGTACCAGCGTTTATTATGTTCATGTTTATGCCGTCTTTGCTTAAGATTCACCACATACTGTGTCCAGGTGTAAACTACTACAGCTATATATACCACAAAGGTGTAATCATGATCATGGACGTTAGTCGTCCATGATCATTCATCCACGTGAAATTGTGACATAAGGTGCTATCCTGGGCACTGACGGATTCGGCCATCTTATCAAATTTCATAATGTCGGCATTTTAAGCCAATCAGAGAAAGCCCTCCGGGCCAATCAGACTTGATCAATGGCGGAATTTAACAACATGGCGGAATCTGACAACGTCCAGAATAACACCCATGGCTGCCAAACACCAAGAGACATTGACCAAGCTCTCACATATTAATGTACAATAAACATTCAACTCTTCCGTGAGGACACGTGTGACTTTTGTGTTATACCGATTCCTATGACGGAAAAATGAGCTATGTTTTTTTTTTTCTGTCCAACTTAGAGAACCACAGGTGGTAAAAATTAAGAAAGGAAAAATTCGTCCTGGTCCCGTGTTCGAACCCCGGACCAGGACGAATTTTTCGCAACTAAGAGGCTTTATTTCTGAGAAATCCGTATGGATTTCCTTGTGGCTTCGTGCTACAAACGGATGGTTGTCTATTTTCCTTTTCTTAACCCTTCCGCCACCTTGCGGGATTCCGCAGAACTGATTTGCAATATGCAGTGGTAAAAATTACTCGGGCGTCTGATTAAAAAACAGGCGCCATATCTCTGTACTCGGGAGTTTCCCGCTGTGCCTGATAATCATATCGTGGTTTTGGCGCTTAAAGTATCGCAATTTAAGAAAGTTCTCAAGAAGTGATCTGCACCGCAGGGTGGGCAACGGTTTCTTCGTGGCATGCAAGCAGATTTCTTTGGCTAGATCATAACCCACGCCGGCCCGAGTTACCTCAAACTGCACGGCATGCTCTTTAAACACAACGGAAATGACTGCAATCGATGCCATGTGTCTCACCGCGTTGGTGTGGTTGGATTCTTTCTTTTCTTTTTTTTCTGCTTTTTTCTTATCTCCTCACTGCGAGATAACCAACTGGGCAGCTATTCTAGCTAGCCCCCCCCCCCCCCCCCTGCATTTACTCTTCTATTTTCTCTGTCTCCAGTACGCGCCCAGAAGGCTAACTACACTGATGTTCATAGTGGTTTTAAAACTTAAACGTTCGGAGCATGGTGAACGCTTGGCGATTCATAACAATCAATCGGCGAATTCCCGTGAAACGAGTGGTCCTAGCTTTTTTTTTTTTTCGCATTCTTTCGCGAGATTTTATATTTGTGCATGTCTATATATGCCGACTTCGGGCGGCCCTTCTGAAACTCACGTACACCGCAATCGCCAGACAGGCGGTTAGACTCAAATAAATAAAGAAAGAAAAAAGAAAACGAGGAAGAAATTAAGAAAGGAAGAGAGCTTGGTCTCGTTTCGGTTTCGAGTCCGAGCAAACTGTGTAACAGAGGCGGAACGCTGGAGCGCGGTGGCTGTTCCAAAATTACACCTGGTACCGTCCGTGTCTGTGCGCGCTCGCGGTGGGGGATCAATTATTTACGAATTACAGGGACAGCAGAGGCCGAGTCGGCGTGCCTGCCCTCCGTGTACATGGTTTGGCAGTGAGGGGCGGAACCCGGCAGATTTGGTGAACGTGGTCGACCGAAATGAAGCAGTCCTTGCCGCCGCGGCGACTGCAGCACCACTTTTGCAAGGGGCGCAGCGGTGACTTGCATTTTCGCTGTTACATACCTGTTATTGCCACGTTTGACGATGCTTCTTCTACCGCTGATACCGCGATGTTGCATGAAACCGGACCAAACTTCTTAGTGCGTTCGCAGCAACTGCGGCCGACCGTAATCTCCTCCCGCGTCCGCCCAACATTGTTTCTAACTCCTAACCCTCCATCGTCTCGTCCCCTCGGGCATTTCGCTGAGTCATCGGCGTGTAAGGGGGCGTTGCGTTTCGTCCTTGCAGGCTTTTTTTATTTTTCTATCTTCGCCGAGACAAATGGCGCACTAACAAATTGCGCATTTATGGGTCTCGTTTCGTTTCGTTTTTTTGCGACAGAACAATTGCCACGTTCGAAAACTGGGGTCTGTGCACGAAGCGGCGGCAACGCAACAGTAGGAAGACCGCATGGCGGCTGCCCGCTGGCCATAATGGTGGATGACCTACACGGGGTGACCGAGGCCAGGATTTTCTCGCTGTGTTATCTGAGAACGATTTGGGGAGGAGACCGCAGTTTGTTAGTCGGCGCATACAATTGTTTCGGGGAGGAACGGCGCGCCAAACAATTATTGAAAGTACAGATTTCGCTTTCACGACGTGCTTCAAGAATGCACCATCCCGGTTGCTTGCAGCAAGTGAAATGATCAGGCTGCAGACTAGGGCTGATCTCAAAATAAGAAAAAAAAATATGATGGACAAAGTAACTCCTGTTTGCCTGTAAATAGTTAGAACAGTGGAAATCCATTCGTTAGTGTCCGTTAGTATCCGAGGGGGGGGGGGAGGTCTGCGTGGTTAAGCCGTGCTAACTGTGAATTTATTGTGAGGTGCACAGAATACGTTTGTCACTAATGTGTTCAAAATCTTCAACTTTTAAATGCGAAGAATTTCTTAGCGAACCTTTGGCACTTTGAGCGTTTCTATCTATCTGTCTATCTATCTAGCCGCCTACGTCTGGGTGTTCTCATGATCACCTCCCTAACTATGTGTAGACCAAAACTGGCATGGGAGGGTAAGAGGATTTGACAAATATGACTGTCGGGTCATGACATGAACGACGTGACAATCCTGTCGCGTACGTCGTCAAACCCTTTCCTCCAGACACGTGTGGCACATACCCGTTTGCCACGGGCCGAGGTGTACAGGTATGCGCCACAGGTGATTGACAGCTTATATCTACCCAGGAACGGCGAGAGCAGACATTGGCAATTTAAATGCGAGAGCGTTAAGAAAAATCGACATCGGCAGCGTTGATCAGACGAATGGAAAGAATACAAATAAGGATCCCAGCAGGAATCGAACCCAAGCATTCCGCAGTGGCAATAAGGTATTCTACCCCAGAGCCAGGCCAGGCCTATGAACTGGTTTGGAAAAACAGCCTATGCAGGCGTTATTTCAGTGCAACGTCAGTTGTGCTTGTGGGGCTGGATACCTAATTTTACAAGAAAGCAATAAACACTGTATATGTACTCCTGCGATACAGGCGTCATATCAGATTAACGTTTGTGGTTCCAGTGTTGGCTCCGCTTTTGTAGCAGTCTAATGAACATTACATTTGTGTTACCATGATTCAGCAAGCTATATCGAAGCATTGCTCGACCCCGGAGATTACATTAACGATAGTTACGTAGGACACTCACATGACTGCACCATAAAGCGCACTTAGTTTCGACAATACTGGCCTATGTACGCTAACATGAGGGCTGACGTTACGTCGCACCGTAAGTTACCCTTTAAACGCCAGTGTTGTCGACGTGCCTGGTAAGCCCACGATGTGCACACAGCTACTACACTTACAAAAACACGTCGATCTACCTCGTAAGGCTTGGCTCAAAGCCATAAAATACAGCATAGAAGTACTCGCTGACTGCTTCGCATGAAACCGATTTCCACAACGCGTGGGATCAGCCGAATTTTTCTTGTGCGAAGTTCATCCCAATATCTTACTACATGACTATAGAGAAAAATTCCAGCCCTAAATACCCTAATTAGGGCTGCTAAGTTGTGCGGCCCGTAAAGGGGGGGAAAGGGGGGGGGAGAAGCGATCCCCACCCTCCCATGAGCATCAAAATAAAACTTCTAAACTGAAATTCGTTTTCACGATTACTCCAAACATATCATGTCTTTAAGATCTAATCCCTGCGCTCAAGACTCGACGAACGATTTGAAAGCCTACTGAACAAATGGGAAATTTTCGTTGTGCACAACTGGAATGGGCGGAATATTGTTTTCAATTTGCCGATACATATACGTCCTTTTTTTATGTTTTCATCCAGACCCTCCTACGCCCCCCCCCCCCCCACACACACACACACACGCACCAGAGTTGTACGTAGCGCGTTACAAGTAACCGATTACTTGTAATCAATTTCATTTCCTTGTAATTTTTAATATAATCGATGACCTTGTCGAAGCTGTAACGTTCTGGGTGGTGGATGGATGGATGAATAACTTTGCTGAGGTCCTTCGGTGCGCGCGATTAGCGCGCAGCGGGCTGCTCCCACGTCGGGACAGAGAGGCCCTGCCCCTCCGCCGCGTCGCGGGCCCGATGGACAGCCCAGAGCTGTGCTTTAAGGTCCGAGCTGCGTAGAGCTCGGTCCCACTCTTCCTTGGTGGTCCTGACCCCCGGTGCCAGAGGGCAACCCCAGAGCATGTGAGCAACACTGGTCAATTACATTTTCTTGGAACTGATTACCGGTAATCAATTACTTCTTTTCGACAATCAAGTTGTAACCAGTCTTCTACAGCAGTTCTCGTCCCGAAAAATATGGGATTGCTCTGTATAGGGACGTCCCGTCCTGTCGGACGCGAGGTCCCTGCAGAGCCTATTTTCCTCACCCTTTCCTTGGCCTTACCTGCGACGCCTTACCCGAGCGTCAGCAACAGCGAAGTGCGACGCTTCATAGAGGACATGGACGCTGGCATCGAAACACTGCGCTACGACGAGCTGGTGCGCAATGTGTTCCTTCGTTATAATACCGCCCTCCCCTTCAGCGCATGTATTCAGTGTTCAGTGTAGCAGCCGACCTCTTAACGAGGAAACCGTGGAAGAACCAGCGACGACAACTTTGAAAAGCAACTGCTATTGAAAGCTAAGAACGTGTAACACTATAATATCGCAAGAGCCACTATAAGCCTGTCAGCCTTCACGTAAGCCTCCAGTCTTCTCTCTACCATGCAAGCCACAGTAGTTCATTGCAGTTTGGGTAAACGTGTTATCGTGTTACGGCAATAAAACTTTGAAGCAAAGTGACGCAAAACTAATCGATTACATTTCTGTAATTGCTCAGTTACTTTTCTGGGGCTGTAATTGACCACTGTTATCAATTACATTTTAAAGGAAGTAATTGTAATTGTAATCGGTTACTTATTTTCTGTAACCTGTACAAGTCTGCCACACGCACACGCACTGTCATCATTACTTACCTAATATATACTGCACATTTCTTGCCGACTCGGCCTAAGTGAAATTTTGTTGCAGTTGGCCTTTAGAGCTATAAGTGACTTTCAAGTTTAAGTAATAAACGTATCCTCTCTCCTCCCACACGTTCAAGAATCCTTCGCGGTCGTTTGTTTATTTTCTTTTTTGATTGAAAAAAGTTATAACAAAAGCTCTATGAAAACTCGGGAACTCGCAACTGCGCGCGCTTTAACGCATATGTTGAGCTAGGGAGCTCTTCCATGCAGGTGCGTACATACTACATGCATGCATGCATGCATGCGTGCGTGTGTGCGTGCGCGCGCGCGCGCGCCTGTGTGTGTGTGTGTGTGTGTGTGTGTGTGTGTGTGTGTGTGTGTGCGTCTGTATTTTGCGCATACACACATGCGCTTGAAGACGTGACCCGCTTCTTGCGAAGCGCTCGAAAGACGAGGGCCGAGCGGCGGGATTCTCGTCGCTTCAGCGGGCGGTCAGGGGTGATCCTTATTGATCTGACAATCAAGCGTAGCTCGAGGGTACGTCACGTGTCACGTCACGCGCGTCAGTTACGACCGGAATTGCCGGTGGGAGTAAATGAGACCGGTGTTTTGGAAGCTGTTAAGCTCTACGGCACTGTACCCAACGTCGTCCTCAGCAGCCGCCGATCAGTCGTCGCGAGGAGGTCTCCCTCGCGGGGCTCTTCGCAGGGCTTCTCCTCCTACGACGTCAATAAGCGCGCGCGTCCTCAAGACGAGCGCCTCCTCAAATCCTCTTCTGCGCGGCTTCTGCAGCGGCGGACGTGAGCCGCTGACCGTGGGAACAAGCGCACCGTAGCGGCGGCCCTGCAACGTCCTCCGCAACTCAAGTATCCGCTCGTCCTGTCGCGCTCCTTGTTTGCTTCGCGTCTTTGCGGCGTTTAACCCCGTTATTTTTATTTTTTTGTCGTTGTTATGATCACTTGCATACTTTGCGCCGATATGTTCGTACTTTAATGAGCTACGTCTTTCCTCGCAGTGTTCGAGACGTCAAGAGATGAGCAAGTTTGTACTGAGGTGTTCTTTATTTGCCTTTCTTTTTCTTTAGTTTGTTTTCACCGCAGATGATGAGCAGTGCGGCCTCCGCTGCGCGCGTTTTCAGACTTTAGACCACGAGAAGGAGGAATGCGATTTCTTGGGCTTTTATTCTCGACTCTTACCATTTGTTCCTTTTCTCTTGCTGGTACGAAAGAAAGGGAATTGTTCGAGCGGCTCGTTTCTTTGTTAGGCACAACCAACGAAGCCAACAGACAGTTAAGGCAAGGAAAGCGTAGAGAATATTATTTCTTGTTTTTTTAACTGTGGTGTAATTATTATGAGGTAAATTGAAAGGAATTAAAGGGGACGAACAATCACCCTTTACTTCAGCGGGATCCGAACCCACAATGTTCGACCTTCGACCCACAACCTTCGAACTTGCTTGACGTGAAACAAATGAGACCCGGTGCACTATAGAGAGAAAAATTAATGTGAATTTAAGTAAGCGCAGTGGCAGATGTATTGACGTGCGTGCCAGTGATGGATAAGGCGCTTATATAGGGTTGCTGCAGGTTCACATACACAATATAGCGTAGCCTTTTAGACTGCAGTGCTTGCGGTACCGAAGCTTCTTGCGAAAAAAACGCATATTTCCCGCGCAAACGAGGTGAACCATTGGAAGAGTGAGCCACCAATCGCTTATATTTATGCATTTGCTGCTAACGTCGTATGCGGCAAGTCTAGCGTTGAATGTCGCATTTTCATTGAAAGTGTCCATCCGAACCAGCTTGCCCACATGGATATAATGTTAGTGAAGATGACGCTTAGCCATTATACGGACGAGTGAAGTTGGAGCATTCTATATACAAAACATATTGGCTGTAGCTGCAGTTAATGTTAAGTTTCTCGTGTTTAGATTATCGTGCTCGAGCTTCGTGCAAAACGGGATCACTGAGACGCGAAAGTAAGTTAATAGCGCCGCACATTGGCGATGCAACCGGCTTCTTTTTTATCAGAAGCGTTGCGTGCTCGAACCTCTTGCCATGAGCCGTTCGCGGCGTCGACACACGCAACCCACTGTTCGCCACGAAAGCGGTCCACACAGGAAAGAAGAAAAGAAAGAAAGTTATTCGGCTGCTCAGACGAATGTGCTCACCGGGGGCGAGACGAGGTTATTTGCCTACGCGCTAGGTCCTGTTCAGGCACGCGAGGCACCTCTCGTATGAAAGCCTGAAAATGGTCGAGGGATGCCCTGGGAAAAAGTGCGCCGCGTCAGAAGTAGAATGAGCTGTTGGTACACTTTACGGCGGTCGTAAAGACACAAGATGTGCGCGATCGCCGCGGTATCGAGCGTGTACGGACAGAGTAGAAGATGAGTGGAAAAAAAAAGAGGGGGAGGGGGGGTTCGCGCCCGTGGATGACCGCCCGCACTGGAGACTCGTTCCGTCGTTTACGACTGACCGGAGATTAATTGATCATCACGTCGATCCCAGTGGCCCGAAAAGGAAACTCTTTTCCACGCACGTTGCCGCGTACATAGGATTGCGAGCAAGCTCTCTCTCTCTCTTTCTATGCGTTTCCTTTAGTGCCCGCTGTCGGACGCGTTAAGAAGCGATCGGCCAACGACGCCTCGTCTCTCGGTCGCTGATTCGGCTGTATGCGCGAGTGCACAAGCGTTGCACGGTAATTGGGGCATAAATTCTGAACACGCAGCCGCGAGCTCAGCGGGTGACCTCCCCTCCTCTACCCCGATTCCCCTTACCATCTATCTCTTCTTTGAGATATCGGCTCGAAAGAGTAATAACAGGCCCTCGCGTACGGGATTCGGGTATACGGAGCGCAAGCGAGCGAAGAGTGATTACTGCGCGGCTTTGCACGGGGCTATCGCACAGACTCGTGTACGTATACAGCGCCTCGACGCTACACTCGCTGTGATCGCCCCTGTGCGCGCCTTCCGCAGTAATTCGGGGATAAAAGCGTGGCACTGCGTAGCATCGTGCAGTTTTGGACTCTCTCTAATAATGCACGTACTATACGGTAGAGGAAACCGTCTTGTAATAGACCGGAGCTGACGCGTGTACTGTTGCCGACATTTCGGCGGTTGCCTGAGCGCTCGCTTTACCCGGCAGCAAAGGTGCGTTGGGAGAAGCGTGCATCCCGGAGCGCTTAAAGCTACGAGTCTAGTAAAGCATGTGTCTTTGAACTTCCGCGTGCATTATAATTATGTACCAAAGTGAAGCCATCTTTGCCCAACTCCCCCTCTATGTTGGCGTGACTGGCTGATGTATACTGGTACTTGCCGATGAGTCGAAGAGCAAACCGGGGTGGACGCGACCTCTAACGTAGGCAAACCATGGCCGCTGTCGTCCTAATTTTAACGCTACATTCCTCTCTGATCATTCCTTCGTTGTCACGTCACGGTGATAGCTTTACCGTCTTCATCGTTTCGTCACCACGCCGCAGCTATGCACTCCTCTGTACTAATTTTGTCGTCGTCGTAGTCATTCCATCATAGTCATCACACCGGCTAATCATCGCCGTCGTCATTGCGTAGTCATCAGTCGTCATATAGTCGTGGTCATGCTGTGACAGTCTTACCGTCGTCGTGATGTCATGGTTGTTCGGTCATTGTCATTTATCTCACCGTCACCATGCCATCACCGTCACGCAGTAAACTTTAAAGCAGCCATACTTCCAGAATTTCATCCCATCGTTGTCATTCTTTCTTCGGCATTGGGTCAGCAGTAGCAAAGAAGGAATGGCGACGACGGATTTAGAGCGCCGTAGTACTATTGTCCTCACGCCGACGTTGTCGTCAAATCGCTATCATGTCATCACGTACATAGCGACATTGCTTCTCTTGACAAGGGCTGCATGCCGCAGTATTACGCGTATACATAGACGACTAATATAGCTATGGCTATCATCACTTCATTCGTCTCTAACTTAACTTGTCAGCAGAGCTCAGCAGGTGTAGTGGCGACGGAAATCTATCTCGCCGTGTTGCCGTCTTCGCCTGGGACTTCCGTTCTCATCGCGGTAAGCACCCACGACTTCCACGACACTCCCGATATCGCTGGCCGTACGGAAGCTACGGGATTCCTCCCACTCATGACATTACCGGGACGTGGGCGAGAAGTGAATCGAAAGTTTGGCCAGAAATGATCGGCAACGGTACGGAAGTCGCGGTTCTCCCCTTCAACGCGGGCCCCCCATGTAGTGCGCATTCCCTTTCGGACAGCATCGAACCACCTTGCCTTCCACTACGGAAGGTCGTCGAACTTTCACATCTTTCGGGCCCACGCCAGAGTGGAATACATGAAGAAAGAGAAGCGCAGAGGACACACTGCAGCCGCTGACGTGATCAGTGGTCATTGCACGCAGTTCTTATCGCGGCCAGGGAAATTGACCGGTGTCTTGGCAGCTATAGGCAAGCGCGGGCCGTATATCTTGCCGTCCCCGTTGCCCCCTTTCGAGAAAGAAACACTGGCAGCAGGCGCACCTCGCGCGCTGGGGCGAAAACGTTGTGTAGGTGGCTTTCCCTGCGCACGGTGTTGCACCGTCAGGTGCGACGACGGCATCAAGTGCTCGCCTCAATTGGCGGCTGCCATTCACGCGGTCAATAGCAGCCGAGTGCCTCCCCCCCCCCCCCAACACACGTACGCACGCACACATAAGCGCACATTTAATATTTAGCCTTGCTTCTCGAAGCAGTGCTGCTCGGCAGTGATCCGCCGGGATGGATGGATGGCTTGTCGATCAAGCCTTAGCGGACACGCCCTTTCGGTGCGCGGGCAAACTTTTCATATAGGACCCGCTCTCTCTTTTGATTCTAGCTCGTTCGGTCGTCTGAGACTCGACTGAAGCCGCGAAGAGGCACACGTCCCTTCTCCTCGTGTTCCTGTTTTTCGCTTTGTTCATTTTGCGAGTTGCCCGCTGAAGGTTGCCCGTATGCAGGACGTTCAGTTCGTATAGGCTCGCTCCGGGAGTCCTCGAGGCGAGTTCACAGCCGACCGTGCGCGAAGCCCGCTCGTCAAGTTTCGAGGTGCAGGTTTCTTTCCCGTCACTTGGCGGCGGCTGCCGTCGGTGGTTTAATGCGGGGCGGTGACGTATCGCCCACTTTTTGCGCGGTAGTGTTCATTAGCGGAAAGATTTTATTGTTGCGTTCATTCAAAGGGCCTCCGCACGCGTGCAGCGCGATGAACTGTAAATGGAGAAACGTGAAAAGTGCTTCGTCACACCAGAGTGAGGCAGCGGGGTTGGTGTTGCAGTCGATGGCGCCTTTAATGAAGTCACATCGTCTGAGGCGTGGTGTAGTCACAGAGCGCTGAGCTAGTCCAGCGGCCGGTTCTTTCGTTCATCAATTAAAATGACGCATAATGTGACGTTCTCAAGTGGTATTCTTAGAGAGTGGCCTACCTGTAGAACGTGCAAGAACTATTTGTGTAGACTTCGTACGGTGTGATGACGTGCTACCTCCTCTTATCACGTGGTAGTGTTCAGACGGACGGCAATGGATGACGCGGTAATGGAATGACGATTAATCGTGACCATCTTGCGCTCTTTCGTCGACCATGAACAGGCAGCGCATGGAAATTTTTTTTTTTTTTTCGCCTTCGACCACACTTCGATTACGGTCCCAGTAGCTCGCACATGCTTATACCGAGTAGCACGACGCATGCAATACAGCAGCTGAGCCACCGCGGGGGAGTAGGCAGACCTTATAAACGCGATCGCTGGTGTAACTGGTGAACCTTTATTGGCTCGTGCAATATCGCCGATTGGATAAATACTTGGCTGCTACCTACCGGATAGCAGTGATCGAGTCCACAGGTATAATCGACCCTCTTACAAACGAATGCGAGAATCAGTGGATGACTGAATTGCCTCTTATCCGTTTCGACTCCCCCCAGTGCAGTGTTATTAAGGCTCGTTCTTGCTGAACTTAATCGTTCGCGATCTCCGAGTCGATTTATAAAGACACGCACGAGCGGGGCTGATGCAGATCGTTCTCCTTCTCAGCGCAAGAAAATGGTATGGAAGTGGCGATGAAATTTTGATCCCCGCAGTGATATATCGTCAAAGTACTATAGATTGAAAGTACAGGTGGTTCAAACAACCGTGGACCTGGATGACAGTCACCGATTCGTTACCTGCGCAGAGCCCGTGAGCGCCTGTCAGCTTTTTTTTTTTTTTCCGCGCAAGAGCGTGCTGCCGGCGCAAAATTTGGATGCCGAACACATTACGTCGATTCATGTCACGCAGTGGCAAGCCTGAACTTGAAGCGTGGACATCCAATGTCTTCTGCGCTTGACTGTTGTTTATGATACTTTAACGACGCTGAAGGTTAGAGTAGTAGGTATTAACCCATATATGCCCAAACTCAGAAAAAATGACAAAATAAATTTTTTTTTCACAAATGTGTACTTTTAGCCTCAAAAGAAAGCACAAGTTCTTTATCTACTGCCAGCTAAACCCAACACTGTTTTACAAGCCGTCCTATACATAGAGGATACTGGGCATTAGGGGTGCTATGTGCGGGTGTGGTAAGCCTTGAAACATTTCATGTGCACACCGACATTGTACTTCTTCCTCTCCATGACGTATTTCATACAAAGCACGTGTTTTCACGGAGAAAGCGGTCGGCATTTCACATGCACTTCTTCCTCTCCATGACGTCTTTCACACAAAGCACGCGTTTGCCCGGAGAAAGCGGACGGCACGTGGCAGCATGAAAAGCAAGCAATGTCTAGGCTTGCACACGCTGAGAAATAGGCCTGTTTGATGTGCTGTAGGTGGCACTAGACATCAGCTAAAGAAATAGCAATGATAGAGTGAATCAAAGAAGCGTCCTATATATGTAGGACGCTGGGCATATATGGGTTAAGGGAAAGTCGCTTTTGCGTACTCGCAAACGGTCCTACATGATGATAGTGATAGCGCTAATGATGATGACAGTGTGACGCTATTCCCTGTGTAAATGGCAGGCGCAGAGTAAGCGTCCTAACTACCCAATGCAGACTAGCACCATTCCTCTATTGAAACAGTCACTACAATCATGTAACACTCCCCAAACACTCTTGCGAAGTTGAATTGCTAATACCCGCCTCGGTGGTCTAGTGGATATGCTACTTGTCTGTCGACTCGAAGCGCGGGACCGAATCGCAGCCGCATTTCGATGGAGGCGAAATGCTTGAGGCGCGTGTGATTAGATTTAGGAGCACGTTAAGAAACCTTAGGTGGTCCAAATTTCCTGAGCCCCCACTACGGAGTCTCTCATAATCATATCGTGGTTTTGGGGCTTAAAACCCTAACAGACATTAATGTTAGGAATTGCTATAACAAAGCGCCGGCACTCAGGTGTTTCGAGCGGATGCAGGGATCGCCTGTTTACAAAACTTTAGCTAAGAGGTCATTGTTAATGATCGTCAGTAAATGACAGCGGCGCTTCAATGGAAGTGAGTTTACGACCGACCGCCGCGCGCGAAGCCTGCTCGTCGTGTGTATACTGTCAGACAAAAAACTAGCAAGGCACTAGAGGACAACGAAGGGAGGATCATGAGCAGCAACCTCTGTTCCGCTGAAGAGGACAAAGTGGCCACGTCTTCTCTGGCGGCCTCTGCAAAATAATAATAATAATAATAATAATAATAATAATAATAATAATAATAATAATAATAATAATAATAATAATAATAATAATAATAATAATAATAATAATAATAAAATAATAATAAAAATAAAAATAAAAAAGAAAGACGGGGCACGGGACCACGATGCGACTGTTGCATAGTGACGAAAGAAGAAACATTCGTTTAGGAATGGCAAAAAAAAGCCATGCCGAGGGAGCCTTCACTCCCATATAACCATCCTTGTTTCTCGCGAGGTATAGGCCAAGGCGGAGGCGCGCGCGGCAGCTTTTCAATTTCGCACGTCCCACAATTCCGACTAGATATGGAGAGCCTCCGTTGTAGGTAAAGTCACGTATTTGTTAATCTAGAATGGTTATCTGTACCGACACATTGCTTAAGCGTATATTTTGCTTCAGAGACCCTCTAAGCACACTCATCGGTATAAAGGCGAGGTTGGTACATACGTTCGTTCTCCGCGGGCTCTATCAATCTCTCTTATTGACACATGCGCAACTGGGTAGCCATCGTATCTGATGAAGCGGCCGGTTATCGAGGTCTTATTCGACCGACAGTGAATGAGGCCGATGAATTAATCACCGTGCACCACTCGTGCACTGTCCTCACCCAAAGCAGCAGCAGCAGCAGCAGCAGCAGCAGCAGCCTGTTTGTATAATTGCGGGGCAGCAATTTGTGGGCATGCGGTGAGCTCGCACAGGCAACGAACGGCTTCTGCACGTGCTCCGTATTTATATGTGTTCGCGTAACTGATATTCAACCCCAGACGTTCGTCACGCTGGCGTTTCGTTATGGCTAATAATCGTGGTTAGACCAACTCTCGGCTCGGCGATAATATGTATCCTAGATCAACGACACGCGTGGTATACGTTTTCGCGCGTGCGATATGCGCATAAATTGCGCTTCGCGGAAATTTTCCTCAAGGTTCACGGGCACTTTGCGTTGTAACGATGAGCGTATAAGGTTGGGGCAAGTGCGGCGAGGCAAACGCTATTTTCGGAAGGGTTATATTCGGATATCCCCGAAAGTGACAGTTCGTGCGAGACCTATGGATGTAGGTACCTATCCCGTACGTTCTACCTGAAAGTACCCCGGGTAATGAAATAAGTGATAAATATGTACGTCTCAAATGCGACCAACGCAGAAATCGTGTCGGACCCGCATTAGCTTGATTTTTTCACTGCAGCCGAACCTCGTTTTAACGAAGTAGCATCCTCAGCATAATTTAGTTCGTTATATCCGATATTCGTTGTAAGAATACAAATATAATTCATCTCTAACAAATGGGCAATCTGGCTCGTGCAAAAATCCTAGATACAAAAGCTCCAAGCCTGCGCGGAGAGCGCAGCACATTCACAGCGATGAGCTCGAAGAGCGGCATTTCTAGAGGCCGTTGTAAACTCTCTTAGGGCTACTAATCCAAGTAGACTAGCAAGGTACCCACTACGCCATAAATCATAATGTTTAAGGAGTTGGGAAGCACCCGCTACGTCATTATTAGTCATTCTGCGGAGAAGCGCAGTACCAGCTACACATCTGTAAGGCATTATGTGCACTTTGTTCATGCGATGGATGATGACGATGAAGAATTATGGCTTAACCCTTTGTAATAGGTTGGAAGCTTTAAACGACCCACTAGTTACGTAATTCGCATTGTGTGACGCCCCGTCGCGATTTCACTCTCCCACCACGCTATATAACATACGTTAACGTGAGAAAGAGAGAGAAAGAACTTTATTGAGGCCCTGAGGAAATGGATCATGGGGGCCTTATGGGCTTCCTTGGCAACCAATAGAAGTTCACTTGCGAGGAACCCACTACGCTATAAATCATAATTTTTGTGAAGTAGGGAAGCAGCCACTATGCCATTTTTAGTCATTCTGCGGAGAATCGGTGTATCCGCTAAACACCTCTAAGGCACTATGTTCACTTTGTTGATGCCGTGCCTGATGACGATGAATTATGGCAGAGCCCTTTGTAATGGGTTGCAAGCATTCAACAACCGACTCGTTGCGCAATTCGCATTGTGTGATGGCTGGTTACAATATTCGCGTCGTGTGACGCCTGGTTGTTGTTGTACTCATCTACCACACTCTACATTACATATGTTAATGTGGTTTCTTCCCGACTTGAAGCCTGTATAGAGTCTTTTTTGCAAAGGAGTTTCAAGCACCGGCATGGTTCTGTGGTAGAATACTGGGCTCCCACCCACAGGGTGCTAGGTTCGAACCCCGTTCCATCCTGGATATTTTTTTCTTATTTTGCGCGATAGTGGTTACGGACACCAGCAGCGGCGGACAACTACGGTGCCAAAAAGGGTTGTTGTGATCTCATAACAACTTTCGCTGTAAAACGCATTATCCTATAGGCTTCAAACCTTCAGGTAATAAAGAAAAAGAAAAGGCTTCAAACCTTCTATAAACGAGATAAACACTTACCAGTCTCCGTGGCACTTCAAGCTTCGGTTCATACGGTGACGCAACCAGTCGAATGCGCTTTTTTATTTTTGTGACGCTAGATGACCGAAATTTCCTTAACTTCTTCAATTGATTTCTTAGGTAATGTGGCTGTGAATTGTCTTTTAAAACTTATTTTGCTTTATGTTCTACCTTTTTAGTTTTGAGCATCACACGAACAAAATATTTCTTCGTTACAGCCGATATCGCGGCGGCTCTCGCGTTTTCGGTTTCGTTATAAAAAGTATAAATGTCATCGAAATGAAGCGTGACCAATTTAGTTCGCTACAACCGATAATTTGCTATGTCAGTGTTCTTTATAACGACGATCAACTGTAGTATCTGAGAAGTGGCCGCGGAGAGATTCGGTTTCCAATTGTGTCCGAATTTTTCAATTTATTGCCAGATCTGTACCGCCATTTTTGTTTCATCAAAGTGCGCCCCTCAGCGTCCAGTCGCAGATTGTTATGTTCGGCTATTGCAGGTGCGGCGTTCGAGGGATAGCGTGGCCTGACAGAACACAAGGGGGCCCGGGAGAAAATACTGCACTTATTTGCGGAGGTCCAACGTGTTACTCAATACAGTCCAGTATTTATGACACGGCACAATATTGAGGCTGTGGCCCAAAGCGAAATGTGTTTCATGTATGTTGTTTTCAGTCCGTGTGATAAAATGCATGATACTTGTCCCCCGATGGTTTTAACAGTGTGGTCAAATGTCAGACGATGCAGAAAACACGGGCGAGAGCTGCACTGTGTTGAAAGCGTGTAGTTTATGCGGGCCATCTTATTATTCGAGTTTAGCAGGTCTGAGGCATGCCGCAGACGATCCGCATCCAACGCGTTCACATTGTATATAGAACGGGGAAGTGCAATGCATAAAAATCAGCTGTACATTAAATGGACGATGTTTGGTGATATAGCTTTAAGCGTAAATGCGTCAGTGTACATAGGTACACGTTGTGCTGGCTCTAAAACAGCTATGCACAGTTTGAACACGGCTGTCGTCGAGACTTTCGTAATCTTCCTCGAAAGGCAATGTCTGCTCCCCTCTGTCTTGCGTGAGAATATATGATCTCGCGTGAATGGCGATGGCGTCAGCCAGGCGACCGAGTGACACGTCTCGTTTTTGTACTCACTGCAGGCGCAACAGCTCCGGTTTGATCTCAAGATGAACGACGGACTGAGCGCAATGCACACACAAGCAGTGCATTCATATGCACATTATACGCAGCCTTTCATTTACGCTCGTACAGCTCTACGCCTGTCGGCTGTGTACAGGGGTGCGGCACCCATACACACGCAAAACTGCAGCTTTCGATGCTGTCCTAGATTTCCCCATTGGATGAGTGCGTGTGCGCACGCGTCTGTGTGCACACGGTGATCTTCCTTCCGCCAACCGGTGCCGCTAGATTGCGCACCGTGCGCCGATGACGTCACCCGAGGGCTGCTTCGTCAACGATTGGCTGTCGCAACGGCCTCCTTCCGCAGACTTCCCCTCGTTTGTGCTGTAGCGCCGGCGCTCTCCTCTTGACCTGGAAAGTACATATGGTAGTCGACACGATGCGTTCCTCGTGTTTAGTCATGTCGATAATGTATACACATCGCGCTAGGAGAGAGAGAAATGGGGGGGGGGGGGCAGTGGGGGAGGAGGAGGGCATTTGTCGCGCCGCTCAGGGATACAGTCAGTCGAGTGTTCCTATACCCGCCTCTTGCAAGCATTCAGCCCCATCTTTCGTAAGTCATGTCGCGTTTGTCACAGCGTACGGGTGGTGCAACACATATTCTGTTTAGTATCCTGGAGACACCGCAAAGGTCACGCGTGCACATGCTGTAGTTCTTTACGTGTTCCTTATGATCTCATTTCTTCCGATCTATCGTACCCGTTGCTAAAAGCTCTTGCTTTTAACCCATAAGCCGGCGAGCCTCGTCCTGCGTGCATGCTAAGTCACACGCGATGAGGTCTCTTTTCAACGATTCCGCATGCATGCAGGGATGGCTTACAATGAGAGCCGTTCCAAATAAACATATTCCCAAATAAACATGGTTTGAACTTCAGCATTTGTGCTGTCTATGTTTCTCTTTTGCCTCCGTTTTTACGCGCTGCTAATTCGAAGTCATGCATCTTTACAACCTGCCCAACTTGCTGCACTTGTCACAATGTGAACATATCGCATGTAGTGACATCCATCACCGTCCATTACCAATATATTGGGCTATACACCCACGACATCACTGCAGACCCGTACGCCCTGTATCCGAGTGGGTGCTGGAGACCGGAAAACGCGGTATCTCCTGTGTTCGTCCTCATATGAACTCCGCGTAACAGCGGGAACAACAAAGGCACTGGGAGCAGGCAGTCGAGGAGGGGGGAGGGGAGTGCTCGGGATAAGAAGGAGCGCAGGAACAACAGAAAACCGATTCCTGGGACATCGCAAATTCATGACGTGTTGCGGCCCCGTGCTCTGGTCTCCGAGCATCGGCTCGCAGCGACACATCGCGTCACACGTGAAAACCGTGAGCTCGGCGAGCACACTGAGCTTTGCTGAGTCGCGGCACCATGACCGATTGGTGGGGCTTCATGGGCAGTTTCCAGATGTTACGCAACCATCCGTCTTGCATCCCCGCACCGTCGGCGGGGCAGCAAAATTCGCGGCGGCCTCCTTTTCTTCCTCTCTCTAGCCAGCCGCTCGTTGGTGCGAGCGAACAGCCTGCATCGTGTTTGCCCGGCTTTCGGGCGAATCGCCTTGCGAGGCGACTCGGTGAAAGATGCTTTGATCGATGGGCGCGCTGCCTCTCCCCCCCCCCCCCCCGAACTCCCCCTCCCAGCCTCCTCCGTCATGCCCTCCTTGCTTTGCGCCTCCTCTTAACACTACGATTTGCACCTCAAGTTTGCCCAGGATGCCGTGTTCTCTTCGGTGACGGTAGCGTTTCGGAGAGACAACGTGAAATTCAAAGACTGAACCAGTCTTTATTTCGTTGCTTTCTTTTTTTTTTGCTGCGTTTTTTTTTTCAGTTATAGGCGGTGTGTTTTCTTTGCGTCGACCATAATACACGCATCTGGCACATGTATACCACCGTGTGTTTGTATATCGTCCGAGCCACAGTCACGACATGTGCGATGCGAATGACACGTAAACCAAGGTGTGCAGCTCGACAAAGAGGTGTCAACTCCCTTGCAGTAATCAGAGACAGCGTGCCGTCGGCGTTGTCAGCCTATACGTGAGAATGAGAAAACCCGATAGAAACGAATCTTTTCTTGTATGGAAGTCCATTTTTTTATATAACATAAAAGATGACAGGAGAATTGTTTACTGCTTCAGAGACCTCCGCGGGGGATTTCGAGGAAGCCGCGAAGGTTGAAAACAACACTGAGATGAAAATTGCTCGTGCCATTTGAAGAATAATTTGATTTGTGCGGAGGAACTTGCACTCGCTAGTCCTTTCTTTTTCGTTTTCCTCGCGTATTTTTCCAGCATGTCTCACTGTTTGGGAAGATTTGTACAAATGTGCCATGTCAGGATGCGCAAACACACGTGAAGTGACGTTAAGATATCGATGTCAAATAAAAACAAAATCGTGATATTTATGCCCACTACGCAATTCGCCAAGTCAGCATCGATAGCCGGCTTATATCTTTACGTGAGCGCATCTTTTCGTTCATTGGGAATAGCGCAACGTTTCTTGCCAAACGAATTACTCCGCAACAGGTTGGGGACGTGTATGGGGATGAGGGTTTTTACGTCTTTGATTGGAAGGCTAACAAGTTGAGTCACCCACTTATACACATGTCGCAAGCTCTTTCGTCATTCGGTTCCCACGTTCAACTGAAACCGTTCTTTGAAGACGTCGTCCTCGCTTTGCACATGGATCTATGCGCTGATGTCTTATAACCTACCTCTCTCCGTAACCGACGCAAAAGCGCAGACCCGCTCGAAACGGGCGCATAGTATCCAGAGTCGACTTCGACAGGAATTGCGAAAAGCGGCAGGACCTACGCTCTATTTGCCTGCTGGGGCATGTCTTTCTCGCGAAGGAGTCAGTATTGAAAGAGGGCCGCATGCATGGGGTCTGCGAGAACAAAAGCCGGCGGCCGCCGCTAGCGTCTTTCGCGTCGTATACGTATGGCTGTCGGTAGATCAGTGACGAAACTCGCTCCGATGGTCGCATGAATATTGTAATATCGCGTGCATATATATGCGTACCCAGGGAAGCCTGCAGAGCTCTCTTCGGCGGAAAAGACCACGAGCGGCCTTTTTCAGCCTGTCGCGGGGCAATTCTCCCTTGTGCAGGCATGCAAATGATATGCAAACGACCCAAGGGCATCCGCGAAGTCACTCTGTCCCCCCTCCCTCCCTCCGTTTTCCCGCCATGACTTGCTGCTTTCGTTGCCTCTCGTTCTGTACGCGGCCCCTTTGACTAAGCGAGTCGTGTTATCCGTGTTTCCGCGGCATCGGCGTACACGCATATATATGTATACGTCCCTCCTCGCTTTCTCTCAACCTTACCGTGTCACGTGCTAGAGCGTGTGTACCGTGTCTCAGAGTCAGTCTGCCTGTACTATCCTGGCTTCCCTCGCATGCACGTGGCTGCTATATTCAGTGGCTTCTTCTTCTTCTTCTTTTTTTTTACACAGGTACCGTTTCCTCTTTTCTTGTCCTGGTAACGTGCTTGCGTTTCTTTCCTTCTTTTTTTTTTCTCCGATGCCTATATAGAGCTCAGAGATGGTAAACATATACTTGGTTTCATCCTTATTGTGAGCGCGCAGCTAATGGACCGAGCGCAGCTTTCAGGCCAATTGGCACGGAACGAGTTCCCTTCCTTTGGCTGCTCGCGGCGCTCACATCACGGGACTGCCTTTTGTGGAAATGTGTTTTCCTGACCGAGAGGAATACAACCGCGAAGTGAATAACGCCGACGTGCAGAATGCCTAATTTTGAGAAAAAAAAAGAACATCTGTCGCAGAGATACGACTTCCAAGTGCGTGCATGTATACGGTTGCTACCTCGTAAGCTGACAGGTTATACAAATTGTATTCATGCGTAACAACGATGAAGCCCGCACGTACAACTGCATTTGGACACCTGCGCAGTTGAAACAGATATCTAGGGATCCTATATCTCATCTCACATTAATATAGCACTGCAGTGCAACCTACGGCTCGTATCGGTGGCTCAGGAGGGTGAGCATTCGAATGCACGCGACCTTTCAAACCCTCTGGGTGAATGAGACCTAACAGACAATAATGCCAAGCATAGAGCATCGGACGCGTTATTCAAAGGTCGCAGGTTCGGTCCCTGCCGGCGGCAAGTTATCTTTTCGTCCACTTTACTTTCTTCACATTTATATTCTAATTACTAGAAATAACGTCACCTATACTTTCCTTGGCATTATGTCTGTTCTCATTAATATTGTGTCTAACAAAGAAAAACGAGCCCTTAAAAGTCGTCTACTTTTCTCTGGGCGAATGTAGCATGTATTCACTCAGACACGAGCGCGCAGATTACATCTCATGGCTTCAACTCGAGCGCGACATTATTATAAAACAGAGTATAGCAAATGATCGGGTTGCGGCACCACTGTTCAAGGTATCGCCATCATTGGTTTACAGTGGGGTGACCCTTGGGGGTAGACATTTGTTAAGTGGTAGGTGGGCCCAATCTCTCAAGACCGGACGCTGTACAACCCTGGAGCCACATTGAAACAATTAATTAGTACTGTGCGTTAGAATATAGATTAATTTTCTCCACTGAATGTTCGTGCAAGCGACAGCGGAAGTGAAACGCTGTAGAGTTGATGAGCCATGTTTCGCGCTTCAGTGTCGTGGAGTTCAGATGGTGCTGACAAAACAAGAATTCTGCCCCTTCTGGATCTTCAAGACAACCTTGTTTCACTCGAGGGCACAGTAAAGAGATTGAACTCAACTCCGGTAAGGTCGCGAAATGAGGATAAAGAGAAGGCGTGGAGGTTAATTTGGACTACGTGTATCCAGCTGGCTACCCTGCAGTGGGAGGAATGAGAAGGAAAATATTAAAGGGAAGAAAAAAAATTTGAGGTGCTCTGTATAGCCGCCGATGTAATAAAAATTCTCAACGCTCTATACCACGAACGGTCGTTTGGTAATGTCACCTACAAAAGGCTTTAAAAGTAGGGCTCTTGGAGCAGTCTATAGTTGTGATGCACGTGGATACGGTACCAAGCTCTCTGTGCAGAGATGCCAATCCTATAGACATTTATCCCTAGATTTAGGTGTTTTCTTCCTCTTTCATGTATTTGGTGTTTTCTCATTGAATATAGGGATTTTTCAAAGGCTCTGGAAATGTTACATTACGCAGCCTAATGGCATGCGTTACTGAGTAATCATGCGTTTCTAACTATAAAGGCTATAAAAACGATAATATTTGTTATTTGATGTTTTTCATTTAAGAGAGCTTTGGTGTTCGGCTGGGCCGAGTGAAGGCGAGATTATTATGTGCCGGATACTGGGGAGAAATGAAACTTTGTCTGTCAACGTCACTTTTTGGGCTAGTTGGTTGAATGCATCAAAAGGTGACATCGCGCCAGCAGGCACGGACGAGGAGTACACAAGCGCTTGTCCTGTTGTGTCTTCCTCGTCCGCGTCTGCTGTGACACCTTTTGAAACTTTGTCCTCGTAAGTGTTTAGCGTGCACGCGTGCATCATGATGAGCGCCCTGAGTGATTGCAGCTCCCAGAAACAAAAATAAATTTTGTCTTGTAATGCGCATGAAAACGTGCCAAGTTCACGCTCGCCGCGTGCCTTCACCGTGCAAGGTCTCCATGTAAAATAACTTCTGGACCAGCAGACGTTGAGAGAAAGAGAGCGATAGTAAGACTGACAGTTGGGCCAGTTCTTGGTTCGGATTCATTATTATGAAAACGGCGTGACGGAAATAACGAAAGGACTGTTCATGTGTTTTCAGTCTTTCCGTTGCGCCGTTTTCATAAGAGCGAAAATAGTGACCAAAGATATTTGGTCCATTGTGATGCTGATCGAAAGTACTGAGGATGGCTATCAGCCAGTAAAAAAGGGCTCCTCTGCATCAACTGCCAATCATGCAACGCTGAATACAAATGTGGAAAATTAGAAATTGACCGCCATGCACCTCGCCAGCTGCAAGTGCAAGAAAGGCGCTACAGGCTTGCAATTGGCCCGAACGGTCACATCTGTGCCTTAAATGAGTGGGAAAGTGAACTTAACAAATCTGCCTGTCTCTGTATCAACTGGTGCCATCTGCAAGCGCTCTATGTGCTATTACTTCACAGAAAATGTAGAAAAAGACCTTCAGTGGCTGTTAATATGTTCCTTTTTACTTCCAATAAGATTCAGGAGAATTGGACCAGAGAGCGAACTATCTTTATACTTTGTTAAAGGTGAATTAGCCTGAAAGCGACATTAAAAAAGTCAATCTAGGGATATTTATTGCAATTTAGGGTATTTTGGGTGGTCAATCTAGAGATAAAACGTCGGTTTTGGTTGGCATCGCTGTCTCTGTGAACGAGGGAAGTCTTTCTAGTTGGTTTATAGCGGTGAGGAGCATACGGTTTAAATACGCAGTTACGGCTGTACACAAGGACTATACCCACGATTTTTTTCCGGGGGAGGGGAGGCACTTGCTGCACCTACTCCCACCCCATCAAAATTTCGGAGGAAGGCCAGGACCTCTAGTCCCTCGCCCCCCCCCCCCCCCCCCCCCCCCCCCCACACACACAGTCACGCTGGCTACGAGTCTTCTGCACCTTCTTTGTGGAACAGCGCTCACGAGACGACGACGAAGAAAGAAGGCACAGGACAGGCGCTGACTCGCAACTAAAGTTTATTAGGAAAGACACGCATATATATAGGTGGTGTGCAACAACAAAACAACAACTAAAAAACACCAAAAGCGAAAAAGACCCAAACAAGTCTCAGGCAAGTAAAAGCAAACAAAGCAGGTATCATACTCTGCAGGTGCTGCAAAGGTATGAAAATTCTGAGTCACTCAGCGAAATCGATGGCACGCTAACACACATATCTCCTTTTCTTCTAATGTGGAACGCCTCGATCACTTCCCTTGCTACCTGTTCTTTATGATGCGATAAAATCATTGTGTCACAGAAGAAGGGTGCGCAGCCGCATTCGTGGCAATGAGCGGCGAGAGAAAATGGCTTTGTTTCTGTCAATGATCGTTCGTGTTCTTCTGCACACTAACCACCAACTGGTGCATTCATCAACATCATCATCATACTCATCATCATTTATTAACCCTTAAGCACCCTAAACAGGGCATTACATAAGGGGGGAGGGGCTTACAGGGTTGAAATGAGGCATGGTTCAGCAAATGCTTAGAACAAAAACCCAACAGCGTTACAGAAAGTACAAAGCACGCAAGAGAAAATATTTCATGACCAACGTTCGCTGAAGAGAGACGTACCACACAATGATGGGCGGGAGCTAAAATTGAAATTAACAAAAACACAACAGACGAAGAGAAGTCAAAACAAATTGGACATCATGATACAAGTCATAGTGATACAAGTCAACATTAATTTGTTGTCGTCGTTTTTTTTTCTTCTTTTTTACACCACTTTTAAAACTTTTGATTCTTTACCCCCGTACTAGTTCTGAGAAGGCAAGCGAATTCATTGCGTATTTAAGCAGCTATGACCATTATGTAGAAATCGATTTTCGCCGCTAAGTTAATGCAAGGTCTTCCGAAGCTACTCAGCAGCCAACAAGCCTGGAAGCAGGCTGATAATCATATGCAGCAATCTCGTGGCACTCGACTACGGTGTAAGATATATATTACACCGTGCACTCGACACGTCACTTCGAAGTGTCGTTTTTTTTCCTCTGAAACGGCGACAGGAGGATTGTCAAATGAGCCGTGAAAAAAAAAATAATAACGAAGAAGAAAAAAAAAAAAGAAAAGTGGCACTTTAACACCACTTCGCGAGTGCTAGAGAAGACGGAAAGAGGCGTAGGGGACGAGTGGGACACCTCATTTAGCCGTACGCCTACCGCGGACACGCCTATGGGTCCGAGTCCAAAAGAGCGCGTGCCACATGACAATGACATCGCGCTGGCAAAGAGTGGGGGAAACGAGACAAGGTTGTGGAGGGGAGGGTGGGAGTGGACAGGCGTTGTAGATTTGTTGGAACGCTCGGCATTCGCATAGGGAAACGTTACGGCGCATACCAGCATGCGTCGCTTGGCTTCTCGCCGAGAGACGTCGTGTTGCGGGCTACCCGCGGAGTTTGGCGGCATCGGACCCTTGTTTCGTCGAGCTGGAAGCGAAGTTGTTGTGCGAGGGTGTCGCAACGGCCGTGGGTCTCTTGACAGTTTTGGTTGGTGGTGGTGGTGGCGGTCGTGCGTCCTCGGAGACCGACAAAGGAGTCGTCTTCTAGATTTCTCTCACTTCCTTTCTTCCTTTGTTTATCTGGCCTCATACCAAGTCACCCCCACACATTCGTCTCGGCGCATCATGCAACACAAAGTGGCGAAGAAAGTAGACCGCATGACGCGTAACATGGCTACGTTCGAAAAGGAAAACCTTGGCTTTAAGTCGTCTCTCAGTCGCCTGGTCGCATGCAAAAAAAAAAAAAAAAAAAAATTGCAACGCTTCGATTTTGACTGTCGCCCCGGGAGTATACCTTACAATGGTTTTATGACGCTGAAGTGTTACTCATACCATGGTCCAAAACGCAGAGGGGGGGGGGGGGGGGTAGTTCGCTTTCATTGTTGGGATTTCGTCGTAACAGTTTTCTATAGGTGCCGGGTGGTGGCATTCCATGGTCACTGAACCGGCTTACTCGTTGACCTTCCGTCCACTTCTACCTGAGTATTTCCGGCGCGTGTTCGTAGCTGCGACGGGGAAGTTGGGTCGCGGCTTGTTCCCATCGGAGCTGCATATAACGTTCGTCCTGTATAACGTCCGATCCGCTAAGGACCCTCTTTATATAGTGTTCGTGTATTGTCGACCCGGTGTGGGCGCATCTATGCTTTATGTAATCAAACAATAAATATCGACATAGTGTTTGTTTGAAGATATATAAGCTAAAAGGTACCTCGAAATGACACAGAATTGTTAATGCGCAATGCCTTCGAGTGGTGACTTCGAGTTATGAGCACCATGATGAGGTGTACAAAGAACAGCTGTTTTTACGGCTCATAACATCCTTAACGCCAAAAGCACCGCTACACTGATGTTTTTTTGTTTATTTGTGTGTGACAAAATGGTGCTTTTAATACTTGAAACCCCTTGAGAGTGCGAAGTTGTTCACACTGAACGACATTTCACTCGATGATAGTGAATACAACGACTATTTTTTACAACAATGGCCTCAATGGTAGCATGGCGATGATTGCACGATGGAATGTACGTCGTCCCAATAAACGCCGAGTATGGAGGGGGTCTTCTACAGAGTGCTAAGGTCGTTGAGAGAAATAAAGAACCACCAATCTTCGTGAAATGCTTTGTGAGTATGAAAAAGAAATACTGCAGGGCGAGTTGGCTCGAGCTCACCGATGGAAAATTCAGAAATAAAAGAATATTGCGGTGGCTTAGCTCGGCTATGCCAGGATAAACGGAGCATTAGCAAAGGTTCAGCTGATTATTCTTAGCTTTTCGTGTCTCCGCAGCATGTTTAGCCTTCTTCTGTTCATTGTTCATGCGCTCAACCGCTAATTGCCAGGCAACTACTTCGGGATCCGATGAGTTAAGCTTCTCCGCTCTTCTGCGTCTTTGAGCAGCATTTGCGCTCTCCTTCTCCATGGCTATTGGCCTCGAGATCTTGGAGTGGCGCCCTCTCGCGTGTGACGTCAGAGGGGGGCTCCGCTTTCAACCGCGCTGCAGCAGCCGCTGCTCCTCTAGCGGATCGTCTGCTTCAGGCGACGAAGAGCCTCGCGACGGTCAACTAACGTCTACAACGAATGTTTTCGAGTGTAATCTTGAACTTGTTTTAGTTGCGGCCCAATCGACAGGGCCGAGAAATCCCCCGGATGGCCGACGAGTGCGCCGATGCCACCGACCGCATTGCTGCTAAGAAAGTGAAACTATGTGTGAGTGTTCCCGCTCGTTATCTTGTTTCCGCCGTACAATACTAATTAGTTTGGGTGTTTCTTTCGATATTTAAGTAAGCGTGCCGTTCTCCAGCATCTGCAAGTATGCAGATGAAGCTTGTGAAATGGCGCGGTGCCTCATCGAGGGCGAGGCGGTGTACGACGCAGGCCACGTTGTTGAATGCGCGGTCGAAGTCGTCAACGGAGATCGCATCACCGTCGCAGCTCTCGTCCTGCAAACAAGTGCGCCAGTGCCGCCTTTTTGCACACCCCCTGCTGATGCCCATGATCGCAGTTTTTCCTGTAATGTTGGTTCATTGAGAACGATATTACGTGGTAGTTCATATTAATACCGCACAGGGCCGTCGCATGGGTATTAGAATATAACAAAATAGTTAATAGATGATTATACCACGCACAGGGCCACAGAGATTAACGTGGCAAAGGCAAGCTGGATCCATTTTCACGCCACGCAGCCTAACGAAAAGCTTAAAGAGCTCCGCTTTTAAAAAAGTGTCTGTACTGCCTCAGGTGAAAACTTTTAGAGAATGTGCACTAAACAGCAGCAATAGGTTTCGCTTATGACTTCATGATAAGCAGTCCGCTAGACGCGCGCTTGCCTTCCTAAGTAAAATACGTATGTACACAATCCAAATGCAGCCGTAGACTCAGATATCTTGCGCCGCTCAGCTGAGCTCACGAGGCGCGTTTACGTGCGAGGCAATTCGGAGGCCGCGTCGTCGGCTCCTTGTCTAGGGGCCTTCGCGGCAGGTTGTGGGACGGCACCGCACCTGGTGTAAGTCGCCTATGCTTATAGCCTGCGTGCAATAAACGGCTTAAAGGGACACTAAAGGCAAATAACAATTTATGTCAGAGTGAAAGCCCAATGTATGACAACTTCTAAGACGGCAATATTATCAACAGCAGTGCCCTACTTACCGAGAAATTAAGCTAAATGTATCACATGATGAGCGCCACGAGTGGCACATTTTCGAAGTGATCCCGATGACGTAGGGAAGTCGGCCTACAATAAATCACTAGTAATCAAACTAGCAGCAGTAAAAAAAGAACATTCCGAGCATCAAAAGACGTAATAAAATGCTGTTTGTTCGTTTCCGCTTGATTCATGGAAAAGAAAACCTCCGTGGCGTTACCATGGGGAAAGGTTTCGTTTTCGCCGAACTGTGCCTCGCCCGTCTCAGTGGTAGTTTCGGGATCGCGTACTGCCGTGCGTGTTTTGCGCGCTCGTGAAAGTCGCTCTGACAGAAAGTTCGACAAAATGCCGCATGCGTGTGATATTGCCGGATGCCCGAATGGTGCACAACGCCAGTGCTGCAGCAAGGAAACCGGTGTGTCTTTTCACTGGGTGCCGCGGAATGAACCCTTACGCTCGAAGTGGCTTAGTGTCATGCCGTTGCGCCAGTGTGCTAAACAGTCAAAACCTCTGCGTGTGTGCTCGCTGCACTTTCGTACTGAGGATTACGAGACCAACCGCAACTTGGTGACGGCTTTGAATGTGCCCATCCGAGCAAGTCTTTGCCGCAGCGCCGTTGTTGCTACTGTGGGTCCCGCTACTTCCGCTCGGCTGCTACTAGTGTCGGCGGCCGCGCAGTAAAAGCGGGCAACGTTGGGCACGGCAGCAGTGACGTATGAGAGTCGTATTTTCAGGCGGGAGATTTGAAGCGCGCTAACGCGATGCGGACCACTAAAAACGTGATTTTATTTCAAAATAAGCACTTCCTTGGCACAAAAGCAGCACTACGAGGTTTCTGGACCGCTATTTCAACAACCAACGTAGACTTAATATTTTGCCTTTAGTGTCCCTTTAAGTATTGGCGATGCGCTTAAACATAGTAACAAGCTTACCTAAGAGTGGCGCGTACGGTGGGTAGCAGAAGTCACTGTCCGCGAAGTGCTTGCTGCACACGGTCGATGAAAGCGTGGGGTGCATTCCCATTCTGAGCTTGACGATCCACTTTTTCCTCAGCTTCGGGACCTTAGGGTAGTTGTGAAAGCTAACGCCTTTTTCACGAGCGGACGAATTACACTGAGGCACAGAGTAGTACTGCACCATTGCGCAGCACTCGCCGCGGAGACAATCGGCCGCAGTTCTAAGAAACAAAGAGCTGTAGTTCTAAGTGAACGTTAAAAGCAGTCCCACAGTTGTTCGAACAGCGTCAGTAGCCACCATACGCAAGATAACCGATTGAACTGCTTTTTTGTTGAGATTTACCACAACGGTGTTCCAACACGGCGCTGGGCCTACGTAGCAGACGAAAGCGCGCGAATCCCCGCTCCGACGTCATACAGGCGCCGTTCGCAGCGCCGCCATCGGTCGCACACCAGGCCAATACCACACTGGAAAGCGCCAGGTCAGAGGCGCTATCAAGCGGCTGCAGCGCAGTGTCAGACGGCGACTGCACAACGAAGGCGAATAGCTGCGCGCGCGCCGGCGCCAGTTCGTCTGCCACGGCTACGACGTCACTGTCTCTGGAATACGCAGACGGGCGGCGGCGAGTCGCGCGCGGCGGCGGCGGAGTACGCGGGAGGTACGGCTCCGGTGCGCCAGCTTTGTGACATTACTGATCCTCGCGCATGCGCAGCACGGCTCTTGAAGAGGTGCGCGAAACTGGCTCGTCTAGGCCAGTCTAGCTAACGCTACAAAAGACAATCCAAGAAAAAAGGAGCGTAACGTCTTGTCATTTCCCTTATGTTGCCTTTTAATGCGTTAGCACTGCAGGGGAGGGACGCTGTTTTCGTCAAGACTACGTACCGTATTTACCGAAATGAACCGAAGGCGTTTTATTTTCTTGACAGGTCAAGTAGGACTTGTCAAGAATTATCCTACCATAACTGGTTTGTGCCAGGTTTGTTCGCTAACGTCGGCTATCAAGTTAATTGGAGGCAATTAGATGTAATTCAGGTAATACTAACGCATTCTTAGCACAGGACCGATTTCACTGGTGAAACATGTGAGAGGCATTTTCCCTGCAGTGGGCGTGGTCATGCTGCTGCTGATGATGATGAACCTACTTCGCTCGCATTTACCACTAAATCACCTCTGGATGTTTTTTTTTTTATTTGCTCGTTATTTCACCGATGACTTCAGGGCTGCGTCCGAAACGCACCGCTGCTCTTCCGTTCTCGTGACCATGGAGTTGGTTCTTCACCTTCCTTGCTCGAACAACGACGGTGCAGTCGCGCGTGCTGCTAGCTTGGACGCACGCACGCAGCAGCGGAATCAACGTCGCTTCGTGAAGCCCAGATCGGCTGGCCCCTGACCTCTTCATCCGTCTTGCTCAGCCGGCCAGCAAGAGGACGCTGAGCAACGCGTGTCTTCTTCTACCCCCTGACGCATCGCCTCCTCCCGCGTAACTGGCCAACGACGGCTGCAGCACCGCTCGCTTCGTGCGCGCGACGCGACGCGTCCTCGGCGGCGGCGACATTTTGTGCTTTGTCGCGCGCTCGCACGCAACCCCCCGCTGCAGCGTCCGCGTGTCGGCTTCACTGTGTATATACACAAAGCGACGGCCGGCGCGCGGCTGGCATGCACCGCTGTTGGGCCGTCGTGGTCCGATGGAAAGCAACCTGTCGGGAATGGTTCTTGCTTTAGTTTCGTTTTGCCGATCTTCTTTTAAGCTCTTACGAGCTGACATTGAAGTGAGAAGGAAAAGAAGAAGAGATGTGCTTTGACGTTTGCTGTTCGGAGAATGAAGCAGTGGTGAAGGACACGCGGAGAAGCGAGAGTTCACCTTTAGTGAGAAGGACATCGGATGGGCACATTCCTCTGCCTGTCCGGTTTGTTGTGCATCGAGAGTTAAAGCGTTTTGTCGTGGTTGTCGCGCAGCACGCGACGGCGCTAAGCCGCAGGCAGCCGGAGTGTCCGAGCCCTTTGGGGAGCTCTTAGAGAGAGCCGTACGGGCTTTTGTCTTATTCTTTCTTTTATTTTAGTTATTCCCATTTCCGAGGATATATACAATAAAAAAGGGCGACAGACTGTCTATAAGTAGCTCTATCTATAAGCAGCTTGTGGATCGTGACACGTAAGCTTTTGAGTTCTTCTTTGTTCTTGCTCTATCGTTTTTAGATACTGACCTGTGAACCCGAATTATACATATGAAGGACGCGTTAAATACAAGAAAACGCCTTTCGGAACCTTCAACTCGCAATGTTTCAATGCGACAATGTGGCTGTTGCAATGAGAACTGTGTGGACGATATTGCGAAAACGAAAAGTGAGAACTCAGACAGATGAAAGGACTAAAGGGACAAACGATCGCTATTTGTTCCTGTTGTGGTTGTGTCGGGATATACGTAGAGCGAGGCTTAAGTTACTGTAAAGTGCGTAGTATAGCCGTCTATACATAAGTCGTAATGTTTAACGCTTTTAATATCATTAATGTTTCTGATTAAACCATACACTCGCGGAGAAACCAAGGCGGCACGTGCTGCAGTTTTGTGCGGGCGTTTGCGTCATTATCGGGCCTTGAAATAATTTTGTGTTGACTTCTGGTTGGGTTAATTAGTGAGCTGGAGGGACGCGTTCTGCATAATCTGCGTAATAAATGCCATCAGTGTGGCACACTTCCCACAGACTGGGTCACTACAGTCTGCTTGTTTTGCTACGGAAATCAGGCAACCCACCTCTCATCGATTCGTAAGATGTCTACTTTTGAAATAGTTCTCCATGACCTGTAGTCGAGATCGTAAAAAGCTATGGAACCGAGGTCAAGTTAAAAGCAAAGAGCGGTTGCATTTTGCAAGTTCGCATTAGCATGCTCCTTCCATAACATCCTCGCATAAAAATAACTCGACCTCGTCACATGCAGCTAAAAAGCACGAACCGACTTCGCGTATATATATCCGCGCAATGCAAAGTTAAGCGTGACTTTTCAAATTGTGCCTTCTTGAGTTCTTTGATACGAGGTGCCTTTTAATCACCGGCGACGAGTTAAACGATTCACGCGCTACGCCGGGTGCTAAGCACTTCCTCGTCCGCGGGGGCGGTGCGTGCATACCGAAGTTGATCCACGGTGGCATTAACATTCCACGGCGCTGCCAGCGGCGCGGCGACCGCGCACGCCACGCTTTCCCGTGTTCTCGCTCCGCATGAGCAGCGGCACGTGCGTAATACTACGACATAGTATGCGCACCCGACCTGTGAATGAAATAACCACGAATTTAAGAGGGAGAGAAAGAGAGGGGGGAGGGTGCAGAGATAACCCGCGCGGCGCTTGTTTTCTCGCCCTGCAGCATGCTGGGTTGCTTCGTGTGCGCGGACACGAAACCGTGACGGTGTTGGCGTGACCGAGCGCGCTTAAAGGTCTTGGCCGCGGCAGGATTGCCGAGTTGACCATTAATAGATCGCCTCCGCAACAAGCCGAGTCGACGCCGTTTAGTACTGCCGCGTGCCCCATCGTTTCCGGTGCCCTCGCGTTAGTCAAAAGGTCACCGCGCACGCCGGAAAAGCTACAGGTGAGAAGGTCAGAGGTTGTCACCTGCGGGCCAGCCTCCCTGTTCACGTTGTGTCCGTTGTTGCTTCTGCTAATGCCGCTGCTGTGCTGCTGCAGCCGCAAGAGTGGCGTGGTCACGGCCCGCGTGGTTAGGGTAACGAGCGCGTCGTGGCGATGCCTGCAGCCGCGGGGGTGCGATATGTTGGCTCGCACGGAATTCCGTACCGCAGGTCTTGAACCTGCGAGAAATGCGGATCGGGGCCTTTGACGTCTCCTGTAGTCGTGAGCTGCCACGAAGCGCATGTCGTGCGAAAGAGCAAACTGGCGAGCATAACCATGCAACATGGACGTATACTTTACCCCGTGTGATATGCTGCATGCTCGCTCTCTGCTCGGCTTATACACGAGCCATCGCGTAAGCTCGCCACGACATCGTACAGTGAGATTAATGTTTCTCTTGTAAAATATTCGCACAACGCAACGGTTCGTGTACACATAGTGTTGCATATGTGACACATCAGTGTGTGCCTCAGCGCACGTCCCCGCTCAAGAGAAAAAAAAAAAAGCTCCGTGTGTTTTTTAGATGCGAAGCATTTCTTAGCGAACCCTAGGCACTTTGAACGTTTCTATCTATCTATCTATCTATCTATCTATCTATCTATCTATCTATCTATCTATCTATCTATCTATCTATCTATCTATCTATCTATCTATCTATCTATCTATCTATCTATCTATCTATCTATCTATCTATCTATCTATCTATCTATCTATCTATCTATCTATCTATCTATCTATCTATCTATCTATCTATCTATCTATCTATCTATCTATCTATCTATCTATCTATCTATCTATCTCCGCCTACGTCTGGCTGCTCTCGTGATCGCCTCCTTAACTTTATGTAGACCAAAATTCGTCCAGGAGGGTAAGAGAGTTTGACAAATATGACTGCCTGGTTATGACATGAATAACGTGAAAAATCCCGTCGTGTACGTCGTCAAACCCTTTCCTCCAGACACGTGTGGCACATGCCGTATGCCACGGGTCGCGGTATGCGGGTACGTGCCACAGGTGATTGACAATTTATATCTACCCAGGAACGGCGAGAGCAGACATTGGTCATTTAAATGCGAGAGGGTTAAGAGAAACCTACATCGGCAGCGTTCACCGGACACATGTAAAGAATAAACATCAGGATCCGAGCAGGAAATCGAGCCCAAGCATTTTGCCTGGCAGTCAGTAGTTCTACCACAGAGCCACGCCAGGTCTGGAAGCTGTTTTGGCAAAAAGACCTTATGCAGGCGTAACGTCACTGAAACGTCAATTGTGGTTGCAGGGCTGGCTATCTAATTTTATAACAAACCAATAAACATCATAGATTTACTCCTACCATACAGGCGTCATGTCGGGTTAACGTCTATTGTGGTTCCAGTGTTTAGGTTACTTTTATAGCAGTCTAATAAACAGTGCATTTGTATTCCTATGATTCAGCAAGCTATATTCAAGCGTTGTTCGACCTCGGAGAAATACGCTAACGAAAGTTACGTGTGGTATTCACACCATCGCAGCGTAAAGTGGACTTCCTTTTGACAATACTGTCGTCTGTGCTGTAACGTGAGTTCTGACGTTACGTCAGACCAGTAAGTTATCCTTCAAACGCAACTGCAGTCGACGTTCCTGGTAAGCCCACTATGTGCACACAACTAATACACTTACAAAAACACGTTGATTCACCTCCCAAAGCTTGGCTCAAAGCCAAAATTGTAGCGTAAACAATCACTGGCCGGCAGCTTCGCACGAAGCCGATTCCAACAAGGCCAATTTTTTATTTATTCTTTTTATTCTATTTTAATATTTTTATGTCATTTTTTTGTCTTCCTGTCTTTCGGTCCCCAATCCCCTTCTCCACGCAGAGTAGCTAGTCAGCGATTTGTATACGCCTGCTAAGTTCTCTGCCTTTCAATAAAGAGTTATCTCTCTCTCTCTGAGTGTGTGCCCAACAATATTGCATTATCAGGGAACTACCCGGCAGACGAAATGATGAAACGGGCCCATGAACCCTGACACAGGCATTGTTCCTTTCCTAAGCCAGAAGGTGTAAGAGTTCTGCTTGTTGCAAGTGCCCCTATAATCTTGCAAAATTTGCCGACACTTGCCTAACTCCAGCGCCACTTGCTAACTACAGTGACATCTGAAACCTGCAAAGTTCACTTGGAAACATAACACCTCGTGTCAAAATAATAATACGAATGTTCCTTCCCGACCGCCCAGCCAACACAGCACTCGTAAACCTCTGATGCGACCCATTCATGTCACCGTAAATGACACACAAGCTTGTGTCTTTCTAGAACTTTTTTCAACATGTCCCCCGCTTATTTTCACAATTCCCAAGTGCAACAGGCCCTGTAATTCCTGGTCACATGCCCCCTGTCAAAAAGCATAGGCACCGACGAGCTACGACTCGAGTCCAGGTATAAGTTTTTGTCGATGGCCCCGTCGACGCATCCATTCCTTTCACAAATCCGCAGAACATAGAGTGGGCCCCGTCGACGCATCCATTCCTTTCACAAATCCGCAGAACATAGAGTGGGCCCCGTCGACGCATCCATTCCTTTCACAAATCCGCAGAACATAGAGTGGGCCCCGTCGACGCATCCCATCCTTTCACAAATCCGCAGAACATAGAGTGGGCCCCGTCGACGCATCCATTCCTTTCACAAATCCGCAGAACATAGAGTGGGCCCCGTCGACGCATCCATTCCTTGCACAAATCCGCAGAACATAGAGTGGGCCCCGTCGACGCATCCATTCCTTTCACAAATCCGCAGAACATAGAGTGGGCCCCGTCGACGCATCCATTCCTTTCACAAATCCGCAGAACATAGAGTGGGCCCCGTCGACGCATCCATTCCTTTCACAAATCCGCAGAACATAGAGTGGGCCCCGTCGACGCATCCATTCCTTTCACAAATCCGCAGAACATAGAGTGGGCCCCGTCGACGCATCCATTCCTTTCACAAACTCGCAGAACATAGATTGGGCCCCGTCGACGCATCCATTCCTTTCACAAATCCGCAGAACATAGAGTGGGGCCCCGTCGACGCATCCATTCCTTTCACAAATCCGCAGAACATAGAGTGGGCCCCGTCGACGCATCCATTCCTTTCACAAATCCGCAGAACATAGAGTGGGCCCCGTCGACGCATCCATTCCTTTCACAAATCCGCAGAACATAGAGTGGGCCCCGTCGACGCATCCATTCCTTTCACAAATCCGCAGAACCTAGAGTGGGCCCCGTCGACGCATCCATTCCTTTCACAAATCCGCAGAACATAGAGTGGGCCCCGTCGACGCATCCATTCCTTTCACAAATCCGCAGAACATAGAGTAGGCCCCGTCGACGCATCCATTCCTTTCACAAATCCGCAGAACATAGAGTGGAAGAGGGGAAAGTTAATATTTAGATAAGAAGACGCCCAGTCCATACCTCACCTTAACCGCGTCTCTGGGGCCACCAGAAGAGAAAAAACAGATTCGAAAATAGCGAGCCGAGGTGGATTTGTGCGTCTGTAGCTCACGTGATAGCGTGCTATTCTCACCGTGATGCCACAGGGCAAGTTGTCACAGAGAGCATATAGGCATTCTGAAAATGGCCGTGGTAATCCGCACCACCGAAGCCCACATTGCTGAGAAAGAGCTATTGTTCTGGCATTCGCCCGAACCTCTCCATCCTATCGGGAACTATAGTGACCATTCGTTACTGAGTACCAAACCACGCAACGCTTCTTTGCCCTGAGCGTCATACCCAAATTTCTCATTCGCCTGTTTTATAGCACAACCACCCACTACCCAGCACGGATTGCATGCCTCAACCATTCGACATGTTTCCGTCTATATAGCAATGAGCGTGCCTGCTCGTGTGCGAACTCGCATGATTGTCTCATTGGAATGGCCAACAGTGTGGTCTGCAACTTATGCGGCTCTAAAAAGACGATTGAGCACATTCTACGTGCCGCTGCTCGTCCCACCAAACTCAACGACGTTTATATATAGAAGCCAAATTCCATCGTCTTGATGCAAGACCACTTTCAAGGAACAAGATCTCGGCACCTTGGCTCACGGTTTCGTACCTGCACAGGGCAACGAAAGCCCTATTGTGCCATCTGAAGTCGACCGGACTTCACGAGCGTTTGTGAACTACAAGCGAATGTTCATGTTGTGTGTGTTCAGACTAAATGTTCATTTATTATTTTTCTCCCTTTCTTCTCTACCTTATTTCCCCCTTTCCCCGCCCCACCCGTAGGGTAGCCAACTGAGACCGTGCTTGACTAACCTCTCTGCCTTTCTCTCTTTCTCTGTCACCAACCGGGCTCAAAGAGATGCAACAGGCGCAATGCAAGACGGCACGCCAGTTCACTTATACGAAGACACCCTCGCAGGCTGCCGAAGCGCCCAATACTCTTCTGTGACTCGTCCTCAGCTATCACACGACGTCTGATTCAAGCCAGCTCTTTCCCCATCAATGCCTTGCCCCCCTTAACCGTTTCTATTGTGAAAGGTACTGTTCTACCTACCCTTCCTGCGATGACCTGTTCGAGATACCACATCTTCTAGACATGTTACGTTCTTTCCCACACCTATTCTCACAACACCTCGTATACTCATATTTTGGAAGCTACGCTGTCGAACTCGGACCTTAAGCCCCTGCGCGGGGTCACCTGGCAAGCTCCAGTCATCGCGTAGTTAGAAGGGCTGCCGGTCATCCTGTCATGCTGCCATCGAGCCCTTTCGCCCAGTATTTATACAATAAGAACAAGAGATCGAGGCTACTAGTGCTTGAGCTGGAGAGCCGTGTGATGCTACATGCGGATTGTTCTTGAGGCTGATTGGCGAACTGTTGGCGCGATCGACGACCCTGACTCAGCTCTATAGGGAACAAACGGTGGGAATCAGTGGACAAGGTGATCGGTTGTCATCCACGCCGCCAGTAGATATAAGGTTGAGCTGAAGTTTTGATCCGGAAATTTATGCGCATGAAGATGAATTCTTCGACAGTAGCCGCCGACATTGTTTTAGAGAGGTGGTCTTCCCCCGCTTACTACCACTTTGCAAGTTTTCTTAGTCATATACTCATTCTTCAACGTTACACTGGCTTTCTGTAATTAGTCATATATCCCGTGTTTCTGTAGCGTTAAGCTGCTTCCTTAAAAAAAAAAAAAAACGTTGAGCACGTTGAACATGAACTGTGGAACATCCTTATAGCGAGAATGCTGCTGTCAATTCTTTACAAGCACTTAATATAGCCTCTGCATCGGTCGCCGTTATTGCAACAGGCACGACTCTATACGGAAACGAACGTTACGCAGCCCAGTCGCTCTAAAACACCTCACGGTATATCATACATAACTGGGCTGCAAAGCACGTCACACACGTCCGCTATTTCCTGAAACATCGCATAGGAATAGCTCCTCGCGCTTTCCTGGTTGCTCTCTTCATTGGCCTTTCCTTCTTCCGAAAGGGGGATACACGCCGCTGACCGCACTCGCTGAGTAAGTGCAGAACGCGGCGATTCAAAGCTGAAGTATTCCAATCCGTGCAGTATGCTTATAACGAATTTCGAAGAAAGGCATGAACTCAGCGGCCATCCCTCGCCGCCTCCTCCATATATCGCGGTTTCGCAGAACTTTCGCCGCGGGGAATTTCCCGTGCTATCGCCCCATGGCTTTCGTTTTTCGCGTAATCCCACCCGCGGTGCGCCACCGGTGCTCACGCGTGGTTCGCTACACGCGGCTCGCATGTACTGCTGTCTCCTTTCATCTCATCTTCGCGCACTTCCTGTTGGCACGCGCGGACGCCATTAATACGGCTTTCAGTCACTGCGCGTTTCACGGAAGGCGCTGCGCGCATTAGCTGTACGCGTATATACTGTAACGAGCGCATTCCTATACACCTCGGCGATCTCAACGTGTATGTATACACACGTGATACCGCAAGACCAGGAACACGAAAGAAAGATGAACACGCGCGCCGACAAAGGGGCGCCTGCTGCAGTTCTCATCAAAGTGCAGGAAAACACGGAATAAAAAAAACAATAATAAGACCTCTCACGTTATCTCATCTCCAGTTTGCCATCGTTACACGCGAACACGCAGGGCTTCTAGGAAGCCAACACTCGTGCCAGCCCCGCCTTTGTGTGTGTACGATCGTCAGGCGGTGCCTTATGGAACAGCAAGAATTGCTTCGGAGCACGGGCAAGAGGTAACAATAAGAAAACAAAAAGGGCAAAATCTGACCGATGCCTTGCATGGCCTGAGTGCACTCTTCGCTGCTGCGTGTAGCCATGTAACACAAGCTCGCCGGGCTGTTCTGATCACCTGTTCTCGCTCGGAAGGGGGGACAACTTGAGTGGGTCTGGGCTTCGTGTTGTTACATACGTGAAGTAGTGCAGTGTTAGTGCAAGAGAGAAGGAAACAAAATTCCTCCCCCGGCGATGGCACGGCAGGCGCCACGACGCTCATCGGCTACGTTCGAAGAGCCCTTTTGTCTTAGCGAGGGACAGACCTGAGGCGTCGATGGCTCGCTCGCGCCGGCGCGTCGCGCCGTCTCGTCTACAGGTCATCGCGGCCCGGGGTCAAGGGGTCGCCCTGCCCGCACCGCACGCGAACACACGCGCGCGCGGTCGCCTCTCGAGCGCTTGTTGTGGGCGGAGTGGCCGGCTGATCGTTGCGGCGGGCGCCGTTTGAGGTGCGTGCGCGCCTTAAATTGCGCTGAAAGCAAGAAGAAAAAGAAAATAAAGTGAGAATGTCAAAACAACGACGAGGAACCGAATGAGAGGCCCTTTAGCGTGCGCGAGACCGGTGAATTAACGTGAAAGTGAGGCGGCGTTTCCGGTCGCTCCATTGCCAACGCAGACACACCGCCGCCGCCGCTGATTGCGAACCGTACCGTTTCTCGTGCACCTATACTATACGCCAGAGAATGTGCAATGCGCCGTTTTCAGCTTGTAAGCCCTCGCTGATTATCCGCTGACTTGAAAGAAACAAAGAAGACGGGGGGAAAATGGCGACGAGGATGTTGTGAGGCGCCTAGATGATTCGTGTCGGCGCGCTGCGAAATGAGTGAAGCCACGTTCCGTACGCCTCCCTGGAACGTATTAGACCGGCTGTCGCGACTGCAAGGAGGTGAATTGATACAGACAGCGTTGTCGGAGTTCATTAGGTGAGAGCTGTTGTCTACGTGGCGACCGGTTGTTGCTTGGAGCTCCTATGCGTGCGTCGAATGTGTTCGTCTGAACTTGAAGGAACATATGGATGCTCGAGAGATGTGGGCATACATGCGTGAAAACCTTCGGGCAGGAGATAAAAGCAGAAAAACAGATCCTGATCTTCGATCTTACGGGCTAACGGACAGTACAAAGAGCCTCCGCATCGATGATCGCGAAGGTGAACGTTACATCTGATTCTTGTCTGTAAACCTGCACAAACACCTTCTTTTCAAACAGACAGTTTTGCTCATTCGTGCTTGACAGTGCCAACGCAAGTGGCACTCATGCAGCCCTTTGTTCCGTTGGAGAGGAAGGGCTTTCAGTTATTGCGTCATTTATTATCCATAAAGGTATGAAACGGCCGCTGTTTCATAAGTCATGTTGAATACTCCATTCTTACGGCTGCGTGTTAGTCAGGGTGTCGGAACGGAACGAAAACCGAAAACGAAAAACGAAAAAAAAAAACGATATTTTTGACCGGAAAGAAAACGTAACGGAAACTTTATCTATTATTTCGTTCCGGAGTGAAACCGAAATTTTTTTAATCGTTTTTCGGTTCACGAGAAAACTTCGCAATCCGGAACAACTGAGCTCATGCAACGTGAGCAGTTATGCATATCTCAGGGTACAGTATTAGCGCGTACCTCAGGCAAGAATTCTAAAGCAAAGATATGTTGAAATTGTTCGAAAAACGAAAGCAGTGGCAACCAGAGATGTTTATATTAACGTAAGCGGACTTTCGAGCGCCTGTCACGCAGGCCAAAGTGGAGAGGGCATTGTCGGCGCTGACGTTTGTTACAGCGAAAGCTGTTATGAGATCACAATAGCTGAGGCACCATAGACGTCCTGCGCCGCCGGTGTCCGTGACCGCTATCGCGTGATATAAGAAAAAACTAAGTGACAAACAAATTTCTAGGATCGGATGGGATTTTAACCCGCGTCCTCTGCGTGGCGGTCGGGTCTTCCACCAGAGTGCCACGCTGGTGCTTGTAACTCCTTCACAAAAACACTCTATACAGGCGTCATGTCAAGCAAGGAATCGCGTTAATATGTAATATAGCGTGGCAGAAGAGGAAAATAACACCCAGTCATCAGACAATGCTAATAGCGCAAAAAGTGTGTGCTTTAATGCTTCCCACCAGTGTTGCGGAGTTGCCCCACCAGAATTGGAATGACTCCGGAATCGTTCCACATTTTCGCGACCCCGGAATGAAATGGGGACAACGCTTGGAGGAATGGAATGAGAATGGAATTAAGCGCCTTTTGCACGGAATGGAATGGGAATAGAATTTCGTCTTTTTCCGAAAATGAAGCACGTTTTCTTCTACGTCCTGTTTTTCAAACTTCAAACATTAGTAAGTCAGAGCCTCGGAATTAACAATAAAGCAGTATTCTAAAAATGGCTTGGCTAATTACACGCACGGTACATTTATAGGCAACACGCCTACTACAAACCGAGGCATAAGTTAGTATACAAACAAATGCATTGTCCCAGCAGATACAGAAGGGAGAAAACAAATTGTTTCTGCGCGTTTGTTCTCATTGATATCCCTACACGAAAGTGGCGAATACTCTATGCACAGCGTGACCTTTATCTCACGAGCAGTTTATTACCTGACACACGTAAATAACCTTCGCGAAAAAGGAAGATATTGCATACCTGCCCACAGGCGAACACAGAAAGTTCTCCTCACCCCATCCATGCTTGCGAGGCGCGCCTCAGAAGCGTGAGTACTGACGAGCAGTGCGGCCCAGCGTTCCGTATTCGATGCAAAGGTACAAGGTGCCCGAGCGGTGCACTGTTCCAACTAATACCAGCAGATCCAGAGGGTTTTCTTCCCCATTAACCAAATCTAATTTTTCTCCATATTCCCGACCGCTCCAGAGGCTTGGCAAAACTGCTTAGCCTAGTTGAATACTACTTTTGTCAGCAAAAAATACGCTATGTCGTCATATTAGCATTACCACATTTAGGCTTAAACAATATTAAAACACCACCATTCCTTCAAAGACGCTGTTCATGAAAATACTGTAGGTAGCGGGAGAACTGCCCCTATGGGAATTAGTAGGGTGGTTGTACTGCACGACATATGTCACCAAGCTACTATCCCTCGACCTTGGTACCGTGTTTTGCGTACTTTTGCACTTCTTAGTGTATCTGATCACATCAGCTTTATGGGGCGTTCATTCTTAACTCGATAAAACTATCAAGATGCCTTTCCTACGCTGAAGAATTTCAGGAATGGAAATGAGCTGCCCGGCCATTCCCAGTGACCGAATGTGCTTTTTCCTTTGAGGAATTGAAAGGAATGGAATTGCGGCAAGTTCTAATTCCCCGGAATGGAATTGGAATGGAATAGAGGCGCCCATTCCGCAATACTGCTTCCCACCCACTGCAATGTGCCCAGCCATAATACTTCATCATCATCAGCCACAGCACAAAGTGCACATAATGCCTTACAGATGTGTAGCGGGTACCACGATTCTCCGAAGAATGACGAAAAATGGAATAGTGGGAACTTCGATACTTCAGAAAAATTACGATGATTTATCGCGTAGTGGGTAGCTTGCATGTGTGCCTGTATTAGTTGCCCCAAGAGACTCTACAATGGGCACTACAAAGTCCGCTCTTCCAGCTTTCGCTGTGGCTGTGCTGCATATTCCGCGCAGGCCTGGCTATCTTTCTATCAGAACAGCGGTCTCGTACATCAGAGAGTACACTCAATGACGTGCTGCTTCTGAGATCGTGCTCACTCCCTTGACATAAGACATTGAGTCCACTAAAAAATTCCTATTTGTCTTTTAAGAAAATAAATACTATGACTTTGAAAGTAGTACTGGTTTGTGCTAGTTGGTATGAATTCGTGGTACAGTTACTTCCAGGGGCGTAGCCAGACATTTTTTTCGGGGTGGGGGGGTTCAACCATACTTTATGTATGTTCGTGCGTGCGTTTGTATGTGTGCGTGTATATACACGCAAGCAAAATTGAAAAATTACGGGGGGGGGGGGGTTGAACCCCCCACTCTCTTGGCTACGCCCCTGGTTACTTCCGCTCCTCTGAAGAAGGTGTTTTAGCCTTGTCCCACTTTCTTAAGAGAAGGGCAAGTAACTACATCACAATTCCAATATTTTTTATGATTACCTTTATCTGAAATATTTGCATACAAAAAAAAACTGTGTTTTTTTCGATCCGGAACAGAAACGGAACGGAACTTTTTGCGATGGAACGGAACTAAAACCGAAACGAAAAACGTTTCGTTCCGACACCCTGAGTGTTAGTTGATGAAACATTACAGACTAACCGTTTTATGTAGTTAATGTGCCGCTTATTTTCATATTTGACTGAAACAATCACACGTAACTAATAACCTGATGTACATTTTCCCGTCCCTTAGTGAAGTACATAAGTGCTTAAAGAACACGTTTTAATTTCATACACCACCGGATATAGTCTCGCTGCAACACTGTGGAGTCATTTACTATATCGTCGTCGATATCCTTGCCTTTTTCTTCGTAATATCTGGCGCAGAAAGTAATGAGATCATATCCATAGAAAACAAGTATCGCCAACGCCGCACTGTCTTCTAGTATATAACAAATAACACCTGCGTGAATAAATAACAAAGCAAACATAATAAATTTGTTAAGATAAGTAGGTGAGGTACAGCCGTTGGCATAATTGCATCGCAGCCGGTTCTATGAGTCCCTCTTAATTAAACATGGACGGGAAGCGAGCACTCTCCACCGAGCCTGGCAACTGCGGTGTTTCACACGGGAATCGCGCGTAGCGTGCCTTTGATTCAAGGCAGGTGAGAATGGTGCGGCAAATATTGGATTTTAGGCGGGATCCGTAGGTTTTGATTAGAATCACAGGATCTCAAGGAAGCCGGAGGACCGAACAAACGACAGCCGAAAAGAGACGCAGGCTCCATGTTACGTGCGACATCGTGCCCTTTCACTCAAGTGACATAGATGTATAAACGGAGCTGCCATTCTTTACAAATGACCACTTTCGAAAGCCAGGTTATAATATGAGCTTATCCTCGGCAGTCACTGAGTCGCGCAGAAAGCATGACTGAGGAAACATACATTATACGTTGAACGAAGCTATAATCTTGCTACTTTAACATAGGACACCCTATAAAACTCCGAAAATTACCGTAGCGTTTTCCGGTAGTCTTGACATTTGAGGTTGATGACGAGACTTACATCAAGATCAATATTACATCTCCTCCATTACTTTTGCTTCGCTCTTCCGAATAGACTTCCTCACCAGTCGTCTATCAGGCCTTATTTCCAATATTTAGTATAACCTCCCTGCTTGCCCTCTTCCAGTGAGCATGCAGAGTGTTCTTTCTTCTTTAAACGACGTCTTACTCGTACACAGTGCAGACAATGACGAGAGCTCGCTGACGTAAAAACGAAACAATTGCGAGGCGTTCATTCCAGGAGCGAGATATGCGACTTGGCCACGCATGCTTTGAGGAGTCACTCCGTGGGGCGCCTCTACAAGAGGCGCACCATTTTACGAGGAGTAGAACGCGGCCCACTCGGCGCAACTGTGAATGCCAACTCCGGGCGCGCACTTTCGAGTGCCAGATTAGCAACGTCTCGACGAGCAGCCATGGTCCCCGGGGCACTTGTGTGTATGGCTGCGCTTGCTTCTTCTTCAGGCACGATGTGTAGCTCACGGCTTCTATGGGCTGTGCACACAAGGCCATCACTCGGCGAGTAGGGTGAGGAGGAGAGAACGCGTCTGCGCATCGTTTGCACAGTAAACCGTAGCAGCGCCATGCACGTCTGCAGCAGGCCGCAACGTCCCGCCGCGGCGAATCCAGGCAAGCGTATAACCCCGTACCAGCGGCAGAATGGATCTGCCAATTGAACCTCCCTCCCACATCGGGCTTCTCGGTGGCTGACGCGCAGTGGTCACCCGAAATTCCAGACCACATGTGTGCAGAGAGCGCCGCTGCGCGCCGTGAGTGCGCGCCGACCCCTTCACCGTTGACCGTGATTGAGTGTTGGAGAACGAGCACGAGGTATAGCGTCGTTCTTTCGCGGTACTTTCAACGTTCTCACGACGGTTCGCAGATCAAAGTTTAGTTGTGGTCCACCGCCGAGCTTGAAGCAGGCCGTGCGTACGTGTGTTGAAGCGTGGCTGTAGGTTACGCGGGCCAGAACTTGCGTGAAAAAAGGATTTTGAGTCGGACTTCAAGTTTGTCAGGGTAGAAATGAAAGCTTTGCGGATCAGGGCATCTTAATAAGGCCCAAAAAATTTTATACAGTTGAAACACACCTGCTGCCCGATATGGGCTGGGCCTGCAGTGGCGTAGCCAGGGGGGGGGGGGTCGCACCGGGCCCGTGCCCCCCCCCCCCCCGAAATTTTTTTTTCTGCAATGTGTTACAGAGCACGAAATGAATGACACTCGACCACACTTACCTGCCCGAACCCCACGTCAGATCAAGGGTGTGCCAACCCCCCCCCCCTCAAAAAAAAAAAAAAAAATTCGGCCTACGCACTGCTGGGCTGAACAAAACTCTATTCAGAGCCTGTAGATTGGCGGCTTGTCCTAGATCACCCGGGTGCTCGCGGTAAACTTTAGCCTTTCCACCGTTTCCCGGGCTGGCCGGATGGCCCAAACTTGGTCTTCTAATTCTGAGCTAGCCAGAGCGTCGCGCCAATGCTTCTTAAAGTGCTAGGTCAGTGTTTTATGATCAGAAAGCTTTATAGTGTGTGTGCATTTCCATAGGATATGTTCTATATATATATGCATATTCGTGTTGGCATAGGCTACAGCCAGCGTCAAACATCAACATTATTGCGAGGACGAGAGTATTAGGTCGAGCGTCGACTGTTGTATTGTGGCGAGCTGAAGAAAGAAGCAGAACAAGCGTGGCTGAAGCTTTACAAAACGGTAGTGTCTGGGGCCATTCTGGTCTCCATCTTATACTCTTACGTCGTACAGACGAAACTCGAGACTATACGACGTGAAAAGAAAAGAAACGTGGAAGAGTAGCGAAGGTGTGCTCGCATCTGCACTCACTTCTCCAAAGCGTGTCCTTCAGCGGGCTTTTAACATCGTGCATGACCATGAAAGTCGAGAAAGGAAGAACCGACGCTGATGTGCAAGACATTCCGGCCCCGATAATGGTTCATGCATGGCCTCGGACACGTGGCCAAAGCCAAGGCTACTGTACCCCTCTTACCCAATTTCTTTCTTGCGTCTACTCTAGCTGCATGTAGTTTCATTTTATTTTATGTTCCCGGCCACGACGAGTCCACTCTCTCTTCCGAACTCACTGCGGGGACAGTGTTGGACAGGTTTTCTTCCGTCCACCTGAGTCGCCCGGTTTGCCGCGTTTTCCCGGCCTTCCCCTCCGTTTGTGGGTTGGGCCGCGACAGGGGTCAGTCGATCTCGACCCCCTTTTTTTGGTTTGCATGACCGTGTCCAGGTGCGCGTCCTCGCAGACCACACAAGCCCGAAATTTACTTGTCCGATTTTTCTTTCCTTTTACGCCCTTCATTGTTGCCCTCCATTACTGGTTATAGCTCCTAATGTAACCGCCGAAAGCATGCTTTTCTTTTTTTCTTTTCTTTGCCTACAGTGCCCTTTCCGTCCATTACAACTAATGCATTTTTTCCCTCTTCACCTGTATGCGCTATGAACCTCGAGGAAAATCCGAGGAGTTTACATTAAAAAAGTTGAGCCAGTTCCACGTCGTGAAAACCGTCGGACAACGAGGCTTTAAGCGGGTAAGCGTGTGTGATTGGCTAGCGAGATCACGTGGTGTCGCAAATCCCGCCGTTAGATTTGAAACGTGCGATCTTAACACTTGATTCTGCAAGCGTTGGTGTTTAGCCCAGTAGTTATGGCACTTGCCTTGAGACCGTGACTTCCCGGGCTCAAAGCCTGCCTCGCCAAGGAAATTTATTTCTTTGTCCACTTCCCTCTTTGGTCACGTGACCTGCGTGACTACTAACACTATACTACTATATACCACTAGTACTACTACTACTACGACCACTAGTACTACTACTACCACATTACTACTGCTACTACAACGACGACGACAACGATGGCACAGGGTAGACTAAGACAGGTTCGCTGTTATATCATTAAAGGCAGCGCAAGCAACACGGACACGGAAGAGGAGCACAGTTGCACAGCAGTGTTGTTTGCGCTGCCTATAGTGATGCTATCTTACCAACTCGCCCAGCTAGACACCCTTCTGAAGTTTGCCGTAACACAAACGAAAACAGAGCACACGTTGTTCCGCGTTCGGTGCGAACAGCCGACGTAGTTCACGTTTCATCGCGAATAGTCCTGCCTGATACGACTTCAACTTGTGGTTATACGCATCGATCTGCAGCTGAACGGTTCGACTCAATAAAGCTGCGTGTGATAAAAACAGTTTAGGTTGGGCAAGGACGTTTAGGGTACAGGTGTAATGAATTAAAAAATCCGGGGAGGCAATCCGTGTCTATTTCATTCCGTGCGTGTTTCATTCTCAGCTGTGAAGATGTCTTTATATCTACATGTGACAGAGTTGATATCGACGAATAGAAGATAAGTCACTGCATACAGCACGGAGGGTACGATGAGCCAAAGGGCCTTGTTCTTAGTTACGTATCTTTCTCTCTCTATTTCTCCTCTCTGTTCATTCCTCTTTCCCCTCAATACGGTTGAAGTGTCCAGCATGAATGACACAGCGCACTTTTACTCTTTGCATGAGTCTATCTGTCCTCCTGGTTGACCTTAATTCAACATCCTTGCCGCAGTATATTACAGCTGAAGATATTCATCAATCAAAACTCTTCAACGGGACAGCTTTGTGAGACGGTCTCCAATGCATATGATTTGATCGCACGCATTACCACTTTGTTCAAGACAATATGTATAGCCCGTACCATTCCCCACTTATGAACACCGAAACACTCAGTTTTATAAAAGCTCCCAGGTGTCAGCGGCCATGTCGTTGGTTTAGTGGTAGCACTTATCCTGTCGGGTTTTTTTTTTTCTTTCACGCCTGAAGGTGCATTCTGGGCGCTCTGTCAAAATGTATGACCACGAGCAAGCAAACTGCAGGGAAGAAACCAGTGGACGACAACAACGCTCTCGTCTTTTACGCTCACTTGCCTTTTTTTTTTTTCTCTCTTTCCTTTTACGAAGGAGGAGACTTGCGCAAAGAAACAGCGTCCACGGCTTAAGTAGCGGCGTCAAGTGAGTTGATCGCCAAGCGTGCTCACATTGTGCGGCGCCTAAGCCTCGCATGCGTGTCGTCCGCAGAATGTGCGGCGCCGCGTCCATGAATATTTCATACGGGCCCTCTCATAAATCCACTGACGCGCGAAAACACAGCTGAGATGGCGCCGGTCTCTTCTCCCTTCTCTCGGGTCTCCATTCTTCCTATCCTTTATTTATTTTTTTGCTCCTTTTTATCGTCGCTCTCAACACCGCGGTTATATTGCCCGTGCATGTACTTGGTGCACCCCAGGTCCAACGCGTGTGGTCCGGAACCATTGTTGCGGTTTTGCGAGCGGACAAGGTTGTGGATTCCTATAGGGTCCATCGTGTATACGTATTCTGCCGTGGGCCCCAGTACTTCGAGAAAGTGGAGAGCCGGTCAGGTACTGAGCTCGCTGTATAAAGAGCACAAAACATCTAAGAATGTAGTGAGGGGTTCGAAGAGCTCGGGAGCTGTGCTACCGTAAGGCGTAAGAAGTTCGATACGAAGTTTGGTAAACAGGGCTCTCATATATTGTTACTATGCATACTTCACGCATAATCCTTGTTATTGATCCCCTTCGTTTACACATTTTTTTCTATTCTATTGGCCTGTGCAGAAGAAAGAATACGTCTACAGTATTCAAATGGACGAAAAAATGTGGCACGAAGCTTATGCAAGCAGTATCGTTCTCAGGCTGAATTAAGCTGCGCACTTTGCCGCTTTCCTCTTTTTGAACGAAGTTTGAACAAAGTTATGGTAATGCGAACAATGGTTGAATCCCGCATTCAGATACTCGGGTGGTTTTAGGACCGCCGTGATGATTGCGTTCCTGTATCTAGGAATCCGTTGACCCTCGCGTAAGCTTAAGCGGTGTATTTTTGAGCTCTTTCACCCGTGTAGTTAAGTGTATCTATTTACTTCATCACAAATATTTATTTGAAAGCTCACAGCCCAAGAATGTCTTATTTTCAAGGTCTATATGACATCGTGTGCTCTCACTGCCTGTACACATTTCCTCTGTAGTTAAACGATCGAAAATATTTAAACCAGCCACTTTGCAAGTCCATGGGGAGCAAGAGACTGAAGAAACCTCAACTGGTGGCAACCTCGGATCGCACTGTCGCGCAGAGGGAATATGGGAAAAGCAGGGGAGTCTGCGGTACTTTGTCCAGTCCGCTACCCTATGTGCACTTGTGAAGGGGAATGGGGGAGTATGAGAGAGGGGGGAAAGAGGTATAGAGGGAGAAGAGTGAGTGGGTCTCGGTGATTCAGAAGCATAGCGCAATCTAGCTGTGCAGTCGGCCACTTACGTCACGCTCCTTCGAGCTTAAAACTTGAAAAGCCGTAAAAACTGTGAAATGACTGCAGCCCGACCTGTCTAATTCGCTGACTGGTCGCTGCATAAATATTCGCCTAAGGGAGCACCAGTCATCTTTAAAGGGCGGGCCGCTAACGCATTTGGCCTTACACTGTGCAAAGTGTGGTTGCGAGGCGCGCTTTTCAAATACAATCATTGTGTTTAAGCACCATGATCGCACCGCACGAGAGATTGCGGAGGCATTTCACATCAACATTAGGCAATCATCATGTATCAGCCTCCCGTCAGTGACAATTTTCGAAAAAGAAGTGTCACTGCTAAAGCGGATAATGAACACATGAGATACGGTACGATGACATCGATTTGAAACTACGACGGTGCGCATGGGCAGAGGGTGACTACTTTGATATATATATATGTTCCTTTTCTGAATAAAACCTTCAGTTGATAGTAGCGCTTGTGGTGTACCCTTCTTTTCTGTGTCCGTGTGTCAGTGTGCGCTAAAATAAGTTACGATGTCTAATTCATTCGACAAGTGTTCCCTGCCTGTCATCGCCGTGCTTATTATTCGTGCTTCGTACCTTCTGGGAGCAACCAGGAACAACGGAACTGTATAATGCACGACGTGATACATGCATCAGTAGATATGAAATAAAGCCGGCTCCTTTTTTTTTTTTTGATACCCACCGCCTCCGAAGTTAGAACCGCACATTAGTATTCAAAACAGTAATTTGCTTCCAAGGCCGAATTTCCGCGTGGGTAGTTTCGAGCCGCGTAGCGGTACAATGTGGCAAGGTGCCGACGTTGAGCCCAAGTGGCGATGCGTCCTTGCCTCCCTGTCACACACGTGGACGAGGGGATATGTATGCGTATACCAAGGAACCACCCGGTGGCTATGGACACCCGCGTGCTGGCAAGCGTAGTGGCTTCACTCGCGAGTTTCTCGCATTGTGCCATTAAACATCAAGGTATATAGCGGCGTCGTTTCTGTATACCACTCCCGCGGCTTAGTCATATACCTTTCGCGGATAAGCTACGCGGCGCATCTCCCTGCCGTAATGGAAGCGAGCCCCGTCCTTCGCCTCGGAAGATGAGCGCGTCTGCGCGTTCACTGCATGAACAAACAGTCAGCCACATTGCCGCTGGTGGTTGGTTGCCGTCGACATATAAAACGCGAGGGGGTCTTGTCAGCTTCGTCAGGTTGGGGCCCCGCGGAGGAGACCTCCCTTTCACAACCGTGTGCTTTTTCGCCGTGAGCGCTTGTCTCTGACGCGCCGTTGCAAGTCTGACGGGCCGACTCCTCGCCGTGGCGCGCATAACAACTAGACGACAGGACGGACTGACGCAACGATGCCTTTGCACGTTCTTCGTGGCCAGCGACAATTACTACCTTAAGAGCCACTGAAACAAATCAGACTTCGTGCTAGAAATGAGTGACGTTCGTTAGCAATAGCAACCTGAAGCGAAAGGTCTGCAGTGCCTTGTCCTATCGCAACCAAAGTACTAAGGAAAAGCTAACGTCACTTCTCCAGCAATGGGCTGCTTGACTATTGAGCATCATGAACAAGACATGTAAACCATGCAGTGAACACGCTCTCATTGACACGTTCGCTTTAACTGACGTTTAATCCCCACGTGGGAGCAGCCGGGTAGCGCGGGGCAACCTCCGCGTCTGCACTGGACTCTAATATTTTTACTCTCTCTCTCTTGTGCGTGCAGGCTAATTGAGACAAGTGTATTCTCTTCTATAGGCACATGTACTAAACCTCTACTTGACAATGTCTGTGTGGTCAGTATAGGACATGCATATACGCTAAGCACGGGTTACGCGCGCAGTTGTTACGCTATAGGTCAATGAAGAAACATTGACCGCCCAGAGTCCAGAAAAGGCAGATATGTATTTCGACCCCATAGGCTAAAGTTAAAAAATCCCCAGGTGGTCAAAATTATTGCGCAGTCTCGCGCTACGCCATGCCTCGTCATCAGATACTGTATTGGGCACGAAAATCTCTGGAATAAAAAAAAAAAACAAGAAAGAAAACGCACATGCAGAAAATCAGACTGCATGCAATGCTTTCTTGATGCCTCGAATAATAAATTACCAGAATATGCGTCATGTTGTTTCTACTTGCACAAGCTGCTTGTTGTAGAGAAGAATTGAATTATGAAAGTAAGTGAAATTTCGAGCGTATTCGACGAAAACTTATCATGTTTAGTGTAATTCTTTGTCGGTGTGTCACTTCGAAATGCGGACAAGGGGCAACATGCTGTTTTAGAACGAGCACAGGCAGCCAGCTACACAGACCAACTTCGCCGCTTTCGCCGGCCGAGGAGTCACCCATGGCAGAAAAGCCCGATCTGTCTTGCGTATATAGAAAAACCGAGGGGAAGATAGAAAAGCAAGCGTCTGGACGCTTGTCAGCTTAGGCAACTCGCCAGCGTGCATCACTCCATGGACGTTTCCAGCAGTTGCGAAGGCGGCCCGAACCGTGTGCGGTCCTTCGTTGGCTTTTGAGAGACGCGAGAGAAGAGACAGTGCTTCGTTCCGCCGTCGCGCACATCCGCTGGCATTCATCCCTCTTTTTTATTGCGCCATCTCCCGGTATTTTTTCTTGCGTTGTTTCCTTTTGCGTGGTCAACCTCCTTCCTTTGCGTGTGCGCTCTCAGCAACATGCATCGCTGATACTGATGTCGGCAGCTGCTTATGATGTAATAGATTCGCAACCGCGTAGCAAGCGCTTTGATTGGAGAGAGAGGAAAAAAAAAGAAGGAGCTGCGGTCGGTGTGAAAGCCAACGCGCGACCACGGCCGCGCACATCTGACGGCCGTCCCTAATGTCGAGGAAGGGACCACACCTGTGTGTTGTAGTCCAGGGGATGGCGGGGCGGCACGGTGCGGTTGGGTGTCAATGATGCTTTCACTTTTCGCCATTCCTTTCAGCGATCGTCCTTTTTTTTTTTTTTTCGTGTTCTATTACAGCTATGACACCGGACATGTACGTCACGCGTAGCGCGACGTGATGAAAGTCGAACAGTACGTGAATGGACTTCGTGGATGACACTGTCAATCATGGCAGCGCTATCCTTTGTCGAAGCCCCTCCGTATATACGCTCTAATACGAATAATGCAGTTCGAAAGATAAGGGTGGTCGCTCACCGTACCTGCGTGGGAACAGAGGCAGTCGATTACCCGCAAACTAAAGAAAAACTTTCAGTGTTTCTAAGCACTATACGTGAAAACGTGCCACTAATTAGGTTAGGCTATGCAGAACTTGTGTAGCGGTAGTAACAAGGCGTTGAACTGGGCTAGTTGGTATATCGTAAAACGGTTTTTTTCGTATAGCTGTTCTTGAATTTCACATCCATGCTACATCGCGAGAGCTGAAGTGCGTAAAATGCCGAAACACCGGAAATACCGAAAATTGGTCACTTTGCTTGCGCTGTCGTCATCAACGCAATAATAGGCTTTCGTAAAAGCAGTAGCGTAACCAGAATTTTTTTTTCTGGGGGAGGGGGGGTCATTCATACTTTGTGTATGTTCGTGCGAGCGTTTGTATGTGTGGGTGTATATACACATGCAAAATTGAAAATTTTCGGGGGGGGGGGGGGGAGAGTTAGAGTTCGACCCCTGGCCACGCCACGACGTAAAAGAAATAGACATACGGGAAGAATTCGTCTTTGTTCCCTTTGCTAACTGACTTTTTCCCACATCAGACAAGATGGTGCTGAACCTCTCTTTATTATTTTCACTAAACGACAGAGTTCCCAGTGAATTCATGGCGGACAGGTAAAGTGACCTTTGCGGGAGATTAAGGCGTCTAGTTATTGGTTTGTACTGCCTATGTTTTTGAAAAGGCTTGGCAAGAGGGTATGCATCTTCATGCATACTACATATACAAGGTCATGAAGTTATCGTGCTCTTACATGCAAAAGAAGCGCGGGCCGCTTTGAGAACAGTATCGATTAAAACAAAGCGCAGGTTGTAGCTTGGCATCCAATTATGTACGCAGACGGAGCTGTGATGTAAAAATGCGCCTTCCTCTTTGTAACTCAGGGCTGTTCCAGGAACAATAATTTGGTCGTTCAAAAAAAAGCTTCAGGATGACAATCTGCTCAATGTAATAAGTCGCCTATAGTATCATTTACCAAATATCACGAGAAATGCACTTGAAACGCATCCTTTTCTTCACTAAACAAACCGATGGCTGTGTTATTTCAACTTATTTGCCACATACCTCGCCGGGAGTAACATGTTCTTCGTTGGCATACTGAAAAAAAAAACAACAAAAAAAACAAAAACATGAGAAACCCACTAAAGCTCTGATGACTGTCCACACCTTTCCGTCGTTAGGAGGCCAACGAACTTCGTTTTGGCGCGCTTCGCGGGAACGCACACAGGGGAAAACCTCCTTTTTTTAACCCTCCTTTATTTCAGTGTGCCCCCTCCGGTCCTCCTGAAAGCCAAGCCCATGCGAGAAGCGCCTTATGTAAAGCAGTTGGCCTCTTTCTTCCTCTTTCCTCCCTATTTTCGAAGCCACGAGAAGGACCTTCCGGATATAGTTTATTTTCGGGAGGGAAGCGAAAAAGAAAGGGCAGTGGAGAATGAGGGCAGGTAGTAGGGAAAAGGCTTCGTCCGTTGAATTCTCCTGGTCCGTCCGGCACGCTGCACGTGTTGAAGGAAGCGCGCCTCCGAAGTTGCGGCCACGGGTGTACAGCCGGTGCGAGTGGGTTGGTTCCGGGTAATCAAAAGTGAGAGCGGGCGCGGAAAATGGGACCGAAAGGATGGGAAGGCACCGTACGGAGAGAAAGCGCGTCATAAAAAGAACGAAGCAAGCAAAACAATCTCGCTGGATGCGAAGGTGCGATGCGTGTCAAGCTTTTGACGGTTGGGGCCGGCTCGCAGAGTGACGGGAACCTCCCCTTTTTCAGGTTTGAGGAATAGCTTCCCTTTGACGCCGCAGCTTCGTGAGAGGAAACAGCGAGGAGAGAAAAAGGGGGGGAACGCGCAACCCTTTTGTGCTGCTCGACGTTGCGTGGACGGGCCGGGAGACGGCCGCGTGATTAATGGCGCGCTCTGGCTGCATGCCGTGCCACTTGCGCGTCATGGCCGGCCGGTCGGCCTGCGGAGCGGTGCGCGTCAAGTCAACCACCGCGAGGCTATTGTGAGCGTTGCGAGAGTTACGTAAGGAAAGCACAGAGTTCCTGCGACGGCTGCCTATTCTCCGTGATCACGCGCGCTAGCGTTCTGCGTCGTATTCGGCGGAGCGCCGCGACACGTCAAGAAAATGTCAGGAATTCACGCCGAGCCCTCATTCCGTTTGCCTTGCATGTTCCTCTCTCGCTTCTATGTCTGCTGTTCGTTAAGAGTGAGGGAAACCTGCTGAATGGGGCATACGGTGCAAACACCACTGCACGTTTGGCATATTGTAACATATGCAAATGCGAACTGCCGTATGGTGAAACATTCAGTCCGGCACTTACCAACGGTGTTTTGAACAAGGAATATGGGGCAGCAGCCAACGTTCTGACGAGTGGACTGGTACGCTGTCTTGTGAACACGTTGGGTATACAACGACGTTTGTTGTTCTGACGGCTGTTTATCGCGTGAAGCTGTTTTTCTGCGACCTACTGTTTATAGGTGTAGAGCACATGCAGGCAAAGTGCTCGCCATATCCATCCGCGAGCCGATACTGGTCTTATTCACCGGCATCAGCCGAATGGCAATACGGTAAGCACGTACTCATCAGATCTGGCATAATAGTATGCGAGGAACTGGGCTCAATCAGTTCGCGAGAGAAATAAAATTTCGGATCGACTAGTTGTCCAATCAAATAGCACGGCAATGCGCCACTGACACATCGCACATGAGCACTTGCAGTGTAATGGGATGTCAGAGTGGTACGATGAGCCGTATTCGAAGAAAACTAAGAAAGCGTAGTATATGAAAAGAAGGAACGAAACAGGAAGGAGGGGAAGGTAGGGACGTTAACTTGTTGCCGGTGTGATAACCTGCACTGGGGAAAGTGATAAGCGAGTTTCAAAGTTAGAAGAGTAAAGAAAGAGAGATATGGAGCACACACACAACGTGGCAGTCAGTAAGACTAATGCGGTGTACGACATCACTATTAGTCTACAGCCGCTCGCGCAAGTCTATTGTCATTAAACATCTTAACAGCGCATTGTTGTGTTCATCTGCGACGACCTTTCAAGACGACATTCCAGAATGGTTGCTACCGACAGTGGTCTGTGGTCCAGGCATGCAATGAGCGATTACAAGAGCTCGTCTCTGCACAGTGTAGCGAGGACAGCTGCAGAAGATGTGCCGCGAGATCTGCTCGCTACCACATTCATCACGAAGTGCACTGTCGCCCATTCCAATGTGAGAAGAAAATGACTTCGTGAAAGCTACACAGCAGAGTGGCCTCCCTTCGGCGGAGTCCAGGTGGCATCCGAAAGCGTGCAAACGTGGCAAAGTGTTCAGGTGGCGTTGCCGATTGTTTTGGCTACTTGCATGCATTCCATGTAGAGTGCATAATATCTTGTGCAATCACTTGAACTTTGCTAGCAGCATCAGACATTGGTTGGGACATAATTTCCTCCTTGACGGCTTGAAAAGCCGACCGAACAGCATTAACGGCGTGCCCTTTGCCTCTTGGCAGCCACTGAAACATGGCAGCCACTGAAATGCCAAGTGCTGCATTTTCTCACACAATGTATGGATAAGGTATCTCATATCGAATAGCAACCTTGCCTAGGGCTTAAGATAAAGAATGGCTGCCATTGAGTCACTGAATGTCGACCACCGTTCAGGTTGCTCATGAGTGACCATACAAGGTGCAGTGCGAGGAGCTGCAAATTTTGCAGCCGTCGATGTCGTTGGGTTGTCCGTCTCGAAGCCGTTGGTAATATCTCTCGCTAGGACAGCCGCTGCTCCGGACGAACAATGGAGAGTTCTTGTGCCACTAGCATAAATATGTACGTGAAAACATACATATATGAAAAGATATGTGAATTAAAGGCGACCGTACAATTTGAGTACTTTGTCTAACTGCTGCAGATGGTTCGACGAAGGGAATTTTTTTAATCTGGTTCCACCATTAAGCGATTTTCAAGTTATTTAGGTCGAAATAATTCTTGTTTACATGGCTAATTTCCGCAGCACATGGGTTTTTCTGGTATAGTATCGTGCATACTTATTGTTTTAATCAGTCAAACATAAATAATGCTGGTCTCTTGCTGCGCCACATCGAAAAAAACCTAACTCATTTTGTCATGGTCGAATGCCGAATGACTGTTCTATGAAACGGGGGATCCGCATTTTCGTTTTTCCTAGCCGTATGCCACGTTCACGTGCACCTGAGTTTCCCGCGCTTCGCCACTTCATTCGACAGTCGTTTTCCGTCACACTGTTCGTATAGTGCAGTCTTCATTGTCCTTATTTTCCCGCTTGCGCCTTTGCTTAAGTCACTTCGTGCGCCCTTTTAGGAGGCACCACGTCCCTGCTTACTGCTATCCTTTCGTTTCTGGCTTCCCTCTCCCTTCAACATTCCCTTTCTATGCGGCCGCACCCTTAACGACATCAAAACCATCTGCAGGAGGACAACTGCGCGTTGCCGCACGTTCGCAGGGGTTGCACGATCTTCAGCGTCTGTGGCCGGCTGCAGCCGTTTGTGCGACTTTTCAGCGAAAGGTCCCGGAATCTCGGATCGTGGGATTGGGTGTGTCCCTCTGCGTTTATGATATCTCAGATTCGCTCGTTTCATCGTGGCATTTGCCACAAAGAACGTTCCCACATACAAGGAGAGCGTCCGAAGTGTAGGCAGATTCCTGCGGTCATCGTGGGATCTTAGGAGCCTCCATGGATTGTTTTCCCGGATGGAAGAAGTGGCGGAGTGCGCTTTCGACAAACGCAATGCCCAAAGACGAATACGTTTTCACGGACACTGGACCTTCAAGAGATGTTATATTCTACTCTTTAAGTATATGTCTTTTTGCGTGCAGGTTTTTTCATCTGGGGGAGAATTAACTAAGCGCCTTTTTCGTTAGTGATCTTTGCCATTGGCCAACTTGCTTCGCTTATATTTTCAGTGTCAGGATTGGATTACGAACATTTCTAACACAACATGTTTTTGGGAATTCAAGCCCTGGAACTGCACATTTCTTTTTATTATTACTGCTGTTCTGAGCTATAGGGAAGGCTGGTGAAAAAAGATCTTAATATCAAGTTCTGTTGTTTTATATGCCAATACTGCAATATGATTGGCGACTACGTATTAATTTTGACCCCCTGGGGCTAGCTCAGTAGAAATATGCGAACGTTTTAGCGTTAGCCCCTATCGAAGAAGAACGGAGAGTGTTACAACGATAATGCAAAAATTGAGTTGAGGAGCACTGTCTATGCGGCAAAGAAAACTAAGGTTAAAGCTATTTTTTGATATACTCAACAACGTTAAAGCTTTTTTTCTAATATACTCAATGATAAAGTTGGTCTTAATAAAGGAGTTTACCTTGAGAACATTTTATATACCCCAGCGCAATGATCATATCTTAATTATGATATAATGGGAAATGAAAGTGGACATGAAACCAACTTGCCGTCGGTGAATACCGAACCCACAACCTTCGCCAAGCGCTTTACGCCAGTTGTTTTATATGGCAATGGTAAGTTCCCCGTCCCTTTTCTTAAACATTTCTGTACTTGTGACCCAGGCAGTGCTAGCCGGCGCTACTCGTTGCCATGGCGACGAATGTGGAGTGTGTGAAAACATTTATCAAAGTAATAAGAAATAGCAGGATCGTTCCACGGGCGTTTATTTATGCCCAACTGCGTCAGATTGCACATGAGGATTCGGGAGCATCCAGTTGACCGCGCACCAGGCTCTCGCGTGCTATATTTAAAGGCACTAAACCTAATAATAATAATGGTAGGGGCTTAACGTCCTAAAACCAGAATATGATTATGAGCGACGCCGTAGTGGAGGGCTCCAGAAATTTCAACCACCCGGGGTTTTCTAACGTGCACCTAAATCTAAGTACACGGGCCTCAAGCAATGGCGCCTGCATCGAAAATGCGGCGGCCGCTACCTTCGGGTCAGCAGTCGGGCATCATGCACACTAGACCACCGTTGCTGCTGGGTCGAGACCAGTGTTGCGGAATGGGCGCCTCCATTCCATTCCAATTCCATTCCGGGGAATTAGAACTTGCCACGATTCCATTCCTTTCAATTCCTCGGAATGAAATAAACTTAGCCCATTCCCGCTCCGGGAATGGCCGGTCAGCTCAATTCAATCCTGTAATTCCTCAATGTAGGAAAGGCACCTTGGTAGTTTTATCGAGTTAAGAATGAACATAAAGCTGATGTCATCAGATGCAAGAGCTGGAAAAGCACGCAAAACACATTACCAAGGTCAAGTGATAGTGGTGACATATCTCCGGCAGTACAACCACCCTACTAATTCCCATAGGGGCAGTTCTCCCGCTACCTATAGCATTTGCATGGTCAGCAAGTTTGAACGAATGGTGATATTAACATTTTTTAAACTTAAATGTGTGAATAATGACGACATAGCGTACTTTTCTGTTGACAAAAGTAGTGTTCAAGAAGTTTTGTCATGCGTCTGGAGCGCCTAGACAGGGGCACAGCATTGCGAGAGGGGGGGAGGGGTATGAGGTGAGACGGCGGGCAATCTGGTATACGAAAGCCTGCAGTGAACACAAGCATTGCGCCAGCGTCAATATGCATCACAACTTAGAGAAGCGCTTTTTAGAATATGCGTCCGAGTTGCCAACGGCGACAGAAGTAAAAACAATGAAGTGAAGGGTGGGGAGTCAGAAGGCACTTGAGGCGCCACCGAGTGAGTGGATGAAACAACTTTATTGGGTCCAAAAAAAAAATCACAAGGTGTAAGGGGGGGGGGTATACCGCCGCCGTAGTTCCGGCCGACGGATACCAACGGCACAGAGCCGCGCTTACGCGAAGAACAGAGACAAGCTTCGGAGCAACACAGTCTATATAAGGACAGAATTGTGGTAGGCGCGTTGCTTATAAATGTATGGTGCTTGTAATCAGCCAAGCCATTTTGAAAATACTGCTTTAGCGTTAAATTCGAGGCTCTGACTTACTGATGTTCGAAGTTTGAAAAACAGCGCGTAGACGAAAACATACTCTATTTTCGGAAAAAGACCTAATTACATTTCCATTCCCTTCCTCCAAGCGTTGTCCCCATTCCATTCCCATTCCATTCTGGGGTCGCGAAAAAGTGGAATGATTCTGGAGTCATTCCTATTCCGGAGTGGCAACTCCGCAACACTGGTCGAGACCTCGCTGGTGCCATAACACTTCAGTGAGCGGATTGAGTGGCGTGATGAAAAAAACGACCGGAGGTCGAAATAGGATGCGGAAGCCAGATAAGAGATTTCGTAGTAAGGTAGGGCTTATAACACGTGTTCAGATAACGTCACGATTTCCTATGCACCTAGAGAGAAGGAACCAGGATGCTTCTCTTTATGGCACGTGTTGTAAGCACGCGCATTGGTAACTGTAGCTACGCAGGACGCGGATTCGCTGCAATGAGGTTCCTGGATATCTTAAGGGACATGTAGGTCTCCCTTCCCGGTTGCGGCGTCTTTTATCACCGTCGACCGATTGGACGCCATGACCGACGTCTGTGACGTCCCATATTTGTATGGGCCCGAGATATTAGCCGAATACTCTCACTGCGTAAGGCATCATTTGTATTTATTACTTATGTGCACAATTTTGGCTAATAGCTGCGAGCAGAAGAGGGCGCACAAACTGAACTCTTCATACGTCGTAGGAGAACGCCGATAACGTAAGAAGTACGACATTGCGCTAATGATAAGGGTTAGCGACAAAACAAACGCACATGAGCTTCAGAAGAGCTTGGTTAGGGGCTAGTTGGAGCATACTGTAGAAAGATTTTTAGCGTTGTAAAGTTGAGGACAAGAAAAACATGGACAACACAGACGAAGCTGAAGCTGAAGAAAAATTATATATACACACAAATATATATATATATATATATATATATATATATATATATATATATATATATATATATATATATATATATATATATACATATATATATATATATACATACATATATATATATATCTATATATATATATATATATATATATATATATATATATATATATATATATATATATATATATATATATATATATATATATATATATATATATATATATATATATATTCAGAGGGAAAGTTCAGAAACTGAAAACAAGCGTTATCTGAATGAAGGGGACATCACTTTTTCAATATAAAATATGTAGCTTCACAAGTACACATTTATATCATTTGTCGAAGAATCTGACATTGTGCGTTCTTCAGGACTGTTGGCCTGATGTGGTGGCTTAAAACACAAACAACCAAACAAGGAAATATGCGTCGGAATCGATCAGCCAATCATTCACCGAATTAATACCGCACATCACGTCCTTTTCGAACGAATACTAAGGTGCATACAAATTTCTTTTTCTTTCGTGATGATTCCTGAATAACGATGTTACACACGTCTGACGCAGCAGTGTGGAACGAACGGAGACGCAAAAGAGCTCGTGTCACACAAGATCCAAGGGCGAAAATGACACACTTAGCAGCGTTTTTGTGGTTGAGTGATAGGTTGTATCTGCAGGTGTAACATACGTGCAAGATCTCTATGTTAGATATACTGCGTCCGCCACGGACGTTATCAAATGCACAGGGTATAATAATCGCAACATCTCTCAGGGTCTACGGGCAACTCGGATATGCAGCTACACAGATGATATGCGCTGCGCAGAGGGCCCTGTGCCAAGATTAGCAACTCGCACTCGATGCGTCATACTTCTGTTCCTTATCGTCACGTCTTTGCTCATGGCAAACTTCCCTGGAAAGGGATGTCACTTTCTTACTGAAAGCAGTGCAATGTATCTCATTTCACTTAGCTCCTACCACTAGCACGACCCGCCACGGTGTTCTTACTTGTGGTGCTCGACCGCTCACCCGAATGTCGCGGGATCGAATTCCGGCCGCCGCGGGCGCGTTTCCGATGGAGGCGGAAATGCTCGAGGCCCGCGTACTTAGATTTAAGGTGCACGTTAAAGAACCCCAGGTGGTCGAAATTTCCGGATCCCTACACTACGGCGTCCCTCTTGATCATATCGTGGTTTTGGGACGTTAAACTCCACAAATTATTATTATTACCACTTGCACAATAGAACAATGGTGTAAGACAGTGACATCGTACAAGGCGACTGAATCACGACAACCTCATCACTTCAAACCAGTCTTTCTCACCCTGTGGACGTGCAGAATAATAATAATAATAATAATAATAATAATAATAATAATAATAATAATAATAATAATAATAATAATAATAATAATAATAATAATAATAATAATAATAATAATAATAATAATAATTAAAGTACTGGATGAGAGGTGGTGGGTGTGCGTCTTGTTAACGGGACATGGGGACTGCAAGGACAATAAGTTTTGAAAGCCACGGCTTCAGGTGGCGAAGGACGTTAACCAACAGGTTTCTAGTCAGCGGCCTGACGGATTCCTGTCTGGTCGTTAAAATTGTGTTGTTGCTGTGGGCGGCGTCTACTGTTGTTATTCACTGGACCAAGAGTATACTTGTGGCCTATATTCAAGTGTCCTGCGCGTCGATACTGGCTTTTCTATAAGCTAAATTGCACTCATGCATACCTTCTTTTTGTGTGTGTTTTTATCCCTCTTTCTCTTTGCTCACGTGTCTTCTGAGCTAATATTCTGCTGAACCCTTCACACCAGCGCATGGTAGCCAGCCGATCTTTGCTATAACCTCTTTGCATCTTCCACTCTTCCTCCTCCTAAGGAAGCAATGTTGATGTACGACTTACGAAGAGTTTGGTGTGAAAAGTGATGCAGCATGAATTGTTTCACCACTGTCATGGAAATGGGTCTGAGTCATAGTTTGAAGGGACACTGAAGAGCAAAACAATTTTTCTCATATTAGTAAACTACTCTTCCACAATACAAAAGAACACCACGCTTGCTGCGAGATTACGCTTTGTAATCGAGAAATCGCGCAAGAAGAAAATGTGAGTGGCGACGCCACCTTGAAGTTTCCGCACCATTCGCCGTGACGTCACATATTTTGACGACGCCTACTAGGGCCTACATAGTTCCTAAACGATAAAAATGAAGTACACTGCCCTCTGAGGGGGCCATGTACTTGACATACCAAGATTGAGGAAATTTTTTTGAGCCAATGGCCCCAAAATACGATAAGCACACTTTGAAATCCGTGACTTCACGTGTGGAGATTTTGGCGCGAAATTTAAAAATGAGACTTTGAACCTCATTTTCTCCTTTTTTAATACACCTATGGTGATGAAATTAACGACGTTGTAGTTCTCCAAAGTACAATTTATCAATCTCAACCGATTCATTGTTTCTCTTTAGTGTCCCCTTAAAGCGGCGTGTGGCCTAAACCTTATAGACTGTCATGGGAATACCGTGTCAGCTGTGCACCTCATCCCATGAAACTTCGAATCCCGTGTCATATGTGCTATACAAAGGGAGTGTGCGAACAAAAAACTATGTACCACATACCTGGAGTGCCAATATGTGTCTTTTTTTTAGTTATACGATTTGTCAAACTGTGATTATATGAAGAGTAAAAGGGTTTAGACGTTCGGGCCACTTCAGTGCTGGCGGACGTATACGTGGCACCCCTTAGTCTTTTTTTTAAAGATGATAGTCTTTCTTGGGGAACTTAAACGCAGAAATTTTGGTCTGTCTTTCTGTCTGTCTGTCTTTTTGTTTGTCGGCACGTCCCTCGATTCAGCCACTCGGCCAAAGTTGAACCACTTGCCCAAGGGCCAGCCGTCTTGAACTGGTACGGCTGTTCATACTTGTGAACGTTGTCGATCAAAAAGTAAATATCATGCATATCTAAGGTGCAACATCACTAGGTAAGTATTAGGTGGCGTGTTCCTGTAATAGAAAATGCATACATACGTAATTTTAAGGACCCTAGTTTCTTAAGCTGCGCTGAAAATGCATAAGAATGGAAGCTTGAGCGAGTTGGTATGCGTTCATCTTTGTTGAAACAGCGCTCACTAGACGACGACGAAGTAAAAGAAGGCACAGGACAGGCGCTGCCTGTCCTGTGCCTTTTTTTACTTCGTCGTCGTCTAGTGAGCGCTGTTTCAACAAAGCTGAAAATGCGACTGCGCTGAAATTTGCCTTCCTCCGTGCCCTTCGCACGAGCTCATTGTTGTGTTTCGGTTTCGGTTCTGTATTGCACTGTACGAATGCCATGGGTTGGTGTTGAAAAACTTTAGCTTTGAGAAGGCCAGGAAGGTGAAAAAAAATATTTAAAAAATGAAAAAGCAGCGTTGTGGGCGGCCTTCAGGCTGCCGGTTGTGGGCGCCGCTCTGGCGTTCCTGTTTTACCCAGGCGACGTGTAAATAAAAGAGTGTGTGGAGAGTACTCGTTGAGTGCGGACGTTTCTCTGCTTCACCGCTTCGCGCCAAACCGCGTTTTCGGTCTGGCTGGCGTCCCCGCCGGTCGCGTTGGTTACCGCCGGTTTTCACCTGCTGCTGCGCCGGGACTACCAGCACGCAACACAGCACTCATGTTTCCCGACGTATTGCCAGATGGCGTCCATATCTCACACAGCGCCTCTTCTATCGTCTTTACACGACATTTGCAGCGAAGCACGCAGATACGCGGCCAATTTTTGTATTCTAGTAGTCTTCTTTTTTAAACAGCCGAACGGCTACATTTCCATTCTAGTTTGTTATGGTGAACCATGTTTCTTGTCTTGTTACCATCTCTCTATAGAAAAAGAAAAAGCTCAGGCTTTACGCGCCAAGGACAACCTGTGAGATATACTAAGCACGGTATGATATGATCGATTCCATCCACGCAAGCACCCATATTTTAATTACTTAATTAACAATTAATTAATTGCAATGATAGGGCTGGCTTCCATCACTCTTGTTTCATCTGGCAGTGCTTGCGCCAGTTCGTTGCCGAAGCCCAAATTGGAAGCTACGCTGGCGAGGACGAGAGTCGTTCGTTCAAGATTTTCTGACGCAACACTTGCGCAACTGGAAAACGCAGGAACTGAGCGCGCGTTGCATGCAGACGTTTTGTCGCTCGGAAGATGACACTGGCGTGCAGTACGCTGCTTCCTGCCAGCGCACGTTATCGGGGGCGCCGTATCTCCTACGAAGAAGCGTTGCGCACCGCGCATGCTGCATCGTGCAAAGAGAACACCTCTGGCGCACGTAGAATGTGATAACGGAAGCGAGATTGCACAAACCGTCGGAAACGGAACCGGAGGGTCGGACTCGCATCGCGGAAACCCGCCGATAAACTACGGGGCGACACGAGGCGTTTTCCTTTGGCTGGCGGCATGCGAGCGTCCGGAGTACATTGGAGACTGCGTCACAGAACGCGCTTGCGCGATCGTAGCTATGTACTTTGACGTAAACGTGCGTCATTTTGTTGTACAGTGCTCAGCCTCACCGTTCTGGATAATACTAATAATTGTTGGGTTCTCACGCGCCAAAACCACGATACGTTTATCAGGGACGCTGTAGTGGAGGGCTACGGAAATTTCAACCTCCTGGGGTTCTTCAACGTGCACCTAAATCTAAGTACACGGGCCTCTATAACATTTCGCCTCTATCGAAATGTGACCGCTGCGGCCGGGATTCGATCCCGCGATCTTCGGGTCAGCAGTCGAGCATCATAACCACAGTGACAGGTTCACTATACTGGAGATAATAATAATATTAGGGGTCTTACGCGCCGAAACCACAATATGATTATAAGGTACACCATGCATAGTGGAGAGCTCCGGTAATTTCGACCATCTGGTGTTCTCGTGCACTGACGTCGCACAGTACACAGGGCTGTATCATTTCGTCTTCATCGAAATCCAGCTACCGCGACCGCGATCGAACCCGCGACCTATGGGTCAGCAGCAGAGCGCCGCAACCCCTGCGCCACCATGGTGGACACTGTTCTGGAGATAAGCACGCTCCAGATCAAGATAAGAAAACGTCCTTTTCACAGTGGCGGCCGCAATGACGTCAGATGACGCCCCAATACGAAGACCCTATATAACTGTTGAGTAGGGCAGCTTTGCAAGGGCCTAGGCTGGGGCAGTGCGCTTAATATTTTCATAATGTTTGATCATCACTTCAGTGCCCACTCGATGGCTGAAACGTGGCGGCTTCAACCGAGCAAACTTGCTTGTGGTAGGCGCATTATGGCCCTTTCGAAGACCACCACACTCGGTACAAACAGCCTTCTATTCACCCGTGAACTGGAGCCAATCGATACACCATGCTGACATCTCCGAGGTTACCATTAAAAATTTCATCTATCTATCTATCTATCTATCTATCTATCTATCTATCTATCTATCTATCTATCTATCTATCTATCTATCTATCTATCTATCTATCTATCTATCTATCTATCTATCTATCTATCTATCTATCTATCTATCTATCTATCTATCTATCTATCTATCTATCTATCTATCTATCTATCTATCTATCTATCTATCTATCTATCTATCTATCTATCTATCTATCTATCTATCTATCTATCTATCTATCTATCTATCTATCTATCTATCTATCTATCTATCTATCTATCTATCTATCTATCTAAGCAGTGAAAATTTATGGCCCAATTTCATTGCATTCTCTGACAATTTCTCGTCGCTTTTTCATCTCTTTCTATTTTTTCATTATTTTGTTATCTCTACACGCATTTATCTTTGTCTAGTTGTTAATATTTGTCGATCCGAGCACACTTCTTTATTTACTTACTTCATTTCTAACCACGTATTTGTGAAGTGAGTTTACTGTAGTACGTGCGCCCTACCGGTCAGAAAAATCAGTGATACACGCATTAAATTTCATTCTATATAGAGAGACAGAGATATTTGACAATAAAAACTTAACGCAGACCGTAGAGGTTATTAACGCGACAGCGTTAAAGAGGATGTTTCGCAGAAATTCCGGTGTCGGCGTCGGTGTCGGGGTCGTTGGTTGCGAGCGAAAAATCAGCGTTGTCCGTGACCGAAAAATCGAGAAAGATGCAAATAAAATAAATAAAAACTTGAAGGACGCTTGAACTTCGCCTCCAAGAGTAGAATGCGATAGCGTAATCGGTCCCCGTGCGCATCACCTTCTCAATTTCTAGCCTGACTTCGGTTCTCGGTGCATGCCCTTCAACCCTGCCGTAAGTAAACGAACGACTGCGCGCGTAACATTGGCCGTTTCAAAGTATCCTAGAATGCCTACTGCAAGCACAGTTGTTGAGTGTCCACTGCGCCATTATTCTTCCTTTTGTGAATCAGCGAAGGGCCCACTACGCGTCCGTAAGGCAACACGCGAACTTACGCAGCTGCCCACTTTGTTGATGGTTTTGCAGCTGATGCTCATTAAATATGTCTGAGCGCTTTGTAATGGGTGGGCCTTTAAAGCACCCACTCGTTGCGCAATTCACATGTTTTGACGCCTGGCGCAATTCTACGCTTCTGCCACGCAATATTACATGCGTTAAGGAGACTCCTCCCACTGCAAGACATTCATATAGTGTTTTTTTTTTTTTTTTTTCGAAGCTGTTTCAAGTAACGACGTGGCTGTGTGGTAGAACACCTGCTTGCCACGCAGGCGGCCTGGGTTCGATTCTCAATCGAACATAAGATTTTTATTATTAATTTTATTAGCGTCTTTCTCAAATTTTCAGTCACGGACAAGATGATGACTTTTCGCTCACCGCCAACGACGCCGACACCGGAATTTCTGCGAAACGAACTCTTTAACGTTAATAAAACATTAATAAAATAATTAAAATTGCGTTAATGAAAATATTTTGTTCGAGTGAGAATCGAACCCAGCCCTTCTGCATGGCAAGCAGGTGTTAGAGTTACGCTATTACTTGAAACAGCTTCGGGGAAAAAAAAGAAAACACTATATGAATGTCTTGTAGTGGGAGGAGTCTCCTTAACGCATGTAATATTGCGTGGCAGAAGCGTATAATCGTGCTAGGCTTCAAAACATGTGAATTACGCAACGAGTGTGTGCTTTAAAGGCCCACCCATTACAAAGCGCTCAGACATATTTAATCATCATCAACAAAAGCATCAACAAAGTGAGCAGCTCAGTGGGTTCGCGTGTTGACTTACGCATGCGTAGTGGGCCTGCGTAGTGGGCGTAGTGGGCACCTAACAACTGTATTTGCAGTGGGCATTCTAGGATAGTTTGAAACGACCTACGTTACGCGCACAGACGTTCGTTTCCTACGGCACGGGTTGAAGCATGCACAGAGAGCCGAAGCGAGGCTAACAGTTGAGAAGGCGATGCGCACGAGGCCCGATTACGCTATCGCGTTCAACTCTTGAAGACGAAGCTGAAGCGTCCTCCTAGTTTCTTTTCCTTTTTGATATCCCGCAAGCAGGACGGCAGCGTCGTCCCACGCGCTACGGGACTGCGATTCCGGCGGCTTCGGTCGCGTGGCGCGGCAGCCGAGCGACGACGCCGGACGTTGCTCAAGGTCGCGCCGCTATGTCGCGTGGATTGCGGCGCGTCATTTTATGCGCCGGCAGTCGCTACAGACGTCACCTTCTAGGAATGTTCCGCACACCGGCCGACAAAGAGCGCTCGATCGCGATGCACTCTTCCGCCCCTTCATTGTGCGGGGGCCGCAAAAGAGGAAGGAGGTCCTTCGTATTTGCCCGCAGCTCTGACAGTTACAGTTGCAATGCGTTTGCCGTTGCAACCGCGTTACTTTGTTAGTCTATTGAAGGCTGTTCTGCGTGAATAGTAAACTTAATAATAGTTGTTGGGGTTTAACGTCCCAAAACCACGATGTGATTATGAGGGCCGCCGTAGTAGAGGGCTCCGGAAATTTTGACCATCTGGTGTTCTTTCACGTGCACCTAAATCTAAGCAGGCTTCGAGCCTTTCGCCTCCACCGAAACGCGGCCGCCGCGGCCGGGATTCGATCCCGTGACCTTCGGGTCTGCATGCCGAGCACCATAACCAGTAGACCACCATGGCGGGTTCAATAGTAAACTTGGTGCCAAAAACACGACCACGTAGGAACACATAGGCAGGGAGTGTGTTCTTTCGGTATGTTCCTTTGTGGCCGTATTTTGGGTGCCAAGTTTGCTAGTGATACAGGGCACGCACGAACTACAGCGACTAATACTAAACACTGTTCACTTACACTTCATTTTTACTACTGCGTTTGTGTTCAGGGGATATCACATTTTTGTAGTGGCGGCTGTCACAGATACCATAATCATTGCTTACTGCTGCTAGATAGCGACTCAAAATAAAGCTATTGCTGGCTCGCAGTGGATAAGCCAGTGAGCCGACCACTGGTATCACCATTGTTACCGTCGTCGTTCACTTTGTCAGGACATATAACACTGCTTTTGTGCGTGCGTGTGTGTGTGTATGTGCGTGTGTGTGTGTGTGCGCGCGCGTGCGTGCGTGTGTGTGTGTGTGTGTGTGTGTGTGTGTGTGTGTGTGTGTGTGTGTGCGCGTGCGCGTAATATTCAGGGCGTGCTTCTTCTACAGGCATACATTTCTTTTAATCCTGCCTTACGAAAAAAAAAAAAAAACGAAGGTAAGTCTAAGGGGTGAAAAATGTTTATAAAAAGGTTCTTAAAAAGATTTTCTACAGGCCTTCATGTTTTCTTTCTTTTTTTACTTGGCCTATATTGGCGAACATTGTGATGAAAGTTGATTGGATGATCAAGAGGTAATGTTGAAGAAATAGTTGTGTAGATAAAGAATCACTTGATTAATTGAAAAGCTCATGGCGATCTCGCTATTTTTTCATTGGTAGTAAGCCCACATAAGGTGCATCTCTGCCGTCACACGATCAGTCGGGGCATGATAGGACAGTATATAGTCTCGTATCCTATAAAGTGCTCTAATATTTGTAATTCGAAGCGTGGCATCAAGCCGATCCTCACTCTCAAGTGAGTGACAGGAATATAATTTCTTGTGAGCTTTCCAAGTAGGGACAACCTTAGCATCATCTTGTATTTATTTAAGTAAATTAAACAGGCAACAAAGAAAGCCGCAACAAACAAGGCAACAAACAAGGCGCGCTGACGCGCGCCTTGCATGACCTCAGTAAAATTTTTCAACCAACCATCAAAGAAAGCCGCCGAGATACATTGCCTGCTAGAAAGTCAGGTTCTCGAGCATCTGTGTAGAGCAGGGGTCTCAAGCTCATCTTGGCTAGCAGGCCGCAGTCATGAAACTGTCTCCCGCAAAGGCCTGGACACAGCGAAGGAGGTTTGTTTGTGTTAGGGGGGAAAGGGGGGGTGGGGTTGAACAAGACGTCGGCTAACATTGCCCTTTGAAAGAAGGCCCCATACGCTATACATGAATCATTTCTCAAGGGAATTAGACGTCAGGATTCGAGAAACTTATCTATACTGATGTCCAGAATGACTGAAGCGTGGACGCCAATTCTGAAATATAAGTTTTTGTTCCCCGCTTACGTTTTAACTGATAGTGATCGCATGAGGTGTCTCACGAAGTTAATGCTTGAGGCAAGTCACGTCAGTGTAGCTCACGAACACACTTATTAAGAAAAAAAAAATGTGACGATGACAAGTCATGTGCAGGTCGGGCCGCGTGTTGGGAGCCCTGGTGTATACAAGCTAACGAGGCATAGCGAGAGCAGCAGTGCTTTAGGTAGAAAGAGAAATAAAGAAGGCGATAAGTTCGGGCCATATATGCCTTGTGCATATAAGGGCACAAGTGTTATCACGCATGATGTCAATGCCAACCTGATTCGCTGCTTCAATGGGCAGAAAAGATGAGGAATGATTGTCGCGAAACTGATCGTCGTTCGCTTTATACCGGTGTCACACGGTCACTTTTGATCGCGATCGGGCCTCATCCGGATCGAATTTTTTTCATCCCGATTGGGTCCTTTATGCAAGCTTAGCTCGGGAGCCAATAAGTGTTTCGAAATCTCACTCCCATCGTGCTTAATCGCGATCAGCAGTTAATCGTGTGGCATTGGTGTGACAGATGTGATTGAGTTGCAGCTCTGTGTCACGTCGTGCTATGGAGGCATTCAAAAGAAAAGCATGAGAGATTTTACGAGTAAAACTCGGCCGTGCGCGTCGATCTCTTCAAACACGGAGAGGCGCATACGAGCAAAAACATCACATAAACAAGGAGTCGCACTTCGGACGAACAACTGGGCTGCAACGCACTTCGGCTCACAACTAAATGCACAGTGGGTAGCAGGTGTTTAAGGCTCGATGTCACGCTAACAACCGCTTGGCAACGTCATTCACTCCTTGCGCTTGTCAGCGAACACTCAAGCGAACACCGAAACACAGCTTGCCAAGCGTCCGCCAGACATGTTCCCGGGAGGCGCCACGACTTCAGCCGAACACCCTCGATCGGCGATTCCGCATATCTCTGTGTAACAGGCACAGCCTTTTGGGGCATGCACACCGGAGAAAAGAAAACAAGGATAAAAGCAACCGCGCGATGCAACAAAAAGTGCTAGCGGCACTTATCCAAACTGCTCCGTAAAGTGCATTTATTATTCCGTTTATCGCCGGACGCACGTTACACAGACCGCGTCCCCTCCGTGCTTTTGACGTGACCTCTGCACCGTGCCTTACTTGCATGTACCGGATCTCACATTCTGACTGTCTATTCGGGATACAAGATGAAGGAAAACAAAAACAAAGATGAGAACGTTACGCGGGCTCCTTTCAAACGGTGCCGCTACACACGTCAGACAGGCCCGGGCGACTACACAATCCTCTCTGCTACCGAGGCTGCACGGCTGTGCCAGGCAAAGCACCCGGCGCCGCACACTACACCCCCACATTTGAAAAACACGCGGGCATCAATGTTTAATGCCAGACCACGAGACAGACCGATCTTTCCGGTGGGCGGGAGACCCACGGAGCCGACCGTTGGTACACCTGACTGAACCGACGCATGGCCCGGCCTGCATCGCCCTCCACAACTTCGCGGCGCTCAACTCAACCAGTGTTCGGCCGGTGCTTGCAGTATCGCGGCGATACCACGGTTATCCGTCGCTGAGTGAGACTGGAGAGCACGGGCGATCTTTTCAAGTGGCCCCTGGCCTCTTTAGTCGTAATGAGGGGTCTTTTGTGCGCCTCTAATGGCCCTAAGTACCTCCGAGTGCCACGAGGTGGCACTCGATACGATTGGAGCGCGTGCGCGCCCCGTGCAGCTTTGGGAAAGGCTTTTGTAATGACCCGTTGCGGTGGGGGCCTTTCTCTTTTTCACTCGAAATCCGGTACTGCCAAAAGACCATGAATCAAAGTCAAACCGCTCAGCTTGTTCGGCTTTCCACTTCGGTGAACGGACTTGTCGATGCTGAACAAGTTCTTGTACATTGGCATTCATGTTATTATAGAACTCCATTCCGGATAATATAGAAAAGATGAGCCCGCCTTTGCGTGTTAGAAGAAGGGTGTCACTAAGATTATGGTTGCACTGAGACGATTGTGTCGCGTGACTCGCAAGTGAGCAACAAATGAGAACTTCGATGGCAGCTTCGGAGTCGCGAGAGAAGCGATAAATTAGTGCGTGTTCCGGGACGCGCAGCACAAAACCGATTCATGTCGGTAGGCATTTGTGACTAATACTGTACCTGCGCATCTACCTTTAATAAATATTGCTGCCTGGTTACAAGTAAAACCGGCAAAACTCTTTCAGCTTCTGTACTATCCGAATATTCGATTCTAACAACCGTATATCTAAGGTTTGCGGTGCGGCAGTAGATGTTTATTGGCAGCTGTGTAAAGGCTTGTAATTTTGCCAATAGTTTTAATTTTCATTAATTTATTCATGGCCATAAGGTGCGGTTATGGGGGCTTGAAAGGCTTGCTCTTGCAACAAGGCACAAATAATTAGCACGTGCTTATTTAAGGCCCACACAATCTTCCCTAAGGTTACATTGTTTCTTTTACCCCAGGTGTGAAGAAAACCGTAGTCATATGGCCAAGCATTACAGTGCAAATACCCTGCCTGATTCGTCCTCACTCTTCAGCATCGAATTACAGCTTATAAGTGTCTGGCCTTCGAATTAGTAAAATGGGGTGATATGCGTAAACAATCTTCTTCCCTTTCACCCACGTGACTTTGACATGACGGAACCGTGCATGCATGCTTTACAAACAGTCCTTATTCCTAGTAACTATAGCCGTTACTAAATCTAACTAATGTGAACGGCGTGCGCTCAGAAAGCCACCGATACATGTATATTGTAACATATGTGACATTGCTTAGGTGGCAAGCGGGCCATTGCGAAAAACGGCTGCTCTCTATTCGTTTTACTGTATACTGCGAATGCCTCTGCATTTCGCTTGCAGGTAAAAAAAAAAATAGAGAAGGAAAATGTTAAACGAACGGAAACCGGTGTAAGAGCCAGGCATGTGGCTCCTTGACGAGTGCAAACGACCATCGAAATAGGAACCGTTTGGTGAGGCGATTGCTCCTATGAATAACGATAGCCCGTATGCATTCGCGACTGTGAGGTTTAAGCATGTGGGCTCCAGGATGCCCCTGAGAGCTTCGGAGGGCTTCGCAATTGACCCGACCGCGGACGAACTAAACGTTTAGGTAGACGAGAAAATAATAAAGAATGAAAACACACGCGCGATGTGCCGCATCCGAGACCTGCGGCAGACAGGTGAAACACGCGTGTTCCTGTCCTTTACAACGAGGGCTGTAATTTGTTTACCTCCGGAGAAAGCGGTTACGCCGTAAGAACATACAGGACGCTCCGAGCTGCGTATACGCGGACTGACGCGACTTGTGCTGCGGACGTCTATACCGTGTTTTCTCATTTATTATCGCATCGCTAAGCCTCGCTTTATTTGACAGCTTTCTTGCAGGTATACAGTCACGGACAAATGAAACGCGAACAAAACAGTGAACTTCTTCGAAAGAGTCGACGTATATTTCGTCTGGGAGTCAGAACGGCCGAAAATGGAGTTAAATGTATAAGCGTTTGCTGTGGGCCCAGTTGATATGTACGTTAATTCGAATAAAAACAGCGCTAATATGGGACAAAAGAAGAGAATCACTCCGTACAAGCGATGCATGTGCAGTGTTATTGCCTTCTTTTGTCTCGTCTTCGAACTGGTTTTCTTCGAAATTAAAGGTCGCATGAGCAGAGTCATATAGCTTCCTCAAAAGTTACTCCTTCAGGGGAGTTATTTCCACAAGAGGAGTAGTCAGAACTCTCTTCCTTCTTGGGACGTCTAGCCGGAGAGCTCATTTGTAACAGCATATCGCATGGTTCACAAATTGCTGTTAATCGAGTTCACACGGCCAGGGGGAAGACTGCAGATTATTCTTTTAATGAGTTTAAAACGTAGCAAGACGCAAAAAGGATTTTTCCTCGTTAATTACTCGCAAATAGAGTAAACGTTCGCGGAATGCTTTCGTTTACCAGAACAGCGGGCAGTTATCTCACAACAGCCTTCCTCCAGCTGCAACGGAAGCAAACGATGCTGCGTGCAGGCGGAGTTGTGCTATTAAGGTGCCTTGCGGCTTATACAGTGACAAACGCGGTTGTGTCGTGGCCGGCGCGGCGGCTTGCTTTTCCGATCGGTAATCAGCCCCATCTCCGCGAAGTAGTTTGTCATACGCGCCTCATTGACAGCTCTGCTGAAGATTGTGAGGTGCGGGCACCACTCTCTCGGCACGCTTCATCACGCAGTGTATTATACGATTTTCGTATACATACTATATAGTAAGCAAGCCACATTGTGGCGCCTTATCCAGATGCACGAAAGTGTGCGCTTGTCGCCGAGGCTATTTGTATCTGGTGCAGCTGCAGAAGCGGGCATTTTTTGCATATTTCATTCGTACGCTGTGCTGTGTGACTTAGTGTGCACTGGAGACGACCTCGTCGTTCGTCTGCATGATTGTCTTTCTGGTCAAACGGAAGAAATAGGACTGTAATTTTCATGGTATATTGCATAACGCTGGCCCTTGGATGTCCGTCCTGAGGAACGTTTTAATGATGATGATGATGATGATGATGCGGAGGAGGCTTCGTTATATCTTTTGACTTGCAGTTCTTCTATTTCGTGTGGCAGTGCATATTCCAATTCCATTTCATAGTAAGGAGGTGCACTGTTTGCCCAGTGCAGTACTTCTCATTAGCGGATTACATTAATATTAATTACCGAAGCAAAGGCAGTGTCATCCTCTTGTTATTGTAGAATATGGGATAATAACCATAACGTAAGCCCACACGTGCGGGTGGTTCGATCCCTCTTAAACGTCTTCCTTCCTTGAATCTCTTCTTTGTCGTTAGTGTCCAGTCTGTGTACACTCAATGCTGTCATGCTTTAAAGATTCACGTGAACTATAAATATAATCAACGTAGCGGATGTATTTAAAGCAGTGATGTCCAAATCACAACAGCCTTTAAAATGTCGCAGAACCTTCAATGGTTAAGACAAGGCTGAACGTAGTGCATTCTCAGCGCAACTATATTTTTTTAAATTGTTGAAATTTTCTCGAAATACAAATGTAGGCCGAACGTAGTCGCATATCGTCCAGATGTAGCGTCACTATGCGATAACAGCGACGCCTCGGGATTGTTGTAATGACACGACGGCCGGAAGAGTTCCAAGAAATGCAACTTTCATAATGCTTTGCTCGAAAGGCAGGTGCGGCTGATAGTTACACTTTGTGTCTCACAACTTAACATTCGACGTGCGCAATGCGACTGCACACGTGGTCTCGGGGAAACGGCATTGCGTACACCCCTCGTCCGAGTCCAGAAACAGACGCGTGGCCGCGACGGCGGCGTTGCGAATAGAGACGCGCCGCTGCAAGCGGGGCTACGTGCGTCGCACCACCGTCCATCCGTCTTCATCGGATGGGCGAATCTGAAATGCAGATGAGTCGTGTACGGTACGCGAGGCCATCCTCGATTCGAGACATTCTCGACAGCTCGGCCTCCTCTATACTACACCGCAGGGCCACATTGTCCCTAAGAAAGCCCAAGGTGCGAGACTAGCTGGCCCCACGATGCATCCTCCTCTACCGCGGCTACACGGCAAGCACGACGCAATGCCAGTTCCGATGTGGTCGCTTGCTGCGCTGTCGCTTCTGCACGCTTGTGCGTTGGCTAGACGCCAGAGGATCCGTAGCGGCCGCGGTACGATCGTGCGAGTACCCCGTATGGAAGGCCCATTTGCCAGAACGGGTCTTCGAGTAAAAACATCAAGTTGTAAACCCTGCCCCCTTAATGCATGCGGTAGTACCGTATCTTCTTAATGCCTACGGTACGTAGGCTTATATACAACCCCTTCCCCCATAAAGATTATGCCGACAGTCACCAGGTGTCGTGTCTATCGAGGAGCTTTATATAGCATCGCGCTTGAAAGAAGCGCGAACGATTAGAAATAAATTATAGCACCTCGTTATGTGCTTAGTTGCGCGCAGTTCAGATGGCTTACGTCTAAACAAGACACGGTCAATGAATGATGGTGCTTGGCATGGTTGCCGCAGGAAAGACGGAGACCGAGTTCAGCGCTAGGGGCGCGAGGCCAATTTTGGTATTGGATCAACATAGATACGCGAGCATCAAACACGTTGATTGTTCATGCGGGAAAACTTACAAACTTACATGAATATAAGCAAATGCATGAAACCATTTGCACGTTACCCTTACAGTGTAATAGCATATATATATATATATATATATATATATATATATATATATATATATATATATATATATATATATATATATATATATATATATATATATATATATATATATATGTGTGTGTGTGTGTGTGTGTGTGTGTGTGTGTGTGTGTGTGTGGTGTGTGTGTGTGTGTGTGTGTGTGTGTGTGTGTGTGTGTGTGTGTGTGTGTGTGTGTGTGTGTTAAGTGTGAGCCAGTTGAAGCCAGAGGTTTATAGTAATTTTCCCAGAGGTGGGCAGCCTGCTCATCTTTCACGGTCGTCTAGCAATACGTTACTATGAATGCTCGTGAATAAACCATTCGCGTTCCGCCTCGTGCATCACTCGTTCGATGCTTTTGCCCCATAAACGTCACCGAACCAAAGAAAAGCATTGTGTATAAAAATGCGACGCGCAGCCACGAAACAGCGCGTAGCTGTCGTATGCGCATTTTGCTCCCCGCATAAAAATGTGACGACTGGCAGTGAGTAAGTCTTTTCACGTCGCTCTCGATCCATCCTCGGGTCTTCGTCATCGTCGCGAAAAAAATAAAATAAAAAATACTTGAGTCCCGCGGTATGCTCGAGCGTGAAAAATCTTGTTGTGGCAGCAAGTAAGTGTAGTGTCGAAGACCGTACTTCCCCCGCGAGGAAGTGATCCATCAGGCGGGGAGAAGTCGGCGCGTCACCAAAAAACCTGTCGCGCGCACCACACAGGGCCCGGCAGCACGCCGGCCGGCGCATGCGTCTTGAACGCCGGCGATTGAAGTCCCCAGCGCGCGTCGTCCTGGTGGAAGCGACGTCGAGAGAAGCGACAGCCGCTCACGTGACATCAGCGGATTGGCGTCGCGGCTTCGTTTGCCGAGATGTGTACGCGCGTGTGTGTACACTGTGTGAGGCTACGCGGTTGTTGCGGATGCCGAGGTGATCCGACTTACACGCGTTTTTCAGGAGAGCTTCTTTTGTGCGCCGCCGCTCGGAACAGTTCCAGTACCCCGGACTAGGCGGCGGCTTCAGCCGGGGGCATATCTCCCATTGTGAAGGACGCGGCCGCTGTCAGGGCGCATGATCGAACGGATTTAATGCGAGCCGATCTCGGATTGCTCTTCCGGTTCTTCCACGGCGTCTCTGTCAGCCGTCCCCGCCTTTACCTGAGCGCGTTGCGTCGCTATTCTTTGGCCGACCCGTCTTTCTACAGTGCTCAACCATGCCAGGCGGCCTTCGCGTTTGTTCGAGTCGGTGTGCGACGGGAAAATAATTCCAAAAAAGAGCGAAAGAGAACGGCCCTCTCATAGAAACAGTGCTTTATCGATCTCAGTGAGGGGGCCGGACGGGGCGGCAGGGCGAGCTGTTCCATGCAAGAGTGTCCCCCACGGCTACTACTAATTGGAAGCTGATCGATCGGTTAATCGGCTTTGCTGAGGCGTACCTTCCTCTTTCACGGCAAGATGCCTTTCGACGCCCCGAGTTGCGCACCGCTGCGCGGTCCCATCGCTCACATGGTTGCGGGCCATTGGAGACGGTCCGAGCACGTCCACGCATACGGTATAAGCCACGGAGGGACGCCCTTCCCGGTACGGGACTGATCGCTCTCCCATGCCATATATCCCCCACCGACCTACTCAACACCACGGGCTCCCTTTGCTTTTATCGTCGGCTGGCTCAATGTCTCCTCGCAGGCATTGCGTCTTCGCTTGTCAGCGCTGCATGTACGCGCTTTGCATACGTTGGTCGCGTAAGTGCAGCCGGCTACAACCACGACATGTGATACTGGTGCTGACGTGGGATTGGGGTCACCCAAAGTTCGGACGCAACTGTTCAGCAACGAGTCGTCGACTTCTCCGTCTATACTGTCTCCTCCTCACCATTTTCCGTCTAGTCTTGCTTGTGCCGTGTTCTCCCGCCTTTATAGTTTCTTTTTTTAATTTTTGAAGTTGCGAGCAGTCCTCTTTTTCATCCAAAATGAAGTAAGGGAGTTTGGATGTGAGGTGGTGAGGTCACCAGCAAAGCACACAGAGGAAAAAAAAAAACAAGTAAACAAACAAATAGAACGAACGAACGGAAGAAAAAGGAAGAAAAATATTATGCTTGGTGTTCATAGAAAGAACGCTTAGTGGGCATTTGTCGATGAGCGGTAGCAACATTTTCCGAAAATGATCATTCCAATCGATAAGATTACTTTGACTGCACGTTGCTGTTTGACCGAGAAGCAGTTGTATCCCAAAGATCGAGCGCTTTCCTATGCAGGTCTAGAGTACCGAATGTGCAATGGATTAGAATACGGACACTAATCAATCAGTCACGAGGCGTTCTTACGCGCGGGTGAAGGTCATTGTTTGAGGGCGCCCTTTGTTTGCTCCAGCTGTACCTTTTGTCTGATACGGTGCATTTTGCCAACAATGCTAAATTCCGCACAGTACGGCGAAGATTAAGGCTAAGTTCTGGCCTGTGAAAAGAAAGAAAGAAAGAAAGAAAGAAAGAAATAAATAAATAAATAAATAAATAAATAAATAAATAAATAAATAAATAAATAAATAAATAAACAGAATAGCGAGCTCCTTGTTTAACAGTAAGGTGATTGACTCGCACAGTTTGCAACCAGTTAGTCTTCCGTCAAGCTTCTGTTTAATCCGAGTTAAGTTACTTGGAGGGAAATCAGCGGCATGCAAGACAATGGTGGAATGCTTCTACTCCTTGTCAGTCTACAGCAGTGGCGTAGCCAGGGGGTGGCTTTTTCTTCGAAGATGGTTACATTCATTGGTTGAGTGACCAAGATGTTCCCACGCGATCACACACAATGAAGTTCTGCGATGTCAGCTAATGGTGGCCAAGCCCAAACTGACAAATAGTTAACCATGCAGGATCTTAGGTGACTCGAAGTTCCTTTTACTAAATTAGACCCGTCTGTGCACAGTGCGAAGATATGATCCTGCTATAGAGATAATCCGGCACGCAGGTAGCCCATCGCGCATGGAATGCGCACGCGGCAGAACCGGAGTAGTTCGTTGACTTGGCAGCTTCCCTGAAAATTCTTCATCCCTTGTTTGTGTTCCCAATGAACTCAACGATCGTCACTAGAAACCATGCAGGCATTGACAGATATTTAGAATACTTTTTGACGTTAATAGACATGTAGACCTTCCTGGAACAAACCCCTGCATGGACCAGTCTTATCTGACAAACAAGGCCAGAATGACTTCATTGATTAAGGCCAGGCTGGTGGCATTCATGGAAACCTGTATTTGAGGAAACCACCCACTTCGGGAGGACTCATTTTCGATGCAATTTGTTTGCCCTCTTTGTTAAATATTGCGCAACTAACTTACGAAATTATTGGAAGATGTCTGAATATTGCCGTCTTCGATCCCTATGGTCAGTTTTTGAACAGAGACTACGCTATACAGCAAGGGTCTCAAACACGCGGCCCGCCACGACCAACAAAAAACTCTGTCCGTCCAATATACTTCTTTTTTTCTATTATTTTCTTAATACGTATGTTCATGGCCTACAGAGACATGACTGGTCTGAAGCATTATATATTTTTTTTTCGCGAGGCACTCGGGCACTCCGTGCGGTCATCATGTCTTGAAACATAACCGTGACACAAAAATATATTTCATAATCGGCGTTCATATTTGAGTCATTCTGGAGATCGTTATCAATGTTTTGGTGGAATCCTGACGCCAAATCCCCTTAGGAAGTGATCCATATATAATACACGGGAAAGGCCGCCTTTGAAATGGCAATGTTAGCTGAAATTTTGTACGAGACAACCCCCCCCCCCCCCTATCGCGTCTACCTTCACTGTCCCGGCCCCTCCGGGACTAAAATTCGTGACTGCGGCCCGCTAGCTGAGGTGAGTTTGAGACCCCTGCAACACAGGATAGGAGCACACATGTAGGACCTGCGGGAAACGGCACAACCTTTGCCTCATGGCACCGGGCTTTTCCGAACCGAAAGATCCCAATACATAGGAAGAAAAAAAAGAAACAGAACCGGAAAGAGTCATGAGAAGCCATGCTAGTGGCCGAGGGTGTGTAGGGCCAGCGAAAGCTAGTCAACCATGCAACCTGCAGGTCCAAAGACAAACGGATATTTGGCCTGCGGTGACCACAAGGCAATAGTGAAAACACGGCGGCTCTTGAAACAAGAAACGTTTATTTTTTTTTTCTCAGTCAAAATTTTTTTCTTTCATTCAATTTTTCTTGTTTCGTCGATGTGTCTGATAGACAACTGCGCGCAAGCAACCACTCACACCGTATAGCACGCCTCTCGCCGGCTTTCCGTGACGCGAAAGGACGTTTGATTAGGAACGCGATTCATGCCGCGCGCCTGGCCACTGGCGGTTACGGTCTTGCGGCATCGACGGTGGCGGGGTCTCGGCACACAGTCAACTTGTAGCGTCGGCGGTCACGCCTTTCGCCCCTGGGAGGCGGGACCGACCCGGTAATGACCCGATTTGTGACGTCCTGCGTGGGCAGCGGGCCGACGATGTCACCGACGCCGCGGGTGCCTCGGCTTAATTGAGTTGTCAGGGCTGAGCGGGCGCGCGATGCCGTCTCTGCGGGCCGCGGAATCGAAAGCGAATCATCGCTAAATAAAAGACGTAGAGGGAGAGAGAGGGACCAGGAGAGCAGCGGCCGTGTGGCGCTGCGGCGGACGCGAAGCGTGATCTTTTCAACCGTCCAGCGCAGCGTCGCGCTGTTCGATCGCGTCACGAGACACAAAAACACGTAAGCTCCTACATGGTCGCTGTCACGTTTGCAGCGCCGCGCAACTCGTTCCTCGCAACGGGGCTTCCCTCCTTGTCCCCTTGTGACTTCACCGCTGCCTATGGAACGGGCGGAGTACGTTCCCGTGCTCGCAACTGGAAATGCAGTCGTGCTGTTAGTGCGGAACGTAATGTGCCCGGCAGTATCGGTAGTGCCCACGCGCGTAACAACCCGTCAATTGCTGCCACTACACCGGTTCAGGTTGGCTCAGCGACCCGAACTACTATGCATGAGGTCGCGGTTAATGATCTCACCAGGCAGTAAAGTGGAATCGAAGCCCCGTCCTACACAGAACCACATAAGAATGCGCCACAAGGCTGTTATGTGTTTCTACAACGAGCACTCGTCGCACATACCGGCGATGCCTTGCTACGAGTACAGGTAAACACAAGCTCGAGCAAGGATGCCGACTTGTCATGATGGCAAACTGCGAAACAGAGGCAGTCTCGCACTTTCTTCAGGAATTGTTTTGTTATATGTGCAGTGCTGTTTCAAACTGCTCATTCAGACCACCCCCGTTAGGATAAATGAGAACGTTCCCAAGCGTTGCAGGAGAGTAGAGCTAGCCAGCGCGAATGGCGTCCCTGCTAACGCCGATATGAACCTCACCAGCACACACTTCCGCCCATGCCCACGTTCAGTGATGCGTTTGACTTCCTCGCATCCTATCTCACGTCTTTAAGATCACTGTGAAGCACTTGTGAGTAGGTGCCAATTAGTGAGTATGTCTTACGCCGATGCCCACCCGTCGGAGGACGCGAGCGTGGCGGCACAGAACGCACGTTTGTCTCGTAGTTCCAATGTGATTGTTGCTGTCCACAATAGCGATGCCATTTGAGACACTTACATTGATTCTCCTTTCGCCTTCGCAGCATGCATGTGATACAAAGACGTGATGCCAAGATGAAGTGTTCGTAGGTGAGATAGAGCGGTTATCCAAGCGTCGAAATCGTGCTTCAGGAACCTCAGCGCGGCGGCGTGTATGTTTATGGTTGCGAGTGTACACACCGTCGGAAAAGGCGTTAAGGCGTGCAAACGCGGACACAAGAGAACAGAATTCAGCTCTCTTGCGTCCACGCCTTATCTTCTTTTACGATGAATCCTTGCCAACTAGATCAGCTTTACGTAGTTCTCATGTACAAACCGTGTTCGCAGCTTCTGTTCAAAGTGATACGGATGTATATATTGTAAGAATTACACCAAAGATCAGGTATATTCGGTGATGGAGATTAGGAATTGAAGCTTTGCTGAAGATGTCTCAATCGAATCCATTCTTTCTGGACACTTTTAATTCACTGCGGGCCCGTAACTTCAGGCCCTCGAGGATATGCATCCGTTGCAGTTTGCGACAACTGCGTCTCTCTGTCCAATGCATATCTCTTGTCTATAGCGCTACAAAGGCACACGCTTCTTTATTTCAAAGTCTTACTGAAAGCATAACCAAGCCATAACATATCAAATGCCGAAGGCTTGGACCAGAAGAAACGCCAAGCTACTTACAAGCAGATATATAACTTTCCAGACATATGCAGCCAAACTATTGAGCTTCTCTACTCTTCACTATAGCTTTATTGATCACAAACGGCTGTATCTTGTAAGATGTACAAGCGTGGAGCTAAACTAACAAAGCTTTTAGTTCGCCTACGATGAATATATTCGCTATAGGCCAGCTCGCACAGCAACAAGTTTTATCGAATTTTTCCATCGCAAATGCTCTTTGCTGTCGTCCATGCAGCCGGTTTCACTTTGACAGGTCCAGCATCGTGATAGGCTGAAACTTTCTCTTACTGAACAATTTTAGCATTAAGAAGATTCTGTTAATACGAGCAATGAATGCACTTTATCGACATGTTCATACGGCAGTGGCTATGAGTGAAAACGAACGTGCGACCTGTCCGTGTAGCAATGAAGTCCGTTTTCCATACGACAAACGCTGGCGTCACTGGTCGACATGCGCACCATCGCTCTCGCTGTAGCGTGCGGCGTGATGAAGCAATACTTGGAGGAGGAGCTTCCGAGGCAGCCGCGCGGTACGTCTCCCTCGCAGCTGCAGATTGGGAACGCACCCCGAAAAAAAAAAAAGAATGAATTGAATGTAGAAGAAAACCAAAATCTTTGATTCGTTGCTAGCTGCGAGCATCGGATGCCGGCGGGGTGTCTCGCTCGTGGGCGTGCGGACCGCGGAGCGATCACTGCCAGCCGTCTATTGTGGCCGCGGAACCGAAAGCTAAGCGGGAGGCCCGCGAGAATGAAATGTCAAGGTGAGGTTCGACCTGACGCGGAAGAAATGAAAGCGCGAGTTAAATACTTGCCTGTCGCTGGCGTTGGGGAGAAAAACTCTGGAAGCTTGATGGTTGGGTTCTTTCTAGGACAGAGCGGTTGCAGTGGCGTGTATTCAGACGGGGGCGCGCTTCTTAATTCTTCGCTCGCCTCGCCCATGTAATGGGTGCCTTCCGAACGGCTACACAATCGAGAATGCGCTGTTGTGCGGGTGTTCAGATGTGCAGCAGATGACTGCGAAATAATGGGTGTCGGTCCTTAGGGGTGTCTATTGTTTATCTTGCGATTGCACCAGAATGATTAGAACAATGAAATCGGAATCTGTGTACAAGTATTTTGCACGAGATGACCGCGAGTATTAGGCTTCATTGAGAAAAGGGAGAACTGTGTTGCTCTTCTTTTAACAGCGAAGTTGTTTAGCAAATCTTTCCTTGTTCACCTCGTACCAAAAAAACAAAAACAAAAAACAAAAACAGCTATCATCATCATAAACTGGCGTGCCACAGAAATTGGGTAAATCCCACTACTCACCACTGTTCCACTAAAAATGAAGAAGAAAACTATCGTCATCAAATAGGTATGTGCCACTGTGCGGCCTATCAGAAAACTACCATCATCATAAACGGGTATGTGCCACAGGAACTGGGCAAGTCCCGCTACACACAACTTCCACTAAAAAGGAAGAAGGCAACAGTTAGCCCATCAAATGGCTGCGAAGCGACGACTGCAAGCCGAAGACCCCGATTACATGCAAGGAGAGAATACTATAGGGAACGGGAAAGGCAACGGCGGCTGCGAGAAGACTCCGAGGTGATGGAAGGCCTACGCCAAGGATGACGCGCACGTAGGCCTATGAGAGGTGCGAAAGCTTGGTCTCACCGCGAGGTTGTCTCTGGAGTTTGGACATCCGTGTCGTATCTGTGACTGTCTTTAGTTTAACTCGAACCTCTCTGCGCTGAGAATCAACGTAGAAACAACCTAGCATTACCTAGCTAAAGCCTAGAAACAAGCTGTATCACCTAGCTAAGGCCCAGAAACAACCTAGAAGCAACCAGGTTAGTCTTCAGAATCGTCCAGTATCGCTGTTTCAAGCCTTGCGCGACTTAGTGCAAGCTTCGCCTTATCTTTTTTAATGACTCTCCAGACTATCTTGAAAGAATATTGCAACGGGTATGAGCCGAGCGAAAAGAAGAAGAAGATGTGGACTTGTTGAGTGCATTGGGTATGAGCCATGCACAGAGGACAACAACAACAACGACGCCACATTACCTGACCATCAACCTCGCCCTGTAAATAAACATAATTCAACCGTACCGGTAAATGTTTTGTGGTGGAGGTGCTGGGTACTTCGATCAAGACGACGGAGCCGCTGCCGCTAGGTATACGCCGAATCCGACGCCTCGCTCGACTACCTCCGACACTACCGGGGATCCCGACATCGAACAACAGTGACGAACAGGCGTCTCCGACTCCTCCGGCGCGGACAACCGGCGCCTGGATGCGTCAGATGGAGCCACGCCATTTCTCTGGAAAATCCGGCGAGGAAGTGGAGGAATGGCTGACCCACTATAAGCGTGTAAGCAAGTGCAACGGATCGAACCCCACGGCTCAGCTGGAGCATGTCGTTCTCTTCCTGACAGACACTGCTCTGGTGTGGTTTGAGAACCACGAAAATCTTTAACAACCTGGGACCTCTTCGCTACTGAAATCACAGAGTGCCTCGGAGATCCTACCCCGAATAGGAACGGCGGGCGGAGCAGACATTGCTTCAGCGTGCTCAGGTGCCAGGTGAGACCTGTACGACGTACAAAGAGGCGATCCTGAAGTTGTGTAAGACGGTGAATCCTCGTATGTCCGAATAGGACAAAGTTGGGCACCTTCTCAAAGGTATTGCCGAGGATGTATACAACTACTTGATTGCCGAGGAGAGTCTCGCTTCGGTCGCTGACGTAATGAAGCATTGCCGCACATTTGAGACCTTGAAGCTACGCCGCATCACGCCCAAGTTCGGCAGGTTAGCAAATGTTGCGACTGTAGCAAGCGTTGAGGACAGCTACAGTTTTCAATTTGACTTTGCAGTAATTGTAAGGCAAATTGTCCGCGAAGAACTCAAACGACACATCAAATCGGCGGATGTCGAACAGTCCATGGTTGTGCTTTTAACCAACACCACGAATCTGCATCGGCTGTATCCACATTGTCGGCCATGTCAGGCGGCGCAGACTTTCGAGTCGACCAGCTGCGACAGCACCGAAGTTCCTTGCCCAATGACATGACGCATGACCAACGAACTCGTAGGGATACCACCACGAATCGGCACTGAGAAGACCGTGTTTTCTACACGCAGCGTCCCAGAGCTTATCCCGAAGCATTCACCGTCACCACGGCGACGCTCTACGTCACCACCATCGTCGGGAAGCTAGCCGGTGCGGCCGATGGAGGTAAGGTCGCCGGCCAGTCTCCGTCTATGCGGACTACTCCTCTTCCTATTATGATGGTCAAGAACAAAGTGTGTGTGTTAATTGATAGTGTACCTGCCACTGCGTTAGTCGATGCTGGTGCTACGGTTTCCGTCATGAGTGTGACATTTAAAGAAAGGCTTGGTCGGAAAGTTATGTTGCCGTGGAATGGTGGTGTGACATTTCGTGGTGTCAGCGGAGAGCGTCTTGTTCCCCTTGGTATTTGTGTTGCAAGTGTTTTATTCGGCGAAGATCTCATCACGGGATTTCTCGCTCTACCACGGTGCGCTCATGATGTGAATCTCGGGATCGACTTTCTTCAGGATTGTGGTGCTTCCGTTAACTGTGTCACAGGTGAAATTACATTGAATAGCGCACTTCTCTCTACTCTTGCCGACACATCCTTACCAGAGCAAAACTATTTTATCGTATCGAACGATTCGCTTATAGCGCCGTGGTCTCTATCGCGTGTTCCTGTTAATGCTGCTGCGTTCGATTTTTCATCGTTCGACGCGCAAGCGCAACCACTTGCGACGGGTTGCGTGAAGAAAGATGTACTTATGCCGCGTTCTCTCGTGACAGTTGCGAATGGCGCCTCAAATTTGTAGGCTTTCAATTGTTCTTCGGTGCCTGCTATTCTCCCGCACGATATGAAGCTCGCTAAATTTGATGAAGTCACTTACAGCGCTATCATGGTTTTAAGCGAGGAGGAGCAGTCTGACAGAAGCGACCCTCAACGAAGCAGTTCCGAAGAACAGGTCTTACGGATGATCAGCAAGTCGCTGCCCTCACATGAACGCCACGCTCTTGCACGAGTCCTTCTGACACATCTTTCTGTTTTCGATTTCACACAAGGTGACACGGAGGCTTCACTGCCACGTTCTCGTGCTCACTACAGAATTAACACCAGATCTGCGCACCCCATTCGTCAAAAGCCTTACCGCGTGTCTTCGACAGAAAGGACAGTTATAGCTGAACAGGTGACCGACATGTTACGGAAGGGTGTTGTGAAAGTGTCATCTAGTCCGTGGGCGGCACCAATGATCTTAGTAAAGAAGAAGGATGGATCGTGGCGGTTCCGTGTTGATTACAGAAAACTAAACTCGGTCACGAAAAAGGATGTGTATCCGCTTCCTAGAATTGATGATGTCATCGATTGCCTACTTTTCGTCGCTGGATTTGCGAGCAGGGTATTGGCAGATACCCATGCACCCAAGCGACAAGGAGAAAACGGCCTTCGTGATTCCCGACGGCCTTTATGAATTTAATGTTATTGCGTTCGGCCTTTGTAATGCGCCAGCAACGTTCGAATGATTTATGGACACTATACTTCGTGGACTTAAATGGGAAATTTGTTTGTGCTATTTCGATGATGTGGTGATTTTTGGCAGCACACTGAACGAGCATAACAGACGCCTGAGTCTTGCTCTGAATTGCGTAGAAAAGGCTGGCTTGATCTTAAACTCAAAGAAATGTCGTTTCGGCGAAACGGAGACGTTAGTACTTGGGCATCTCGTGGACAAAAACGGTGTGATGCCAGACCCACGAAAGATCGAGGCCATCGGCTCTTTCGAACCACCTAACTCCGTGCGGGAGCTGAGGAGCTTCTTGGGCTTATGCTCGTACTTTCGTCGCTTCGTTCCAAGGCTCGCAGACATGGTTCATCCCCTAACAGGTCTTCTCCAAAAAGACGTGCCTTTCAACTGGACTTCGGCTTGCGACGAGGTGTTCCGCCAGCTAAAGTTTCTGCTAATGTCGGGACCTATATTGCGTGACTTCGATGCGTCTTCGCCGACAGAAGTGCACACTTGCCAGTGGCATCGGCATCGGTGCCGTACTAGTGCAGCGTCATCAAGGGGCTGAACACGTAGTGGCTTATGCTAGCCGCTCTTTCAGTAAGGCTGAGCGCAACTATACCGTGACGGGACAAGAATGCTTGGCAGCTGTTTTCGCGGTACACAAATTTCAACCTTATATCTACGGATGCCCGTTCACAATCGTCACCGACCACCACGCTTTATGCTGGCTGTTGAATCTCCGTGACCCAAGTGGACGACTTGCACGTTGGGCTCTTCGACTACAGGAGTACGACTTCGTCATCTCGTACAAGTATGGACGTCACCACGCAGATGCAGACTGTCTCTCCCGCCTTCCTCTGACGACGACCGAGTGTGACGAAGACAGTTTTGATGACTGCTTTGCCCCCATTTCTGCCACATTCCCAGACTCGAAGACTTTCAAGACAGAACAAAAAAATGATATTGGTTTGGAACCACTATTCGTCGCTGCAACGCGCCCTGGAGCCACCGGTCGCTTTTGTGTCCGTGGCGGCCTACTTTACAAGACGAATTATTCGGCTAAAGGCGCACGCATCCTTCTGGTCGTGCCACAGAGTCTGCGATGGGAAATACTGAGAGCCATGCACGACGATGCGACCGCTGGTCATTTGGGGTTCATCAGAAGTTTGAACAGGATACAGGAGCGCTTTTACTGGCCTAGAATGCGAGGCACCGTCAAGCACTATGTCGTAAGTTGCGAACAGTGTCAACGCTATACAAGCGCCCTTCGACTTCTCCGCCAGGTCTTCTCCAACCACTGTCACCGCCTCGTCTACCATTTGAACAAGTGGGTATTGATCTTTTAGGCCCATTTCCACGATCATCTAACGACAATCGATGGGTGATAGTATGTGTCGACCATAAGACCCGTTACGCAGAAACGGCGGCCATACCATCTTCGACAGCTGCGTGCGTTGCACTGTTTTTGCCTCGATTTATCATTCTTCGGCATGGTCCTCCCCGTGTGATCATTAGTGATCGTGGTCGTCAGTTCGTCGCGGACTCCGTAGAAGAACTGGTTCGTCTGTGCAATTCGCAGTTCCGCCATTCATTGCCTTATCACCCTCAGACGAATGGGCTTGTAGAGCGTACGAACAGAACTCTGACTAACATGTTGACCATGTACGTATCTTCCTACCACAAAAACTGGGATGATGTTCCGCCGTTCATCACTTATGCTTACAATACTGCAAAGCATGAGACGACCGATTACAGCCCTTTTTACCTCCTTTACGCACGTCCACCGCTAAGCTGCATCGACACGATGCTACCGTTTGACTTTCATAGCGACTAGTCTGTCGCCAGAATGCTGTCTTGCCGAAGAAGCCCTGCGGATCGCTCGCCTTCGTACTGTGGCATCGCAGCAGCGATCGAAAGAACGCTATGACAGCCACCATCAGACTGTTTCATACTGCAAAGGAGACTTGGTGTGGTTGTGGACCCCGCAACGTAAACGTGGCTTATGCGAAAAGTTTTTACCCCAGTACAGGGGCCTATTCGTCATCGTTGATCGCTTGAGCGATTTCACGTACGTTGTGGCACGCTTGACGTCAGCTGGCCGTCGGTCAAGCTGGACCCAGCTGGTACATGTTGCCTGTCTTAAGCGGTTTCACCCTACACATTCTCAGTGATTCGGACTCGCCCAGCGGGCTTCGTCTGGGAACCGGGAATGCAACGGGTATGAGCCGAGCGAGAAGAAGGAGAAGAGGACGTGAACTGGTTGAGACTACCGACGCCATCGTTACTTGACCATCAACCTCGCCCTGTAAATAAACAATTCAACCGTACACGTAACAATATCTTTGCAATAAACCTTCGCGGAATACGTGTGAGCATTTATCATTTACGTACCGTTTTTCAGCATTAAGCGGTGCGATGAAGCAGGATGCGTATTTGTGTGTGTATGTGTACGCACAATCTGTCCAAGCCTTGCAGGCAAGCTTTTCTAGTTTCGCGCCTGCTCAAGCTCCCTTCTCAGACGAAAAATAAGATTAAGCGAGATTTGCGCGATATCAACGAAACTGCTTCTCTGCAATGGATCATAGCCATGTGATAAGCCAAGGATCGTAGCCATGTGTAATGAAGAAATTTGCTTAGTGCAACCAGCCCCTTTGTATAGCTTTCGTATACTACGAAAAGACATTCGACTCTAATAATAATAATAATAATAATAATAATAATAATAATAATAATAATAATAATAATAATAATAATAATAATAATAATAATAATATCTGGGGTTTAACGTCCCAAAAAGACTTTCGACTCTGTAGCGATACTAGCAGTCTTGGAAGCATTGCTTCCACAAGGAGTTTTTAGAGCACGTATACATACCTTACACCTTAGACAAGATCTACAACTCCTCCACAGTTGCTTCGCGCAAATCTCGCTGAATTTTTCGTCTGAGCAACGCACTGTGCAACGTATCAAAAAACCTCTACCAACACACATCATATCTTAGTCACTTTCTATAAAACGACTAGAAATTGACGTGCCACTGAATCATGATTTTCCCCAGTTTCCTTGTATAACACTCCTCCAATAATTTTCGTCTGACCCAGTGGTGTAGTAGGCCGAAACTTTTTTCGGGGGGGGGGGGGCACCTCCTTGATCTGAATGGGGGCCGGGCAGGGAAGTGTGGTCTAGTGTCATTTTGTGCTCTGTATCCCATGGGAGAAAAAAATTTCGGGGGGTGGGGTGACACGGGTCCGGTGTGCCCCCCCCCCCTCCCTGGCTACGCCACTGGTGCGGCCATGCCCTTACTTTTGACGAGAATCCTTATATTTTCCCGCCGTGTCTCATGGCAATGCGCAGGCAAATACGCCCCATCTTTACCTTTTAAACATATCTCGTGTTCGTGCGCCTGCTCATTCATGCAGCGTCCGGTCTGGCAGATGTCATCATTTTCAGCCCATTTAAGTCCGCTGCAGGATGAAGGCCTCTCTCAATAGTCTCAAGTTTACCCTGTCTTGTGCGAGTTAATTCCATTTGATCCCTGCGAGTCTCCTTATTTCATGACTCTTTTCAACTCGCTACCTTCGTCGACTTCGTTTTCGATCCCTTGGTAACCATTCTGTTGCTCTTTCTGACCACCGGTTGTGTGTCCTACGCATTGCATGGCTGGCTCAGGTCCATTTCTTTCTCTTAATGTCAACTGGAATATCCGCTACCCCCATCTCTTCCCCGATCCATTCGGCCTTTCTCCGATTCGTGTTGCTACCATTTTCCGTTCCTTTGCACGCTGCGTGAACCTTACACTTTTGTCTAGTTTCTTTGTTATCCACCATGGTCCATCCCCGTATGCTAGGACTAGCAGTACGCAGAGATTGTATACTTTTTTGCCGGTCAGAGACTGCCGTATGCGATCCAGCCCATCCTTATTCTTTGTAGAATGCCCCTTTCGTGGGTAGTCCCCAGTATTGGTAATTGACCTAGGTATCCTTTACGGACTCAAATTGTAGGTTTCCAATCGTGAACTCTTTCGTCAGGCTATTGGACAGCCTCTCTCTCAGCATACTGATGTTTAGTCCTGCGTCTATACTTTCTCGGTTTAAGCCGCCCACAGTAACATTTTTTTTTTTGCCATCCGTCACCATTGTTGCTGAAGGGCACTATGTCATCTGCAAACCGTAGATTGCCGCGATATTCCCCGTTCATTCCTATTCCTGTTCCTTCCTAGTCCAGTTGTTTAAACACTTCATCCAAACATGCAGTGGACAACATTGGAGTCTCCTTGTCTTACCCTTTTCTCTATTGCAATTTTATTGCTTTTCTTGTGGAGAAGCGAAGTAATTGCGCAGGCATTGTAGATCTTGGCTAAGGTATGTATACGTGTTCTAAAAACTCCTTGTGGAATCAATGCTTCCAAGGCTGCTAATATCGCCACAGAGTCGAATGCCTTTTCGTAGTCTACGAAATTAAAGCTATATAAAGAGGCTGGTTGTACTCAGCAGATTTCTTCATTACACATGGCTATAATCCATTGCATAGTACCCCTCCCTAGGTTGGTTAAGGTCAAATGTTTCTTTATCATGCTTGAAATTATCATCGTAAATATTTTGTAGAACACTGAAAGTAAACTGATGGGCCTGTAATTTCTCAAGTCCTTTATGTTGACTTTTTTTTTTTTTCAGCTTACTGGCACATTTGATGTTTGGAGGCATGGAGTGTAAAGCGCCGCATGTTTCTTCCAGATACGGTACCGATCAAGTCGACTGTTACGCCGTCTTCTCCGGCCGCTTTACCGCGTGGCATATCGCGTATGGCCTTTCTAACCTCGTTGGAAGTTACGTATGGAACTTCTCTGTCTTGTTCGAATTTACGCTTAGCGGAGGACTTAGCTGCGAGCTGTACTTAACTGCGACTTACCTGCGATCTGTACAGTTAGAAGTAGTAGTCCTTTGCCACCTTCACTATGTCGTTGAAATTGCTGATCATATTGCCCTGAATATGTTTTAGTGCGCGATTTTCGGACCTTTCTCACCAGTTTTCTTTTAACTCTTTTTAACCTGCCGCCCTGTTTTTACTGCCTCCTCTATACCTCTTTGACGTTGTCACCGATTTTATGTTACTCATATTATCCTAGTTAATCAGCTTTGTTAGCTCAGCGAATTATATTTTAGGCCTTCAGTTAGTCACCTTCATGTGTTGTCGTTTCTTTATTTATTCTTTCGTGGTTTGGGACAATTTGCTTGCTTCGGTGCTTTACCTCCAACTTCAGTTGATGCTGCAGAAACCAGTCTAATTAGGATTTCGTTTATTTCCTCTATGTCGTTATTTTCTCCTCATTCTAGAGCTTCATTCGCGAGGGTAACCCCGAATTCCTCTGCTTTTGTCCCGATTTCATCTAGGTCGACCTAGTGTTTAATTTTGCTCTTGTTCTTAGATTGAGGTTTATTCTCGATCGCCCGCACTAACCTATGATCGCTGCATTTTAGCTTGCCTATTACTTCTGTCTGTGTCCTGTACTATGCCAGGGTTACCGCATCATATAAGGTATATTTCGTTATTTGTTTTGCCGTTAGGGCTTAAAAGTCAAAAACAAAAATCTGCATGTTATCTTTCCGTCAACGTCCACTTAACAGTATCTAAGTACACTAGCGGTGCTGTGCTCACATCCCATCGGACAGCGACGACCGAGGCCAGAAATCGAACCCACAACCTCACTTACGCTGAGCGCCAGAACGCTGTGCATTCAAGCAGCATGGTAGGCTGGCTGAATTTTTTATTACTGTTTGTGTGCATGTGCAGTGCAGTGTTTTCATCGGTGGGCGGACGCTTGCTGGTGAAAAAAGGCAGTGAATGAATGCCACGTAGTCTGGAAAAAAGATGGCACTTTTGGTTTATTCACTTGCAGAATTTTACAGCAATATTTTACAGCGCTCGCGACGAGGCGCAACTGTGAGCCAGTAAATATTTATTTGCTCAACGCACTGGCGCCAACAATTGCGTAGCCGCACCACCTTCGCCTTCGCAGGCCCCGTCCCAGCCTTGTGCGCAAACATCTCAGTTCTTCTCTGCAAAGCTATGTACATTACAATGGTGCTCTGTGGCCTTATCTGACCGTTGACCCATTAAACGCAATCAATGTACAGTATAAAACGTATGGCACTTAGACAAAAAAAAAAAAAAACACAATTGAGCATAACAGATAAAATACCATCCACAACTACAGTTCATTTTGAGCACTCTCGAGGAAATTGTACACGTCACTCACTCCCAGCCTGCCTCGCGGGCGTACATGGTGATTCAGAAACAACACGCTCAAAGAAACAGGCAAGTTGCAGTGTTCTCGTGTTCCCTTCTTTTAAGTACGCTCAACGAGAGATGATAATTAATTTACAATGATAAAGAACATTCAGGCACGATGGTGGGTAACAGGCGGGTAGGTTTTTTGCATCGTTGTCAAAAGGCACTTCACATTCATCAGTCTATGGAGTGCACGGTATTTATAATAATATCTGCGATTTTACGTCCCGAAACCACGATATGATTACGAGAGACGCCGTAGCGGAGGGCTACGGAAATTTCGACCGTCTGGTGTTCTTTAACGTGCATCTAAATCCAAGTACACGGGCCTCTACCATTTCGCCTCCATCGAAATGCGACCGCCGCGGCCGGGACCGAACCCGCGACCTTCGGGTCAGCAGCCGAGCACCGTAACCGCTATACCACCGCGGCGGACGCACGGTATTTCTCTCCGTGCATCTTTATGCTCGCAGTTCATTAAGAAAGGCCACTGCTAAGAAAGGCACGCTTATTCTTTATTTTCAATTTCTTTTTCTGCATTTTCCTTGTTTTTTCGAACTAGCTAATATGAACATTCATAAGGCACCTGTTTTGATAAATGCACGGAATATCACCATGGCTCAATGTCTGCTTGCTTTCTAAGTTGTGCCGTAATGCAGCAGCCGCACCACAACGAAAAAAAAACACACACAAAACAAAACAAAACGAAAAACCGGGGGAGTTTTGATACCTTTTTAGCGTTCAGAGCCAAGACTAAGCGCGCGGAATGTTCTATTATGCTGACACTGTTTGCTGGGTGTATAAACGCCTTTTTACAACATGAACCCGGGGGCTGTTTAGATAGTTTCGAACATAACAATTTTCGCATCAGGCGACGGAAGGCGCCTTTGATAGGAAGAAAGGAAAAAAAAAACAAAAAGAAAAAAACACGGGAAGCTAACGTCAGGCAATGAAGACGCAATTTCAGCGCTATTTCTGTCCATTGCACGTATTTCTATTCTACGCGAGCTCGACTAAATTGAATGCTGGACCTCTACGTGGTAAAGCAAAGAAATGTACTCGGTATCCAACTCTTTAACTACGTTTCGTGTAACGATACTATGATTCTGTAAGCTGCACCCATCAATGCATATCTGAGGCAACTAGAAATAATCTGTCGTCAACGACGCCTCTCTTAATCCTTTTCTTGGTTTTTCGCATTTTTTTCACGCTGTGTATAGCAAAGCCTTCGTAAGCTTTGTAGCAATTCACTCATATTGTAGGCTCACACATTAGGGCTAATACATTAATTTTTTTCCTTTTTTTTCCCTTTCTACTCTCCCATTCCCCTCCGCACGCGTAGTGCAGGTAACAGAACAAAGCCAACTTGAAATCAATGCCGTTCCCTCCCCTCTTTCTTTTGTCCCTCTTTCTACACTAACAAATACAATTAACAGAACTGCAGTTATCCACGTTGACAATAAGTGGTGGTAGTTATTGTGCGTACGTGTGCGCTAGTATGACTTTTAAATTGTTCCGTTTCCTCGCAACCAAACGATGCGGGAAATCCAATGCCATCGAATAGATCGATCGATGAACAAAGGTGGGAGGAGAGAACGGTTATTGCTGCATACTGGGAAATGTACGTTACAGGTAAAAACATTCTCCGATGATACATTCGACGATGTCCGATTTTCTCCGGTGGCAAAAGTAGAATAACAAGAGGAAAGAAACCCGCATCGTAATGCGAATGAAACAGCAGGCCTGCCAACAACGCTGGCAATGTATATGGCACGATAAAAAGCTTCATGCATGAATCGCTCGTTTGGAACGGCGACTGAAAATTTGTACGAATTCGCATGCATTATTTACAGGCACATCGTGAGCAATTCCGTCCATCTGTATAAAATTAATTCAAGAAAGACGTGTTACAAAGCATGTTCTGGACTTTCTGTGTCGTTTTTTTTTTCTTTTTTTTACGTCTTCGGCCTTTCTCTAGGTGAACTAAATCTTTACATTAAAAAATGAAATCGGGAGATCTTGTACCACTTTCTTGGAAAAGAGCCTCGTCAACAAAGTAAGAATGCTGCGCACTAACAGAAAAAAAAAAAATCTAGGCACTCGTAAGCAGTGTCTGAAGCGTGCGGTCAGCTCTCTGGCACGAGTACATATTTTCGTTAGGGGGCCCGCGCATGAGAAAAAGAGAAATGACTCGTGACGAATTCGTGAATGAACGTGACTCAACAACCAAACAAACAACGAACAACAACATTCAATAAAGGGACACGGCCGCGAAGAGCAGGAAACGTAACCGTGGGGGGTTAACACACTCCTATCTTCTCGCGCAACACAAAACGCAGCGCCGCGCTTTTCTCGAAACACAACGCGCGCTGCGCGAAACAACCGACATGGCACTTGATGAATTCAGCAAAAAAAAAAAAAAAAAAAAAGAACAAAAATCCCCAGGATAACGCCTGGAGCGCGGAGGGGCACCACCAGCAGGAACAAAAACTTTGTCGAGTGACGAGCTTGATATTTTGCAGTCTCTCTCGTGAGGCGGCCACATCACCAACCGCACACGTCATAACTACGATGCGACAACGACAAGGTATGCACGATGAGGCGCGTCACTGGCTCTATCAGTAAAAAAAAAGGGGGGGGGGGATCCCGTAATGTTCACTTCCACAAGCTTTTCTGGATCGCACGTACACTACAAAGTCATGGAAGCGACAGAACGCGGGCGACGAAGAACTTGGGGTCTTCGCAAGTTGCGTCCGGGCGGCGCAGGCGCGCTCCGCGAGTCGATGTGTGCAGCTCGTTGTTACGAAGAGCGCTCTGCTGGTGCTCGCGAGGATCACTTGTTCTTGGGCTGGTGCCTCTTCATGTGCAACGCCAAGTGGTCGGAGCGGGCGAATGAGCGCTCGCAGATTAGGCACTTGAACGGCTTCTGGCCCGTGTGTTTCCGGTAGTGGCGCGTCAGCTCGTCGGAACGAGCGAATCTCCAGTTGCAACCGTCCCATTGGCAGAGGTATGGCTTCTCACCTGCGATCGTAAAAGGAGAAAAAGAGCAGAAGGATCCATTTAATTTGACGGGATGATCAACAGTAATACTGTGACTTGGGAGAGTTGGTACATATTTTGGACGAAGGCAGCGTGATTTCGACGAAGACAGGATACACGGAGAAACACGGATGAGCGCCGTCTGTGTTTCTCCGTGTATCCTGTCTTCGTCAAAATCGCGCTGCATTCGTCCAAAGTATGATCAACAAGTCGTGCTAGGTTTCAGTTGATGGGTGCATATTAGAAAATGTCTCTGAGACCTGATTTAATTACGTTCTGTGCCGCTTTCTAAACTATTGGTACCTAAGCTATTGGTATCAACGTTATATTGTCTCTGTGCGATTATACGGGAGATGCAGTGAATGTTCCCATGTTAATAGTGATCCGCATCAAACGCACAGGTATCACGCACGCACGCACACGCACACACACACACACGCACGCACACGCACACACACACACACACACACACACACACACACACACACACACACACACACACACACACACACACACACACACACACACACACACACACACACACACGCACGCACGCGTCAAAATTACAACAAACGCACGTTACCAACATAGGCTACAATATTAAACTAAAGCTCGGCCACTGGTTTATTACTCCTATACTGTGATCGGCAAGCATCCTTCGAAACCGCCCGCTCTTCCAACTTCGTAGACCACGTTGCGATTGTGTACAGTCCTGACCCGACGGATGTGCATCTTTTGTGTGGTGCTGAAGCACTAGAAGCACCGACAACCTTTCCTGCTTCTTAGCATATACGAGTTATCGTCACTTATAGGCAGGGTTAACAAGAGTGGCGGCGTGCCTTTCCGCAACTGTGCTGTTAACTGAATCGCATACGTGCAGAAGAAGCAAATCACCAGCACTCACGTAACTACGTTTATTCGTGGACAGATGTTACCTGCGCCCGAACCAAAGACGCCACGAGGACAATTATTCCATTCCGAACGGAAAGTGCACGCCCACGTTGTCACTGTTGATGCTGTTTTCAATAGAGAGCGAGATGACCACAGACGTAGAAGAAAAAAAAAAAGAGAATCTCTAAACCACTGCTTTCTTTACCTTTCGCGATGCACAATAAGATGCGGTGAGATTTGAGAGACAAAACAGTGTCCATGCATGGAGGAGCGAGCGGCTATAGCCACCCGCTCGGTTATCTCCTGGTGTATAGCCGACTAATGCAGGGCTGGATCGCGTCCGTTTGTACGACTCCCAAAGGACACGGCGTGCCTTCTATTTTCAATCTCACCTCCCGTCCGAGATTTCGCCCGTCCATTCAATCGATACCAGCCTTCTGCCTATTACAATAGAAGGGCGCGCATCGTATATCTCACTCCTCTGTCAACCGCAAAGTGAGCCGGACCAAAAGAAGCGCGCGTCACTTTCGCGCAGCGCCTAAGAAAATAAAGAGAGAGGGGGAGAATCTGAGGTTTCTTACAAAGAACGGACGGCGAAACTACGAAAGTTGGCGAACGCACTGGACCCAACTGTACGTCCTCGCAGAATGGAGCCCTAATGGAATAATGTGGTTTCTATCGGGGATACATGGTGGTGCGCGTAGGTCTGCGAGCTCTATACCTCGCTTTGCACTTACCTACACTTCCCCCCGTTTCACGCCCGATTGGAGACTTTCTCTGGCGTGACGACTCGCCTCAGCGCATGCAGCGTCCTTCGTCCTGTTGCTTTTTCGTTCTCTTCCCCACCCGCCCCTCTTAATTTGTGCCCACGATTTCTTTCCCGTTCCGTCTTTGATACGTGTTCCCTCAATGAACACCCAATCGCTATTTTTCCCTCCCCAATCTTCTGTGTCGGCGAGATCGGGAGAAATAACAAGCTCCCCCCCCCCCTTCTTTTTTCCTTTCTTCGACTGCGACGCCGGCCGCGAGAGAAAAAAGCCTACGACGAAGGCGTGCGCGAATAGCGCGTAACCGCGCGTAAGCGAAGGAAGAATTACGGCATACGGATGGCAGAAAATCGAAAGCGGAGTGCACTCGCCTCCGTCGGAGTGAGTCGCCCCCTGGGGAACTCCCACGGTGTTCTCTTCTTCCCCTCTCCCTTCCCTTTTCTTCCCCTTCGATAGTGCCACGACGTAAGCGTCAAGGTCACAGTATCTTTACGGTCTCCAGCCGCATTTTACATAATCTAAGCCCCCACAAAAAATCAATACAGAAGACACAGAGTGAGAAACGGCGTGATCGTCTCCCTTCTTAGATCAGCTACTCCGCTGGCAAGAGGAACCCCGCCAGTCAAATCCATCCGGTCATTACCGGCTTATACCAGAGAAACACGTGATAGGGAAGCAACGCTTTCTGTCGAAGCACGAATTGAGGAAACGGCTCGTCACGCCCGGTGCCGGCGATTTTCACGAAGTCTGTATACCGTTGTGCCCGATGCATCGCAGGTTTTCTTTCCCATCACCCAAATGTTCTTGTTTTCCCTCCACACGTATTAATACTGAAGCATATTCGGGACAACTCCATCGACACTTTGAGTAGTTGTGCGGGAAAATAAAGCAGCGCTGCGATTCACTACCTCTGCATCGGATTGTACAAAGCATGTGCCACTCCCTAAATTAACGTTCATAAGCATGCAAGAGTGCGAGATAAATGGAGAAAAACAATTTACGGTACGTGATACGTGCCAATTCAAGGCTCGGCAATCACTCTGCATCACAAATCAGACCTTAAGCAAGGCCTGTGATCGAGCTCCTGCTCGCACTGCATAGTGAGTGTGTACAGCGTTGAAACGTGCAAATAACTGTAGAACCGTGTGCCCCGTATCAATATCCATCCTTATTTCGGATGCTCATTTTGAATGGCCTGGGGTTTGCAATGACCTGGATTTTTACGTAACGATCGTCACCATACTCATCGAGATGAATAAAGTGAGACAGGGGCAGTGGCGTTTCCGTGACCAACATTGCCTGGAAGTGCGCCCGCACACTGCCGACGCTCGCCTTCGCTTTGACAGCCAGCGGAAGCTTTGTACGCGACTATGACGCGACATCGTCACTTTAAGATATGTCGCCCAACGTTGTCACTCCAGCTAAGCCACGGAACAGGGGTGTTGAAAACGGTAGCGAGCGCAGGAAGCGTTTATTCCTGTTCTTTGTATTACGTACACCGCGTTAGCTGACACAACGGGACCGGCTTAAGTAACAAGAGACGTAATACTGCCTGCTTGCGGAGCGGGCCTAATGCTGGGCTATGAGCGTGGCTGAAGGATGCGTCGTCAAAGAGAAAAATATGAAAAGAAGAAAAAAAAAAAGACTGGAAACGGACACCGAGCAGGGGATTAAGGTCACTTTCCGGCTGACCGGCCTGCGGCACGTCATCTCGGCACGGATCATAAGCCGTTAAGATTGTGAAATGGGGCGACACACACAAGCTTCGCTCGAAGCCTGTCACTGCTTCCCCGGCGCCGAGTTGGTCATCGGAGCCCTGCACGAGCGACCACCGCACGCGCAACCTGGTCGTCTCAAAAAGCTACGATGGATGCGGTGACTTCCGGAGCACGATCAATGGGGCTGCAGCGTTTACGACTGCCGGTCAAGGCGATCCGCCGCCTGAGTAGACAAGAGGGGTCGGCCAGCCATGGTTCCACTGTCCGCGCCGGGGATCGATCAACGAGAACAACGGCCGCTGGACAAAGGATCTCTCTATGCCATTGTGAAGGATTTCACGGAGACCTTTTAGCTGCCGACGTATGATGTTACATATTACGTCTGGGAACAACCGGCTTATGTAACCTTAGAACAGAATCGGCAAGCCAGGGTCACGTATATCCTCCAGAATGGACGCAGAAGGCACTGGTAGACCGTGCACCTCAACACTGCTTTATGACTTCCCTCTTTTTATTCGGAGCGGCCGGACGTCTAGATTTTCTTGCCAAAGTACGAAGCGTCAATATCTCATTTCTGCACCGTTACAGTCATGCTCACGTAATCGGCTTTTTCAAGTTAAAGCAAGATACATTACTAGTAAGTTGGCGTGCATGAGCGCCGAACTGTGCGGAATGAGTTTTGCATAACTATGCATGTAATGATTACGTTGAAGATGGTGATAATGATGATAACGAAGGCACAGGCGGGCACGTACCAGTGTGTATCCTTTGGTGGGCCTTTAGATGAGAGCTTTTTGTGTACACCTTCCTGCAACCTGCGAGATAACGAAAAACAGGCAAAGAGCAAACTTAGTGAACATACTTCCATATACAACCTATATGAGACTAATTTTCTCCGCCGCGACACGGCAGGGACTCTACTTTTTGCGCCCGGCGCAGTCATGTATGTATATGCACGCTACAGCATCGGCGTAACCAAGCACACAAAGTCACGTCCGAGAAGAACGCTGGCTCTTTCTCACGTAAAACAAAACAGACGAGGAAAGAGAGTTAGCGAGTGCCGCCGCGGTCACAGCCCCCGTGGGGCAATTTCATTTCATCGTTGGCTCTTGCATGGCGCGCATACGCTGTAGAGAACGTCCCGATCTGGAAGCAGGGTGGAAGAAAGGTGAAAGCGCCACGGTGAGCAGAGAGAAAAATGTTCATTGAGAAAAACTGGTTGCTAAGAATGCGCGTGTAGCCTTCCTCCCTGCGTGATCCCCCTCACCAGCCCCTCGTAGTCAGCTTTGCTGAAGCACGAATCGATCTCAGTCCCTGTGGCCTCTGGAATGCCGACGAATCTTCAGTCGTGGGGGCAAGATAGAGAGAGGGGGGTGTTACGCTGTCTTTGCAACGAGAAATAACGAACCAAGTGGAAGGGGGGGGGGGGGGGGGCATATCGCTTATACGGACGTGTATAGTATACGCCCGAAGGTGAAGAGGGAAGGGGGGGAAGCGACTTGGCCTCTTGCATAGTCACTACGCAACGCTCGCACACACACACACACACACACACGCGCGCAAAAAAAAAAAAAAGAAACACGTACACACACTACGCTTTCACTGCGCGCCGTCGCAAGGCAGGTAGTAAAAAGGTAAGCAGCCTCTCGGAGGTATACGATCGGACGGGGCGAGATTGGAGAGAGGCTTTCCGACGGCGCAGATGTTTCACCCGAGGCCATGTTTTGGCTGTTTGCTTGTCGCGCGGGCTCGCCGCGCGGTCTGGGCGGACCGCGAACCAAGCGGAGGCCGGCCGTCGGCGGGGACGACGTTCGCCGCGACGCCTCCGGAACGCCGCGGTCGTGTGCGTGCGTGGCCGTCCGTTTTTGTCTCTGCATTGAAGGCCCGGAGGGTGAGCTAAGACACTGATGCTTATCGGCGGCCCCAGCTCAATTTGCGACGTTCAAATTGCAGTTCTGTCGCGGTAGGAAGAGAAGGGCAGGGGGGAGGGGGGGGGGGGTTAGATGTCCGAGCCGAGCTGTGCCTCCTCCTCCGTCGTATTCACCGTGTGGCAGGTCCCAACGCTGCCGTTGCTTGTTGCTTCTTCTTCCGCTCGTCGCTCGCCTTCGTCAGCATCTCCCGTGTGTAGGCCGCCGCGCTCCGCATTACGCCGCACTGCCCGAGGTGACCGGCTTGTCTTTAATAGAAGCACTTTTTTATTTAGCTGGAAATATGGAACGCTGCTGTGTTGGCAGCGGTTATTGGTAGGCGCAAGTTATGCGAAGAATGAACGGCGCGTGCGCGATCTATCGTTCCGCCCGCCGAAAGAAGGGGCGGTCGGACGGCAAGTGCTGCTCCGTCGGAATGCGCCACTGTCGCTTTTCGTCGTCGGCGTGTTGGAACTGTCTCACCGGGATACCGGCATTCTTTCTCGGCTTCTGTAATGAAGGCGGTTTCGTGGGTGCCGTTTCCCGTGACCTTGTCGCTAGACGCGATCGTCAAAGGGACGGTTCGTGTTAAAATGTAACACAGGTTTACTGTGCCGTAAGTTGGTCGTACCACCGCTGCGCGCCTCCGGTGGCTAAACGTACACCAGTCGCTACAGACTAAGCACACGCATTTCAAGAGACTTTTTTTTTTACATATACATGTAAGAGCTACGGCGGTTTGGTCCACTAGCCCGCCTAGCAATGCAGTCGAAATGAACGTGAGAGATAAAAGAGAATTGTAAATAATTCGTTCGCATCATCTTAGTAAGGAATGGTCACTAATTTTTCGATGCTTATAGTCCTACATAACAAGAACGGCCTAAATATATGGAGATAATCTTTTTTAGCGCATAATAAATGTCATATGTTAGAACTATAATATTGAATTAAATGTTGTGCAAATAAATGGTGTGTTACACGCTGCGTACGATCGTCATTTTGAAAGGCTGAGTGCACTAGACGCGGGAAAATAAACTTAAATACGTTAGCTGTCTTTCACCACATCAGTGTCATCAAAATGCCGCCAAATATAAGTGTGCGGCCTTTATTATTATTGTTACTTTTGTCGCAGCGGTGCAAACTCCACTAAGCGACCGCCAAGGGAACATGTATTCGTAGCCGTTGTTCTCCTTGTTCAAATTATGTTCCACTTTACGCAATGGCAGTATGGCTTTTATTTTTTATTTTGAGGTCGCAGGATGTCGTTAAATGTGGGTTAGTAATCGCCTCATCACACAGCTCTTAAGTTTGACTCACACAGCCAGTCACTGCCTTCAGCACACCTAGTGCACACCTTCAGTACACCTAGTGTACAGTTGTCTGAGTCATTCTCCTGCGTATTTCGGCCGTAATCTTCAGTCCAGATAACGCATTGCCACATCTTATGTCGCGTGTGGACACATTTAGCCAGAGATGACAGTGTTCCCCGTTACATCAGCAACTCCTCTGTTTTTGTAGAGCCCTCCAGATAAGTATGAACCTTCGCTTTAACGGTAAACGAGACGCTTCTGTTGTTCTCTCCGGAAAGCACCGAGCTCCAGTTACTAGAAGCATCGGTATAACGTTCCTCTTTCCTCGTATACGTAGCCTTCGAAGGCTATGAAGACGAAATGCCAAACAAGCTCAGCCTGAAAGGTTTACTATTTCAGATCGTCATTCACATTTTTCTTTAAGCGAATAATGTGAATAACTGTAAAACAAACGCGAAGATCGATTCACCGATTTCGCGGTCAAACTGCCACAGCGACAACGCCAGCATGCCAACCCGAGGCGTGTCGGCAGCGTATTATACATTAGAGGCTGATATGCCCCTTTGAATTTCTTCTACAATTTCGAATTTTCTTCTTTCCACTTTTCTATGTCATTTTTCCTTCTTTCTTTTTGGAGCTTGTAGACAAGCCTTGCCAGGCTAGAAAATACAATCATTTGCTAGTTCGCGCCTCAATCTCTGGGTGTTTTTCTTTCCTGCAGTGTAGGTGGTCCTGGCAGCGCGTTATAAAATGAAGTCATGAAAACTAGCCCTCTCCAAGCCTTATTGGTATATATTTTGTAAGCAGCCTTGTACAGTCCGGTCCTCTGTTAAAGGGAACACTTGGATTAGCACCTTTAATATTTTTGGCCCCCTAACGGTAAGTTGATGTGGAAATGTCAGAACTGTCAATCACCACAGTAGTATTATGCAAATCGAAGCCACTATGCTTTTGCGAGAGAACGAAATCCGGATACGTCACGCAAGTGTTCCCTTTAACAGTGGACCCATCTGTACATCAGTTACAACACTTAATACATTTTACGAGCACATAGAGGAAGAGAGAGAAAGATAAAGGAAAGACAGCGAGGTTAACCAGAAGAAACATCTAATTGCAGTCGAAACAGCGGTTCTTGACCCACCTTGGAAGTCGCAGTGGTGGATCCGTCGCTTCTCCAACTCGGGGTTATTTCGCTTGTTGTACTTGGGCCGAGGAGGCTCCGTTCCGCTGGCGCCTGTGGACGTCGACGGCGGGCACTCGGCCGGGTACGGCGGCGGCGGCGTCCTCCGCGTCGAAGACGCTCCACCCAAGGGGACTCCGTCGGTGGACGGGCTCCCGGGCTCCGAATTGGGCGGCGTTGGAGGCATGCACGACACCCGTGCCATGGAGAAATGCGGTCCCCCGACCATCAGCTTGAAGTTTGTGGGGGGTGCCGCGGCGGCGCCCTGAGGCGAGTAGCCACCGCTGGGATAACACGAGGCCTCCAGCCCTTGCCTGCCTACGGTCCCATACTGACAGGGCGCCAGCACGGATCCTTCGGTTTTCACTATGGGCACGACGTCCACCGAATGAGAAGGCGCAGCCGAGATGTCCTGATCGCGGGTGTTGATGCATGCCGAGATGTCTTGCCACATGTTGAGGGAGCCCGCAGGAAGCGCGGGCGGCTGGTGGTGAAGGTGTTGTTGATGTGGCTGGGGTGGGTTGGGCTTGGCGAACATGTCCTCAGACTTGGGCGCAACCGATGGGTAGAGCCGGTAGTCAGTCCGCACGTGCGCTGTCGCTTGCACAGGGTACCCATGGTGGCGGCTAAGGTAGGCCGCGGGGGATGAGGAGGAGGCGTACGCGGCGTACGACGACGCGTTTATGCCACCGTCCGCCGAGGGATCGACCTGGTGGTCTTCGAAGAACTCGTCCACTTGCGAGGCGCTCTCGCGGCGAGCCTTTTGCTGGGCGCTCGCCTCGGAGAGCCGCTGTTGCGCCCAATCGCCGTTCCGCTCCATGTAGCTGTCCAGATCCTGCTTGACGGAACCCTGCGAAAATGATGATAGTTATGTAACACATGTGGCGCACGTGCTTAAACGCTGGCTGTTATTTCATACACTGCCGCGAGCTATACGACGCTCGCTTGGTAATGGCGTTGTTGAGAACGTATTCAATTCAGCGCCCTCTCATTATGCGCCGAATCGCTGGTCGTTCGTCGTGTCACCGCGAAGCCTTGCACAGAGCATCTCGTTTCGTCCGCGTCCCGATCGCTACGCCAGAGTTGCATTCAAATAGTTCTCCCTGTAGGCTTTCGCGTCCAACGAACATGCGTATGGTCTTCCTTATGGCATTGCAGAGCTTTAAGATGGGATTGAAAATTCATAGCTTTGCATAGGTGCAAGGCTCACCGACAGCGCTCGTATTTTCTTATTCCAACGCAGTGTACATTAGACAACGTCTGATCAGCTTGCTGACACTTACTCAAGCGGTAAATGGAACACCCCAGCATACCGTGCCATTCGACCGCTGTCGTCGCCATCTTTGAGAGAACATGATAGGGACGAAGAGAGATGCACACATGGGCATATGAAATCATAACGTCCACCAAAAAAAAAAAAAAGAGAAAACATGTAACCGGACTAGCGAAAAGCTACACGTGCCAAGTCTCGCACGCGCTTTCACGGAAAAAATGTCAAGCTTCCAGCAAGGGTGCGTGCGCGAGAAATCGCTTGGCGTATGTTGCTTTTCGCGTAACGGTGACTCTACAATCATTTTTCATGTTTCCTTCTTTTCTGTGAATGGTATCGCATGACATGTAATGTATCTGAAGTAAAATTTCTGTTGAAAGTCCATGTACATCTTTCTTCCTCTCTGTCTTGTTCGCGCTAGTGAAATTGATTCAAGGTGCTATAAACTGTTTCCTTGTATATGCTTTGGTCGTAATCGGTAGGTGCGCAAAAATATGTCACACGAATGTGTAAGGAACTGACCGTGTTACCGGCATTTCCCAGTAACTTTGTTGATAGCTTTTTCATAAGCGGCAGCGTAACGTCTTGTTGCTGTGTACACCTGATTGTAAATAAAATTTTGTGTCCTTACTGTACGATTAAAATGTCGACAATTTATGCATCTAACGTACTACAGTCGCGCTCACTATGACTTGCAACACGGGAGTGCGTGGCCTCACTACTTCAAGGATTGCGCATGGCTTCAACTTGCCCTCATTTCCACAACTAATTGCTATTCTCTCACTTGGGGATTATCCCAAATGAGAAAATATTGTTTAGCTGAGGATATGAGGGCTAGTTGAAGCCATGCGCATTCTTTGAAGTATAGTGAGGCCACGCGCTCCCGTGTTGCAAGTCATAGTGAGCGAGACTATACCTGAAAAGTGAACACGAAAAGCGTTAATTCCTCAAAGAAGTAGGCGTCGATTGGCTGATATATTATACAAAAAAAGAAAGAAAATTTCAGTCAGTTTCGTGTAGTGAAAACCGTCAGACAGCAAAGCTGTAAGCGTGTGAGTATATGCGAGGGTAGACTAAGGCAGTTTAGTCTCATTTCGAGCATCATCATCATAATCATTATCTCAAGCATCATCATTTCTTTTTATTTATTTATTCACTCCCCCTCTGGTCACGTGACCTGCGTGACTACCACTACCACTACTACTACTACTACTACTACTACTACTACTACTACTACTACTACTACTACTACTACTACTACTACTACGACAACGGCACAGGGTATTCGTTGTAAAAAACACTGAAGGAGAAACAGACTCTGTAATTTTTCTTCGTAAGACTCCCATGTTTACGCTTCAAGCTTGCGGTGTTTATTTACCCCGTTACGAAGATTGGCGCGCTCCAAAAACAGTCCTTGCCCTTTACTGAGAACGATTCAGGAACAATCTAAAACGCTGGAACGCACGAGCCACCTCACGGAGAACACGTTGTCTGGCTGCGACAAGCACACACGGCGGACCTTCAAACATCCTCCTACTATCAGTGACTCAACGCATAGCCAAGATAGCCCGAGGCCATAGCGAGCTTCAAGCGACACGACCGCATCTACTACGCCAATATAAGCGCACCCTGACTCACGTCGATTGAGACAAATAACACCTGGCGCGTCGCTTCTCCGAGGCAACGTCGACTCGGACCGGAAGACGAGAACGAGTTGATCATGCCCCAAGCGGCAGGATTGCTCGAGGCTCTCGCCGCACGGCTAAACAAACGTTACGGTTCAGTCGCGTGGGCGGTCGTGCTTGTTCAACACGATGCGGGGGACACGACCTCGTACAGCGCTACTCATAACATGCTTCGCGTCGCGAAAGGCGGGGAAGCCTGGATGACCTGTACCGCATGGAACGTGTTTCGCGACCGTCTTTTCCACGAAGTGACGACACGCGTGGGTTCTCTGGCCCATCTGGCGCTTCCTGCATTGGACGACGCGTGGACGACCACAAGAAGAGCCGATGCAGCCGCAGGCTAAACAAGAAAAGGCTGTGCGCTGTTCTTGCGCGAAAGTCTGCGCGTTATGGCTTTTGCCACATCCTGCTTAGCTTTGTTGTTTTCGGAGTTGGCCATTTCGTTGCTTCCGTTTACCAGCCGGTCGTGTTTAGTTCAAACGACCTCCGAGGGGACATATGATTAGCTACAATGATGAGATTTGAAATATATATATATATATATATATATATATATATATATATATATATATATATATATATATATATATATATATATATATATATATATATATATATATATAAGGAAGAAAGTTGACCGCGTATCTACGTGCTTCGCTGCAAATGTCGTCGAAAGACCTGGCCTGGTCTCATCCGCGGCCACCCGTGTTGCTGTTCCCAGGGCCGCTGCCAGGTGGCAGCACCATATCGTCGGCAGAGGGCTTTTTCATGCATAGCGTCGCATTTTCAGCGCAGCCTAAGAAACACTATAGGGTCTTTAGAATTACGTATCTACGTATTTTCTAGTAAAGGAACACACCACCTAATACTAACGTATTGATGTTGCGCCTCCGATATGCGTAATATTTGCTTTTTGATCGACAATGTTCACGAGTATGAACGCAGATACCAGTTCAAGATGGCTGGGCGTTCAGCGAGTGCTTAAATTTTGGCCGAGTGGCTGAATCGTGTGACAGAGATAGATCAAAATTTCCGCGTTCAAGTATCCCAAGAAAGATATCTATCGTCTTCAAAACTCGACCGTGTGACAGTTGACGCTGGAATGCAGCGACTAATTAGAGGTTACTCTAATACAAGTAATAAGGGCAGTGGTATAATTAACGGGCAGAAAGAAGGTATGTATAGCGATATGGTGCGTGACACTAACGAGAAGTGATGCATAGTACAGGTTGGGAAGAAGAAGACTCGTCGCCGGTCAACAGCATCGCCAACGCTCGGCGTGCTGGGTTTTGCTCGGCTCGCTCGCCTCTCGCTGCTGGTCGCTGGCATCTTTCTGGACGGTGCTCTGCCCTGACTCGCTGTGTTTGTTCATTGAGTCACTGTTAGTTGATTAGGGCCACATACTGGGGAACAGGGCAAGTCGAATCAGACCAGGAGAAGCGACTGAAGTGACATACTCGGCGTTAAACCCTAGGGTAGCTTATACGTATCGATTCACATCATTTAAAACAACGGCCGATTTAATTTAGGGTTTGATTTCAATATGCACGATAATCAGCGTTTGCGAAACATGCAGGCCTCTCTATGGCCGCTACCGTGGCGTCTGACGCCAGTGCACTTTCGCGAAAGCAGGGACTCTGGCATCGTCCGTTCATCCTAAAATAGGCAGAAGAGCAGGAAAATGCAGATAGATTAATTATGCAACGAAAATCGGGTTTGTTACCGTCCAGTGAGCAACGAATGGTGTTATCCCACTTAGTGTCATCTTTTTATCAAGACAGTTTTATGCATTGACTCACAAAATTAAATAAAGCGTCAATGCATTTGGTCGCACACTTTGGAAATGAACCTCTCGAGGCTGCATGCATGGTGGCGTCCTTATAATTCGTTACATGTTGATATCGTTTGCAAGCTCGCTACCTCCAATTCGTAAATTGTAATGCGGCGTAAAGCAATGATTTAGATCGTAATTTGTGAACTTTTGTTAATTAATCGATGTACGCGTTTCGAATTCTCCTGCAACTAATGTCCCCCTCTTCAAGGAATACACATCAAGAACTATAATTTATACATCTGCGGCAAGCTACTTCTGGAAATTTTGTATAGTTTAAATAAAATGAGATGAACAAAAAAAAAAAAAACACCGGGCATACTTCATATCACCGACTGTGCGATAAGGTATACGCTTCGATTCCTCAGGTTTAAGCGAACATGTTGTACACGGGGTAACACAATTTTCCGAATTCCGTGGGTAGAGCTAAATATGGAAGTGTCCTATAAGCAAGCTCGAATATCGAATTAAGCAGGCGATGCAGGGTTCTGTGCGTCCTTGGCCTTCCTACATTTGTGATTAAGAGCGATGAATCAGCAGCCGGTAATGAAACGTGCAGAGAAGAAAGAATGAACACTTGTATAGTCGGCTGACTACGACTACTGAGTCATTCCACCCGCGCGCGCTATCGCCATCCAGAAGAAAATAGCGTTGTTTCTTTCTTTCTTTTTTTTTCAGAAAAAGGAACTCTATCAAAGAAAACTGGCGTGTGGTTTTATTGTGCCTCGGGACGCATCAGCGTCATAGACAGCTCTGAATGATTATCAGTACAGTTTTTAGTCAGCAATTATACTTATCAGTCAGCAATCATACTAGTATTCGTTATTATACGGCACGTACACGCCCGTGTAAGGGGCAGTGGGTGATTCAACTCGTGACAGCTTAGCCCCTTCCAAATATTAGTACGCTTTTTCGTATGACTCTAGTGGATTGTGGCAAAAGTGGCTTAAACGTTCCGCACGCGATCGACGAAGGCCAGGAAATTTTTGTAACCGGTGTTACTTGGGATTCTTCCCGCGGTGAGGTTGGGGCTGTTTTTCGGAAGATTTATGGGCATGCCCGTAGAACTGTACTTTGTCTTGTTTTCCATGTCACTACGTGAATGGCCTTCTCCCTATAGAAGCTATTTTCTCTATTTTCTTTTCGTTGCTATAATTTTCACACATTTTATCACCTGTGAAAAGGAGTAGCCAGCACTATATTAAAGCGCTAAGATGTCCTAAACAACATATAATATAAATAATCGGGAGGATTGCTCAGTATTCAAGAGTCAAGTTCAAGATGCAATACCATCAGATTCGGCATGTCCTGAGCTTTGGTGGGCGATGAGCAAACAGCATACAAATAAGCGAAATTCATCGTTGCATTGTACGACCTCTACTACTTCCAATGATAAATTATGACTCAAGGTACAAGCCTATGCTAGCATAGCCAAGCACTGGCCACAAGTATTCACATACACCTAATATTACATTTTGGGATCTCAGACGGCCAGTCTTGCGATTCTTGTGGTTATACAAGCACCTTCCCTGGCTCAAGCACGCACGTGTGTGGGTATCCGTTTCGAGCCTAAAGCGTTGGGCATTCTCATGACACTATCGGCACGAACACATTACTCCTAAAGTGCTTAAATCCGAAGCGGTGTAGCCAATGAGATGTGGCTATCAAACTATGAATACGTCGTACAGAAGAAACAAAGGTGACCGTAAGCGACATCGACAAGTGATAATACCTAATGTGGCGCCCAGGCCAGTGCCATGCACTGTAGATCTGCACGCAGAAAGCCGTCTTTGGTGTTTCGCATTTCAGCCACTTTATCTCAGCGCCGGCACTTTGTTCTCGCGCCTCTTGAGGAGCCTTGTTCCGAAGCCAAAGCCGGAGACATCAGCCGATGTCGCAACACGGTTCCTTCTTGGATAACGCTTTTAAAACAGACAAAGAACACAAAGGCGCCCACGAAACAACAAATCTACGAAGCCATTAATTCGACGCAGCGGGAAACGTTGCCTCCGACGCAAGTTGCGACCGCACCAGCTTCTGAGTTCGCTTTTGCTCTCTTTAGTTTTCCAACCGATCCGCTGGCAGCCTTCAGCACCGCGAACCCCCGGGTCCTAAACGGCTGCCCTTGCAAGATGTTCTCTTCTATCGCCCCCTTCGCCTCCATTGCCGAAACACCGGAAACGCGCCATCGCTTACGCGGCGGCAGCTCAACTCGAAGCAGTGCAGCGCCCCGAAGCGCCTGACACGGTGCGTTGAAAGTGCTGATCGAGGAGGCGACACATCTTCGGAAAGCAATTCTTCGTTCTTTTTTTTTTTTAAATGCGAAGCATTTCTTAGCGAACTTCTGCGACTTTGAGCGTATCTATCTATCTATCTATCTATCTAGCCGCCTACGACTTTGTGCTCTCCTGGTCGCTTGGTTCATCGAATGTGCACCAAAATTGGTATGGCGTAACATGACTGTATAACGAACATAAATGACAAGTCATAACATGAAAATCATGACACGTATGTCATGTACAGCATGATTTACATGCTACGCTCATGGTGCGCTGACGGCCGTTTCGCTAGTTTGATATACACCAAAAATGGTATCTTGCGACGTGACTGTGTGACGAACATAAATAACACGAGATAACATGAAAATCATGACACGCATGTCATGTACAGCATAACTTACGTGGCACGCTCATGGAGCGCTGGCGGCAGTTTCGCTAGCTTGATCTACCCCGAAATTGGTATTCCGCGACGTGACTGTGTGACGAACATAAAAACTCGAGTTAACATGAAAATCATGACACGCATGTCATGTACAGCATGACTTACGTGCCACGCTCATGGAGCGCTGGCGGCAGTTTTGCTAGCTTGATATACACCAAAATTGGTATCTTGTGACGTGACTGTGTAATGAACATAAATAACACGAGTTAGCATGAAAATCATGACACGCATGTCATGTACAGCATGACTTACGTGGCACACTCATGGGGCGCTGGCGGCAGTTTCGCTAGCTTGATCTACCCCGAAAATGGTATTGCGCGACGTGACTGTGTGACGAACATAAAAACACGAGTTAACATGAAAATCATGACACGCATGTCATGTACAGCATGACTTACGTGGCACGCTCATGGGGCGCTGGCGGCAGTTTCGCTAGCTTGATCTACCCCGAAATTGGTATTGCGCGACGTGACTGTGTGACGAACATAAAAACACGAGTTAACATGAAAATCATGACACGCATGTCATGTACAGCATGACTTACGTGCCACGCTCATGGAGCGCTGGCGGCAGTTTCGCTAGCTTGATATACACCAAAATTGGTGTCTTGTGACGTGACTGTGTAATGAACATAAATAACACGAGTTAACATGAAAATCATGACACGCATGTCATGTACAGCATGACTTACGTGCCACGCTCATGGAGCGCTGGCGGCAGTTTCGCTAGCTTGATATACACCAAAATTGGTATCTTGTGACGTGACTGTGTAACGAACCTAAATAACACGAGTTAACATGAAAATCATGACACGCATGTAATGTACAGCATGACTTCCGTGCCACGCTCATGGAGCGCTGGCGGCCGTTTCGCTAGCTTGATCTACCCCGAAATTGGTATTGCGCGACGTGACTGTGTGACGAACATAAAAACACGAGTTAACATGACAATCATGACACACATGTCATGTACAGCATGACTTACGTGCCACGCTCATAGGGCGCTGGCGGCGGTTTCGCTAGCTTGATCTACCCCGAAATTGGTATTGCGTGACGTGACTGTGTAACGAACACAAATAACACGAGTTAACATGAAAATCATGACACGCATGTCATGTGCAGCATGACTTACGTGCCACGCTCATGGGGCGCTGGCGGCGGTTTCGCTAGCTTGATCTACCCCGAAATTGGTATTGCGTGATGTGACTGTGTAACGAATATAAATAACACGAGTTAACATGAAAATCATGACACGCATTTTCCTCAATGACATACAAGACGGTGTATGCAGCTCTTTGCTGGCTGCTTCGCATTACATCGATTCCCACAACGCGTGGGATCTGCCGGCTTTTTTTATCTCTCGCGTCGCGGTTCATTCGAGCTCGTTTTCTTCCTCTCTCGGTGTTTCTCTTCATTTCTTGTCGCAGTACAACCTTCTCGTTGCTTCGGCGCCCTTTCCAACGCGTTCCCCGAATCCGGAGCATCTTGGTTTGAGAGAAGAGCCACTTCGCATTCGAGACACGCAACCAGCGCTACATGGGGTCTGCCTCCTCGAGTGTGTGTGTGTGTGTGTGTGTGCGTCGGCAACGAGACAAGGCCTAGCTATACGGTGGCTATGCGCGCGAAGCTGACCCGTTCGTCCCACTCTATCCAGCAGCGAAAATAGCGAGAGAGCATTCATTCATATTTTTTTTTTCTCTTAGTTTTCTTAGTCTTCTGCCACCGTCAACCTTGCTCGGCTCATTATTATTCTCAGGGTTCTGAGGCGCTTTTATTCCCCGCGCACCTTCTGTCAAGGTCAGAGCACGGCCTCACGTATATGTACATGTGCTGATGGTTGCACGAGGAGAGAAGGACCCCCTAGTGAGCGCGTTTCCGAAATGCACATTAGACGGGACGAGACAGATCGCTGCGTTCCTCAGTTGTTACTTGTCGGAGCGCGTAACAACGGAAACGCATTTCGAGAGTGCCCGACTCTTCGTCGTATCTTCGCAGAACAACGAAAGGTCTCTTCAGTGCGTAAGAAAACTGTCACGCCGCTGAAATAGGGAGAGGGCTGTTGAGAAGAACCTGTTCTGGAGCAGTCATTAGCTTTTACTGCGCGAGACGGAGGAAAACAAGATCACGGCCGATACTTGGACACGTAATCGACCACAGGTCAGGACAAGGATGATGCGCAATGTTTCACTCTCATCTTTAACGTAAGCCAGACTGAACACAAATATCGGATTCGATGCTGAATAGCCCGGTAGTTCTGCTATCTCGAAATGCATAGCGCATCTAAATCGCACATCTGAACACAGATTAAAGAATCGTGGTCGCGGGGCCTTGCAAAGCTGCATGCATCTCATGGCAGCAACCTGCTTGAATTCTTTTGTTGACTAACACGGATGCTGGGTCCCTTGCCCAGTCCATCGAAAAGCACTGAACTTATTGTTCGCATACACTGAATCTATTGGTTTTATAGGCAGAACTTCGAGGCTTCAATCAAGAAGGTGTGTGTTGTCTTCATAAGTGTTTTTTCTTTCTTTTTCCGTATTTTACATTAACTGTCGAGACTCTATCCATTCATCGCACAGGGCAGCTATTACAACACCTGCCCATTATTAACTTGTTTTTTACATATCTTTCTGTTCACACCCCTTCTAGGGCATTTGTTCCCCTCCTCGCCTTTCCCTGCAGAATAGCAAAGACAATAGCAAAGACAATACGCTGGCTCAACGTTCTGCTGAGTCAAATCAAGCACTCCTTACGAACGAAAATTTGTTTGGTTAATCATGGCCCCCAATTCATAGCGACTGTCGCTACAACAGAATTATATGATCGCAACAACCGTTGGTAATTGGATCGCTGACCAGGCGGGCCATCTTTCAGCACCCGCGTAATACAAGCGGCTCCACGGATCGGGAGTCACAATTCTCGATTCACGGGACGCAAATCGTGCCCCTGTGAGGAAGGCGTTCATGCGATGGGAGTATGCACTGTCGCTTAGACGGGCACACTTTCGGGAAATGTTGATCGGACCTTTTCGGGCGTTCTTCTCCTCACAATCACATCAATGATGCGTCAGTCGTTCTGAACTGGCTCCACCGCTCGCCCCGCGATTTATCTCGCAGGGGCTGGCTCCCTCCGGCGAAACCCTGCACATCCCCAAAAAAGGGTGGCGTGGCGGTCTCGGCGACACCAAAAATGTACCGAGACACGGCTGAAAAAAACCTGCACTCGGGGTCCAGTTTGCCCAAAGATTTTGGTGCCGTTTCGCCGGGTGGTGGCACAAAGAGAGAAAACGCGCTGCCCAGCGGCCAGCTGGGGACTGCCGAAACTGAAGCGTTGTAAATATGTAGAGCAAAAGGGCGCACACGCTGCGCTGTCCGTCGTTCAAGGCCGCGGCACGGGCACAAAGGGCTTTCTGCCGCGGCGTCCAGCCACGGGGTCCGCACAGCGCGGAGCCCTTTCAGGCCCGGCTGACCTTGTGCGCTGCTGCCAACGCTGAGAGCGAAAGCAAAGACGAACCGGAAAGCGACAATGGATCTCCTAGTCCGTTCTACCCGGACGGGCACCGGAGGCATACCGCTGTGCTCGGAAGACGAACGGAAAAGGGTCAGTGTGTTTGTGGGTTGCCCCCGCTCGCAAAAGAAAAGAAATAATAAAATTGGAGCATTGCTTTCCAGGAAGGGTACGCGGTTCTTTACGGTACGGCAGGACTTCACTTGCGGGGTACAGTGAAGGAGAGAAACGGGGTAGTAGTAAAAGAAGAGCAACGTAAACGAGCCGCGTTCTTGTGTTCGCCGTTTCGTGAATGGGAGCGAGAGTATTTGATGGCATGGAGAAGGAAGTGGCGAGGAGGGGGAGGGGATGGAAGCGTGCTGGCCAACGTCGATGCCGTATGCTTCGCGTATAAGCACGTTCAGTCAACAACAGTAGTGTACCGGGGGCTGAACGAACGGCTTCGTGCCCACCCGGAGCTCCCTGGAGACTTTCCTCGGCCTAACGAAACGAAGCCGAAGCACAACAAGCGTTCCCCCTACACTTTTGTGTGTTCCTCTACTTTGCACGTAGGCGCGCTATCGCTTCTTTCTTTTTAACTCCACGTGCACACGTGGCCGAGTAGCTCGCTGCGTAGTTACTGCCAGGAAGAAGGAAGTGTGTCCACGCGCGGCGAAGAAGAAGAAGAAAACACGAAAGCAGCACGAGAGAAAGAGCCGCGTAGTATACTACACAACCGTGCGAGTGTGCGAGCACCATTGGCGCCGCTGATGGTGGTGGTGGTAACGTAGTGGCACTTCGTCATCCTGACGCTTTCGCTCCGGGAGGGATCCAACGGCGCTAGTGGCCGCTCTCACTATACTGGGACCCTTTTTCCATTCCGCGACGACTCGCGTGCTTCCCTCTGTGCGTGGATTTTATCGCTTACACGCATCACCCCGTTGCGTGCGGAACCCCGGCGAGCGAAGGCTCTTACTTTTCTCTTCTCTCGTTGGGGTTTTCCTTCATTCACAATCCTTTCAGCCGGAAACTGTGCCAGTGTAGTTCCGTTTTCCTCGTGCCCCCACCCCCCTTCGCCTTCGTCTCGCGATCTCTCTGTCGTTTTTTACACTTGCATAATAACGACGTTCCGTCTTTCACTTCGGGCCCGCATTGCCTCTGAGGAAGCTTCGGTGCCGCGCGTTCCTCCCTCTCGGAATCGAGGCTCCGGGCGAATGACGTCAGCGACTCGCTCCATATGTCGAGCGAGCTTGCTGATGACGCTCGCATGTGGTGACTGCCGCCGACGTCTCTCGACGAACGTTCGGCGGGATGCAGGCGGCAATCATCCCGCCCGGACGACGAGCAAGGACGACACTCAACCCCTGCGGTCGTGGTGGCTGGCAGTGGTCGAGCGCGCGCAAAATGCTCGAGCGGAAACTCCGTGCGTGCATCGTCATCGCTTCCTTCTGTCGCGACGGCGCATGTCTGCTGCAGGCCTTCCTTCCGGCGAAGGGGTTGCACGTTTGCGCAGACGTGAGGAAAGGCGTCATTGACTACTCCTGGACGTTCATTACGAGACCAGCGCGAGTCGCATTAAATGCGTTGCTGCGTTTGCTTAGGGAAAATGGATTGAACGACACATTGCGACTGAGCATCGGATACTGTTTTTCTTTGCTGGCCGGACATTGACTGTCATAATGGCTTTGGGGCGCCTCCACACACACTTGTCCTATTTCGTTCTTTTACACACCCCTTTCCACGACATAAGCACTTCCTAGAAGAGTGGAGAGCTCATCTGGTTAACTTCCCTGTCTTTCCTTTGCCCGTCTCTTTCTCTCATTACGAGGCAGAAACGAAAACACCCAACTCATCTACAGACATCACTGAAACATACTTATCCGCAGTTTTTCCTCGGTTATTTCGACACTGTATGGGCAGCGACACGCGTCCTAGACGTTATGTGCACGTCGATAGAACATGCGTGTGAGGGAAGGACGCGTCACTAATTGCCAGGCGGTTTTTATTCATTGCAGACTCGGTCGTGACCGAGAAGGATCGCAAACACGCGGTTGGCATCCGTTTTTCTCACGTGCTGTCCCGCGGTGCGTCGATATCGGCGAGTCGTGTGGGCGAAGAACTATATAAGCCTTATCAGAGTGCCGAGGAAGATACGACGGCGCGAGACTAGAGGCACGCGGTATTTGTTTACTCTTCACCGAACCTCGGCGCGTACGTATGCGACGTGAAGGGGGGGAAAAACCGGACGCGAATAAATATGACTGATTTCTCTTCTAGGCGCAAGAGGGCTGTGCCACAAGAAGCTAGCGTGCCTCTTTCCTGCTTGGTCGGAACACACACATAATCAGTATAGAACGCCAGAGTTTCATAGAAAACTATATGTACAGGACTATAAGTGCCGTAGTGGAAGAATTTTGCGAGCAGACAATGATGTCCAGACTGATGATTTTTTTTTTAACGTAAGCACAACTCATCATCACTTCAGGCTAAGGCAGAATGGACTGAAGCTTGTTGCTAAGAATCTCAACTGGCTCCTCTGCGACTTCAGCTGGCACTATCTAATGTTTTGCAAATGTCCGAATTCTAACACTCACTCTAACGTCCTCTCACCCTCGACAGCGTTCTGCTTCCCTTGGTACCCTCGTTATTAATCTTACAGAATGCAGGCTATAGGTTTTAGCCTTCCCACGTTCACTCCTATAAATTTGTTATAAAACGCCAACTTCTAGCGCCTCCTACCACAATCTTCACATATCTGTTTTAGTTCGAGCCTAGGAACCGTTCGAACCGTTCTGACAGACCTACCTATCTTCTATCCGTCCCTTATATGCGATATCTCCAACCTAATATTCCAGCATTTAACGCATGAGCTTCCCGTTTTCCTGTATGCATTGTCCGTCCTACCGCATCCATCTCTTTTTAACATGCCGCTATCGTTGCAGCTCGTATAAGTTCTTTTCAGATATGTGTGTTGTTTTCCTGCGTCATTCCGAAACAGCGCACACTAGCCACAGATCTGAACTTTTAAGTTTCTCCTTCCAATTTTTCCTCTAAGAAGGATGTCTCGAGAGCCGAGGGGGAGATGTGGAAAGCATAGCGAAGAAGCGAGAGAGCTCAAATCGTTGCACTGACAATAGGTGAACGAGCGGAAACCCAACACTCGCAGCTGTGTCATCTCGTGTGTCGTGTTATATAGTTCTGCGCACAGAGAGGGAGCGCGAGAGAAAGACCCAGCGGTTGGCCTCGTCTTTAGCGAGAAAGACGAAACCGCGACGACGAAAAATGTGACGCACGTGTTTTCTCGGGAGGCTGCGACGCATCGCGACCCGGCGAAGAGGATGCGTTGCCGGTGCGTCCCGCTACGCGAAACATCGCGCGCTTCGAGACCATGGGAAACACGGATCTTCGTCGCGTGAGCAGCTTCGTCGCCTTTGCCGCCGGGATGCGCCGGAGACGAGAGGACAATGCTCTCTGTTATACTTTATCTTTTCCCGAGAGCTTCATAACGTTGCTCGTTTATATACGTGTATTTCTCATGTCCTGTTCTAGCGCAAGACGCATGAAACCGATGACGCAGAGGCTTCAATCATGGGAAGGAAAAAAAAAAAAAAAGACGAAGGCGTTTCATAAGTGCTTTTTCTTTACGCCTCACTCGTACTTATTTTTTCGTATGTTTATTGTGTTGTTTGTATTAATAGCTCGCTCTAATGTGGCGTACATACCCACCTCAGCACAACTTGCCATGCGCACGTAATAAGCACTCCGCAAAGTTAAAACTCATGAACTTGAAATTCAACGTGATAACGTTGGAAGTGGTGCAAATTAATTGCTGTGTTTTGAGGGAATGGAGAATTGCTTGTTAGTGCTTTCGAAGGCCAAAAAAAGTCATTGTCTTACACGTTTACACCTACGCTTTCGTTACACATTTTATGACTGTGGATTCAAGATTGTGAGTGAACAAAAATTTCCCCAGAGTCCAAGAGCTTCTGGCCGCCATCTCTTTAAAGGGACTCGTTAATTCTCGAGTCCACGGCGCTCCGACGGGAGTATAACGATCTTCTGAGAGAGTTGACGCGTCTCTTTAAAGAGAGTCAATACGTGACAGGACTCACAAAAACGAGTCAAATGACTCGTTTTTTCTTACACTGTACATTGTATAAATTGGCGATTGCTAAGTGTTCCAAGTTAGGTGGGTGGGGGCGTCGATTTGATTCGATTCAAATCTGCTAGTCACGACGACTAAGGCATGTATTATATTTTACTTCAGCGATTTGTATTTACCCTTTCGTCTTTAGTCAGCCACTTGGGGAGGCTGTCTCTACGTCAGATGGCTGAGCAAAGCCAAACTCCCCCCAAAACACGACCGCAGTCTTCGTGCAACTTTCGCAATATCCGTAAGTCCGCTACGTTTCGCTTCGTACTCGGACTACACAGGTCGCGACCGATGTAGAAGGTGGCAGAAGTTCGTGTGTGTGTGCGTGCATGTGTGTGTGCGTGCGTGCGTGTGTGTGTGTGTGTGTGTGTGTGTGTGTGTGTGTGTGTGTGTGTGTGTGTGTGTGTGTGTGTGTGTGTGTGTGTGTACGTGCGTGCGTGCGTGCGTGCGCGCGCGCGGAAAAAAGGCGGATGAAGGTGGGGGTTATGCGCACATTTCATTTCGGGTCCCCTTTGTCGCCGCCTTGCCTGCTGACCTCGGAGGTCAACTCGGGACTCTGACCCCGTGCAACGCGGGGGAGGCTTTTATAGTGCGACGTGTCAGGTGCACGTGCGCGGCGCGCGCTGCCTGCCATCTGACGCCCCGACACTACAAGAAGTGCACCGCCCGCTCTTCAGCGGCGACTCCTTTTCTTTTCACCAGCCGGTTTTTCTCTCTACATACTTTTATTACGAAGCAGGGCGAGACCCCGCATGCAGAACGGCGGTCCCGCGGCGTGATATCAAGCACGGGTTCCACCGCACTGTTTTTTTTAAAGCTCCTCGCTAGACATGTTGTGTTCCTCCGGGGTCACGGGGTCTCCCTCCCGCTTCGTCGCAGGAGAACTGAAACGTGCGGTCTCTGCTCCGAGGTCGGCCGGCGTCTCAATGCGTGGCTGCACCGATGTTTTTAGCTCAGTTCTGTTTCCTTCGTGCCTGTTCGCTTTCTTTTTACACTCTATTACGACGCTTTTGTACGATTTTTGTTTTTTTTTTATGTTGCGACTGCCAGCTACGTGGCGGTCGCCTCGCGAGAAATAGAAAATATATCGAGATAAACACACGCACACGCTGTGGTCTGTGACCCCCAAGGCGATAGCTTTCTTCAGCAAAGTCGTCGAAGCTATGCTCAAGAAAGAAGCGGGAGGAAATAAAGAACCAAAAATATAAAAGAAAGTGATAACCGGAGGCAACACGCCGCATGTTCAATGGAAAGTGAGAAGCGCTTAAAAAAAAGTACGAAAAACACTCAGCCTGGCAGGGGTTTGTTGAGGTTCGAGCGGATAAGAAAAAGTTACGACATACCTTTAAAGGGCGCCCAGGAGAGAGGAAGAAAGCGTGAAAGCTGCAGTTCAGGGAGAGAGAGAGAGAGAGAGAGAAGCGATTGAAGGCACAGTTGAACAACGCAGCTACAGCGGAGGAGGCGAGGAAATTTGAAGAAAGGAAAAAAAAAGAAGTGGTCTCGGCCTCCCTTTTCTTTTTTTATGAATGGGCAGGGAACGTAAGCGGGTCGAGGCACAAAAAAAGGCGAAGGCCGTAAACAAACTGAGAGATGAAGGCTGCGTGCGCGAAGCGGAGATTTTTCTGCGTGCGCAGCTCTCTGTTCTCTTGCCGAGACGAGAGAGAGAGAGCGAGAGAGAAACGATGTTCCAAGAACCGAACGGGAGTACTCCACTAGCCGTTCTATTTCGCCTCCCTTCTGGCTTCTAGCGCGCAGCAGTTGCACTGACTATGCGTTTTAAGTAGGTTTGTTTTCACTTCTATTTCTTTTTCTTTTCCTACAATGCCACCATCACCGATCAAAGAGAGAGAGAGAACAGGGCTTGACAGCTGTTCGTGGTCGTCAACCTTCTTCCATCGACCCCGCCACCTCATACGTATAAACACCCGGTTGTGCAACGGGAACGGCGCCTTTGTTGGTCCCGTATATATACGCGTGTTCAACATATTAGGTCGCGAAGCGTTGCATTTCCATTGAAATCGCCAACGTTTCCATCGCATTTCTTTCTCAAGAACACCCTTCCCATATGCGTTTGTGTGGAGCGGTTGTTACGACGCTATTACATAACGGGAAGATTCGAATTGAGTGCTTCTCGCACGCATCACACAGCGCCTATTTTCCCGAACTGAAGTGCACGGGCGATGTGATTGGATCTTGTTCGGTTAACCTTGCAGGACGTTCGCATCCGATAATGAGAGAGGGATACCAAAAACAACGCAGCCATGTGTATTTGCGAATGGCGCTTGCTTTCATGGCGTAAGTTGTGTTTATCATTTGTGATGGCAGTCAGAAGCGAGATAATGTGCACTGTATGTAAATGGCGTAGTACAAGTTACACGTATTTAGATCGGAATTTTTTTATTACTGCGCACGATGCGTGTGACAAGCGTTCAATTCGAGATCTTCCCTTATGTAATGTTGTCGTCGTACAGCTGGCGTGTAGTGTTGGCTACAGGGGTACCGAACAAGTTATATGCTGTTCCGAAAACAAGTACATATCGCCGCTGTTGTTTCTTGTAAGTTACACAGATAATACCCTGCTTTCTAGTCTCCGGTTATCCGAGACTATGGTTACGGTGCCGAGAAACTCTGAAGCAGTTCGGTGCAGATGACATCTATGACTACTGAGATAGATAGATAGATAGATAGATAGATAGATAGATAGATAGATAGATAGATAGATAGATAGATAGATAGATAGATAGATAGATAGATAGATAGATAGATAGATAGATAGATAGATAGATAGATAGATAGATAGATAGATAGATAGATAGATAGATAGATAGATAGATAGATAGATAGATAGATAGATAGATAGATAGATAGATAGATAGATAGATAGATAGATAGATAGATCACGGAGCCCTTGTACAGGCTCTATTGCCGTGGGCGGAGTTCTCAGCCCAAGACCCCATGAGTTGAGTCCGCCCTGTACGCGCCCTCGAACGTTGTTACTAGTATGATGATATAATGTGTACTCACCCGATATCTACTTGGCCAAGCAGCTTCCCGATTCCTGGTAACTTGCCAAGTGTAGGGGTTTTGTCCGGGCCGAAGATTATCCTGCGCCAAGTGAATTCAGCGTCAATCAAACGCCATTGCTTTGTCAGTACGCGCTGAAAGTTCTTAGTGGGTCGCGTAGCAACAGTAGATGGAAAATTGATCGCGCTTCATACGTGCAAGATTATATCATCAAAAATAAAAGCATGTGGCGGCACGGGGCATTGGTGAAGTATAATTTGATTCGACTGATGAATTTAATTATAGAAGTCAACAGATTTGGCCGGTAACAATTCCATGTCTAATATGAAATTCCGATATTCCCAAACAAGTATCAGTGTACGCATTTGTCTTTTATTATGTTTGCCACCGCGCAGAAAAATAGTGCCGCATTCAAGGACACTGAGACGCTGACGAGAGGCCGTGAACAGTCTTGCGCCGGCATTTTTGAAGGGCCGACCGGACAATAGTGCTAAGTTCTTGCACAGGCGTCAGGCGAAGCCAGTAGGGTGGCAACATTTCAAAAATTCCTTCGAATTACTGCAGCTATCAGAGGACCGCTGGAGATAGAAAGGCAGTCTATGCTGCTTAATTGCACTTTCGGGAACTTAGGATACGGCTGCTGTGAGAGACGATAGCAGCAATAGTGTATGCTAGTAGCACCTATACTGACTGTACAGTGCATCTGGCTCATCGCTTACGGTAATCTTACAATTCGGAGACGAGACACACGTTTGCATCCCTCCAGCCTACGCTTTTGCAACTCGTTGCAGTCTTAAAGAAGGTACTGGTTTAAAATAATCATAAATGCTCAGCAAGGAGAAAAACAAAGGAATCCGACAGGTGTTCCCCATGACGTTTTCTCCTGTCGTTCGCGCCTTCCTGTGCAAAAAAAAAAAAAAAGAAAGCTCGGAGCAATGCTCTTCGACCTTACTTTCACCTTCCACCGCTTCGCACGGTGCCCGAGTTCTAGTCTTCCCTCCAGTCTGGGTCGTAGCCGAACGCCAGGCCTATCTGCACCTCCTCCTCTCTCTTCCTCCTTTCCTTCGCGAGACAACCACCTCACGACCCGGTCCCGACCTACGACCGCCGTCAGTTTCTTCCATCTCTTTTCCTTCGATGTTTCGGAGCAGTGCGGTTGAGCTCGGTTGCCTCGCTTCTTCCGGCGTCGGCGCGTTTCATCCGAGCGCCCGTAAAACTCGGAGAAAAAAAAAGGAAGGATAGTAAAACCGCGGTAAGCCGCCCATATAAAGGGAGAGAGTGAAAGGAAAAGAAGGAAGAGAAAGCCACGATTGACGGCGCATACGCGGGGACCGCCGCAAGGAATGGGCGCTAGCTCAACGGCGTCGAAGGGAAGCCGGCCGGGCGGAGGGCATTGTTCTTGGCGCAAACAGAGCCGCGACCGCCGCCAGAGGAACGGCTTCTTCCACGCGCTAGTGTGTACACACGTACGCACACCGCTCGTATACGCGTCGAGATTTTAAATTTATGCACGGTCACTATCTCCCTCCTCCTCTCCTCTTCTTTCTTGTGTTCTCTGTTGTGCTTCCCCCGCTCACGTGGCTCTGGATGGAGATGGGCTCGGGTAATACAGGCCTCGAGCGGGCAACAGGTCTCTCCGTTTCTCTTCCCTTTTTTTTATGACACTCGCCTCCTCCTAAGGTTCCATCTCCTCCTCCTCCTCAACTTCGCCCGGGTCTAGCGTGAGAATCGCCGAACCGTTGCTCGGGCTCCCCGCCGATGCAACGGTCTTGCGAAGGAGGTCTCCTACGCTCTCCGTCGACGGCTCCCCGGAAATTGACAATATCTCGACGGGCGCTGGTTGGGTAGAGAGCCGTCTTGAGGGGCTCCCTTCTTGCGCATTACTTGGGTATCAGCGGCTTTCTTTCTCTTCGAGGTCTTCTTTATTCCACTGCTTGTCATCTTGTCTTTCTTTTCCCCCCTTCTGCATTTCTCCAAAAGTTTATCCGTGTTTTCCGTTATGAGGCAAGGCAAGACAAAGCACCGGCGCTATATGTCCTGACTTTTTTTTTTTTTTCTAGGAGTTTCCTAGCCCTACATTTAAACAAGACACGCAAGGAAGGATGATGCTTTCATCGCATTTTCTATTTCTCCGCACAATAGGCAGAGTGAAAGTCTCTGGCAGCAGCGCCTTAGGTTGCTGAAATCGCGCGATTCGCCTGTATATATTCGTTGGTGGTCACGAATTAATGTTCGAGCTCCAAAAGGCGTTGCCATTTTCAAGGGCTTCAGAGCATGTCGTGAAAGGATCACTAGAGAGAGAGATGGTAAATCAGGGTGCGTAAGACTTGCTTCATTAGCTGTTACGTGCATGCGGAATAAATCATGACTACTGTAGAGGAGATCATTTTTGTTTGTTAATTTCTCTCCTATTGGACTGGATCAATTGATAAAATAGATAAAGTGTTGCTCAGGGAGCATCCTTGAAGCATTCGCCTGGTAACCTCTTTGGCGTTTTCGTTATATTTTGTTAGACTACTCTTTACATCAGTTTTTACATTATTAATGTATGTACATCTGTGTACATGTATTAATAATGTATCCCGGAAGGTTGTTGTTCTGCGGTGTTCCGAAAATGTATAATTGAGGAAAGCCATTGAAGGCTGTTGTTTGTTATTGCCATATTACTGCACCTTTAACGTTTTTCTTTTTCACTAAGTACTCAGATGAGTGTTCATATTTGCAATGTTGTGAAAACGGATTTGTCCGGGACAGACCATGCTCGAGTGACGCGATATATCTCGGAGAATGGGACGCGTTTTGTTAGCCAAGAGTGTCGCTATTACTATTGGCAACTGGGCTCAGTGAGTCCCAGCAGAAGCCAGCAAAAAAAAAAAAAAAAGAAACATGCCTAGATGATCCTCTTTTCGCCGTGAAAAAGGTACTCACTTGGGAAGTGCGTTAGCGCGCTATTACAGCAATATGTTCCTAAAGCCTTAATATTTTTTTAACCAAATTGCTTGTGTCTGCGTATTAACCCTTGGCTCGTGCTTAGGGGCGCGTCTTCTTTAATTTAATGTAACATTATCCGGTTATTTCAATTCACTGACTTGAAACTGGGAAAACAACAGAACATGCTCTTCCATTGCTTTTTTTTTTCTTCATTAACACCGTAGAAACGTTTGCCATGTTCAAAGCAGCAACTGCCTTCAAGAAGACAATACCCCTTGTCGAAATGTTGGCTCCAGCGACAACCCGTGTTCAAGAATTTTTCATCTGTTCAAGCTCCTCTGTTCCCCTGAACTTCTAGCTGATTTGGTTTGCCATGTTTGCTGCATTGCAGAAACGTCTTTTATATCACGCCCTGTTTTCGCGCTTTGCTCGCTTTACTAATGTCATTCTTTTAGAAGCAGGGGAGGGGGGGTGGCAGAGCCGGCGATTCAATAGCTGGCAACAGTTCCAATTTCAGGAAAATAAGTTCCCCTAACACAATTGCTTCAGCAATTGCTTTTCACGCATGAAAGACCATAAGCTCCAATATGCATACACCCTTTCGTCTCTCGAAAGCAGTACATTTCCATCTTCAATTTGAAAATACGTTTATCTTTCCATCTCTTTATGTCTCGAGTGTCACGTATGCCAAGTTACAAACGGCAGCTGCCATCTACTGCAAGCACTCCTCGAGTCTTGCTGCGAGCGGTAAACGAAAGGCTACCCGCCTCTTTTGTGCCGCAGACGCTGCGGCGGCGCAGGTCGGCGAGCTGGTCACGTGATCTGTCACAACGCGTCTCTCTCAATGTCAGATTTGTCTGGCGACACGGCGAGAACCGTGTGAACGGTCTGGAAATGACGAACTACCACTACTACATAGGCGCAGGACCCACATGCCGTGTCGCCCGCCGGCTTCGGAGGCCACTGCCTCCGCGAGTCTCTTCCAAGGACAACTCTCCTTTTTCTTTTTTTTTCTATTGCAGGCTTGCCACACATGACTAATGTCTCTCGGCCGTGAAATATTTCTCAGCGGAAGAGAGAATCACAGCGGCCAAGGGACGATTCTACGCCGGCGAAATTGCGCGGGGAGAAGTGCAACATTATAATCATGCTCATCTCCCTTTCGCAGATCACGTGGGGTTTCCCTCACGCAGGCTTTTAACACCTCGTTGACCTCGTGCAAACGAAAATCACACGAATAAAAAAGAAAGAAAGAAACGATTCACCCACTAGGACATGTTAACATCGATCATGATCATCAGCGTCCCGTTTTTATGACTGATCGCTTACAAAAATTTATTTAGACAGTCTATAGAGTGTCTAAACCCATTTTTAGAGTGTCTCTAAAAATATTTTTGTAAAGTATGAGGCGGAAATGATGGTCTATAATTAAATTTCTACCGGGTAGTTTGGGCTAACGTGTCAATTCAGCCCAGAAAGTGCGCACATAGATACCTTTCATTCATCACCGATACCTAAGCGCGCACAGACAAGGAAAAAGAGAGGTGACCTTGTCTAACCAACTAGCCCAAAAATCAGTGCTCCTTGTTTTCATTCATCAATCGTGTCCGAAGTAACGTGAGGCTACTAACGCATTTAACTATTTTAAATAGCTGGGATTGCAGTTAGTTCGATGCGGCAGTCTCCAAGTGCAGCCGCCAGGGTCATCGCCAAGAGGGAGAGGCTTCTGATGTTCTTCACGGTTTCAATTTCCGCCATTTCGACGACGTCAATCAGTATGAGTTTATTAACCATATGCTTGGTATGCAACTCCAGTACTGTCTCAGACGAGCAGTTTTAAATGGTCACGTGGTTACTGTGGCGTATTATGCAAGTTCACCGAATTCTCAGACATACCTACTTGAGCTTCATAATGAGTGGTGGCGCTGCGATCTGGCGCAATCAACCTCCTACAGGTCGAAAGAGTGTGTTTGTGCGTATGTGTGGGTGGGGGGATGTACAAGTATTATAACATCGATCGAAGACTCACGCACTGGACCTCCAATACTTGCTCGCGGCGATTCTATCAAATTTTGCGTTGATATCATAATAACGAAGGGAGAACACCTCTACCTTGTTGCCATGTTGTTGTCAACAAACATATTTAAATAATGCCACCTGTGTTATCGAAGAAGATCAAAACACGCGTGAACCATTGGCGTATGCGCAAACACTTAAGAGAAAGCATTTCTTTATTAGCTAACGAAAACAACGCCATCAATTCACTTGATAACTCAGCGGGATCTCAACAGTACCACGCACTCTCTCGAACGTGCGTTATCAAATAGGATTTGGGTAAACAGCCGTATTTAAAGCACGTGTGGGCAGGACACACTAGAACTTTATTTTAACATGGTGTTAACCAGTGCTTTAAAGTGGTGCCGTGCATTTCTGCTACACCACGAAGGTGTACAGTGAAGCGGCATTTTCGGCCGAGCAGGCGGTCAAAGCTGGACGACACCTCGCACATAATCCGCGTCTTGGTATGGCTATTGTTCATGATGACCACTTCAGGTGAAATATTCTCAGCTAATTAATATAACTTATGTTGTCGAGTAATCACTACAAATGTGTGCAGATGCATTCTTATAAGCATGTAGGTATACGGATGGGTACAGGTGAAGCAAAGGTTATACGGGCTCGAGGCGCAAAATGAGATCGGGATTAAGAGAGAGAGAGAGAGAGAAGGAATGTAGGAAAGGCAGGGAGGTTAACTAGACAATGCGTCCAGTTTGCTACCCTACACATCGGGAGGGGGAATAGGGGAGTAAAAGAGAGAGAGAGAAGGATAGACACATGTCACATCACACACACAGTGCCGAGTTTCACAGGCGGTCGCTCAATAGGGTTCTTTTCAAGTACCGCAGTAGGGCTCGTGTGGCTTTCTGGGCTGATATGCTGCGCGACCAGGCTCCTAAGATCTTTGCTTCATTAAAGGGACGGTCATCCAGTCTATCCAAGGCACACTGGAGAGTCCGGCGATCTTCATCAAATTGGGCACAGTGGCACAAGAGATGTTCAGTAGTCTCTATACAATTGCAGCTTTCGCACATGGATGAATCGGCCATGCCAATGCGATGGCTGAATGAGTTAGTAAACGCTACACCGATCCACAACCGGCACAGCATTGTAGCGTCACGTCGAGAAATCTTGGATGGCAGTTGTAGCTGGAGTAATGATTCAAGGTTCTTAGGGCGAGGATTGGAGACACAAGCGCTTTTCCGCTTGTTACGTGCCTTAGTTTTTGTCCTATTTCGAGTCTCAAACCTCTTCTAGTCATGTACGTATCAATCACCTCGACAACAGACGTTACGTATAGGCTTATTCCTTCTTTGCTGGAATGACTTACACGCGCATGCGCGCTTCATGTAGAAGCAGAAAACCTGTTGAATAGCTTTTTTGTCTTTGTCCCCGGTATATTCGGAATTGATAGCGAACCTATATGGACAGCGTGGAACTGGTTAGACCAAAAATTGTTTTCGGAAACGAGATCATTAGGTCATGGCCGCGTGCATCACTGGCACAATTTGCCTGCAGGTGACGGGCCTCCGAGACTCGCGTTTAGAGGTGATGCGAATCTTCGCGCACAAAGTATATTAGTAAACATTTAATTAAATGTATGCAAGGAGACGTTGGCGCGGGCTACTTTTTAGCTCGTACGTGCAAAAGAGGAACGCATTACGAAAGTACTCAAAAGTACCGGCGAGTGTTTCGCGGGTTGCGACAAAAGCTACAAATGCACAATCGAAATTCACAATCCAGAAACACACTTCGCTTTCTGAAACGCGAGCCCGTGTTCCACAGATGATCTCGCGCTAGAATTGTTGATAAGAGATAAATTGAACTAGTCGAGACACTGGACGTATACTATACATGGTGGCTAGCCAATGGCAGAATCTCGTAGGAAAGAGAAGCATCGGGAATTATGACTCCATATAAGAAATACATAGGCTATGATTGTCATTGCTTAGCACGGGACAGTGCTGCGAACATAAGTATCAGTAAACATTTCGTTGTTCTCAACATTGGCAGATTCAATAATTTTAAGATATAACACGGAATGCTAATTTGCCCGAGTGCGTAGACGCTTATACTAATACAGGTTCTTTGGATGAAGTATAACATGTGTTAAAGACTATTTGTGTACATTTATCTTGAATGTGCCGCCCAATTCCTGGCCGGTATCTATTTGGCTCCTTTAGGTGCCTTGTAATGAGCAAAAACGTGCAGTGATGACGGTGTTGCAACATGTCAGTTTAGCCTGATACACGCCGTCCGCTTGTATAACACGTGCGTTTCACTAAATGGCCAACTATATACACAATTGCAAACGTTTGTAATACGTCAAGTAACTGCGCCCTGAAATTTAGGAAGGCTTTCAGAAAACCTTTAATCTAGCCTACATAATCTAGGCGCCTATAGCGTATAAAGAACGTTTACACAGAAAGCCCCCAAAGCATGATAGCGAACGAAGCGTGTGCCCAAATGTCGCGCAGCCCTTATCAGCGACGGTGAAGTGTCAAACAAGGCACGCTTCTTCTGGTAACGGAGGGCGACCGTGGGTCCGCTATGCAGATAAGCGTGTTTCCGCCGTGACACGCGATGTGCGTATGAAATACAGATAGGCTAGATAATGTAAATAAACATCTTATCGGCGACGCAGATGGGAAAGGGTTCGCTCGTTCAAGACGCCAGAAGGTCTGCATTCGAAGTGGAAATTTTAAGCGCCGTAGTCGTTCGGGCGTGAATGCGAGCAAACGCGCAAGAGAGAGAGAGAGAGAAAGGCGAAGGAAACGCAGGGAGGTTAACCAGGTTGTACCTGGTTTGCTACCCTACGCGGGGAAAGGGAAAGAGGAGGAAAATAATAGAGAAGGTGAGGAGGAAAGAGAGAACAAGTAATACGCTAGCATGCATGGCAGCGTTCAGCGTTCACCGCGCATAACCAGAAGGTTTCAAACTGCAAACTGTCACAGAGTACGGCTCGATTTCAATCCTATACGAGCAAAGGCGACCGAAAAATAAACGCGTTCGAAGGTCCAAGCGAGCACTTCGGCTGTGCCTGAGCCAAATGATATCTATGAGAGCTAACAGCGCATGGAAACCTTTTATGCGAGCTATATCTTCCCTTCTTATCGCAAACTGCGTAAACCTGTACGTTATGCATATTTCGATAGATCGCTTGCGTTTGGTGTTGTGACCAAGTCTGCTCTTGAAGGGGCAAAAGGGGGGGGGGTGGCTAGTTGGGGGTGGCGGAGAAAATATTATGGGAGGAGTAAAGCTTCCCCCCGTGTCCCCTCCCCTCCCCTGCCCTGGCACAAATGGTGATCTTTACCAGTGGAGAGAAAACTTAAGAATGGGGGTCATATGAACTGAACAAGAGGATGGCAAAGGTATTGCTAAAAACGCGCTTACCATCGCAACATCCAGAGATATTATAAAGATTGAATATGCGGCTACAGCGGACCCTACGCGTTTATATACCGCATATACAAAAGGCCCTATAGTATTTTGAAACTTCTCGGCTAAGTGCAACTTCGTACTGAGTAGCCCCATCACTGCCGTTTTTGTTGCATTTAACTCAGCAACTGGCGATAGCACGCGACCCGCAACTAAATAATGGGGGCTTGAAAAAGGTTCGAGGACCCCTTTAACCCTGCTCTAATAAGTTTCCTTATTACTGCTTGAGCGCTTATGCAGCCAACTCCAGTAGCTACAATTCCGTGTAGGTTAATGTTGCATCAATTATCTTCCTAATGAACAGGCGCATCCTGCTGTAGCTCACACAAATAATTAATACACGATATATCAAAAATTAAAGTCCGTGGTTTTACGTGCTAGAATAACGATGTGGTTATGAGGCACGCCATAGTGGGGGACTTCGTATTAATTTTCACGGCCTCGCTTTTGAACGTGCACCTAAATATAAGTGCACGGGTGTAACTGCATTTTGCCCCTACATCAATGTGCTGCGAAGGACTCGGGTCATATGCGAAGGACTCCAGGTCATATGGAAACAATCGTTAAGCGTGTGCATTTCGCAATCTGACAAAACGATAGATCGCCCCAACAGGCGATCATCGTTTAGCTTACATATACGGAAGGCTTCCGTATGTTCACGAGGTCTGTGCTCGACTGTGATATTAGTTCGCTAGGGGAAAGATTTTCCCTCGCAGGCTTTACAATGAGATTAAACAAAACATTGGAGCTCGGCCCTCCCTTTAAGGTATTAGGTTGGCGGAGACGCTCGTTCACGCAGTAGCCTTTTGCCCAATGTATATGGCTTTTACGCAAGACAGATGATTCTGATAAACGACGCCAACGGCGCACATTCTAGACTTCTGCACAAATAAGTCGCCTTCCGACGAAAACAAACAGCGAATATAAATAGAAGCTCTAGAAACATTTTATCTGTTACCAAGAAACTATTTACAAAGGCAATGCCATCGTTGCGTTCAGTGATGCAATCCTTGACAGACTTGATAACTGGTTATGTATAAAATATATGTTCTGCGTCTAGATTGATGGCCTTACAAAAAGCTTTCTGGAGCATTTTTCTCAATAAACTTCAGTTCTTAGCGCTTGTTCTATGTCCGTTGTATACCTCGCTGTTTTCATTGATTTTTCCGCGCTGATGCTTGCACGTATCGACCGCTGGTCAGTTGATACCTCCTGAATTTCAAAACCCAGAACCACCGAAAGATGAACGCCTTCCACGGGTCTTGCTAAGCAACGTCCTGGCATTTCATTACAATGTGCTGACTAGTAGCCGGGCATTACAGACCCCTGTCAAAATTCACAGGTGCGATTCCTTGCACTAGGCATCACTTTTTTCATGGTTCGAATGTGGACAAAGGTGTGGCTACACATGACGTGGCTTGTTTTTTTTTTTTAATTGATTTTAATATAACGCAAGTAATGTCTACATTTTCCCACTCATGGCTTAGTCAGACTGCGCTTGCGCACGCTGTCTACCGAAATGAATACGCCACCATTAGTCGGGCAAAATGTATGGCGGGAAAGCTATCTTTACAATTAGGAAACGGGTCTGAGCGACTGGTTCGGGAACCCGTGCCTCGCCGCATGTTTGAAAAACAACATTTTTATATATTTCGTACGCATACCACAGATGTACTAAATATACAAAAAAAGTCATGCAAACAAGGCAAGAAAAAAAGAAGTTGTACGCTCTGTTCCAAGCTTTTAATTTTGATTTCTTCGCCCTGGGATCGTTTTTAAACGTGTCTTTTGAATTACACGCTTTCGAAAATTACAGTGTCTCGCACGATTACGATCGGGGTTCATCTACCGGGAGCCGAGCCAACTCGTTTTCGGTCCGGATTACGCCGTACACTACGCCCCCTCTCCACCCAATCCTGTACCGACCACATCGCCAATTTTCGCCCGACGATAATTAACGGCTTGGGCACGACTAATTATCGCCGCGATAGGCATCGATCGTACCTGCACTTTCCAGCGTCGCTCCGCGGCAGGCGCGGGAGGTTCAGGGTCTTGAAACATACGGACGATGCCGATGGGCGAACTGCAGTCGGGCACAATCTGGTCAGGCTCGAAGACCATGTCGTCGCACATAACTTCCTCCGCGCACGGTCGGCAATCCTTTAACGCCGCCGCTGTCGTTGCGAGCGCGCCGGTGGTTTCCATAGTCGGCAGGCATGCGAACCTCTCCCGGGCCAAGTCTCGTGCCGAGTCCTAAACGCGACAGTTATAATATCGGTACTCCGTTTCGTTCGCTGGCGACCGTATCGGATACGCGTCTCTTTTCGGCGAGCGGAACACGGGATTCGAACCTCGGCGCACGGGATAGCAAAATCATGGAACACACACACGTGCGCGCGCACACACGTACGGGCACCGTCGCGCTGGGAGATGTTCACGGCGCGTACGACGACGCCTCAATGGTCCTTTCTTGTTTGCTTCGCGACTGCTCTCGTCTCCCTCTCCACACACGCGGCCCGCACTCTTGCCCGAAGAAGAGGTGTTTCTATATTTTTATAGTCGCTTCCTCCTCACCGACGGAGGAGACGCTCCCGTCTCTCGCTCGCGCTATTTCCTCTCTCTTTCTCCTTCCCTAGTACAGCAGCTTGCATCTGATTGGCGGCGCTCTCTCACTTCCTCTCTCCTTCACTCCGTCCTACAACTGTGGTGGCGTAGTGCCCCTAGCTTTACCCTAGTGGCTAGGTGATGAACACGCGGTAGCTACCTATAGCCGCCATAGAAATGTTCGGCTCCGATAGTTCTTCCATCTCTCTTCGTTTCCTGTCCCTCTAAACGCTGACCCGTGCTATCTATTAGGAGTTCACGAAATGGCGTGGTTCTTCCCTTCACAATACCACCTCTCCCTCCCCCCCCCCACCCCTTTCCCCGCTTTCAGCACGACCTGTGCAAGAGCTGTCATACAATAGCCTGAGAGTTAAGGGAAGCCTAATATATTAAGAAGAAAGCTCGCATGTATGAGCGCAGGTCTTCGGATCTTCAAATCCTCAATACTCCTGTGTGACGTCTTCTTGAGTTGCGTACGAGTATTTTTGCCTGTCATTGCATTCTACGCATTTGCGCAGCGAAGCATGGCATATATATCACTGGTGTAGCCGGATGGGCTCACCCCCCCCCCCCCCGAAAATTTTCAATTTTGCAATTTTGCATGTGTGTACATACAGGCACACATACAAACACACGCACGAACATACACATAGTTACACCCTCCCCACCCCCCTCCCCGAAAAAATTTCTGGCTACGCCATTGGCATATATGGGCGTATTTTCGCGAAATGAAATTATATGTGATCATCATTTTGAGCCATAAGCTTCTACAGTTCTTGTGAAAGATTGCTCGTGTCCTGTAGCCTAAGTCGTTTATTCAGTGTGCCTGAGCAAAGGCACGGGGTCCGCAAGCAACGCCCCGGTATTACGGGACAATGTGCCTATTGTAATACGTAATACATATATATTGCGCGACCGGAGCATCCCGTCGGTAATCGCTACGTGGCCCGCCACTCGAGCGGATACTTTTTTGCTTCCGCCGGATGTTAACTCGTAGAGGTATCTTGGCAGTCACACACGGCATGCCAGTGGAATTGTGTCTCTTTCTTCGAAGCTACGCATCAGATTTATTTTGTTATTCGCGATGGCATCATATTTTGCCAGTACAGTATATATTAATACGGGTGTTTTTCCGAGGACTACCAAAAATTTCTAAAAAGAAAATTTCTCGAACACTAATGTAGGGTGGATGTCCATAAACGTTAAAATCACGTTAATCAAAAGTAAATCGACTACGATTCACAAGCAGTGCGTTTTGCCAGTCCTATAACATACGGCGCAGGAACTTGGAGGGTAAGAGATAAACACGAGACGGAGTTAAGGACCATGCGCAGCGTGCGACTGATCGGAAAATGACAGGTGTAACATTGAGACGTCGAAACACAGCAGAACGGCTGAGAGAACAAACAGGTGTAGCGGACATTCTAGTTGACATCAAGGGAAACAAACAGTACCTGAGCGGGTCACGCTATGCGTTATGGTACGGATATTTGGTGGTCGGTTGGCGCTGTGTATGTTGCCACTTTAATTTGCCCGTGTTGTCTTGCGCTACGTTTAATAATGGTATATTACCAACTCAACCAGCAAGACGTCCTTCTGAAGGTCGGTTAATGGAACCGAATGGACACCAACCAACGGGAAGCGCAGCCGAGAACGGCTGAGGTTGGGTACGGTGATGCAATTTAACAAATTTGCAGGCGTAAAATGAAACCTATTAGTGCAAGAAAGGGTAAAACGTAAATCATTGGGGGAGGCCTTCGTCCTGCAGTAGGCATAATAAATAGGCCGATGGTCATTGATTAACTTTATAACTCATTACGTGACGGCGCATACTACAAGTGACGAATGGTAAACCGGCGTGTTTTCAAGGCGTATCCACTTTGTGCGAAATTTCATGGTGGCGTCAGTTTCAAGGTATACTCGTTCCAAAAGTGTGCACCGAAATACATAGCGTTGTAGTTACGTTTGTGCGTCAGCGCGCAAAATAGCTTTTTATTACGAAATGGTGTGGAACAAACATTAAATATCACCGCAAGTTCTTTTTTTTTTTTTTTGCCGCATGTCTTTTACTGGAAGTTTCTTACGGCATATCTCAATATCAGCGCCATGCATACTCAGACTTCGTTTCAAGTGGATAGACACCTTGCAAGTTCGCTGGTTGCAATTTTTCAATTGCAATATGTGCCGTGAAGTCATCAGCTTTAAGGATAATTAGTGAATCATAGGTAATTAACTGCTGATCGGCGAGAATTTAAATCTCATGGGCGTCCTCCGAGCCTATAAGCATGCCCACGACGAAATTGTTATTTTTCCTTGAAAAAAGTTCATAGTTAAGACATTTTTGACAGTCTTCGGAAAGACAAACCGCATACAGAGGAACAAGGCGCCTTTTCACTCACATCCTGTTTCTGTTCTCGCGACTTGACGAGCATTGGCCTGAAACCTGCAGTGTCTTCATCATATCGCCGAGACCGGTACAACGTCAGATAAGAAATGAAGCACACTGAAAGCAGTTGTCAGCGTCAAGGCGATCGTGTGTTAGGCGTGCAAGATAGCGTGGACGGGGAGTCAGAGTGAAATCATCTCACGTGCAATGTTATGGGCCTCCTCCTTGGATATATATCGATAAGCAGCGCGGTTTCACGTTCAGCGGAGGAGTAGAAAACGAGAAAAAAAAAAAAAGGCAAGCGAAGCTTGCACTAAACCACGCAACTTGAAACAGAGGAACCGGATGATTCTGAAGGCTAATCTGGCTGCTTCTAGGTTGTTTCTAGGCCTTAGGGTGATGCAGGTTGTTCCTAGGTTGCTTCTAGGTCGTAGCTAGGCTTTAGCTAGGTGACGCTAGGTTGTTTCTAGGTTGATTCTCAGCGCGGAGAGGTTCGCGTTAAACCACGGACAGTCACAGACGAGACACGGATTTCCAAACTCCACAGACAGAACCTCGCGCTGAAATCAAGCTTTCGCACCTCTCATAGACCTACGGGCACGTCGTCGTTGGCGTAGGCCTACCATCGCTTCGGGGTCTTCTCGCAGCCGCCGTTGCCTATCCCGTTCGTTCCCTAGTATTCTCTCGTCGTACGGGTCTACGGCTCGCCGCCGTCGCTTCGCAGCCATTTGTTGGCTAACTGTTCCCTTCTTCATTTTTAGTGGAAGTTGCGTGTAGTGGGACTTATCCAATTTCTGTGGCACATATTGTTTATGATAATGATAGTTTTCTTCATTTTTAGTGGACCAGTGATGAGTAGCGGGATTTACCTGATTTCTGTGGCGCATACCCGTTTACGATGATGATAGTTTGTTGGCACTAGGTGAACAAGGAACGATTTGCTAAACAGCTTTGCTGTTAAAATTTAATTATATTTACTTTCTGCACTCACATTTGCAGTCTAACTCGCACAAACGGGCCATGTTGATTGTGGTAATAGATGTGCCGAACAATTATTCTCTTAATAGAACTTTTTGTTGGGCTAGTTGGTACATGCTTACTGAAAAACCAAAAAGACGCGTACCATCAAGGAAAAAAGTAAGGACAGGACAGAAAGGGCGTCTCTTTTTATTTTATAGTTTTTTTCATTTCAATAAGCTTTGTATTCAGCCACCAACGAAATGGGACATATGACAATTCTGTAGGATGTTTAACTAAACAGAGTAAAAAGAACAGGTTCAGCATAGAACTATGCAAATAAGTCTGCACTAATGATGGGCATGTGATGGTAGCACCACCTATCAGGCGCGCCATCAACCAGCCGCTTGCTGACCTTCACATATGTCACATATGTAGCGCCCAAACCCTCATAAACTCTACCCACGTGACTCGACAGAAGTTGCCAACTCACTTCCGACGTTTTCATAGTCACTGAGTCATTCATAGTCAATTTCAATTCTCGCAGCATGCACAAAGCAGCACCGAGGAAAAATAAAGACATACACACATACGGTGTGCTTACAGCGCAATTTGAGCGCGTTCGCTGGATCAAGTTTCCTGACTGTGGTCATTGTTGACTGAGTGAGACTATTCCCACACCGTATGATATTTCACAGTACCCCATATCGATCACTATTTATGTACAATAAATACACAGGTCCGATGCCACGTGTGGCTGCTTCTCAAGGTACTCACATTTCTCACTAATGTGCAATCTGTGTGCCATACCGCACTCCATTTGATAGCGGCGCCATCTACCGGGCGAGCTATCAACCGGCCACTCGCTGAACTTTTCAAGGTATTGACTAAGTAAACATGTAAAATCCATACGAGGGACTTCACGAAAGTTGCCTGCTACGTCATTTTCATTGTAGCTGAGCCGTCCCATGGTCAACTTCAATTCTGCTTAGTCATTATCAAGATTGCCGCGTCATAGTCACCTTCGTCAGTATCATCAGCATATCACTAGGGTGTTGTTACAAGTTTTGCTGCTGGCATGCATGACTAATTGCACCCAAAGATCCACGCCCTCCTTGCGTTCATTTGCACACCAGTTTGGGCTCTTTTATGCTACCAGCCGTTTGCTCCCCCGTTCCTCCAAACTTGGTGTGTACGCAATGTCAAAAAACACCGTACTAAGTTTACATGCTAAATATAATTGATGAAACCGCCTGCACACTGACACGCGTATACTTTGGGAAATGGCTTTAAGTGAACGGAGGAAAAGGGCGGAGGAAAAAGGTCGGGAGGTCTGTGTATGCGTATCCTCTGGATTTCTGTCCGTTTGATCCGCCAGATATGTGTCGATACTTCCTCTTTGAAAGTGAATGAAACTGCGATACGATGTGGACGTACGCAAGGTGCGCCGCATGGTTGGCAGAGGACTTTTTTTCTGTGCGTGTGCATGTGGTTTTGCCTCGTAACCTTTTCCTTGTTGTTCACTTTTAGTTCTTGTCAATCAAATTGCGAAGTCTCAAAACTCTAAAAATAAGTGAAACAATGGTTAATCGCCCTATTTGTACCACGTAATTAATACCCATTGACGCATATATTGCACGCAATAAGTATGTTACGTGTTTACAACAAAAACTTCCCGGTTCATACTTTTTTAGCAAATGGCGCTTCGTTGCCTTTCACCAACAATGACACCGCAAATCTTGTTGATTTCGTTAGTCTGCGTCTATCCAGAAAACAGGCATTATAAATTTTGAACATTATTTTGGTCAAGTAAATAATAACTCATTACAAGAATGAATGCATTTGATTGGTTGACAAAGCTGCTTGCGCCGTTTTACCCCAAGTTGTGACAATCAACAAAACAATAGCTTTTTTTAAAAGAATGCGCAGTTAACTGCACGGTAATTTTGCACAAATGTGCAAATGCCCCCCCCCCTACCCCCTAATCACCTAAAGGGGGGGGGGGCAAAGTTTGCCTCATACTGTTACTCAGTCGTACCTGCCACGTCATTCTTTAAAGAGCAGGTTTATGGCTACGCATGTTTTTGCAATAATGGCGGCCAATGACTCCAGATGTTGCTATCCAAGAATTGTCTACTTCGCATTTTTACTCCCGGAAAGCCAGGCACCAAACGCAGGCCATTGTGAAAAGCACGTCATCGTTTGATTTTCATTGTGATCCATCGTGAAGCATGTCTTTTGGACTCGACCAACAGGAAGTGGGGAAGGGAGGCTGCGAAAGAAATTTGCTCCCCCCCCCCCTCCTCCTGCCTGATGGGAAACCCTGCGCACGCCTATGCTCCCATACGCCGAATCGCTCAGTGATTATCATGCGCACAAATCCACATAATACGCCTTGTAAAAATTATACATGTCATGACAAAATTGTGAACTTTCCTTTGTATTGAGAAAGACAAGTATGCCGAACTAAAATAGCTTTTTTTTAAAAAGTAATTTATATAGGGGCTCTGTGGAACACTATACTCGTTATCTGTAGCAAGCTTCAGCGTCTTGCTGACGTACTCATTTCATATCGCCTCTTCTTTTGTCCTATTCTTTTCCCCTTTTTCATCTTGTCAGTCAGTGCATAGAATAGCCTAAGGAACAGCGAGAGAGAGAAACATTTTAATGAAAAGCTGGAGATGTTTGCCTGGCTATTCGCCTGACACGCTGCTCCAGGTGCTGGGTGACGATTATGATATATACACTGACAAACGCATAACGCACACAGCCACACGAACGTAGACCACCATTTACAAAGTTTCATTCAGGCTCGTGGCCCGCAAGAAAGTCAGCAGCGCTTTCGTGGAACGTAGCGCACAGGTGCTGTTTTGCCATGGGCCCGGAATATGTCTAAGCACGAGCCCCGTTGAAGATGCAAGGTCGCCTTCAGAGACTGTGCTGCGAATCGCTTGCATTCACAAAGAACGTGATCTTCTGGGACGTTACATTGGACGCACATTGGTGAGTCCGACTGATTAATCTTGCTCGTGAAGCAGTTGGTCTATGCGACGTTTAGTCTGATGCGGTGCAAGCATGTTTCCTCGTGCGGTAAGTCGAGCAACTAGCGGGGGGGGGGGGGGGGGAAACAGGTAATCTCTTTACTTCTCTCCCTTTCATCTTCTCTTAAGCTCTCTCTGTCTCGCTTGATGTCTATTCTCGCATTTGTACACAGCTCCTGAGTACTGGACTAGCGTCTCTCAGTAAATATGGTTAGATCAATACTGAAAACACGATACCTTACACATATTCTTGCTGTAAATGAGCGTGACAGGGTAAATGTAAATGTGAGTAACAGTTACTCTGTCTGACCCTTTAATGCAGGTTGAAAAGAATGTAAAATGAAGCGGCATCGTTACCGAGTTTCTGGTAACGATGCCGCTTCTGGTCATAGCGCGCCACATGTTCGGTATAGGAGATATGACAAGATGTAATGAATCAGCGCAAACAGCGCGATAGTTACGTATATATATGCACTCAGTGCCGTCAATGAATTTCCTTCAACTAGCATCATGGCAGTCGCGATAGACAACGACCCTGCAGTCCCTCAGAAACTAGCTGCGGGCGCTCATTACTTACTCAGAAATTAATTCTGGACTTGTTTCACGCTCTTTGTTCGGGGTGGCAGCCGTGCAGCAAACAAGAGCAAAAGCGAGTATCGGAATAAACGCGTGTAAGGAGCAAGCACCTAAAGCGGTCGCGGCCTCGCGCTCCATAAACACATGACTGACTGCGTGATCTTCGCGTGATACATTCGAGCTGCTCGACTTACAGCACGACAACACACCCCGGGAAGTCTGCAGAAGAGAGGGTGCGCACAAACGCAACGCACATACGCACATCGCGTGGTTCGAAGTATATTCTTTGGAGTGCAAAGAGGTTACAGAGTCGAGGAGATAAGCGCCCGAGATAAAAGGAAATCGACACGCGCACGCACCCAGACGTTCGTGCTCGAAAAGGGGAAGAAAAAAAAAGGGGGGGGGGCGATAGGGGGTTGAGGAAATGACTGCCCAGCCGTCGAGCCAGGGTCTTTTCTTCTCAGTCGAGAACGCCAGCAGCAAGCAGCAGCGCGCAAGGGCGACAGCAGAAGCAGCAACCACAAGCGCAGCTTTATAAGCAGCTTCACACAAGACCGATCGCTAAGCCGCGAGCCGGGGCTTTCAATTTTCGTTCGAGACGCCCCGCTGCGAGAAGAGAGAAGGGGGAGGGGGTGCTTAAACAAAAAGACATCCCAAAAAAGTACGGCAATTAGGGACAGCGCAAGAACCAGTTTGGCTGAGAAGCAGCAGAGGCAGCAGGCAACCACCAGCGTAATGCCACCTCCTGCCTTCGGGAGTCCCGCAAACTTTGCAGGGCTCTGCAGCCGACGGCAGCAACAGCAGCAGCAGCAGCAGCAGCAGCAGCAGCAGCATCAGCGACTGTCCGATGGCAGCGCAGCTAGCCAGACCTGGACGGCCGAGCGAACGCAAGCCTCTCGCCGCCGGACTCGTTATGCTAATTGGGAAGGTCCTAAATGGATCCCATGTCGCCCTGACAAGGGAGATTACTCGCGCTCGGCTTGGCGCGTACGTGCGTCTGTGCGCGCAGTCGCGAGAGAGAGAGAGAGAGAGAGAGAAGCTCTGTTGCTTCCTAGGACAGGAGGAGTCACGTACGTATATGCCTGCCGCGCATGTATACATACATATACGTGCATGTATTGCTCGCTGGTCGCTCCGAGCTCGACTCTGGCTGTTCGCCGCAAACGCTCACGATCGACCGTCGGGCCTGGCGTAATAATGCGATGCGCATTTCTGAAATCCGCCGCCGACTACGCGATTCGCCATTGGTGCCGTCTGCGCGCCGATGCTTCGGCGGAGGTGGTTCACAGGGGCAATCGGCACGCATCGCGCGTCGCTGAGCTCACCCACCCGCCCACCCATCTTCGCTACTGCTGCTGCATGCGTGGTGGAACTGGTGGTGGCAACCCACGCGCGCTCGTGCGCGCTCCACAGCGAACGGTGCCACGATCGATTTGACTAAACGCCGTGTGACAAGCACCCGCGGGGTTCGGAATCCAGAGAGAGCCGCCGCTGGGACGTCCCACTGCGGTAGATTGTGTCGCGCACGAGTTGGTCTCCGCTCGCCGCGCGCTCATTTCGCCAGTAGTTACCTGTGTCATTTTTTACTAGGTTTTTTTAGGTTTCTTACTCTTGGGACGAGGTGGGGGGGGGGGGGGGCGTGTAAGGATTCCGAGAAAACATGTCTATGCTGACATCATACCCCTTTTGTTTCGCTCTGTTCGCTTGCGTCATGTCTGCTCTTCGTCTTGTTTCCTTTTTGAATGGTGATCTGCAGCAGTCCCGCTAGTGGGACAGAAGTCACCAGAAATACGGCTCCTACTGCCAGAATTCGAGTTTCGGAGTAAAGTGAGTCGTTTACCTGTACAACGCTTAGAATGAAGCAGTGTAAGCTGATACGTAGTTTTTAAATAGCTATACTGTAGATATAGAGTTTAGATGCCCGACCAGTCGATTTAGACTTGGGAGATCTGCGGAAATATGTGCCGTGGAACCCTGGAAATGTCTGGAATACACCAGCGTTCAGTCAGGCTGTACCATAATGACATTTTTCGCAGCACGGGAATGCCTTTTCCATCAAAACTCTTGTCGGAATGTTTTGTTTCTTACTTTGTACAATAAAACTTTTAAACCGTGTTATGGTAATTCACGCTAAAATGTGCTCAGATCAGTTATATCGACGTATCACTTGAATGAAATGACAGGGTTATCGGCGCAGAATTATCCCTTCGTCGTCGTCTTCTCCAAAACCATGCCACGGTATAGCTTCTTCGTGGTCAGTAACAACTTTTCTACAGCAATATCGATATTGTGTACAATTTTTTAACGTGGCGGTTCCAAAGCATGCTAAATAATGTTGCTTCTGAAATGAGAAACGACCTACGCCAATTATAAGGTCGGGCTTTTCAGCATGTTGCTGCTTTTAACATACGAAATCCGGTATACACCAGAGCAAGCACAAGCTATAGATGGGGATCGGTTATGGACTGTCAAGTTTGTTTACCAATGTTATCACTAACCACACTGATGTGTAGCTGCATGTGGCTGGTCCGATTTGTGTGATTTTTTTCTGAACAGTGACAATCTTCGCTATCCCACAATTTCGATACATTCCTGCATAACATTGCGGGTTGAATAATTGCTGTGCTTTTGTTGGTGGTGAATAGAGTTTTTACCAATAGTAATATTCCGCGCTGCTGCAACTAATGTGCCGGGGTTTTTTAATGCTGTAGTCAAGTTGAACTGAACTCACTTCTTTTCCCCACAATCCTGAACACTGGGGGCTGAAGGGTATGGAGTATAAGAGGCGGAGTGGAAGGGGGGCATCACTCGCACTAACGATCTTGGGGGCGGGGCGCAGGCCATGAAAGCTCCTACATCTCAGAGTGAATGACGACGAAGAGCCTCTGAAATAATTCTTAATTGAATCATGGCGGTTTTGATTCTTAATTTTTAAATTAGCATTATTACTATATTCCACCTTTCTATAATTCATTTTCATATGTGACCACATTTACCTATAAATTATTCGTTTCTTGGCCAATCCCCCAGAGTGGATGTAAGCCAATCATAAAGGTCATCATCATCATCATCATCATATTCCGCATCAGCACTTGCGCTTTCATAGCCGCGGATTTCGGATGAAAGGTTGGGCGGCTCTGCGTAAGCTAGTGCACATACGAAAGCTCTCCTGCCCACAGTTGCTTACAACTTTGCCGTTACTGATTGCTGCTGTTGGAATCTAGAATGCACGCTGCGCTCTCCTCCTCGCCCCTACACTTTGAAGGGGTAACTATGCTTTTTGTAGGACAGGGGGGAACGTTTTTATATGATTTCTTCACGGGCGCCAATAGAGCAGGTACTGGATGGTTATTGGGGAGGGGGGGGGGGGGTCGTGAGGGCTGTTGTGGGCAGGACCTTGCGCACGTGTATACTCTGTACTTATTTGTGGAAATAAACAATTTCTAACGCTTTTAATTCGCTAAGCATCCGAGAGAAAGCACCTTGTCACGCTCTTATAATGTATGTCCCTTGGTCGCACAATTCTCGGGCGGGCAGCTCTAATAAAGATGGTGGACGAACAAAAGAGCGCTGCAGCGCATACCTTGGTCGCGGAGACGGCCCTTGGCCCACCCACGAAGGCGATGAGATCCCTGCAGCATGCCCTCTCGCATTTAACACGCAACGACGCTTTCGCGGCGCGTTGCGCGCATACGCGCAACTTCGACTTGTGGAAGGAACGAAAAGACGTTCATCTTGCGAGCTCTCCGTGATGCCTAAAATGAAATACGTGCTGACCGTCCTGTTCGCGCTGTTGATTGCTTTGCTTTACAAAGGCAAGCCGAAATTCTCTTCAGCGAGCGCAGAGCAGTCTGCTTTTCTAGCTTTCGGTCTAACCCATTACCCGACGTACTGTGCGCTAACAAGAAGCTGTAGACGCGAAGAAACGAAATTATAATGATACGTAGAGAGAGAGAGAGAGAGAGAGAGAAACAACATTTATTGAAAAAGAAAATGTGGTTCATTACGTAGAGAGTAGACCTTCCGTTCAGATACGACGCCACGTTGCGGGAACTCGGGTTAGGTAAAGTCGTCGAACGTTGCTGTTGCTGTCGTGTTCGCGGGTTCGCGTGAATCTGCATGATATATGAATGCCATGTTGTCAGCGCATATATATATATATATATATATATATATATATATATATATATATATTATATATATATATATATATATATATATATATATATATATATATATATATATATATATGGTGGGGTGAAATTCAATGGATCCGGTGGAAAATGCGGTAGAAAAACAGGTCGACAAACGTGCGAAACACAGGTTTTACTAACGTTTCGGCAGGAGGGCCTGCCTTCGTCAGAGTGAATCCTCTGACGAAGGCAGGCCCTCCTGCCGAAACGTTAGTAAAACCTGTGTTTCGCACGTTTGTCGACCTGTTTTTCTACCGTATATATATATATATATATATATATATATATATATATATATATATATATATATATATATATATATATATATGGTAACTTAAAGCGAACGAAAGGGGAAGACACGACGCACACATACATGGCGCATACAAATGTGCGTCTCGTTTGCACCTTTGGTGTGCGTCTTCGCGGTGTCGTCGAGGAAGAAAGAATGTTCGCATTCCGGCGCCTTTATGAATGATATGCATTGTTGTACTCCTCGTGGCTGCATGGTGGACATCGGTGGGCTGCATGCTATAAGGGCGCCACAACTCTTGATATATCAGCCACCACATTTTCTATAAAATTGATAGGCCAGTCCATATTTGTTCTGTCCATGAGGACAGTACGTGGTCCAACCGAATATTACAGCTTATCCCACATAGTGCCGCAAGCGCTGTCCGAAAATGACATATAAAATGACATCTGTGGGTGTCATTTCATACGTCGTTCATCTAGACTGGTTTGCCGGGCAAAACACCAGGCAAGTCTTTCCACATCTCTTTAAATACTCTGTTTATATGTATCTCTCCAACAATACGGTCTGTACGGCTATGCACACTGGCAATAACAAAAACGCCTATTAAATAAAAAAAACCCAAAATGCTCACACTATCCAGCCATCCATCGATTCTCGCCCCAATAAAGGAGTGGGTTTCGTTAATGGCCACTTTTAAGCGTTTTTTTTTTCGGTATCTCTTTAGTGATATCTTCTTTTTAGCTTTTAGTTTCTTGTTTTTTCCCGGTTATAGGTATTCATCTGTGTAACCAGGTGCCACCTATCATTCGGTCGTTTTGGTTATTTCATTTTACACGTGTTGCTGTTGTCACGGGGTTGTATCTCGCGCCTGGCTTTGTTGTGTGTTGTTGCTTTTGGTGCAGATCATCGGAAGCCTTGCGCACATGCGCACATTGTCTAGCTGCGGTTATGTTTTCAATAAATGTTCACAGTTGTTAGTAGCGCTTCGTCCTGTGTGCTCCTTCTTTTGTCCCGTCCATTGCGCTTAATGTTCAGCAAGTATCCCCCCCCCCTTTTTTATCATTATTTTTTTCATTTTTGATCATTTTTCCTCCTATAATTTTTGGAGTATCCCCCCACTGTTCTTACATATGCTTTTGAAGTGATGTTTTATTTTCCTTTCAAACAAAGGAGTCGTCTGAAAAAACAAAGGAGTCCGATCTCATGATTCTTGCGATCGATTTACTTTTACCTCCTCTTTCAAACCTCTAAATGTGTTCAGCCCAGGGACGCAGACTTCCTCCAGTAATCAGCCTGTTTCATATCGCCATTGATATTGTATACAAACTACCAACCTAACAGGGCTTTCCGTGGTGGGCGAGCCTTTGGGAATACGATGAAAAGCAGACGCCTTTCCGAGAGGACATGCACTCACGTCGGGAACGAGACCACGAGATTGTCTTGTTTGCGAATGCGTGTCGTGAACAGATGGAGTCGGCGCGCGGACGCGCGTTCTTTATAGGCGCGCAATTGACCGTTGCTAAGCGTGAGTTACACCGTTTTTCTAAACTACGTGCAGATGCCGCATTGCGGGACCGACACACGCTCCACGCGCAGCAAAATAGGTCCCGCAAAACCGCAAAGACGCGAACGCCTGGATGTCCTCCGCAGTAACTGCAGGAAGGAGTTCCCATATACCTGTCATCTCTTTCGGTACCATCTCACGCGCGGGGAGCAACCGCGCTGCCGCAAACACACCCGGGCTTCGCGCGCTTTAACGTTATTTCCCGCGCACAAAATGCCCTGTTTGAAGAGGGAAGCCGTGCGTACGTGTGGCGGAGACGGTGGTTGTATACCGTCGTAAACCCAGATCCGTCCGGTCCATTGGCGCTGACAAATTGTCCGCCGCGCTGGCGGGGTGCTACGCATCCAGTTGTGTGTACGCGCCTGAACCAAGTCACGCTGAGGATTTTGGTTCAGCTTGCACGGTAGAAGGCAAGGCACTAGTGGGGAGGAACGACGCTTAACGCGCCGAAAGCAAACGAATACTTCCGTCTCGGGGGTTCGTGGCTTGAAAGAAAAACCGCATCGGGCTCTCTCTAGGTCGAAGGCTGATCGTCGCGCACGGCTCGCGGGATGCCATAAATTTCGAAACGCAATGCGCTGATCGTGACCTTGCTCCGTCTCGGTCTTCTTTCTGCTCCGCTGCTTGTGTTGTCGGCCCCAATATTTGAGTTTCACTTTTCGCGGATCCTCGCGCGCGCGCGTGTGCTTTTTCACAGGCGGTGACGGAGGAGGTGGGGGTGCGATTTTCTCTCCCGCCAAGCATTCTCAGAGGGGATGCCGGAGCGAGAAGGGATGGCCTTCTTTCCCTACTGCCTTAATCTTTCCACAAAGAAATCGCCCGCGCAGACGTCGCTGAGAAGATGAGCCGGTCTGCGTGGTCTTCTTCGTCTCTAGATGGAGTTGGAAGAAAGAAACGACAAGAATTGCACAGGCCCCTATACGAAGATGGCCCACTGGATTTATCGCCGGAAGAGGACGCCGACGACGCGAATCTCTCTCTCGACTTTTATCTCCCGAAAGAGGAGTTGGAAGCTGCCCGCACGTTCTTCCCTGCCTTTCCGCAATTTTTTTTTTATTAGCATCTTTGTTGGTCTACGTTTTTTGATATGTTCTCTACTTTCCTTTCGGCCTGCGAGGTCCCACCGCTTCTTTTTGCCTCCCCCTTCTTCCTTTTCTTCCCTCTTTTCAGAGCCGCGTCACCGTTTCCCAGGGACCCATATAGCCGCGCATTGTTTGGCCAGCCACTCATTGTGGGCCCCGCGTGCGCGCGGGCCCGGTCTTCCCTAATAACCGTTCCACACGCAAGCCTCGTTTCGTGTTGCGCGCGCTGTCGAGACCCCAGATTCTGGAAGGAAATCTAAATCTTGTTTCCCCTTCCTCTTTCCCACTCTCCCTTTTCCTCGCCGTCTCACCTGAAGCCACGTTATACGCAACGCTCTTCGCGAGGCACCCGTGAACAGGGAGTCCGGTAGCGGTGCCCGGACCCTTCGTGACGGTCTGCGCCGGAGCGAAAGCCTGCCTGTCCGAGCTGCTGGCGGCTGATTCTTTGTTGTTTACTGCGGAGGATGCTCCCCTTCTTGCTGCGCGCACTCTGTGCCGAGCGGGAAGAGTAGTAGATTTGTTTTGGAGCCGGCGTCCCCGTTGTTCCCGGCGTATAAACGTTTCAACGCTTCTTTCTTTTCCTTGGCCCACGTCCTTTTCTTGCTGGCTCCTCGGATCCGAGTCTTTTTCAACGCTCTCTTTTCGGGGCAGCACGCACGGTCGGCCGACTGCCATCCATAGTGCCTTCTCGGGAGCTGGCCCGTCTCTAAATTTATTGTGCTTTCTTGCGAAGAAAATTTTGAAACTGCGTCGGTGTGGCGTGCGCGTGGTACAGTTCCCTTCCTGGTGATATTCACAGAGGCGACCGACGGTTGCTCCTAGCTTGCCGGCATGACAAAGAACGAGTAGAAAGAGATGGAAAGGTATGCTTATATCTCGCGAATCCATGCGCATCCTTCCGGAGCGTAGAAATGTAAGCGAAAGAAATTGCGGAAGAATGCGAGTAGTCATTGTGTGCCAGCCTCGCCCATGTGTCCGTGGCTTCCAGGCTTTCTACGAGAGATATTGTCATCCATGCGAAGAAAGCGAGAGAAAGGAAAGGAAGGCCGGTCCACTATGTCTGTTACATATAAATAACGGCCACGAAAGCACAACGCGAATGCACATACAGTAAAGCGCGAGCTTCGGTTCTTTGATTCCATTTGTTTCTGGAATTTGACTGAAGCGCATAGAATAGGTGATAGATTCATGCGGCATCAACTGAGCGTGTCATGAGTAGGAAACAAGGCCGGGTATGCAATACAATACAGTACTGGGAACCTCACTTTAACTATTACATTTGCAATATGAATCAAGCATTTCTCTAAGATAATAGGCATGCACATGTACACTGTCACGCGATAGTGTGACGTTGTTAGCAATGCTTAGTGATGCTCAACAATAGATCTCACTTATTGAGCACTGGCGAGACCTGCAGTAAAGCGCGATTTTATTTCTGTGAATCTTAGTTAAATCGCGTTCAGCAGGAGCTTAGCATTTATTAGCGCTTCGACGAGCAAGTGGCTCGACAAAAAAACTAGTACATGAAGCAGAAGGCGATGAGTGTCTGAAGACCACTCGAAGGATAGAGAGAGAAACATCCAGAGAACCTTTAACAGAGCGTCTATTATGTTGGTCGTCTTTCAATGCGCAGCTGGCTCTGAATCGATTCAGCGGAGCATGATTGCAGCAGCTAGCTGTTACGACGACGTTGTGTTCGTGCTGAGTGCGAATAGGCATTTGCAGGAGAACTGCCGAAGAGTCTGGATTTTAGCGTTCCTTTTGTGACCGGCGGTGATAATGATCGCCAGGCGCGTGCTTGGGACGGACACCGGTGCCGCTTTTCAAAAGAACGGCTGACGTGGAGTGCGCACTTCGGACGAGTCGCGTTACTGGACCCGATGACCAGTGGTCCCTCGTTCCGCACCCATCTTCACAAGTCGAAAGATCCATTTTAAAGGCAGAACAGATATGAGTGCTCGCATTATATGTACCGCTAATCTGATTTCTCTTTAGCCCAGAAAACCGGCACTGATGTATATTGGACTATTGAACATTGAACTATTGAAGCCTGCCAGGGTGTGAACGCACCTGAAGATTGCGTAAGTGCACATACGACCCAGGATAAAAAAAAAAAAATGTGCTTGAAGAAAAAGTTGACACTGTATGGCTGTCCGTTACGCAATGCCTGTTGTCACCGTAGGTGTGGCCGGAGTGACATACGATGACAGTGATTTCTGGGCTGCTGTCGTGTTGGCCTGGACCGGCGGAAAAAAGAAAGAAGTCGAGCTGACACGATGTGAACGGACTCGCCCTCATTTCTGGCTGCTGCTGCCCTTATGGCATCTTTCGCTTTTGTCTATCGTAGTGTGATATATTCACATTCACGAGGAGAAACACATGCTCAAGGACGATCGTGGACCGATAGTTATCCTCAGTGCAGTAAAGTTCACGTAAGAACACCTTGAGGAGTTTGTGGTCTTAATTCGGTTCAAATCTTGTTTAAATCTTCTCACTATATACGAAAGTCAACAAGAAAACGAGGCAAAGGCCAGCTCACGTCTCCACTACAGATTTGCTAATTCGCCTTTTCGTTTGTGTAGGCAAGAAATGATGAAATTGATGAACACTATGTGTGTTCCCAACTCTGCTACATATACCGCCGAATAAGATAACGACATACATAATGTGTCGCGGGGACGGCCAATCTCGAGCGGCAGTTACCTGTAGCTTTTGTGAATACGGGCCGGGGCTTTTGATATTACTACGTTAAGAGTTTAAATTTTAAATTTGGCGTCAACGATTCGCCAGGATGGCCAGAAGGCTGTGACATTTTTGTAGATATGTAAACCGAAGGGGCTCTCATTCGTATGCGAAGACCTGGGCACATATTCACGAAGAATTATTTTGCAAGAGCATGTGTAAGTCAGTAGTGTTGGATCTATTATTACCCACGATCAACGTTGCTATACAGAAAACACTTGCGTCGGTTAAAAAAACGCAGAAAACTCTACCATATATGCTCGTTGGGCTTTCGAGAATTATTTTAAAAGAAAGAAACGAAGGAACGACGGGGCTACACAATATGAAAGAATTTCGAAGTTAATAAATAAGCTTTTTCTACTCCCAAGTAATAATTGTCGGCTAAGCCTTGAAGAATAGTGGCCAGCTAAGCCTTACTGAGTTCCCGCTGCTCCGTTTTTTATTGCTTTTTTTTTCAATGTTATAGAAAGTGAACACTGATCGATGAATGGTGCACTATTCTTGCGAACATATTACTCTTATTTCCGCGTCCATTGTGACGTACAACGCCAGCAACGAACTGCAGGGGGGGGGGGGCAATAAAACTGACCAAATCACAAAAGACTGCTAATACCTCTTTTGTGGACGCGGACACGAGACCAGCGAAGTTCGGGAAATCTAAGTCGATTTAGGGTAGCAAGAAAAAGAAAAAGAGGAAAGAAAGAGGCGGGAAAAAAAAAAAAAACTGATCAAAGTCCATTGTCGAAGCCAGCGAAGTCGGGAAACTTGACCGCGAGCGAAGTCTATTGGCGATACAATTCCTCCAACAGACCGCCCCTTTGTCGTGAAAAGGGCTGCCTGCGTAGAAGTATTGCGTCCGACAACCACTCGGCCGTGTTACAGGTCTGACGCCGAGCCCGATTGTTTCCACCCTCCCGGCGAAAAATTGGGAAATGGGATAACGTTTCCCCCAGGCACCTCCCTGTAGATCGAACCACCGGCCCGAATATGGGACTTAATAATACCTATACAAAACCTCCACCAGCGCATACGTGTCGATTGATTTGAGCGAATGACAAGGAGGAAGACGAAGAATAGAAAGAGGTAGAGTAGGGGAAAAAGGAAGCATGGGGATAATGCCCCGGGTGAATCAGAATACACACTGTACACTTTTCGTGTATACCAGTATAAACCTTGCGTAGAGTTGGCTGCTCCTTTGGCGGCCAGCATTGTACACCGAGAACGCTTGCGGGGTGGCGAGTGCAGAAAGGACGCTGGCACGGCGTCGTCGAAGGGGCGTGCGTTTTTTCACGCTTCATTTGGTTCGAACAGAGGCGATGCACTTTCACGCTCGGCGGCGTCTTTGTGTCAATCGCGCGCGCCGCGGCATTGGTTGCTCCCGCTTTGCCTTTAGTTTTTTAACTGGGAAATTAAACCCCGTTCGCGCGCGCACATAACATGTTGCGGCCGGGTGGGAACAAAAGCCCAGGCGACAACAACGGCCCGGCAGGGAACGCGCCGTGCCGCCTGCTGGGATGCTCACTTCGGTTCTTCGAATCAAGCCCACTTCGCTATCAGGTGACGAATAGTGTATGAACGGGAACAATGGAAAGGAAACTCCCCTTTTTTCGGCCGCAGCCCTTCCCTGGACCCACTGCATCTTTTGTATGTAGTTCACCGTATGAGCTGTGCTGCCGGCTGTGAACTTTGACGAGGAAAAAAACTAATAATTATATTTGGCGAAATTACTCTGATCTCTCACTGACAGCGTGTGCGTAATGCTGATCACCAGATCATCTGCTACTTGGTGCCGCGAGAAAAGCAGCTTGATGAGCGTAATATCGGAAGGTCTCGGAAAAAGGGAAGACGTATTTTACTGGCTGTTCCAAACGTCTGGGTAACCCGTCGTGGAAGCTTCGCGGTTAGTTCGTTTTGCAGCTTAAGCTGAATCAGTAAACACAGCTGAAACCTACCGAAGGTTTGAGCAGTCATTTCCTCATTCGGGTGATAAACTTAAGCGCCTCCGGCACCTGCGTGTTGTTTCGCAGCTGTTATATCGTTTCTGCAACGTTTTCGTGGTGTACAATGTCTTCGGCGTCGCGCCGGCATGTAAATTTCATGACACATAATTTAACAGTGTAAATGTCTGTTTTATTGTTTATTTATTTATTAAGACGTATTAACGTAATTCTGGCATACATTTTTCTTCGCTGCTCTTCCTTCCACAAGAATCGTATCACCTTAGCGGCCGTCTCACAATCACTGCGTCTATCTCGCACTGCACATCTGTATATATAACTAACGTGGTCTTCGCATTTCGGTCTGTAGCTTGTGAACACTGCGCCATGTACCACAAATAGCGGGTGAGTTTAAAATTATGTCTCTTTAGAGGCACACATCGTAATGTTTCTTCGTCGGAGTACTAGAAGTCAGTGGTAATACCATCGGCGTCATACTGTTCTCGTCACCGCCATTCTGATGACGTCACACCCACTCTGGTGACGTCAGAGATAGAACTGCTCGTTTTACGCAAACGTGTCAAACGCGTTCGTACATATGGTTCGTCCTGTGGAGACAGAACCGAAGAGATGCGTGATAACCATGCAGCTACTTGCAAAGTGCTTCACGTAGCATCCATACCTATAGAATACCGTCACATCTGCAACAATAACGATATCAGTATTTAGTTTTAGCGACCTTTTCATCGGTTTCCATTGGACTGAGCTCAACGCGGCGACACCATGATCGCGTGGCCGAGGATCGCTTGGCCAACCAAGCGTGGCCGATCGCGAGAATTCGCGAAGGCTGCCACGCGCGTCGAAAGCGCAAGAAAAGAGAGAAAAAGCATAGCTTCTGTCAACAGGAGATTCGACTGGCTAGGTGCTACAGGCTTCATCCTGCGTTTAGCGATAAGGCCGCAAGCGTGCGCGAGAATTCGAAAAGAGGATATCATAACCGACGTCGTCTTCTCTCTTGAGCAAAGGGCCTGAATTGGGGTGGTTTCTTTGTTTTGAAAGTCCTTTTTTTTTTTTTTTCGAAGGCTTGTCTCGCATCCTCAGCACCTCACATACAATCACTTTTCCTTTCGGAAAAGTTCGCATCCTGTCTGCTTGCAACATGCGGTGTATACTTTGCAAAAAAACAGGATTCTTAGTGTAGGTGTGCAGACCACTGAGGAGCATGCGCCTACAAGGCGGAAGTGCCTTATCAAGGCTAATGCCACCTGCGCCGACTGTACGACCGAGACACGACAGACAGACAGAAAAACTTTATTAGCGAGTGTGTTTGGACCCCCCGGGTCCCTGGACGAGACAACAATGTGCACAGTTTGCGTTTGCTGTGGTCCGAGCCAGGTACACGAACATTCACCACGGCACAGGTGGTTTGACATGCGTATTACATGCAGAGTTCAGTCGAGTGGAATCAAGATAACTGTCATTATACTGACTCACTGGATTCCCTGCACGATGCAGGGCTGCATTTATGTAAGTTAATCTGCACTACGCAATAAGCTAGCCATCATAAAAATAGTTACGAGACTCATGGTTTGATGCAGTCGACACTGTTTGCGAGGCAATAAAGGATGCCGAAAATAAAGGCGCGATACGATTAAATGCTGCTACGTCGCAATATCGAACTCGTACAAAAGTTCTTAGTTTGATTCATGAACATTGCGGCAGAACAACGCAAAAGGGGGACAGTAACTCACAGGTCACAGCGTTATGTTCTGCGTGTTCACTGCCCCCCCCCCCCCCTTTTTTTTTGCGCGCGGTCCTGCCACAATGATCGAACTCGCGCTTTGTCATCGTCGTCTTAACTATTCCATGAGCTCTACCGCTGCTATCTACGTTCACAAGTCATCGTGTCGAAGAGTATTGTTACTACATAGCTTCTAAAGCAGCTCAATTTCTCCGCGAAAATGCCTCAATCGGCTATGGTTCGTGCTACATTAATTGCGTTCATAAATCAAGGCTTTTGCGAGTTTAGAACCACCCGTTAATGTTACCGCCCGCACTACCACCATCGCCATTGTAGTCATCATCTTCATGACCACTGACAGTATATCTACGGTCAGATAAAACTATAGAAGTCCGGGGCGTTTTCTCCTCAAAAACGGATGCACACAAGCCTGCACCAATGGGGCGCGCTCTCCACACTAACGTCATGAGCCGGACGGTCAGTGATCCCGCCTTCGGAGAACATTGCCGAGTGCATGAGCGGGACTATTTCTTTAGTCGCGGAGGCGATCGGCCGCCGTGCTTCGGCCGTATGGGCGGCGCCTCTCCGGACTTCTGAAGTTGTATCCGACTATAGGGTGCTATTGTTGACACTCGAATTCCGCCATATATACAATGCTTGCATTACGTATATGGAAACATTTTCAGCTAGGTATGAGATTGGGCTATTAAGTAATCCGTCTTCAAAGAGTGCAGGAGCAAACAACGGACAAAGAAGCGCTTGTCTTTGTTCCCTTCTTTGTCCGTTGACCACTCCTGCGCTGTTTGTTGAACATTTTCAGCCAGTCAGAGTGGCCGGTAGCAGCCCTCTGGGCCAATCATAGCTGATGAGATGGCGAATTTGACAGCATGGCTACATTCGACAGCGTCCAGAATAGCGGCCCTCGTCATTACTTATATAGACAACCTGCACACAACTGCCAGGGGACCAACGGAAAGGTTCAATAAGCCTGACGGCTTGAAGATCCTTTGGTTTCAAAGCTACTTCTATACCTATACTCGTCTCCTTTGTTGTGCGTACATGAACAGTGTACGCACAATCGCAGATTCGTTTTGACCAGCACACGAGAACTCTCGAAGGTGGAATTATATTCCGGGCAAATAAGTTGTTCCTCGCTGGGATGAGTGCCCAACAGTAACATATGTTAGCTCGAACAAGTATAGCAATAGTAAATATCGACGACCATCCACCAATCAGGTTGCACTTGGTTGTTCTACTGACACTGAAAGGAAGCTCTGAGGCAGAACCGAACCAGGGTGCCGTGCGTAAACGGGACGACAGGGTAATACGGATGCACCTGCATAAATAACGCATATACATAAACCGCAGGAATTCTGGGCATTTTCAGCGAGACGACGCAGGGTCAATACTACGCCTCGTCTCACGCGATGCAACAGAGTTATCACGAGGAATCGCTTACGCGCAAACGAGGAAGAACGAGCGTCTCCAGCAGTTCGACATGTTGCGCTGCAGTGCATCAACGATATCGCAAACTGACGAATGCAGAGTCCCGGATCCTCAATGTCCTAGACCGCCATCGGGAGCGCGCGGACCGTCAATTACGGGAAGCGAAGAGAAGACACGTGGGGCGTGGTTTGCCCCGGAGCTGTCGCGTGTGGCGAGCTCATGAGGATTTCTCGCGCGGTCTTACCCTGCGGTCGCTGTGCCTATTCGCGTGATCATTACGCGCGCGCCGCGCGGCGCCGAGATGGATGGATGGATGGATGGATGTCATTTCGTGCCAGGCATGCGCCCGCACTGGAAACGCCCCCTTGCGGAGCGAGGAACTCCCCTCGCCAGGCAGATCCTGCAGTCTTATCGTTCACTGGCACGTCATTGTATTGGCTACAGAGAAACACGATGCAGAAGAAAAGACAAACGGCAAAGCTTGCGCCTCCGTTTCTGCCCGCCAGATGAACCTTAATGAGGGCCGCTAGCTCATCAAGAGCGTGCGTGCACCTATCCTGACCTAACACCGTGTCCGATCTTGATCTCTTACTCTTTCGCGTCTTAACGCAAAGCAGCCGTTTTCTAGGGAATCGTCACAACATTTGAGGAGCGGGCGATCTGCTTCTGAGCCAGCCAGCATTCGCAAACAAATTTCCATCACTTGTTTATTTTTTTCTTCTACTTATTCTAATTCAAGAAAATCCCGCATAGGGAAATTGCCATGAGGCCACTAAGCGCTTCGCATTTTGCGTTTCGTGGGTTTTGTAGACATACTACGCGTTTGTGCCTGCTAGAATATTGGCCGCATCGAATATATATGAGGTCAACGAACCTTACAACGCGTCCTGCCTCCGCAGACACGTCATTTCCTCTCTCTTTCGCTGGAAGGAAAGAAATATAGGCTAAATGCATATAAAGAGTGAGCGAGAACACGCTCAGCATTCGCATCGTCATGTTTCTGTCTTCGAATCCGGCGTTGAGGATGCGGTATTGTGAAGAGTATTGTGAAGACTCTGTCACTGAAAAAAAGAAAAAAGAAAAACTCGCTCCGAGCAGTTTTTCTATACGATGTTCCTTTGCGGGCTGAACTATACGCAACAAGGGGGCCAGGCGTCATCTGCTGTCGACGCCAGATGTCGAAATCTCTTCAAACCGCGAAGAAATCTCACAGGGCGTTCGCACTGTTTGGTTTTAGGCACGTATACGAGAAAGATGTGGTGCCCTTATCGCGCTGCGCGCGAGGTGGGCAGAACGGAAATGAAAAGGTCACGCCTGTTGCCCGGAGGCGCAGTTCTTTGGAGGTTGCACGTGGGAACCACGAAACAGACAGCCCCGTGAAAAGACGCGAAACCTCTTTTTCATAAACGATAACGGTCATGTCCGTCTTCTCGCAACCATGCGGCTTCAGAATTCAGAAAGAGATAAACGGAAGACCAAAGGTTACGTTTGATGGAGACTATATCTATGTTGCTTTAGCATAAATTACAAATGTACGACTTGAAATCACGCAAAGAACAACGCTTGCATATCCCCTCAGTTCTGCTACGTTTTGTTACGGCTCCTTTGTTCTCGCTTAAACCAGGCGTCATGACCAGGCTTTCATATTCAAACCATACGTACGGAACGCTGCACTTGGCAAGCTGTCATGTTTGCTTGCCTGCTTCGTGAAAGAGGTAACGTTGGCGTGTGTTTTATTAAACGAAAGTGATTTTTAAAAAAATGAAGTGTTGGCGCACAATCAAAGGTGTTAAGAACACTATGGTTGGCGGTCTCCACTTTACCGGTAAGAGCGTATGAAGGACCCGTGTGCAGCGTGCGAAACTTTTTACCGCGTTGATGAAACTGCCAGCATTGTGGTTCTTGCACGCCTATTCGTGTGTGCACGTGTGTCTCCCTTGCAATGTGCTGCTATAGGCTCAATTTCTTGCAATACATAGAAACTGCGCACGACGTTGCATTACTGTATTTGCATGGAACAAGTATCACAGACCTCGCTCACGTGCACACAAAAACATTCTTACAGTGATAATGAGTTATGGCTCAATATGCGTAAAATGGAAGCAAATTTGAATCACGTGCTCAACCAGGCCAGCGTGTTTGCCTTGCTAAGGACATTCGTATTGCTCGGACCTGTCCACCCCCCCCCCCCCCTCCCTCGCCTAAGTACAGACCTGCCCGATAAAAATTGTATAGCATCATGGCTTCCATCTGGCCTTATGTTCGCAGAGATTTTTCGTTTTTTCTTTCCTTCTCCAAGCCCTGTGCGAGTGGCTGAGTAATTGACTGCAGGTCGATCTACCTGCTTATATTAAAATTTCTCTCTAGGCATGCAGGAAACTTTTTTCTTTTTGTTTCCGATTTCTTAGAAGTGTTAAAGATTTCTTGCAGCAGATAGCACCATTATAATCTTTCAACTAAATTTTCAACATTAATTGCCGAGAAATTCGAAAAAAAAAAAAACAGTAATCCAATCACCATAATTTCAATACAAGTTTCTTGCTAGAAACTTAGGTCACGTATACAAATTTTCGGATTGGAGTCAGGAAGCTCTCAAGCTGCGTGAACTAGCAATAAATGTCGAAGTCAGCACATGTATTGAGTTCAGCTCCATCAGAGCTGAGGATGAAACCGAGTTCTTTACTCCTTAAAGTTACCCGCCACAGTGGTCTAGTAGTTCGCGGTGCTAGACTGCTGACCCGCAGGTCGCGGGATCGAATCCCGGCCGCAGCGGCCGCATTTTCGATGGAGGCGAAAATGCTTGAGGCCAGTGTGCTTAGATTTAAGTGCACGTTAAAGAACCCCAGGTGGTCGAAATTTCTGGAGCCCTCCACTACGGCGTCTCTCATAATCATATCATGGTGGTGGGACGTTAAACTCCAACAATTATTATTATTATTATTATTATTATTATTATTATTATTATTATTATTATTATTATTATTATTATTATTATTATTATTATTCCTTAAAGTTCTTTTTAACAAAATGCCTTTTCATGCATTATATGTCATAAAATAACCGGGGCACCAGTGCACTAGTTGCGCAATTTGGGAGGGCATACGTGAGAATAGGTGTCATACGCATAATTTGTTCCAAGCAGACAAGCGTTGTGAACTTTGTAGCAATTGGACCTGTGCTCTTTGTTGTCTCTTTTTCTGCTTTTTTCCTTCGTTCTCGCGCGGTACGCCACCCGTTCGTTGCGAACTTACCAGCTGCTATAGTCGTAACTTGCAATATGTGCACTGGATTAATCAGATAGTTAATTAGAATAATACGCAAATTAGTCGGTTACGCTTTGCGACTTTCATTGTGCAAATAACGTCCTAAAAGGCCGTTAACATTAATTTCTTTTCCTTAATTAATTTAACATTGATTTTTTAATGTTAAAGGCCTCAGAAATTTCTCGCATCCCTTTATCGTGATGACCATCCAACACACACCCTTTACTGAACTTAGGATGACGCTTAGCCTGAGTTACGCTGCAACTCAGTGTTGCGTAGCCAAAGTTGCGGCAGTCAGCCTGAGTTTTATAAAGGTCGTGTGTTGGATCGTCATCGCCATAAAGGGACGCGAGAAATTTCTGAGGCCTTTAAGATGAATAAATGTGGAGACAAATCTGTTAGCCATGAGCGGCTTTACACGATAAGCAAGTCGCAATTTCCAGCCTGTGCAAACACTAATCCTGTTCAACTGCACTGCTGGTCCGCCAGCTTGCTAATGTGACTCGTGTCTCTGACACACCCCTTTCACAGCCTTTCAATTTTGTAAATTCATGTGACACACGCTTATGACGCCATGTTTGAACCACACGTTATCTCATGTATATATAATTATTTGTTTTGTGACCAGTGAACCCAGTTTGTAGTCAGCGCTCGTGTTCGTCACTATTCCGCTTCCTCAAACCTTCTTTGCTTGTCTGGATTTCCACACTTCTGTGCTTCTCGTTGCTCATCTTCATCATGAAAGACTGCGCTACCTGCTACAGGCTATCCTTGAAAAAAGAAAAAAAATATGCCACTGACCGCGAAAAAATATTCTTGTATGTATGAATAAATGCCGTACCTCTTTTCAGATGCTATAAACCATGGGATCAAAAAGACAGCTGGAATATTTGCAACTTCCGAAGGGCGGACCTGGTGGTTCAATTACGTGGTGGCATCAATGCGGGGTATGCAATCGTGAGTACATGGAGGAACTTAAATCTAGCACGGATTAGTACAAATATCTTCCCTCAGCAACTGAACTTTGGAATGCATTGCCTGGAATTGTTCGCTCTTTGCCCATGCATGATCGATTCTCTGTCGCCACTCGTGCCATAGCTCATGATGGGCTGCAGTAAGTAGAAATAAATAAAATAGATAAACTGCGACCGCGAAGTGCATGTGTGAGGACGTAGACATGCATATGCGTATACTTTCTGACAGACACCCAGCTGTGAGTAATTTTAGGCCTGCCCTTACCGAAGTATTTGAGTTTGCAGAATGGGCCTTGCAACATCGCAAGCTTAGCTACCGAGGAAAAGCGCAGCTCCTGAGCTTGACACACGTGCTGCGTGTTGCCATGTCAGTCGCAAACCTTGTACACGCCTGGCATCTTTTTTTTCCTTTTATGCTTTCTTTCTTTTTTCATTATGTAGCAAGTGCTTAGTAAGGGACGTTTGCAAATGGTGAGCTGTTGTGGAGAAGTTCCTTAGATTCACGGCTATAGAAATTATGAAACTTAGCCTTGAATTGATGTTTTCTTCTCTAATCAATCACACGTGCGGCCAAAAGTAAGATATAAAATATCCTAGTAATGAATTGTAGCAGCGTATTACAACCACTATCCACCGAACTTAAGCTGACTCTGTCGCCTAGAAAACTTGCGAAATGTGCTTGATGTGTGCGGGGGTGATGGAAGCGTATTGCGAAAAAAAAAAACGAGAAACAAAAAAAAAAGAAAAAGAAAAAGAAAAACGTGACATTTGGTGTATTATGCTATTGGATGCTATACACACCCCGCCCTCTCCTCCCCCTGCCAGGATCTTAATTTTTTTGTTCGTTCGAAGTAAGGGGGGGGGGCAGTCTTTGACTAACAGGCGAATGTTGTTTCGCTTCGTTCTATACTGCTCATCCCACAAATGACAAGAGTTTCACAGTTGTAACGTGACTGTTTCTGCACAAGACGATGACAAGAGGTGAGATGCAGTCAGCTGTCGTGTGCTTCTGTGTTTCACGACTTTCTCCTGTCCACGTCTTGTTGTGCTACTTGGGAGGAGTGGGTGGTGGTCAAACAACTACATTAGCAAACTGCGATTGTTAAATGTTTCCCTTTCGCGATTTACCTTCGACATTAACACTAATACGACTGAAAAATGCCCCAAGCGCATTGATTATATAAAGTAAATAATCCGGCAAGATTTCGCTACAAGCTTTCCCTCAGTAAACCGTGAAAACGTAAGAATTTCACAAAGAAGATCAGGTACCCAAATAAGAATCACAGTATTTGTAAGAACCACAGTATTTGTAACTGCTTTGTTATCATTGCATAAGTTGTGATTTGTTATACGACTGGCATAATAAACTGTTAACTGAACGAGTAACCTTTTAGTATAACGTCTGATATGTTATGTCGCGCTCGTGCGTTACCAGGACATAAATGCTGCAAATAGCAACGGATATCTGTATATCAGTTTTGCACCCTTTCACAAGCCATAACCACTTTAAAATGCCCCTAAACCGTTCCGAGTTCAAAGACAAGAGAGGGGTTTCTTTCTCACCGTCACTACCCTTTCTACAGGCGCTATCTCCTTGTTGCCATTTATTTCTTGTCAGCACCAAGCGTTAAGCCTATCAAGATGTCCTGATTTTCGGCTACACGCTGTTATCTCCGCTTGCGCAGTCGAAAACGCACATAAGTGAAATCGGTTGATCGCGCACGATAGTCATGGGACACAATGCAGAACGGGCGTGTGACTTCATGGCAAAGCAGGGTATAGGAGACAATTCACAACTGACATCCCTCGTATATGGACCAATCGAGAGCTTCTTTGCTCATGACGTCACGTGAACAAGCTGCTGGCGTCACGAATTTTGCCGAAAAGACGGGAAACGCCAGGAGACAATAACGCGCTCGTTCTTGTATATTCAGAGGTTGTTTGGGGGCTTTTAACAGTTTGTTGCCACTGCTCTCCGTAACGCATACATGTAAACAATAAGAATTAAAAAAAAAAACTCTCGTATGGGGCATGTATTTTTCCTTACGAGGGGCTTCTGTGGCCTTTGCCTTAGAAGCGGGGAATTCCCGTCGTCGACAGGAAAGCGAATTTCGCGCACCTGCAGAGATGTCGATGAGGTGGAGTGCGCGGTAGCCACACGCAGGAGTAATACGGTGGCAGGCATACCGGTCATTCTTTACGCCCAGCATCCCGAGACGTTTCCTGTTGTTGCTGTTCATTGTTTTTGCGCCCGCGCAAACGAATCCTTGAAGCGACCAATGAAACAATCGCAGCTTAGCGATAAACCGTTGGGTGCCCTTTCTGAATGTTACTCATTGTGTTGTTTCTTTCTCTGTTTTCTTCCCACCATATTTCCTATTGATGTTTTATTTTTCTTCTCTTTTTGTACCAATGGTAAATAGTGGAGAGGAATTTTGTCTAGGGCGTGGTAGCCCCATGTTCCCCCATACTAACGGTTGGCCACATCATGATCATCAACTGAGGAGCTAGGAGCTAAGGAGGAGCTAAGGAGGCACACCTGCAACTTTTGCTGTGGGTGGCCTGAGCTTGCTTCAGGCGGCACTTTGATTTACACCTTTACAAGACTAAAATTAAGAGTCCCTGCTGTTATCGACAGATACAATTATCTTCTCGTCTGAGCTGGTAATCCTTAAGGGCTCGCTAAATTTCAGCGCGCACAAAAGACAAGGCTAAAGTGTTGAGCGCTGGTTTGTCCACTGCACTGTGTCCTTGTCTTTCGCGCGCCCCGATATTTCGCGATGAATCTGAACCAACTCGTCCAACTTTCTGTTCTACTGCAGTTCCTAATTCGTTGTAAAAACAGCACGTACTTCTTTTTTTTTTTATTCCGATGAAGACTTGGCCTCAAGGCGTGATGTTTGGTGTGTATGTGTACCATGTGTGTGCTACAAAGCCTGTGTTGTGTATAAACTGAAGCACTGTTTTGGGGAATCTGGTCATGTATCCAATGGTCATAGCTAGACGTGACCCTGTAGCGGAGGCTAGCTTGCAGTCAGGAGATGAGAGCGTTCGGATTGCAAGCCTTAAAGTGTCCATATTATATAGGTATAGTTGCACCTTTGAGACTATGCATATTTAGCCGAGTTTGCACCGAGCCTTGTAATCTGTGCCAAGTGGATAAAAATAAAGTTATCTATTGGACCTCAATAAAGTTCTTTCATCCATCCATCCATCCATCGATTACCATCACCGGCATGTGGGTGCTGCAGCGAGTATTAAAGGGACACTAAAAAGCAAAACGATTTTTCTCATGTTAGTAAAGTACTCTTTCACGATACCAAAAACAGCACGCGTGCTGCGAGAAGACGCTTAGTAAACGAGAAAACGCGCAAAAACAAAATGTGGGTGGCGCCGCCACCTTGAAGTTTCCGCACCATTCGCCGTGACGTCACATGTTTTGACGGCGCCTACTAGGGACTACGTAGTTCCTAATTGGTAAAAATGGAGTACATTGTCCTCTGAGGGGGCCATAGACTTAACATACCGAGTTTGGTGTAATTTTGTTGAGCCAATGACGCCAATGTACGATAAATACGCTTTGAAATCCGTGACGTCACGCGTGGAGATTTGGGCGCGGAATTTAAAAATGAAACTTTGACCTTGATTTTTTCCTCTATTAATAAACCTATGGTGGCAAAATTAACGACATTAGAGTTCTCAGAGCACAATTTATCGATCTAAACCGATTCATTGTTTCTCTTTAGTGTCCCTTTAAAAACTTGCTCGATAATGTTTAAACCACCGGAAAGCCTAAGACTGGTCAGGGAAGAGACACGATATGATACACTCTCTCGTATAAAAACCGGCGAAGCGAAGCAACGGATCGCCTCCCGCGACTCCAAGGAATAGGCTTTTCGACCGACACGTCGGCGATGAGCTGCTGTAAACGCACGCATGATACTGTCGTGTTCCTTGGTTTCCCATGGTCGTATCACTGCTGATGAACCAGTGTGATTGCGCCAGTACCATGACTGTCGACTTGCTTCGCAAGGGAACGCGCAATAGCAATACAGGAACGCACCGCTTGCGCATCTCCCTGTAGTTCATCTCGGTCGTCGTCTTTCTCGAATACTTAAGAACAGGTGACGTAATTAAGTGGCCTTTTAGATGCGAAGTATCTTATGGCGGAGTTCAATCCGGTGGTGGTGTGCGGCGTGACCGCCCTTACTGCGCATGCGCGTACCCTCTCCCCTCCCCTCCCCTCTCCCCATTACCCCTCTCCACATTCCCTCCCCCTTTCCACTCTTCCTCTGAAACGCGGGCTAGACATGCCGAAATTCTCTCCTGCGCAACGCCGCGATGAGCACCAGCGCATGCGCGTCCCCTCCCCCTCTCTCTCCTCTCCTACGCTGCCCCCTCTCACATGCCTGCCGACTGCGTTCCCCGCTCGCCCTGTGAGAATTAACGGCCAGGCTAGAGGGAAGACAAGACGCGCGTAGCGTTCCTCTTCGCGTTCCATGACGCGAGGTCGGTAGCATGCCCAAAGAACGCCAACGGAACGCGATCGTGCAAGTGCACCGGCTTCGCATCGCCTCATGGTCCCCTTTAGCGGGAAATGGTGTAAGTTTTTGTACTGTCCCCGTTTTCTTCTGTTCGCCAGTGAGAGTACAAAAGAATGGAAGAGGTAGGTACGCACGCCACTTGGGGGCCTCGTTAGTGAAACTGTCCATTAGGCAGTGCCTTGAAACGAACATATCGCACCGTATATATGGAAGATGATCAACTGCTTGTGCATCAGTGTATGTTCACAGTTGCATTAAACAGGATAGTTAGCTCGCCTGCACACCAATGCGTTTGTAGGCGCGGTACTCGAACAGCATACTGTAATGGCTGCCTGCGGTGATGGGATATTAATCTGTAGGCATTAGGATGTGCTGTGGTTAATCAAGCCCAAAATATTGATAAGAAACTTTTTATACATTTACACGAATCAAATATGTTCGAAATGCGCTTGACGTGATTAGATTTGAAAGTAACCGTTGCTAACGTGATTTCTGTTAATATAACCAATTTCACGAGTGCGTCGCATGAAATTCAGTGTTGGCAGAATAGTAGCATAACAGAAGATCAGTGTGCAACGTTGGTAGCGCAAAATCAAGCTCATTCTTCTTTGAATAACTGCGCTGGAGTTTTCAAGTGTAATAACGAGAAAACAGCAAATCCATTTATTGTGACAATCTAAATAACCACTTGTTTTGGTAATCTCTGCAATGATGAACAAAAATTTTGTTGACGCAAAATACGTTGACGCAATGGCGTAGCGTGATTGAGACGTATAATTCATGTCCGGAAACAGCTAGAGAAGAGCTTCATGGAATCGTAGCTATTCTGTGATTGCAAGGAAAGCAGCTGCATATAACTGTTCAAAATTGTTTCAATTAATTCTATACAGCATTGCTCATTTCGGGAGATCTTAAATGTTTCACTCATGATTTCGATATGAAGCCTTTATTTTCTTTGGTTTCTTGAGACTTGCTGCCATGGATACATAGTATTCGTACACTAATGATTAGAAGTCTCAGTCAGTGATCTCTTTTCAAGGAAAAATTTTGAAGAAAAAGCAACACACGGACAGACAAAGAGCACGGGATTGGCGCTATAGCGCCAGTCCCGTGTTCTTTGTCTGTCCGTGTGTTGCTTTGCGCTACAATTTTTCCTTCAAAAGTCATGAACCAACAAGCCCCCCCCCCCCCCAAAAAAAAAAAAACGTTTTGCTAAGCCATATAGGTCTCTTTTGTTAGCCCTTTACTTTCTTTGGGTATAGTCTTTACTTATGAAACAAAAAAGTATTGCCTTGAACGTGCATGGTTATCAATATTATGATTCGACTTGTATACACAAAGAGATAGGGGAAATAGGACGGGATCAGGCAGAGAAATGCCACCTAGAGGGGCACGACGCCTGCCCACTCCTTCGGGAAGCGGGAATATAGAGGTAAGGAAGGTATGAGGAAAGAAAGAGAAAAGAAAAGAGTAAACAAATAACACAGGCGGGGACACAAATAAGTAGTCACATGGAAAAATGTCTATAAACGAGAGCCCAAATCGGTTTTTTTCATGAAAGTTAGCAGGGCTCAATGGGTCTGGTCACGCCTGGCAGCGCATCCTCCCGGAAACAGGCAATCATCAAGGGTCGCACAGGAGCCCTGACACAGATGGATAAAGCACGTATACGTCTAGATGTTGTTCCCATGGAAATAGGCCCAACCTCCTCTTAGTCGTCTCCGCTTCAGAACCTCAATTTTTAGAAGTAAAGATTATGCACTAAAGTAGGCAATTTCAGGAGAGGGCCTTCTGGCACTCACCCTTGGAAGCACGGGCGTCACGAAGTTATTCATCCCTGGTGGAAGCGGAAATCCACAGCGGTCCAGCATGGCTAGTCGACGTTCTCAATAGAGGACGCGCACAGTCCGTCACGTTCGTGCACGAGATCTCACGTCACGTTAGCGCGGTGACTGTAAAAGACAACCAGTTTCCGTAGCACGGAACAGCGCCACCTGTGTTGCAAGCAGGCGTAACACTTCTTCGCAAGGTGCCGTTGTTCTGCAGTGACAGTTTCGGTGCGCGACAGCGACTTCGACGCGAATTACACTGTTCGAAAGACACGTGATCACAACAGTTTTCAGTCGCTAGGAACAATGGTGACGGTGGCGGGGTTTACAACCGAGGCACTCCACTGCAACGCTGGTGTCGAGAAGGTGTCGGCGCTTCAGTCACATTAGGATGAGCAGGGAGAGGAGGATAATGTAGTCGACATAACATCCGGAGCACGTGCGCGAGGAAAATTCACCGCTGTCGTCCCGTGTCATTGGTGCTCGCGGACGAGCCGCGGTAATCCCGTTGTGGCGGCAGCACCAGACGGCGTTGCGGCCCCTGGCCGACGTATCGGCGGCGTCACGCGCGAGCACTGTCGACGTTACGCGCGCCCGGGTGCTCTTTCTCGTTGAACAGCGGTGGGGGGAAAGTGTCGGTGGACGCCGACGCGACGCTGCTGGCTTTGGAGAGGCAGCGTGCAACCGCGGCAGTCGGTGCTCCTGGAGGGGCGAGGAGCGCGTGCGCTGGGCGCGGTCCGGCAACACACCAAGCCGCGAGGCGTCTAGTTGCAGCAGCGCGGCTTCTTTGGCAGCCAATGGGAGCGCCAGTATGGGCGTGTACTCTTCTATCAGGCCGATCCGGCCATCCCCCCTTGCTATACCCCCCTCCCTGAATGCCGTCGCGCGCGTGCGATCCTGATTTCCTTCTCGGCGCGGCGGGCGAGGGCAGCGCGAACCGCCGCCATTACTGCACTACCTGCCTGTGCCGGCACGGCCGCGATGACCGCCTACTTGGGGCCCCGCTCTTCTTGCCACCGCAACCTGCAGCCTGCACATCCTCCGGGTGACCGCGCAGCGTCACGCGCTCACCCTGACCGACGTGCTGCATGCGCTATGGTTTTTACCTCGCGGCAGGTGCCCTTACTTTCGGCTCTGTTGCACTGCACCGCTTTGGTAAAGTGGGCTTCACGGCAATCCCTTACGCGCGCAGGGTAAGGCAACTATACATACGCGGTCGGGCACTAATGTCCATGCCTCGCTCTTTCACCTGCTCACGAACTGATAGGCTATTTTCGCTCGTTTATTGGAGTTTCGAAACTTTACTTAGTTTTCTCAGAACATTTCTTTTTTTTTTCTTTTCTGGAGGTCTATCAGAAGAAACGAATGATGAGCTCGTGCGTTCCAGTGTGGGTAGTCGAAAGCTGGCGCCATTTGCGATTACGATTACTGGCTCCTTGTGCTTTCTCATGAACACGCTAAAAAAGCTTAGGCTGATAAGTTATTCTTTCATAACTATTGTCATTAGTTTTACCAACACAAATTCATTACTATAAACAATAAAGGCCGAAACATTTTTTTAAAATTTCGTGCCGCACCTCAGGAGTCAGTGTTAGCGTGACGTCATATAGTGCATTTTTTTTGCACTTTGGCCACACCGACTTAATAAAATTATCTTAAGCTTGTTATGTTAAATCTGCTTCTTTCGTTCAACGCTATGCAATTCGTTTTTAAATATAAAGAATTAGTCAGGCGCTTGCTGACGCTATCGAAATCTATGACATCATGGTGAGCTGGTACTGGAGTTCAAAGGCGGCGTCACCATCTCTATTTTCTTTTGTCGCGTTTTCTGGCTTGCCAAGCGCCTCCTTGCGGCAAGAGTGGGGCTTTTGGTAATGTGGAAGAGTGATTTACCCGTACGAGAAAAATCGCTTTTCTCTTTACTTTCCCTTTGGCGTAGTTATGTGGCGGCATTTTGTGCTAAATTTTACGTTGGCAATGTGGCCGAACTACGTGCTTATGTTTTCTTCACACTTTATTATGACGCAATTTTAAATGTGAGTGTCTGACTGATATTTTATCAGTGTAAGTTTTCTTTGCTTCCCACGTTTGCATGGTTTTAATTTGCTGAATTTACACGTGCGGATACGAACAGCCGGCGCCAGTCAAACCCACCGACATACGATAACAAAAATATCAGAACTTACGAAGCAGTACGCAGATATGCTGCAATGCGCTGTGCACGCTTGTTATAATATGCGCGAAATCGGCGTTGTCCGGTTTAGCCGCGTGACTGGTGTACAAAGCACACTTGTCAGACTGGAGCACCGCGCGCGAGCTTCGTGCTCAAACGTGGATCAATGTGAGAGCAATCAATACGGTAAACGATGCTCCAAAGAGAATACGCCACGCTCGATATACCTGTATACCTGCGATCGAATGAGTGAGGGCGTGCATAGCCCGGGGCCACTCTCCAGGGAACGTAATCGACGCCCGAGTGCACTCACACACAGTCGAATGATAGGTTTACTGGTCAATAAAAGTCACAGGGTTCCTTGTGCATTCACCTGAAAGGACTCGAGGGCGAAAGCCATCGTTTTCTTCTCATTCGATCGATTGATCCTTCCCCGGCCAGCCACCGAAAGCATTCCGCACCTAACGTGGTTTTGCACTGCCTCCAGGATCGGAGGCGTTGCAAGCTTTCTGCACCTCACCTGGTTGCACTGCCACCTCAGACCAAGCGACGATGACATATGATGACGTCACAAATTTAGGCGACCTTCGACGTCATGCTGAAGTCATATGGTGACGTCATCACATGGTGATGATTTTTTGAATCATTCGTGTTGGCGCCGACGCCGCTGGACGCCAGTCAATTTTCGCGTTTGATGAGGCATCTAAGACTTTCGCCTTGATAAATAATAATATCTGGGGTTTAACGTCACGAAACCACGATATGATTATGAGAGAAATCGGAATTCCCCTTTACAGCGTGCATAACGATCATGCTGCGCTTTGAGACTGCGGATCAAAGCTACGAAAAGCATCGAATGCACTTCTACGACTTCTGAAAGGACTGACCGTCTGTGACATCGAGCACGGAACTGTTGCTACGTCGGCGGCCCCGAAAGGCCTTTTTTTCCCGTCTCCTCTCACACTTTCCTCTCCCTTCTCCTTTCCTCAGCGAAGGGTAGCCAACCGCGCTCAACCCTGGTTAACCTCTCTGCCTTTCTTTTACAGCGGAGCTCTATGTGGCTAGGCGAAACCAAAATACGTCCATCCGCGAAAAAAATAAAAATAAATGCCAGACTTACTCCCAACGCGCAGCACAGTCACAGCGAAAGCTCGAAGAGCGCCCTTTCCAGAGTCCGTTCCAAACTCTGTTGGGGCATCTAATACCTGTGTCACACGGGCACGTTTGAAAGGCCATCCAGCTGATGGCCGTCAAAACGCCATAACTCTTGTCGCGCTGCTACACGGGAATTTTGAACGGCCGTTGAGTGGTTCAGGCGTTTCTCGCGAAAAGTGTGTACCATGGAGCTGCGGATCTTTATTTTCATATTCATGTCACCGAAAGTTAAAGAGGATAAATCAACTTAAATGCACAAATATGCCTGCTGTTTTTGTTTAAACATTTCAATGAACTGCTTATTCGTACAGTTATGAATACATATTTAGTTTTTAAGTTGTTGAGAAGCAATACTGTGGCGTGATGAAGACAAGCACGTTGCTTTTGTCGAGGGTATGGGCAGATCGCATATTTCTCGAAAAACTATTTTATTAAAGAGTTCATAACGTTCACATATACTGCTTTTAAGGCATACTGGTTAAATTTTCCTTTTCCTAATCGCGAGTATGAGCACACTCTAAACGAGAGGGCACGTTCGCGCTGTTTCTGATTCTGTCACTCAATGGCCATCGAGGTTTCGATAGGGTTGTGGGGTGCTGTGTTGACTCGATAGACTATCGACTGGATGGCCTTCGAAACCCTCCGTGTAGCAGCTAGTGCTTGACCATTGAGCCAATAGACTATCAGTTGGAAGGCCTTGTAAACGCCCGTGTGACACGGGTATTATACAAGTACACATGCAAGGTATCTACTATACGCCATAAATCACCATTTTTGTGAAGTATATAGGAAAGCACCCATTATGCCACTCTTCGTCTTTCTGCGGACAAGCGAGGTAGCCGCTGCACATCTGTCAGGCATTGTGTGCACTTTGTTGATGCTGCATGTGGCTGATGACGATGAAGAATTATGACTGAGCTCTTTGTGGTGGGTGGGAAGCTTTAAACCACACACTCGCGCAATTAGCATCGTATGATGCCTGGTTGTTATTTTGCTATTCTGCCACGTTGTATTACATATGTTAACGCGATTCCTTGCCCGAAATGACGCCTGTATAAGGAGTTTCAAGCACCAGCGTGGATCTGTGGTAGAATACTCGACTGCCACGCAGAGGGCCCGCGTTCAAATCCCATTCGGTCCTGGATATTACAGCGAAAGCTGTTATCAGATCACAACGGCAGTGGGATAGTTGTCCGCCGCCGCCGGTGTCCGTAACCACTATCGTGCGCAATAATAAAAAATGAAATGAGAAAAGAATATCCAGGATCGGGCGGGATTTGAACCCGGATTCGAACCTGTCCCAGAGGGCAAAAGCGCCCCGCCAACCAAGGGCACCGTGCGAAGGGAAAAATGCGTGAGAGATATAAGGCGCGTCTGTGAAACCTCGTACATGTGCTTCGGTGGGGCAGTGTGTACAGCACCCGGCACGTATCGTCGCGCATCGAGAGGTCATGGGTTCGACTAGCATGTCATGTCGCATCAATGAAACCTTTTTGTTTTTCTAGTTTTCTTCGTCATCCGTTAGTGCACATTTTACCAACGTCATATCCGCGACGGAAATACGTCAGTGAAGTCTTGGAGGACCCCGGCATAAAGAGTTTCGTGTTAAAAAATACAACATTGTCTATATAGAGTCTTTTTGATGTACAAAGTGTGCGTTGCGTATGAGTGTGTGTAGGTGTGTGTGTTGATTTTCTTCTCTCTGCCACCCAAGCGGTACCACGGTGCTAAATAAAACTCAGAGCTATTGTCAAAATTCAATTTAATGACTATTACCAGTGAGCACCGCGACGACATCGACGTCTTCAGGCGCGAATTACGATGGACTGTCCGAAACGTGTAAAATTTACGCAACATAATTCCAAAGCACTCGATAATATGTTTCTAGAAAGAAAATTAGGCAACATATTTTGTGCAAGTGTCGGTAATTGATCGTCATTAGTGTGTAACTAAATGTGTAATTATTCTGCAGTCAGGCATGCCCATTCTTGCACAAAAATAATTTAGGCTCAAGGTGTATGCACGATTTGTTTTTGCGTGTATTCGTTTCAAGCAATGAAAAAAAGTAGGCATCTAGAACGACCCGTCGAACATTAAACTGCCTTCACTAAAGGATCGTTCACACCGAACCGAAGGCAGAGCAGTCAAAGCGGCGAGTGTGCGTATAGACTATTTTACGTAAGACATGTGGGCGCCGCCACCTTTGGCTGTTAAATGAAATTTTGTTATTTTTGTATGTCGTGACGTCAACTGATAAGTCCAGAAAACGCTTAATGTGCCAACCCAACCGTGTTCATGTGTCGTCAACCGTAGCGCTGTTCGCTTAGTTCTTCAAGATAAAAAAAACCCCAAGGTTAATAACAGCCCAATATGGCGGCGCCGAAACCCATCAGTAAAATAGTCTGTACAGGCTCGTTCACACCGAAGGCAGAGCGGCCGAAGCGGGCAAGCGGACGAGCGGAAAGCGGAGAAAACCTCCTCGCCAGGCAGCTGAGGCGGGCGGAAAACGAGGCGGCTAGCCCGATCGCTCGGGGACCAATTTTTTTTCCGCCCGCCGAAGCTCTCCGCTTTGCCGCAGCCATTCAGGTCGCCATGCTGCGGTGGCACGGCGGTGGCACTGGTGTATCTTTGGGAGTAAAGTCACTTTATTTGGGAGAAGCAGTGTGACGTGATAGCGACACGTGCACATAAGCGCGAGATGCCCGCCTCCTCGGCCGCGCGGGTGGCCAAGAGAGCCGTGCGGTCTGAACAGGTACGCGCACTCGCCGCCTCGCCGCTTTCAAAAGTCCCCTTGGCCGCTTTGCCGCTCCGCCTTCAGTGCGACGAGCCTTGGAAGCTATCGGCTGCAGTCTTACGTGGCGCACTGAGGTGAAGTAAGGGTACATAGACCATGCCGGGGTTACAACTCATGCTAAGCGCGATGTATCGTTCTTTCTTGGCCACTAGTCCGAAGATCTCGCAAAAACAAGTGGCGTCCACATATGTGGACACTGCGGCTGAAAGGGATATACGCCTGAAGCTTGCTGCACATGTCAAGGTTGGCCTCGGAAGAAAGAAAAATGGACCACGGGTTTTTGTGTCTGAGTGAGAAAAAATTAAGGCGGCTTCGCACTAGTTGTGCCAAGCCTGAAGGAAGTGCGGAGCTGGGCGGCCTTCTTTGTTTCTCTTTATTTTTCTGTTTCTTTCCTTTCTTTATATATTAATCTCTCCCCTCCTAACCCCTTGGTATACTATATACTATGCAAGGCTATTTTTTACTCTGCTAGCGTGCCTGGATAGCCTAGTGGTTACGATGCTAGCCTTCAGATCGTGGGTACGCGGGTTCGAATCCCGCCTCTTCAAGAAATTTTTTTGCCAAGAATTTATCTCTCTCTCTCTCTCTCTGTACTCGTTTCTCACCCATCAGAGTTATTCCATCCCCCGCCGGACGAATCGACGCACGTGTTCTGAGACGGGACCAGAAGATGAGGAACAGGATGAAGAGGATGAAGAGAGCGCGTGCCGGTTACTGATGGTGATCATTTCTGTTCACCCGTCACGGACCTATGCTCGGTTTAAGCAACTGCGCTGTTAAAACTTTGCAAGTCTTTGGTGTTTTTACTCATGATAACACTCTGGATGGTTAAGTTGTCATTGTTCCAGTGTTTTCGATTCACGACTGAAGGCCACCGGGAGACATTCCGAAGAAAGCGTGCCTCAAGACAACTAAACTGAGAAGCAATACGCGGCGAAGTACTCGAGTTCTTTCGTCCACTGGGTAGAGATGTCCAACACAGGGCAGGTCGTTGACTCCGCGCGTCACCTTCCCTGTGTCTGAGCTACGTAAAGTCGCGGGTTTGCTTCCCTGTAGCAGCGACAGCGTTCCTATCGAAACGAGATGTAAAACACCGGCAAACTTAAGTTTAGATGGAAAATAACGAAACCCCGGTGGCTAAAATTGATCGGAGTCGGGTGCTGTAACGTCTCTGATATCTTGGCTGTTACAGATGGCGTTAGCTTCTTTGCGTGAGCTCAAATCAATCAATCTTGATCTACGCTAATCTCAAGCATTATTTCTTTCCAGTCTTGCAAATCGGCAGCCGATCCGAGTCACCGATATGTTTTGGATTCGTCAGCGTGTCAAGGTTATTTGGCTCACTTGCCAACCCGCCACTGACTACAGTGACAGGGCCCGTCAGCGCAGTAGTAAGAGTGAGGGGGCCCGTCAGTGTAATGAAACCTTAATAGTGAGAGGGCCCGTCATAATAGCGATGCAACTATTCGCCGCGAAATCGGGCTATAGGTGGCAGCACCATCGCCGCGTTAGTGTGGATAGTGTGGACAGTCGACAATCGACTGTACGCAGCGGCGAAGCGCCGCTGCGTACAGTCGATTGTCGGCGAATAGAGCACGTTGACTGCAGCCTAATGGTGATAAACACGCCCTCCATTGCCACCTTAATGCACGAAGCCGGACTAACGTTCCTATTACGTGTGAGAGAAGCACAGTCTGACAATCGATGGGGTACCGGCCTTCGGTCACAGTCGTGTTTTGCACTGTGCTCGATGTTTTTTCTTGCTTTATTTCCTCGTGTTTAACTTGTGTATTGCCTATGCCACAATATAAATAGTGTTGCGTGACAGAGCCAATTAAGTATTTACTTCTTGCTCTAGCAGCTACAAAAAAAAAAGAGCCTGTATTTCTGCGTAATTAGATGAAGTAGAACTTTGTGCACTCTACTTTTCTGTTTGCATGCATACGTGTACCGCTATAGAAATGCGTGGCTTGACGCACGCACACATGCGAACACGGTGTGGCTAGCAGACGACGCAAGGAGCCATCCACACCACGAGGTTTCGTCCGCTCGCCGCTAGGTGCCGACTCTGCTCGATCTCGCGGCCAATAGACGGGCCCCGTCACCGTAAAGCAGAGACTACGGTGAGGGGGCCCGTCAGCGTAGTGATAACGTAAAAGTGAGGGGACCCGTCAGCGCTGTAAAATCGTAAAAATAAGGGGGCCCGTTACCGTAGTGCAATGGTAAATATGAGGGGGACCGCTACCGTAAACTTGTAGTCGTTTTAGACACTTCCGTCGTACGGCTTTGGTGGCGCAGTGGGTCAACGTGCTGCTCAAGAAGCGGTAGTGCTGCAGGTCGTCAGATCAATCCCAGTTTTGTCAACTTTATTTTTTTTCTTCATGGTAATGTGTCAACATTGCCGTTACTGATCTGAAGGAGACGCGGGCGTGACCGGTCGTCTGGCGGCGTTTAAGTTGCAAGTTCCGGCCGGTGCGACTGCGGATTTGTGTAAACAACAACGTGTGACCGAGTCGATGAAACGAATACGCAAGAATGAACGTGCATCTATCCGCGTGGCTATTTCCTACGCCGAGGGGTGGGAGCCGTAGCGAGCTTGAACGCCGTCAGCTCACGCAGCAGTAAACAACAAAAACAATAAAAACTGCTCTAGTCACTTCAGTAACAGCACCGACAGCACCACTATATGAGCGCTGTTATGACGGGCCACCATTACATCATTACGGCTGTATTGACTCAATGCGGTAGTGTCTGCGCACTTTTAATGTGGTGGTGAAAACTCATTATCTACAGTATTGCTGCGGAGCTTGCGGTATGGGGAGCTCAGACCAGGGCTCCGCGGCGGCTGCCGCTCTGCGAGCGTGGTCAGTCAGCTGGACTCAGCTGATCGTCAAGGTTCTCGCTTCTCAGCGGCTCCTCCCATCACTCCACTGTGGAATGTTGCCCAACGCTATTACCTCTTAAAAGTAAGTTACATTACATGAAACAATATTGAAAACAGAATAAAAAATAAAAAAAAAGGTACTTGGCCAGCGCGATTCGAACCGAAGTCGCACAACAGCAACCCATCATGCATTGCCCACTGCGGTACGAAATCCAAACGGTAGAGCGGGCTGTCTAACAACCGCCGCATACAGCAACATGATTTTATTTTAAAAAGAAAATTACGACTCCTTCAGAGCAGTAACGTCAATGTTAACGCATTACACTGAAAAAACAAAAAAAAAACAAAAAGAAGTTGACGAAACGGGGATTGATCTGACGACCTGCAACACTATACATATATACCGCTTCTCGGAGAGCGCGCGTACCTACTACGTCACCAAAGCCACATGACGGTAGCGTCTAAAACGGCTACACATTTACGATAACGCATGTCAGCGCATGTCGTGTGCGCTCCTTTCGTCCTTTGTCGTTTTTTTTTTTTTTTTGAGCGCTGCACAGTCCTAAGTTGAAACCCCCCACCCTGGCTACGCCTATATATATGTGTGCTCATGCTTCATTGTAATTTCGTTGCGCAGATTTGCTTCCATTACATCTATAAATTTAGGAACAATTAGTCAACCACAAGATGTCCTTGCAGATATCGCGATACTTTCAAGAGTATTAGTCTATAATGCAGTTCTACCTACATGATGCTCTATAAAGCAGCGCACGGCACTGCGAGAGCGCAGTTTCTTACATTGTTGGGAAACATATACCACCGTGGACATAAACAACAAGAGCATTATATGTCGGAGCCGTCATTCCTTTACAGTGCATTAATCATACCAGTATTTTCCCCATTGATAATAATAATATCTGGGGTTTAACGTCCCAAAACCACGATATGATTGGGAGGGAGGCCGTAGAGGAGGGCTCCGGAAATTTCGACCACCTGGGGTTCTTTAACGTGCACTTAAATCTTCGTACACGAGCCTCAACCATTTTCGCCTCCATCGAAAATGCAGCCACCGCGGCTATTTTTCCCATTCAGCTTACTATGCTTAACGTAACTATGCTTAAAGGAGTACTCAGGGTTGCCAGGTTGAAAAGGCGAAATAGCCAAGAAATTGGAAAAACTAGCCATCAAGTAGCCAACTTGAGCCAGTAAAAGTAGCTAAATGTAGCCACGCGTGGACGAAAACAACTGCGGTGTTTTAACAGCGAAGCTGTTTAGCAAATCTTTCCTTGTCCGGCGAGCCAAAAAACTATCATCATCATAAACGGGTATGTGCCACAGAAATTGGGTTAATCGCACTGCTCACCACGGGTCCACTAAAAATGAAGAAGGCAACAGTTAGCCTAACAACAAATGGCTGCGAAGCGACGGCGGCGAGCCGAAGACCCCGAATACGTACCACGAGATAATACTAGGTAATGGGAAAGGCTGCGAGAAGACCCCGAAGCGATGGAAGGCCTGCGCAAACGACGACGTGCCCGTAGATTTGTGAGAGGTGTGAACGCTTGGTTTCAGCGCGAGTTTCTGCCTCTGCATTTTGGACATCCGTGTCGTGTCTGTGACTGTGGCTTAACTCGAACCACTCTGCGCTGAGTATCAGCGTAGAAACAACCTTGCATTACCTAGCAAAAGCCTATAGCAACGACCAAGAAGCAACTTAGAAACAACCTGCATTACCTAGAAATAACCTAGAAGCCACCAGATTAGTCTTCAGAATCGTTCAGTTTCGCTGATTCAAGCCTTGCGCGGCTTAGTGCAAGCTTCGCCAATTTTTTACTCAAATGACTAAATGCAAGAGCCTTTTCGTGGAAATGTAAGTACAGCAAGAACCCTTCCATATCATAATCACTGTGATTAGAGCGTAAATAATTGACTTTTGCAATCGTTTCGTGCAGGATGACGAAGTTTCTTGCGCTGTTGCAGAAATGACTCTCGTCACGCGTACTGAGTGATTTTTCTTGGAAGGACTACAAGTACCAGCCTTGCGACGGCAATAAAAATGGGTACTGCGCATGAGTGTAATCAAAATTGCAGTTGCCGGGATTGAAGCATACACTGTAGTCACCTTTGCAATCGGTTCTCTTGTGATGACGAAGTCCAAGCCGTTAATTTACGTAATTTCAGAGGTGATATAGCAGCACGCAGGAAACCTTCCTTGAAAAAGACTTGCGAACGGGGTGCTCATGTGCACGCGTTATTGTGCGCCCACGTAACCGGCTATGTTTACATGAAACCGAAACTGCGACTGCGCCCTATAAAGTCGTCTCCAAATAACCGTCGCGCGCTCGAGCAAACGAGCTTTCCAGCCGTGATACGTGGTTCGTTAGCTACTCATTGCAATAATAACAATAACAATAAAAAAGCAGGTTCCAATACTTTTGTGTCAGTACTCCTTTATACGCACGCACGCACGCACGCACGCACGCACGCACGCACACACACACACACACACACACACGCACACACACGCACACACACACACACACACACACACACACACACACACACACACACACACACACACACACACACACACACACACACACACACACACACACACACACACACACACACACACACACACACACGTTGAGATGTAGCGTTCTGCTTCGGAGCGAACGGTCGTGGGTTTGGTGCGTGGTACGCAGTGCGCACTCCAAAGCCGGCGAAAATGGGAGCATGATGCCAGCTATATTAAAAAAAAAGAAAAAAAATTCAAACGGTTCTTTAGTTGCCATTGGTTGTTTGTCGAAAAAATGGGACGTATAGAAAATTGAGCTGCGCACTACGTTTGCCATAACCCATGCGCTACATCGATGAGTTAAAAAATGCACCTAATCAACACACACGCTCGCGTACAGGCGCCTTAGATTGAAATGTCAACAGGTTAGCGGGATTAGTGTACTAGATCAATGGGCAAAGCGTGAAACAAAATTCTCGCATTTTTCAACTCATCTGGGTAATTTTAGGCGATTAACAGTTGCTGTCTGCACTTCGTGTTTTAACTAAACGAGTGTATATATATATATATATATATATATATATATACTCCCCGATTATATGTTCACACCTCGCCGCAGCAACGAAACCGAGTGTTATATGATGATGATGATGATGAATTGTGGTCCTGCCCTTTGTAACGGGTAGGCAGCTGTCAAGTGCCTTAACCAAAAAAAAAAAGGAGAAAGAAAAGAAAAAAATGTGATAGACACACACATAACGAAATGTCACGTTTGCAACAGCCAGCCAGTGTCTCCTTTCAGACCGGCTACATTGACATTGTCTGAACGTCTACATTGTCTGCGCGTCGGCATTGTCTGCGCGTTCTGCGCCACCACTCCACCAATCTCTGTTTTGTAACGTCGACGGCTCTCGCCACCGCTGTGTTCGCCGTATCTCCTCGGAATCCCAGTGCCAGCGGGAAAGTGGTGCCCTCTACGTGACCCGGGCACAGGTCAGCGCAGCGGAGGACGAGGTGTTCTGTGGTCTCCTCCTCAACGCCGCATATTCGGCATATGGCCCGGGCCACGTCCACAGATGTGTCGAACCTGCGACGGTATGCTAATGTACGCAGAGCTCCTGCACGTGCCTCAAAAAGGAGTGCACTGCCACCGCTGTTATCATAAAGGGGCTCCGTGCCAATGTCAGCCTTGTGAGTGCGGTATGTGAGCAGTGTGGATTTATTTTCCATGGCACGCCGCCACTGCTCCGTCTCCTCCTCACACACCTGCGTCTTCACGGCATGGGCCCACTTGTACATCTTGTCCTCAATCACAGGTTTTGCAGAGAAACCGAACTTTCTTTTCAGGTTGCCCAGGCGCCTGCACCACTGCGTTTGTGTGCCGGTTAGGCTCGCATATCTGAACAGTCGCCTGGCCATGGTGCCATATTGCCATGGTGTCGCCATCTCTCGAAGAGTGAACGAAGTTTTTATTAGCTTCCGTGATTCGAGAAAGGAAGACTCCGTCATCACTCGTTTTTCTTCAAATAGGAGGCGTGGACTGCAGAAAGCGTTGACCGAAGCCGGCCTGACGGAATGGGTGGCGAAGGTTTCAGCCAACTCCAACAAAAGTACTTCTTTTTGGGCGAGTTTTTGCTTTGATTGCTTGGGTAGTATGCCTGAGTGCGGCGCAAAATACATTTCCTGTACTGGGGCGTAGAAACGAGGAGAAGTTGGCAATTTACTGTGTTCTCTTTTCTACGGCCATTTTCACGAATACTATTTTGCGCCACAGTGAAGCATACCTAATTAATCTCGGCCAACTGGACGCCACCAAGCTCGTTCAGCTTCCCCGGATACCAGTGCCGTATCCAAAAGAAGGGGGAGGGTGTTCACACCCCTCCCCCCTTCCAGGAAGTCTTTTAATTTTACATATGTATATATATACTGCACTCATGCAAACACACGAACGAAAATACATGAAGATTGGTACAGCGTCCTTTCGTTCGCTATTGCGTTAATGAACCAAGCCATACTTTTCGTTCACGCGAGTACTACAAAATACTTTTGACCCGTCTGAATTCCGCAGTTTGCAACCGTGACGAATTCTCCGCGCGTATCAGAAAGCTGTCCGCACCGCTTGCGTATTTGTGCTCTGCGATAGTAATAATACCTGGGGTTTTGCGTACCTTTGTGCGAATAGTAAATTTGAGGTGCGAAGCGAATTCGAAGCGAATAGTGATTTGGTCGAAGCGAATTCGAATAATTTATATCACATATTATAAAGAAAAATGAGCATATTTGTCATGACCCAAGTAACCAGCGCAATATTTTTAAGGTTGAAACAAGGCATATACATATGTCATTCTTTTTGGTTCAAAGGGAACTGGAAGCAACTTTGAGTAGCAGCAGGATTTGACTTTCGGTAGAATGCAAGTGATAACCTGTAAAATATGTTACGTTTGGAAATTTACTCTACTTAGAGCATATAAGCCGTTATAACAAGCTTTTAAACTTAAAAAAAAGTATGAATCTATCTGAGGGTAATACAGTAAAACCCCATTAATTCGAACTCTGTTATTTCGAAATCCCGCATAATTAGAAGGATTTCTTTGGCCCCGTATTTTGCAATCTAGATTTCAGTGGATAATTGGTAGCGGCGGTCAGTACCAGACCGGTTAATTCGAAAACTTTGGGTGCCACGTGCCAATTCCCCGATCCCGACTTAGCCGCAAATCCGCAGAAATGATGGCCCTTAGGAGCCACAAGGCAATGCAATGTAGCGATACTAATGAGTAATGAGTGACAAGTGAAGCATCCCAGCCTCGCTGCTGCCAGCGCAAGAAAAAAACTAAACAAAAGGCGGTCTCGTGGTCAGCTGAAATGTGCGCCTGCGGAAAAGACGTTCTCCACTGCAACACAGAATTGACACGCGGGCAGCATGACACATGCTTCTCTGACCGTCAGCGCGTCGTGATTTATCCATTCTTTCTGGGAAAATAGAGAAATTAATAAAGGGTGGTCTGACGCAACTCGCGATGTACGCGAACCTCCGAATGGCGGTTGTTCCGGCAATTTGCGCCCTTGCGCGGCTGGCGGAGCACCTGCAACGCCTACTTCGAAAACCCAGTTCGAAAACTTCAGTGCTCATCTTTTCCACCCAGAACACACCGCGAATTCTGTCACACTGATTATTATTAAATTCTTTATTTTACCAGAAAGAATGGACGAATGGTCACATCATGACGCGTTGACGCTGTGAGGAGCAGGTGACATGCTGCCCGCGTGTCATCACTGTGTTGCAGCGAAGCACGCCTTTTCTGCAGACGCGCATTTCAGTTGACCACGACACCGTTTTTTTTTTCTCTTTTTTTTTCTTGCGCTGGCAGCAGCGAGGACCGCCGTTTCCCCGGTTTAGCGGCAAAATTGGGACCAGGTATTGCTGGAAGACATAAATAACCCTTGTAGCCGCAAACTAGCAGGAACAGCAAACGACCACCTCCGATTACTTCCAGTAATTCAAAGTTCCTTGCATCCCGCTTTTTGTATGTTTGGTTGATTTGAGAACCCGCTAAATTAGATTTTTCACAGTCCCAGTGATTTTGAATTAACGAGGTTTTACCGTATGTTCACTTAAACTTGAAGTGGGGCTTCGCGGCAGGGCAAATTTTTTCTGAAAAGATGTATTCACGGTATAGCACACCTCTACTGCAGTGAAACCATCTTTACAGAGGGTTACATGCGGTTTATATCTGTCTATTCGTTCATTTCGAATTTTTCGAAATTTCCTAGGATTTAAATTCGTTTCGAAGCGAATTCGAATACTGTAATATTCGTTCGAATATTCGAAGTGCTCGAATATTCGTACAGGCCTAGTTTTGCGCCCCAAAACCACGATATGATTATGAGAGCCGCCGTAGTGGAGGGCTCTGGAAATTTCGACCATCTGGCGTTCTTTTACGTGCACTGACATCGCACAGTACGCGGGCCACTATAGCACTTCGCCTCCATCGAAATGCGACCTCCGCGACCAGGATCGAACCCGCGACCTTCGGGTCAGCAGCCGAGCACCGTAACTGTTCGACCGAGGCTGACATTTTGTGCTCTGAGGCAAACGTGCTCGCTATGGATCCACACAAGGCTTATGCCAAAAAATGTTGTTCAGGACATTCCAAAGACACACTTTTGACAAACCTAATGGTTTTCGTTAGATAAAATGAGCCGCGCAAGCCGCTCAATTTTTTGCCACAATACCGATGAGCCGACGTCGCATGCGAGTTCTCGTTTTACAGCTGCGGCAAATTTCTTGGGACGGTCTTCGTAAAAAGTAAGCCGGCAAAAACTTATCCCACCTTTGTTTTTGTGAATTCCTGTGTGAGTAACAGCAACGCAAGCCATCGGTACGCCATTTTTTTTTCTTTTTTACACGACGACAAACAGCACACGCACCAGCGAAAACTCAGAAGCAACTGCCGTAGGCATGGCGGTGGGTGCCTACCACGGGAAACTAAACGCCCGACGACAGCGCCAGGGGCGTAGCCGGGGGGGGGGGGGGGGCACATGTACATATACAAACGCACGCATGAACATACATAAAGTATGGTGGAAACCCCCACCCCAACCTACCCTCCCCCCCAAAAAAATTTCTGGCTACGCCCCTGGACAGCGCCACCGCATTTTCATGACGTAGGGGCGGTGGAATAGCATCAAAGAAATTGCGTGACGAAAACACGGACAGAAGAAGACAAGTACAAACACAGCGCGAACTTTCAACTGAATTTATTGTGCCACTGGATCTACTTATATAGTGTCACAGTATACATCACGCACAATAAATTCAGCTGGAAGTTTGCGCTGTGTTTGTACTTGTCTTCGTCTGTACGTGTTTTCGTCACGCAATTTCTTTGATGTCGTGGATCAACGACTAGTCCAAAATGCGATAGCAGGAAACTAATGCTATACGAAGTGAGGCTCGCCAATGAATACTCTCAGTTTGAACAGCGCTCCTGTTGCAAAGGCGGCCGAAGCAGCGAAGGAAACTAGCGTGCTTCAAGTGTCGAGCTGTGACACCTGATAGTTCGCGCTCATCGTCTGTTTGTTCGTTTAGCGGCGTCCCTTGAGCTCGAGTGACTTTCGTACGCTCCGTAACATGAGCGCGGACACCACGGTGAAAGCTTGAAACAACCCTCTTCCGCGCGAGCAGACAGCGGAAGGGCAAGGTTCTCCCTGCGTAAATAAGAAGAAGCGAGCGAGCTCACCGACGAATTTTAAATGCGCCCGTCGCACTCCGAGCGCCATCTCGCTGGTAATGAAGAAACGCTTATAAGCGCCGGCCGTCTCCGAGTCCGTCCAGCGGTAAAGGGTGCGTATATAACGCTCGCCGTTAGCTACGTGCAGGATGGGCGTTTCGTGGCGTAGCGGTTAGCGCCACTCGTTGCGAAGCAAGAGGTCCCTGGTTCGATTCCGCGCTTCGGAAGCATTTTTCTGAATTACTTTTCTTTGGGGCTTTTATATATATACATACTAATACATATAAGGTGCATGACGGCGACGGCAAAATTCAACGCAATAAAATGCTGCTCTCATTAAGTGGTGGAATACTTCTATATAGCTGTAGCGTACCAGAATAATATCGTTGCTGTAACTGTATATATAGCGTAAACAGTGCGCGCGTTTACTTTTCCACTTGTCCGTGATTTCTGTGGTTTTTCTTTTCGTGCTGAATTCGGATACTTTTTAGCATATGCGCTGATCTGCATGTAATGACGGAGAAGCTTCGCAAAAAGACAAGGCAGAAAACTCCTTTCGATTGGTGCCATGCACCGCAACAGGCAAACAGCAGTCACTGCACCGATTTTCGAGGATGAATAAAAATAACCCCACAGGGTCCCTTACAAGGGCGTAGCCAGGGGGGGGGGGATTGGGGGGGTTGAAACCCCCCTGAAATTTTTTGATTTTGCATGTGTATATATACACGCACACATACAAACGCACGCACGAACACAACGAAAAGGATGGTTGTAACCCCCCCCCCCCTCCCGCAAAAAATTTCTGGCTACGCCTCTGGTCCCTTATGCACTCGCCTAAGACGACTGGAAGGCGAAAGCCATCTTATTTTTCTTCTGAGTTGATGTGTTGATCATCCCTCTCCCCTATTCGAAATCTTTCTGCACCTAACGTGGTTTTGCAATGTCTCCAGTATCGGAGGCAAGCTTTCTGCATATCACGTGGTTTTGCACTGCCCTCGTGATCGGCCCATTTTTCACCAAGCGACGATGTCATGTGATGACGTCATAGTGTGACGTCACGATAACGTGATAGTGACTCCATGATGGCGTGATGATCACGTGACGATTATTTTTGCATCACTCGCGTTGACGCCGCCGATGGTAGATTTTCGCTTTTGGTGAGCCATCTAAGGCTTCCGCCTTAAAAAATATACTGGACAATGTGGAGGCGCGACTATTGTGCCAGTGCGAAAGATTGCGCGGGTAAAAAGGAGGATGTATCTTTCACCGAGAAGACCACCTGCTACAGATCACGTGCTTCAAAAACTTCACGAGGGGCTGGAACACGTAACATGTGGTTTATTGCGTGCGTCTTGGAATGCTGTGGGTTTCACAGTTGACCGCACTTGTGGCTACTATCGAGCAAATAATACTATAGCTCATTAGAGTAATTTAGAAGCGCCGGCTTACCGCAGGGTAAGTACGGAAACATCGTATCGTCGTGGTCAGCACGCTTACTTCTTAAAAATTTTTGGCCACGCGAGTTGCTTATCACGTACGGTAACTTGGTGAAATGGTCAAAGTGGCTAATAGATGTTTTGGAGACTAAAAAAATTTTAGGGGCGAAGCTCCTTAAGGCGGCACCCGTTCGTCCCTCGTAGTCGTAGTCGTAGTCCGTAACCAGTCTTACGCTTTGACCTCCAAGGTGGTGCCGATGGGAGATTTTTCTTGTGCGTTGTTGAACAATAAAAAATTCGCAGCGGTAGCTAAAAGCCGACTTCTTCTGTCTCTCATTCCCACTAGCAGCCATTCTTTACCTCCAAGGTAGTGCCTGGTGAGATTTCTCCTGTGCGTGATTAATCAATAACAATTTTGTTCAAAACGCTGTTGATCGATGAAATAAACCAACGAAAGACGCCAGATGTTTTGTAAAAGCAAAACGGAAGAACGCCAGATGTTTCTAAAGCAAGAGGAAAAGACGCCAGCTGCTTAACGAAAGACGCCAGATGTTTTCTAAAGCAATGGTTTTCTAAACAATGAAAATTCACAGCGTACATGTCAAATTAAAGTGAGCTGCAAGTCGTCATAACTCATCGAACCTTTAGTATAAACGCGCCCTATCTCACGTCGGTGATGATGTACTGGGCAGAATTCACGGAAGATTCACGGTTTACCGATGAACCTCCGCAGCTTCGCCCACTCATCATCATTCACTCCGTGGAAATGCTGCGATTTTTTCCATTGTCATTTCAGTGTGTCATTGAAAAGCGCAGAACGTAAGCTTTCTAATGCAATTTAGTTCACGTTCGTCCATCGAGCCAAGCAAGCACAGCGCATCAGCAAACAATGATTAAAATGCGGAGCGCGTGCTGCCAGGATGAGACCTCCGCCTGAATGTCTCACGAAGGTGTCGCAGTAGTGTTCTTCCTCCATATTTATTTATTTTATTCATTCATAGCTAGAAACTGATTTAAGGACAGAGATATGGGACTGAAAATTTAGTGAACTGTAAAGACGTTTATTAGCGGGCACTCGGCGACGATGCACGACAGCGACAGTCAAGGCGGGGCCGACTCTCAGCATGAGGGGCGTGCTCTCAGAGAAGAGGACGACCCACTAGAAGGCGCTCGAGAGGACGACCCATTACAGAGTTCGAAAGCTTCGCTGCAATTACCCCGGGTACGAAAAGGGAGCCGCCTGGCGACCTAGCAGCTTGTCACTATGAGCGGGTCATGGTAGGGCTTCAGGCGCTTCACGTTGATAATGTCGGGCCCTCGACGGCGCATGTCCGAAGATGGTTCGATTGGTTCGATCATGTAGTTGACCGGGGATGTGCGTTCGACGACACGGTAGGGGCCTTCGTATTTGGGCAGTAGTTTGGAAGAGAGGCCAGTTGCAGTGGTAGGGACCGAGAGCCATACGAGCGATCTAGGGAGGAACGTGGGCGCAGAAGTGGGGGTGTCACCATCGAAAGCTCTTCTGCCGCTCTTGGTTATGCGTACTAAAGGTCTTGGAGAGCTCGCGACACTCCTCAGCAAGTCTGGCTGTGGCAGAAATAGGCGCACATTCAGATTGATCCGGCTTGTATGGGAGGATTGTGTCGATTGTGTGGACGGGTGCCTGCCGTACAATAAAAAAAAAATGGGTGAGAAACCTGTAGTAATCTGTCGGGCGGTATTATAGGCGTACGTGACGAAGGGCAGAATGACATCCCAATTTGTGTGGTCGGCGGGGACGTACATCGAGGGCATGTCGCCGAGCGTGCGGTTGAAGCATTCGGTGAGGCCATTCGTCTGCGGGTTGTAAGCAGTAGTTTTGCGGTGAACATCGTTGCACTCTTTGAGAATGTCTTCGGCGACTTCCGACAAGAAGACACGGCCTCGATCACTGAGTAGCTCCTGGGGTGCACCGTGGCGCAGCATGAATCGGTGGAGCAGGGAGGAGGCCACATCGCGCGCTGTAGCCGCAGGGAGGGCGGCAGTTTCAGCGTATCGCGTGAGGTGGTCTACAGCGACGATGGCCCAGCGGTTACCAGCGGACGTGAGGAAGTGGCGCCTACAACTCGATGCCAACGCGACGAAGCGGCCGGTCAGGGCAAGTTAGAGGTTGCAGACCTGCTGGCGACTGGTGCGTTGAAGTTTTGCGGCGCTGACAATCGATGCAGGAGCGAACGAACTTCTGCATGTAGCGGTACATCCCTCGACAAAAATATCGTTGGCGAATGCGGTGGTAGGTTTTCGATACCCCAGAGTGTGCACACTGCGGATCAGAATGGAACGACTCGCATATGTCAGAACGCAGACTGCGGGGTATTACTAGTAGTCACTGGAGGCCGTCCCCGTTGTAATTGCTTCGGTGGAGCAGGTCGTCGCGAACGGCGAAATCGTGGGCTTGACGACGCAGCACGCTAGTGGATGGTGGGGCCGATGGATCAGTCAGCAAGACCAAGACCAGCAAGATCAGTCATCAAGACCCTACTGACCCTACAGAGGTACACACGGACGCCAGCGGTGTTGGCCTCGGCGCTGTCCTTGGCAGCGCAAACCTGGGTTCCCGGATTATGTCGTGGCATATGCAAGTCGTACGCTTACTAAAGCCGAGACCAACTACACCGTTACGGAGAAAGAATGCCTGGCAATCATCTGGACCCATTCAGAGTTCGAACACTTCGCTACAGAACAAAGGCATGTAACTTGCCGTATGCAGATAAGCAGATAATATTATATTAGTAGTAGAAAGTGTAAATCACTTGTGTAGCCTCATCCTGAAGGTAACGTAAGAGAAGAAAAGAAAGAAAAGGGACAGACCTACCTTTTTTTCATTTATTGCGAAAACTCTTCTATCCTAGCTATCGAGATTTCGCGGATGTAAGGAAAGAACACCAGATTTCAGTTGTACTGCGCGGAGCAAATGGACGGTTTGCAAAAATCTGCTAGAGAGCTTTCATGCAAGGGCACCTAAGCTACCTCCGATAATTGTTTTAACATTCGAAGTAAACGCGCGCATCGAGTTCAGAATGCCATCACGTTCGACAATGCTAAATGCGGCACTGCTGCGAGCCGCGGGCGCGTCAGAAATTCCGGACCTTTCGTTATCCCCAGCGTTGCCGTGACGTCACCATTCGCGTCTCGGTCAGGAGAGAGCACTCGGCCAGGAGAGAGCGACGAGCAGATGAACGGAGCGTAGCGAAAGAAAGAGCGAAATGAGTGAGGGCCTCTTTTGGATCATCAAATGCGTGTAACTCCACTATTACGGCGCCATTTCGAAAAATTCTCGCGTCTACATGTTTATTGAAGACTCGTGCGCGACTGAAACACCACAACTAAATTTCGACCTCTGGATGGTTTAGGGGTCCTTTCAAGGGCTTTTTAAGATCTTTTAAAGCCACGCACTCTCGTTCACTGACTGCTTTTCTTGCTCGTTGGGGTCTTGCCGATCCTTATCCCAGGGAGAATAGGTAGAAAAGGTAGGCTTTTTTAAAGAATTACGATGGGATTATCAAGCCTCATTGTTGACCCTCAGCCTGCTCATGTTGTTAACGAGGAGACTGTCGTTCGGGGAGCGCACTTTCAGTAAAACATGGGAGCGGCAAAAGTATAACGAGCGATGAATATAGTCTGTGAAAAATGTGCTTGGCTGAAAAAAGAGCCTTGCAGGAAAGCCTGCTTGCAGGTTTTTGCAAATCATCGATTGGTGTCGCATAAAGCAAAATTTAAAATCACATAAAAATTCGCCATTATAACTTAATTAAAAGATCCTATTAAATGCAGCAATTTGCACAATACTCGGGGTGAACTTTTCTTGGCAGTACTGTGGAAGCTACAGAACAGAAACGCATGCCTGCTAGTGCGCCAAGAAATAGTACACAAATTGAATGGCAATTTTCTCCTATGCTTTGCTGAAATAAATACTGCTTTGTTGACTGTGAGATTGCAATAGCATACCCAGGAATTCGGGACATCGCTTTTAGTTCACCTTTTTTCACACCACGTGGCGTACGGACCTTCAACGTTCAAAATTCGCGCGATGACGCTTGCCGTAGTCGCGCGAATCGAGAAAACCACAATACATAAAAAAAAGCACGACGACGATATCCGCTACAAGCAGCGAGCGCGAACCTAAATCGACGACTGATAACCGCAGCGCATGCAGCGAGCGGCCGGTTGGGCTGCTCGACCGTGAATCAGCAGTTCTGTTGCAATGAAAGGAGGCTTACATGTCGCTTGGCTGCGCTTGATAACGACGAACTGTCGAAAGAGCGTGCTGCCCTTCTTCGCATCCCCTGCCTCTTCAATATATTTCGTCCGATTATATTGTTGTTGGCTCCCACGCGTTTCTTAAAAGTTCTAAAGCAATAACGTCCTTTAGCACTGCTGTTTTTGTAGTGTGAAAAAACCTAACTTCCAAAAAATAATACAAGCTTGTGAGGCGGTGATGACGATCGCGGGTTTCAAAATGTGTAGACAGACGCTTGCCGTCCCTAATTTCAGTTGGTCTCAATTTATGAATTCAATATTTTGCGCTTTTACAAGACGTCTTGCCGTGTTATATTCGCTGCCCACAGACATTTTTCTTTAAAGCTCAATTACCAGCATAGGTAAAGCAACAATACCTTTGCAAGCACAATATTGTTCAATGATCTTCTTAAAAAGAATCATTTTAATAAAGTCACCTTAGTTTCAACAGCGCCCCTAACAAGCTCTCGCGGCTATGCTCCCGTGTGTCTGAGAAAAACAATAAGGCCGCCTGTGACATACAGCATGTAAAACCGTATTGCCCATGCGTAGTTGGGGTGGTTTACGAAATACACCTCAGCTGTGGTAGGACATACATCGGCCACACTGGTCGATGTTTAAATATCCGATTAATGGAACATGAAGCCTCCCTTAACAATGTATCTGGTTTACACTTGCCTTCGCACTGCAAGTCCTGCGCATGCGCGCCCCGGTTTTTCGAAACCAGGGTGCTTGGGAAAATTCGAAACCAGGTGGCCAGAGAATTGTTAGAGGCTTTTTGCATAAATAAGAAGGGTGCCCAACGTGTTAGTGTGCCTTCCTTGAATTTATATCGCAACGAATTGCACTTTTTAGACAAGTCTTGATAACTCAAAGTAGGTTGTCATTCTGTTACCGTGATTGTCAATGTGACTCGCCCATGCGCGTGAAGCTACCTGCAATGCAATGTTCTTTCCAATAAAACAGTTTTTAGTTTGGCACCAGTCCTGCCATTTCTTGTCCTCGTTCCCTTGTACCTGCAAATTTTTGTCAGACCGTGCACCAACTAGCCCAAGAACGCGTTTTAGTCGATAACTAAAGACGCCGGAAATCACCGACTTCATTATGCTCATGACATGCTACCCAGGCCGCGTTTCCCTCTCCGCTAAGTGTTGGTGAAAGAGGGATGAAACAGATTAGACTGATATAAAGTATCGTGAAGCCCGCCTTCTTGTTTGACTGCCTATGCTGATCTGCAACCCTTCAGGGTGGTCTAGTGAATAAGGTGCTCGACTGCTGACCCGCAGGTCGCGGGATCGAATACCGGCCGCGGCGGCCATATTTTCGATGGAGACGAAAACGCTAGAGGCCCGTGTACTTAGATTTAGGTGTATGCTAAAGAACCCCAGGATGTCGAAATTTCCGGAGCCCTCCACTACGGCGTCTCTCGTAATCATATCGGGGTTTTGGGACGCTAAACCCCAACAATTATTATTATTATATTATGCTGGTCTGTAGAATTGCAGGAAGTCGCGGCTTGAAACCCGGTTCTTGCGGCCAGTTTTATTTTGGACAAAATAGCTTGTTTCTATTTTTACATGGTAAAGTTCGTTAAAAAGTCTCTCGTCAGGACCCATTTAATATTTTCATTACCAGTTGAAATCTTTTGCTTATGTTCGCAAGTGACGTGGAAGGTTCTCGAAAAGCCGTTTTATGTTTATTCTCTGTGTCGTGCCTTTGTTTACCGATAGACAACGTAGCACCTCACGAGGCGATGTTTCTCAAATAGTGGATTACACTGAAAGTTGTTAAAGGCAAGCTGAGCAACCTTCCACGAATATCTTTCTTTTTTTTAGTCAATTAGTTCACTGTTGAGCGTGAAAAAGCGCGCCGAGAGGGGACAGAAAACGAAAAGAAGCACACATACACATCGCTAGTGTGTGTGCAACTCTTACAATAGCGGGGTGTACCCACTATTATAACAGTTGCAAGGCATTGAACTGCCCTGTTACCGTGCTGCCAGAAGGTAAACATTGCTGTCAACGCAGGCCTTGTCCGCCTCGGTGGAGCAGTAAATATGGTGCTCGGCTGCTAACCGGAAGGTCGCGAGTTCGATCCTGGCCGCGGCGGTCGCATTTCGATGAATGCGAAATGCTAGGGGCCCGTGTATTGTGCGATGTTAGTGCACGTTAAAGAACACCGGATGGTCAAGTATTCCGGAGCACTCCACTACGGCGTCTCTCATGATCATATCGTGGTTTTGGGACGTTAAATCCCGGATATTATTAACGCAGGCCTTACCTATACCACGGCGATGGTCTGCAAGTCTGCAAGCGGAATTCTTTCCCTGCATTTCGTTACGTACCGTAGGCAATGTACATACTCTGTTTTTCTTACGTGATGAGCCCCACTTTTTTTCTGTGTTGGTTAGTGGCGCTTCTAGAGTGGCCGCATTGAGCTTCTCGCAATGGGAGCTTAACTGAAGCCACGTGCTGCAGTCAATGACGCTGAAATCAGTGTGTTGCAGTGCGCGACTCACATCTCGCAGAAAGTGTGACCCCCCTCTTAAAGGCATGGCCTACTTTTTGATTATTTTCATACTTAGTAGACACGATATTCGCCTGCTAAGTGACGGACCGAATTTGTCAGAAATCTTATATGATGAAATTCTTCGGTTTCCTCGCATCACTCATTGCCATCGTCTCAATCGTACAGTAATGCCAATAAACACTAGAGGGTGCTAAGTAATATCATTAATTAAGAGGGCAGTGTTGTATGACTTGTGATTTTCAAAGCTCCTAGTGACCCGGTGAGCTTGGAAGCGTGGGCTCGTGCCATGCCAAGGAAAGATCGAAAGCGCACGCCTCGTGACTACGTTTGCGAGAACTTCTCGTAAACTAAGGCCTATCATTCGTATAAAAAAAAACGCACTGGGCCCCTTATGCATTAGACTAAGACGACTCGAAGGTGAAAGTTTTCTTCTTGTCGTCATTCGATGTGTCTGTTCTGCCCCACCCTCGTACAAAAGCTTTCTGCACCTAACGTGGTTTTGCACTGCCTCTGTGATTGGCCAACTGATCACAGAGGCAGTGCAATGCGACAATGTCATGTGATGAAGTCACGTTATGTGACGTCATCATGCCGTCATAATTACGTGATCTTGGGAATGTGTGACGTCATAATAACGTCCCATCGTGATGTCATCACGTGATGATTTTTTGTTGACGCCGCCAACGCCGTGGAAGCAATTGGCTGATAAAGTGTGGCGCTGCTGAGTAGCGAGGTCGCGTGTTCTATTCCCTGCCACGGCGGTCGTATTCCGGCGGGGACGAAATGCAAGAACACATGCTTACTTAGGTCTGTTAGATGCACGTTCTAGACCCGCGGGTGTTTAAACCTATCACAGAATCTCCCACTGCGGCTTGGCGATAATGACAATGGGGTTATGGCACGTAAAGACTCTTAAAGTATTATTGTTTACGTAGGCCGCTTGGGGGCAACAAAAATAATGCATGAAAAACAACCTCGTACACACGCGTCATCATTAATGCGGGAGTGTCACGCACAAAGTTCTGCCTAAATTAATATTCTGCATGTTCCATCACAAGCATCTGCTTATCAATAATTCGGAAGTATCCATGTGAATGCGCACATGGATACTTCGGAATTACGCATGCTCTTGCCGCAGGATAAAAAAATCGAGATATAAAGGGAGAGTGCTATGATATTCCTCTAGTCTTGCTTGCCTTATTCGCTAGGCCATCTTCTGGGGCTGCTGTCGCATCCGAAAAGCTACAGCGCAGTGTGTCCGTATTTTGGCGGTGTCTGTATTTTGGCAGTGTACAAGTAAAGAAATGGCTCCTCCTGGTCTCTGTATATATATTTTTTTGCAGTGAGATCGCAAGTTGTGATATCCACAACCCGACTAGACGCTTAATACGAGTGCGGTTTAAACCGATGCACCGTGGAGAAAACAATAAAACAGGTTGAATATAAATGCTTCAAGCTTTCATTTGTGCTAATTCAATTTACATAAACCAACACTCTACCAGTTTCACGCCTTAGTAATACTACTACTACTACTACTACTACTACTACTACTACTACTACTACTACTACTACTACTACTACTACTACTACTACTACTGCTACTACTACTGCTACTACTACTACTACTACTACTACTACTAATAATAATAATAATAATAATTATTATTATAATAACAATATTATTAATAATAATAATAATTGTTATTATTGTTATTAGTAGTAGTAGTACTAGTGGCGTTTAATGTCTCAAAACCACGATATGATTATGTGGGACGCCGTATTGGAGTGCTGCAGAATTATTGACCACTTAGGGTTCTTTAACGTGCACCTAAATCTAAGATTTCTTCCAGTACTTTTATATACGGTTCGTCGACGCCCTGATTCCGTTGTGCCTGAATGACTGCTGCCATCTCGACCGAATCAAATACCTTCTCGTAATCTCTGACGGCTATATATAGGGGTTGGTTATATTCCGCGCATTTCTCTATCACTTGATTGATCGTGTGAATGTGTTTATTGTCGAGTAGCCTGTACGGAATCTTGCTATATTTTTAAATCGCTTGTAGACAACGGACAGTAAGCAGATCGGCATGTAATATTTCAAGCCCTTGACGTCGTCTTTGTTATGAATTAAGGTGATTTTAAAATTATTCCAAGATTCTCGTACCTTCATCGTCAACAGACACTTTCTATACATGGTGGCCAGTTTTTCTAAAACAATCTGTCCACCGTCTTTCAACAGATCTGATGTTACTTGATCCTAACCAGCGGCAATTGCCTCTTTGCGTTCCCTCTAAGAATTTCTTTACTTCCCATGTCATTACTGGTGGGTTGTCCGATTCCTCTGGCCTACTAATATACTTCTTACGTTATCGTCCTCGTTGTCCTGGCTACTGTACAGATATTTGTAAATCTCCTCAGCTATTTTAACTTTCCTATCCATATTGACAGTGACTTTGCCTTCCTCATCCCTTAGTGCATACGTCCGGTTTTTGCCTGTGCGCAGTTTCCTCTTGACCCCTTTGAGGCTTCGTCCGTTCTAGAGATGACCAATAAAAGGATGGGACGAAGTCAGTCACGTGCGAGTCACGTTTGAGACCCCAGCCCTGCAGCAAAAATTAAATAAAACGATACAACGTTGCTTCCTAGATGAAGTCCAGGAGCGGTCTATACAATTCGCGCATCCACTTGGAATCAACGTCCATCGGCACTGTCGACGAGCGCAAGGTGAGGTTGTGATATTTACAGAGTACTCGAGAGACTGATTAGACCGCGTGCGCGTCGCTCGCACCGCATATACATGTATATAACAAATGATAAGATTCTAGCGCCCTTCGTTGATACTAACTGCAGTTGTTGCATTTTAGAAACGCTGGTTGTACTTTCACGTGTTTGCTCGCAGGTGAATGCATGCCGTAGATATGTGTAGTCGTGCGCAAGATGAGTCTCTAACACTGAAATTATCTTTGAAATACGCCATAACGGCTAAACGCAGTGAGCAAGCGCAAAAGTGTTCATGACACCAAATGCTGAGGCGGAAAATTCTATGGCATTTCAATACGACACATTCGCATTAGTACCTTCCAAGTATTCATACACTAAACATGAATTCGGTGTTCCGCTCACATTATTGACAAACGAACGTCGTGACGGCATCGGCACGCGATAACGCACATATCGATTAACTGCTACGTCCGATATACATACGCTCGGCAATACCTACACTGACTGTGTTATTCCTTTCACATTTCATGCGTAGATATACAGGCAGATGCGTTTGGATAAGTGTAGTCTTTTACGATGTAAGAATATTCAACAAGCCGCGACGTGTACGTTCCTTTCGTTTCGTGCTCCCACGGCACCAACGAGCCGCGGGCGACCGAACGGCCGGCTCGCTCGATGTACAAACTATTCCCATAGTGCGCCACGCTCCCGCGGGGCTTTCTGGGATTGCTTGAAAAGGTTCATTAGCAAGAGAATCTCGCAATGCATTCACCCTCTCTCTTTAGACTATCATCCTGATGCTTTGCAATCATATGCCTCAATTTATTTTTATCATATATCTGCACTTAATTATTAATTTCCTAAAACTATCAGTAGATTTAATTACTCCTTTAAATTGCAGAAGGGTGTCTTGAAGGGTCAGTTGGTACATGTTACTGCGTTTCAAACAGCGCAAAAACGGGGCGAAGGCTTAGGAACAAACAACAGAAGCGCTGTTCCTTTGTTCGTTAGCCTTCCTGCCGTTTTCGCGCGGTTTTGAGTGCAGTAACATGTAGCAACTGGCCCTTGAAGACACCCTTCTGCAATTTGTTTCTCTTACATCAGGCTCTTTTGCACCCAGTGTTTTGCATAACTCATCAATGTGCGAGCGCTTGTGTTGTTGTTTTTTCCTTAGCCTTCGTCCAATTTTCGCGCCGTTTTCAACGCAGTACTCCTTTAAATCGTCATCTCTCGTAAACGTTTCTCTTGACACTTGTCGGTGATAGATGGTATCTATATTAAACGAATAATTATAATTGATTACGAATTAATGATATTTATGACTGCTAATAATGAATGATATTCTACTACTTCCCACCATTGTACTGTAACTGCATAGATTGAGATCTATAGCTGCATAGATTAGATACTATCTATCTATTTTACTGATGTCCTACACTGACAGCTTTCACCCCTAAATTGAACATATGTTGAATTCATTGTCACCATTCATTAGTAATGCACTGTGTACCAAGGTGCGAATGTAGATCAACATTAGTAAGATACTCTTACCGTGAATTCTGCTTAGCTGACCTAATTTAAAAAAATTTGCGCAGCTTGCACTGAGTCGCGCGCCCCGCCACGGTGGTCTAGTGGTTATGGCACTCGACTGCTGACCCGAAGGTCGCGGGATCGAATCCCGGCCGCGGCGGCTGCATTTTCGATGGAGGCGAAAATGTTTGAGGTCCGTGTACTTAGATTTAGGTGCACGTTAAAGAACCCCAGGTGGTCGAAATTTCCGGAGCCCTCCACTACGGCGTCTCTCATAATCATATCGTGGTTTTGGGACGTTAAACCCCAGGTATTATTATTGCACTGAGTCGCGCAAACCTGGGCTAGAGCAGAGCTGGTCGGCACTTGGCTGGTCTTGGCTTGCACTAGACACACGTGCATTCACACGACGATGCACGAAGTGTTCACGGGGTCACATTGGTAATCACGAGTATAGACTAGGCGTTGATCGGGTTCGATTGGGTATCGCTCGGCAGTCACAACACCAAATAGGTTAATTAGCTTAATCAGACTAATTGGAATAATTAGCGTAATAGGTCTAATTTGCACATTTGGAACTTGGTCTAGCTTAACTTGCATCCCTAGTCAAGCTAGCATTAATTATATCTTAATTAGGTTAATTGCGCTAATGAGCTTATTCAGTATAATCTACATACTCGAGGCTTCATCTCGACGAGCTTTCACCACAAGTCAATCTAGACCTAATGAGTTAATTAACGTAATTATTACTAATTAGACTCATTCATAATTAATATATCGGTATCGCTCGGCATCTCTTGCCGAGCTCGGCATGACTACGCAGACTAGAATCTCAACTCGGCTTAATTAGGGCTAATTAGCCTTCTGGCTGTATTATGCTTGGCTAATTAGTTTTCATCGTGCTCAACTAAACTTAATTACAATTGGCTATGATTAACATGGCTTAACTAGGCACAGCTATGCTGAGTGCGCCGGCATAATGATGATTGTGTTTTGTCTACATCGCGAGTAGTACAAAGCGTGGGCATAACTCTGCTGTAAAAAATATTAATATTAATTACGCTGCAGAGCCCCTAAATGCCAATTAGCAAACATTCCAAATGTATTCAGCCTCTTCCTATATGCTTTCATTTGATGCATTACTATGTTGTCGACCTATTAATTTATTGACCATATACCCGCACTTGGCAACTGCCTACAACGATCACTAATAAACTATAATCGTCATCTTTAATTGCTAGGTTCCATAGATTTTCCCCAAATTATCCCTGATTACTAATTATCGATAACTATCACTAAAGATAATTGCATGTTACTATCTATCTCGGATGTTAATTTCATACATTGAATACCCTATATATCATGTACATATCCTTCTATACTGAAAGATTTCTATTACAACCTTAAAATTGGTGAATTCATTACAAGTGATTACTTATATGGTCAGGGTGCAAATGTGCATAATGTTGCTGAGTAAATCTCACTCAGTGTGAATTACTTGGGGGTCATTAGTCAACTCTGTTAATTTTTCATAGTAATTAAGCTAAAAGACCCCTAATCACTAATTAGCAACCTAAGATTCTTATATCTTTGATCCTCTTCGTCTCCACTTCCATGTGATACATTACAACGCAATCCTCCGATTAGTTGATTCTTATTTACCCCTTTTCTATTTACCTCAAGGTGTAAGTATTAATAATGACAGAGTACAATTACCATATCTCTTATACCTTTGATTACTAATTAGCTATAACAGTATCTACTGCTAGTTACTTGCATGCGACAGCCATCTAATATTATGGCGTGCATTGCAATACTATATCTAAATATATATATAATATACATGTCCTTCTATACTAACCGCTTTCACCAATAAGTTTTAAGTAAATTGTTAAATTCATTAGTACCCTTGATTACTTACACGCAGTGGAGCAAAATTCGTATCCGTATCAATATATCTTGTCAATTCTTACTTACTTTGAATTACGAGGAGCTATTCTCATTTTTGACCATCTGCTCTAATTAACCTAAGACTTCTCATTGCTAATTAACAACTTAAGACCTCCACAGTATTCATACCCTCCATATCTTTAGCAGCTTCAAGAAAAACAAGCTTATATAAAAACACTGACATTTTCACCTGTTTTAGGGCAACCGTAAACACTATGAAGCGTATGCACCCCTATAAGGTGGTTTCGCTGCAATGCACCTTAGACAAAAGTTCCCGTCGAACCTCAGAAACTTCGCCGACATCCGCCAAACTTCACAGGTACGAATATTGAATCATCGAGATTGGGTCCCTTCAGTGATTTAAGCAGGTGAGGGCGCATTGTTTTTATATAAATTTTTAAATTATCTCCTATGGAGTTTCACATAGCACATAAAAGTGGCTCTCGAACCCAGGAAGTTAATGGGAATAAAGCAAAACTTCTCGCACTGTGGCATAATGACTCCCATATTATATGGACGAAGTGATTTAAGCGTATATTGAAGCGTTACACTACAATAAATGTTTAAAGGTCGGTTCCCATTGAGTGACGCTGCCACTTAGCAGCCAACACAACAGATGGCGCTAGTTGTCGATGTCCCGAATTCCTGGACATGTTGCGGTAGGTCGTAGGTAAAATACAATTATAGTTCACTTTATAAGAACGTCTTCTTTTTCTTTCCATTTCTTAGACAGCACCACGTTTTTTTGCATGCCTGTTTTCGAAAGTAAACATGGCGTCCCTGACGTGTGCTGTCAGTGTGCGGTCGCAAACTCGCCGTTTATTTCTCGAAGAAAAATGCTCGTAATATGACATTGAAATGTACACGGAACAATCGAAATGTCTCTCTCACATTCACAATTTTCGTGTATACGTTCCTCTAAACGCGTTAAAGGTGCGCGCGAGCAAAAACAAAATCAGCCTCAAGCTGCCCTGCTCTCTTGCGTAGTAACACTGATGTGCGCAAGCCCCGCCTCCGTAGCCCTCGCTCTGCTGCCAAGATGAGCTGTCCTCGAGTATAGAAAACTTCTTGAATTTTATTAAAATTGGCAAATGCTTGTGGAATTCACATTAGATGGATGGATGCTGTGAGCGTCCCCCTTTTTAACGGGGCTGTGACATGTACGCCACCAGGTTCGACAAAATGCAAAGAGAAGAAATGTTGGCCTCATGCCTTGTCTACTTCGATTAAATTGATCTTAATATAGAAAAAAAGTAAGTTTTGCCACAAGGGCGAAGCAATGAATGCGATAGCAAGAAATTGGAATATCACACGTAGAACGGCAAGCACCTCGATACTGCAGCGCGCCGCTGAAACACAAAGAAGGACGCCCGAAATTGACGCAAAGGTATACACTGGACAAATATGAACTAACAACTGTCACAGTTGTTACGCCTTTATGCTTGAGCAACGCGCTGCAAGCGTCGACAATGTTTGTTTGTTTCCTCAAAATTATGGCAGATACCCACTCTAGGGGATTGGCCAGGACTGCGAGTCGACAATGAAGAATCAGACGCTCTTAGATATTTTTTTTCTTTTAAACTGCGGCGCGTGGAGTGACCCCGCTGCATCTCCTGCCACACGGGGGCGGCGTCTGTCGCAAGGTGTGCCCTGTGTTCTTTTTTTTAGGGGCGAAGCTCCTTAAGGCGGCACCCGTTCGTCCCTCGTCGTGCTCGTAGTTGTGAGTAACAAGTCTTACCCTTTGACCTCCAAGGTGGTGCCGGTGGGAGATTTCTCCTGTGCGTTGTTGAACAATAAAAAATTCGCAGCGTGCGCGTTAACTAAAAGCCGAATTCTTCTGTCTCTGTAGAAGTGTGTTAGCTAAAAGCCGACTTCTTCTGTCTCTCATTCCCATTAGCAGCTATTGTTTACCTCCAAGGTAGTGCCTGGTGAGATTTCTCCTGTGCGTGATTAAACAATAAAAATTTTGTTCAAAACGCCGTTGATTGATGAAATAAACCAACGAAAGACGCCAGATGTTTTGTAAAAACAAAACGAAAGAACGCCAGATGTTTCTAAAGCAAAACGAAAAAGACGCCAGCTGCTTAACGAAAGACGCAAGGTGTTTTCTAAAGCAATGGTTTTCTAAACAATGAAAATTCACAGCGTACATGTAAAATTAAAGTGAGCTGCAAGTCGTCATAACTCATCGAACCTTTAGTATAAACGCGCCCGATCTCACGTCGGTGATGATGTACTGGGCAGAATTCACGGAAGATTCACGGTTTACCGATGAACCTCCGCAGCTTCGCCCACTCATCATCATTCACTCCGTGGATATGCTGTGATTTTTTTGTTCCACATCACGAGTGGGTACAGAAAGGGGCCAAGTTGTCATGCGCGTCTCAAGGGCAGTTTTAAAATTGAAAGAAAATGCAGGAGCGTTGCGTTATAGAAAACACGCTCAAGCTCCTCCGAGAGCTGCGTACCACCAGCGGTAAATGGTGAACATAAATAGCTCGCCGTTATTTCGCCGGCGCATACATGACATGTGGTTGGTCTGGAAATAAAGAAAGAAAACATGGCATGGTGCTTGAGTAATTGTCTAACGCAGCGCGCTGGGGAGCGAGGGGTCGCTGGTTGGAATACCCGGTAGGGTACTTTAAAATTTTTTGCTTTGTGCCTTAACATATACATATCCGGGACATGACGGTGACGGCGAAAATCTGCCGAGAGTGTCCATATAATTGCTATCGCAATAAAACATCAATCCACAGCTCAACTCTCTGCCCCTTAAGGTATGACCTTATTTTTCCTCTATTTTTGCACTTTCTCTCTACTTTTCTGCCACCAATACTCTAACCGTCTCTTACTTATTTCTAATCTCCACATTCAATCAGAACATGCTTCGTCGTTTCCTTAGCTTCCCCTCAGAACGTACATTTTTCTTCTTTGCTGAATCTTGCTCTATAACTACGCGTTCTAAGTCAAACCGACCTTGCTTCAAGCAGTAAAGAGCTTCCCCTTGAATTATCATGACATGCCTCCTCCTTATTTCGTTTTTACCATTTCGGTAGTTTTTCCATCGCTGCTATCCAATAAATCCTCTTTGCCTCTCTGACTTTTCGCTTAACGCTCTTTGTTGCCATATGGATGCATGGATGGATGCTATGAGCGTCCCCTTTATAACGGGGTGGTGACATGTGGAAACCACGCTCGCAAAAAAAAAACCATTTTTCTTTTTTGTTATATTGGAATAATGCCTTGTCTACTATAAAAAAAGATACTATAAAATCTTACTATAAAAAGATAAATTCACAGCCCAGTTCTCTGCCCCTTACGATAGAATTTCCTTATTTTCCCCACTATTTATTTTTGTCCTTTCTCTCTAGTTTTCTCAATACTCTAACCGTCTCTCACTTATTAGATGCGAAGCAGCTTTTGGTCGGGACTGTTTCCGGCGGTGGTGGTGGCGTGGGCGCTCCACTGCGCATGCGCCTACTCTCTCTCCCACTCTCCTCTTTTACGCAGGTGTTCGGTCGCCTTGTCTCCTACCTCCCTCGCGCTGCAATCTCGGCGCAGCCTCACCTCCCACGTGATGCAGCCGCGCAGCAGCCAAATACAGCCTGTAACCCACTCTCTCCTCTGCCTCCCCCATTTCACGTGTATATAAGCGCGTGCACTCGGTCGGCTTCCGTCATTGTCGCTTCGCTCCCGTTCAGATGAGTTTTAACGTCAACGTCGGCGCCACTCGTTCACTCGGCGCTAACAGAAAGCAACGCACAAACACAACGTAATGATAACACAAACACTAAATACAAACCTCACACACTAACGGAAACGCCGAGTGAACGTAACGGAAACTTGGTCTGCGCCCCCAATACTGCTTCGCATCCCCTCATGGTTCCCTTAAGTGCGAGATGGTGTAATTTTTTTTCTATCGCGGTCGTGTTCAGCTTTCCATTGTTGTCCCTAAAACCCAAGGATTCATGTAGGCTCGTGTCTAAACGTACACCTGGGTGGACATCTCCACATTCAGTCAGAACATGCGCCGTCGTTTCCTTACCTTCCCCAGAGCATTTATCGCTTGCGTGGGAGCAGCCCTAGCGGCTAAACCCTCAAAAACTTTGCGCTAATTTGATGGTGGCGCCCTCTATCGGCCTAGCAGCGAAGCTCGGCGGCTGTTTTGCTTGGAACTGCGTGACCACGAGCGCCGTTTGTCTTCGGTCTATAAGTGCATTGCACTTAGAAGTACCCAAGATATATCTCTTTTCCCTTGACCTTCGTTTTAAGAACTTACTGAAGTTGTGGATATCTTGGCGTCTGGTCTTAGTGGTGCCATTTTCCGTCTGTTTAAGGCAACCTGCCGCCTTCTCGCCCCACTGCACGAATAGCTTTTTTGCGGTAGTGAAGGACGCGAGCATGGGCCAACTCTCTTTGACACAGAAAACAGGCTACTGTTAATGAAGAACACGCAACGTTCTCGTGTGCCGAATACGGTGCACTCGCTCCAAGCTTATATGTGATACATCCCAGTAGTTACCCATACCATGCCGCCATGCTTTGCGAGAAACGTGTCATACGACTTCATATATACTTATTCTCAGTTTCTCACAGCGCAGATGTTATTGTCACGCCCACAAGCCGACTCATAATGTATCACTCCATTTTAAGCGTGCTTATTTCTCTCGTAACACTGGTCTCCTCGATTTTGCTTTTTCTCCCGCCCTACTCGTGATCGCGTAAATCTTGTTGAATCGCATTACGGGTAGGCTCATGCACGGGATGCCAGGAGCCGGTCGTGATGCGAACTTACACTCTGGACAGCGCGCGCAATATATGGACGCCCGAGTGAGGTCAGCGCCGAGGATGCTCTGACGGCTTGCACGGAGAGCCGCGAACCGAGGCGCGCCATGCAGATCGCGGTGACGTTGACGCAAACTTACGGCCGGTTCCTACGCGGCTCCTTAACCCGGCGGAAAGACGCTAATTGCCCAATGCCGGCCTTTGATCCCCAACTGTGCCGTTAATGGACCCGCGACGCCTATATTTACGACGACGATACGGGCCCCCGTTTATACCCGCGCCCTTTGGTAAGACGCATTGCGCCCCCCGTATCCGGTGTTTGCGTATTCACACGCGGCCGACGCCAAACGGCGGTCGATCGTTTGAAGCGAGCGCTGTAGCCCGAGGCGTCGTAAAAGTTGTCGCTGTTTATTATCCTGCGTCGACTTTCGTGGCGTCGCTCTGTCAGCTGTTCGTCAAATGGCGAGCCGCTGCTATTGGCATGTGCTGTACCTTTATTGACTTCGTCAGAATGCTACGAGGTGCACGAAAGACGACCGTGTCGTAGAAAAGGGTGCAATCCAGCGCATTGCAGCGCGCTGTGTGCACCAGAGAGTAGAAAGTTACCCGTTTTGCTGGCCGTGGCAAAGAAATGTTTAATCGTTGTATAGGCGCCGCTCTAGCTATAATGTGCATTTCCAGCGTGAGCAGCCAGGCCAGATCGATGTCGAGCGAAAGCATCTGTTTTTCACAGCGTAGCGGCGCAGCTAGCATAAATTTCAATGGACCAACGCTTCGACAAGAGCACTTATCTAGACAAGACCCCGTGTAGAAATGTGGGCTCGGCCCGCGTTCCTTGATCGAGGACAAGTGATCGCTTCAAGCCTCCATTTTCCGCTGAACTTCTGTCTTGCTTGAACTTATCCTGACGCCTTTTCCACGTTATCATTGCACATTTTCGTTAAACCCTCTTGATTAGATATTTACAACAGTGAGCTCTGACACTGAGACTTAATACGATGCTCATATACTTGTATAAACCAGGGGCAGGGGCGTAGGCAGAACTTTTTTTTTCGAGGGGGGGGGGGGCACCTTCTTGATCTGAAATGGGCGCCGGGCAGGCCGATGTGGTCGAGTGTCATTGTGGGCTCTGTATGCCATGGTAAAAAAAAAAAAAAAAATGTTCGAAAGAGGGTCTGGGCGGGGGAGGGGGGGGGTGTACGCACGGGCCCGGTGCACCACCCCTGGCAACGCCACTGACCAGGGGTCGGCAACCTTTTGAGGCGGAGGGCCGAGTTGCATGAAGCCGACACGGCGGGGATTTTTCTCTTCGCATCCAGAGAGAAAAATCTCGGCGAATTGACAAAAATGTTCAAAACTGGCTAAATTTGCGGCTGTGTTTTGACTGAATTCTGGCTAAGTGTGAAGATGGGGGCCTATGCCAACTGGAAGCGATCTCTCTTTGTTCCCGTCTCACCCCATTTGACGGGTGCCATGTCGGCCTTCAGATTGGAAGTAACATGGGGCAGGGGGGAGGGGTAGGTTCTGACGCTGTGTCGGGGGCCGCATAATACTGTCCTGCGGGCCGCAGGTTGCCGACCCCAGCTCTAAACTATATAGGTATAAGCGACAAACCTTTTTCGGAACTGTATAGTTGCTCAAAGGAAGAATATATTTTTCTTCCTGTTTATAGGATAAGTGGTTGGCAAAATAGCTTTTTTTCTAAACTAATAAAATATTTATAATATTCTAGGAGGCATTTCGTTATCAGCTCCTTGAAGGTACCTTGAAAGCGCTCCTACCAGAACCACAAATGGCGCAGCTTCCCAGGGTTTTGTGTTACGCTCATGTAATTTTATTATAATGTTTCAGGGCATCTCTGTCATATGGACCAGTGAGTCAATTTTGATAACTGGTTGCAGTCGTCAGCAGTTTTTTTTTCTCCTCATTTATTTCCCATTTAGTTACGGCAAGGCGCTGCGGCCGCCGAAGCGAGAAGGATCCTCGTGCACATGTTCCCAAATCCTGGGAACTTGGAGGAGGAGGAGGAGGAGGAGAAAAGGAAGGAGAGGCAGACAGGTCAACCAGACGCGTGTCACGCTTGCTACCCAAATATGGAAAGGGATTAAGGGAGTAAAATAAAGAAAGCAGAGGGTAAAAGGTGCTATCAGGGTTGGACGTGCGCATTTTTCCTGCTGCGCCGTGCTCCCTCAAGAACTGCAGAAAGAAGCGCCTTTCTCTTCACCTGAATCACTACGACCACCACCATTGTACGCCTAGAAGCAGCGCCCTCTAGACTTCTAGAAGACCTTCTAGAGTCTAGAAGGTGTTGCTAGAAGCGGTCGCTTAGCCCGGTCGATATTGAAAACAGTCTCAATGTCCGCGTACGAGTAGCTTTGCTGGCCTGTGACGGTAACGGTCCGAGGATCGTTTCTTCTGAAAAGCTGTAGCTGAAGCCAGTGGCGGAATCAGAAGAGGGGCGGAGAGAGAGAGAATAAGAATAAAAGAAAGGCGGGGAGGTTAACCAGGGCTGAGCCCGGTTGGCTACCCTGCACTGGGGAAGGGGGAAGGGGGAAGGAAAGTTAGAGAGGGGGAGAGAAAAGTCACTCTTTCAGTCGACGTAACAGTTCCGCGTTTGACATCACAAACTGCGAATCAGTCCGGTATCCTTGAGAAAACGCAACAGCGCTTTGTTGCCTTTCGGAACTGTGATGGGCAGCCTCATGGTCCCAATATTTTCGCGAGAGTGAAAGCGCTTCCGTCCATTTGATTTAGTGCAGTGCTGAGGTGAAGCCTCTCTTTTGCGTATGTCGGGCGGTAACACAGAAGGTGCTCAATCGTTTCCTCAGCGGCACATTCGTTGCATTCGGCATTGTCGGCCATCTCTATCTTAAATGAGTAGGCGTTGGTGAATGCTACACCCAGACGCGGAAAAGCCCATAAGGCTTCTCCGCGTCACCGCCCTCGACCTCTCTCCTCATGCCTACCCTAACCCCCCCCCCTCAAAAAAAAAAAAAAAGTTGGCACCTGGATTCGCCCCTGGCTGAAGCCCGCAGGGGCCTCAGCACGTGCAGCCGGATACTAAGCACCATTTCCAGTTGTACGCGGATTACAAAACTGCAGGCAGATTATTGCGTGGCGGTGTGTTTTACACCGGAAGGATTATAAGAAAAGAAAAAGAGATGCAGAAGAGGAACTTTCAACGACGGCGTCCTTCCTCCCTTTCTCTTAATTTTTTCCAGCGTAAGACTAAGCTCAACGCAGTCATGATCCTGCGCCGACTATCCCATTTAATTGCCTTAATAAGCTGTGCGGGATACTTTGGCTGTCACATGTATGCGTCTTTTACCTTTTAGGTAGGTAGGCAATAAACTTTATTATGGGTCCAGCGAGAAATTACTGGCTCGGGCTAGGCGACCACCTGTAGTTAACCTTTTCTTTGAGGTGTTGTGAAGCTTGTAGAAATGCAGCCGCATCTGTCCACTTGAAGTGCGCCTCTTCGCGGGAGAACATCTAAAACGGAAGGGGACAACACCTGTTCTGGGTGATATTTATTGGCAAAGTATCGGTTGTTTGCAGCATTCCTCGGCGAAGACATCTTCCTTGACCCAACAGTATTTGTCGTAATACGCTGGGCATCGTGCAACACTGGAAAAAAAAAAAAGCAGAATATAAGACAGCTAATTATTACGTGGAACGACTCATATAATTAGCAGGTTTTACACGTGTGACGAGGTTAGAAATATTGAATGAAACGAACGTGCGAGCGTCGTGGTGAGTTTGGTGCGTGGGACACACACGGTGGGATGATAAATCTCGAGGCAGAACTGAGGCTGAGGTCGTGAGACAAGGACAGCTGAAAACTTTTCATCGAAATCTTTAAACTACTATGACCCATTTGTTTCGGTGGTACAAGCGTGAATTTCATTGCGCAACGGAACGAAGATTTGGGTCTCTTGGGCTAGCACGCGATGCTGAAGGACATGTACGGTACGTCGCTAATGGATCGGTTCTAGTATCGTCGGCTAATGTTAATCTGTGGACGTCTTGCATGTGAATTACAATCACTTGCATGATGTTGGATTAACGTTATTATAAACAGCAAAAACCTAATATTGCCGAGATATTTTCAATATATATCAGAACGTTTATTGAGGAAAAAAAAAAAAGAAAGAAAACGCTTTCGCCTAATTCCTAAGGTTTTCGCAAAGATCGCACCCTCAATTCTGTGGGGCAAGGATTGGCCCCAATAGCAGAGCCATGGTCCTTGGTTTACATTCAAGCTTGCACGTCGACTCTCATCGTGATTGACCTCTCTTTTCTTTCCACTCCCGTTTTCTCATTGCTGAGCGCGTTAGAACAGCTCTTATGTTTATAGCGTGTTTGGTCGGTTTTTCAGGTACTGCCCCTTACAAACGGCTCAAGCAAGCACGATGCCATGATGCTATCATGTATACAATCTGAGAAATATGCTCGTCTGTACACTCGTGATGGCTCTGGTGGCAACTTACAGTGTGAAAGTGGCCTTGGTTGATCCTGGAGGGCAGGCAGCTTCAAAGCATCGCCCGTCTTTCAGCGTCACGTAGCCTCGGTCCATCCTGCTGTCGCCGAATTGACATTCACCTGCATTCATTTAAGATAATTCGGTTTCATGGAAACCCCACTAGCGGGTTGCGCTGCTAAGCGAGAGCACACGTGGTGTGATTACCGGCCACGGCGGTGGCATTTCGATAGGAGCGAAATGCAAAAAGCGCCCGTACATTTAGGTTTAGTCGAAAGTTAAATAATTCAAACTGATTAAAATTAATCCGGATTCCCCTGCTACAGCGTTCCAGTTAATCGTATCACGATTTCGCACGTAAAACCTTAGAATTTAATTTAATCAACTTTGACGAAAGGCTGATAAGCACTGGTCTTCTGAATGGTCGTGGTTTCCTTTGCCAGACTTTTACAGCAAGGCATTTCAATGTCGTTATTTTTTAAATAAAGAAGGTGTGAACACCCCAGTTGGACTCAGAGTTGGCATGTGTGACTCGGACTGACTATGGGGTTTCCGTATATCGTCTATTCGCCTACAAATAAAGTGGATATTACAAGAACTCGCGCACTCCGGTAGCTTCCTTTTTGTGTGCGCGTGGATGGACGGAGGGTGATTTACCACCGTCTAAAGATAGATATATGTGTATTTCGCAGTGTATCTCTTCTTGCTCTTGTAATACAATAGAAGGTAAATCAGCAGAAGGCTAACTTATAACGTGTCACGGATTCTCACTTTTTTCTAGACTCTCTGTGTCGACAAGATGTCTGTCTTACAGCTACAGAAAAACGAAATGCGTGGCATCTCGGCTCGTTGGCAGGGTAGTGGAGGTAAATATGTACGTTGCACACATTTCGTAAGCCGCGTGGTGGTCTGTTAAAGATGTACTGACACAAAACTTTACCTCTTGTTTTTTATGTCTCAATAATTAGCTAACGACCCACTTATCACGGCTGGAAACCTCGTTTTTCTCGAACGCGCGATGGTGAATTATTTGGAGATGGTTCTATAGCGCTAAGTTCCAGTTCGGTTTCAGAGAGCGCCGAGAGAGGTGGGACCCAGAGTGGTTTTCATGTAAACATACCTGGCTACGTGAGTATAAAAAACAGCATCGACATGAGCACCGCATTGACAACTCCTTTCAACGAAGGCTTCCTGGGTGCTGCTGTAATCCCCTCTGATATTATGTAAATATGCGCCCGCAAAAATGCACTGCCGAGGCAAGGACGTCAGCCTTTGTACTCCTGTGCAAGTCGATGCAGGCGCCCCCTCTTTCCGTTTAAAAGGTCTGCTAGGAGAGAGCACTCACAAGGATTACGGCAGCCAACACAAACTCGTGATGCAGGTGGCTCTTGAGTTGGTGTAGATGTCGTGAGGTTCGGCGTTTCGCGTTCAGTGCACGACACGCACTTTAATTGATTTTAAATATGTTCTAGGCTATACTGGCCGTTGATATTTGACAGATGATTCGTATGTGTCCACAAACTACCCCACAAGTGATCGCGCCTTCAAAATGTTGTGTCCTTACTTCTCTGAAGGTCTGTGATGCTTGCTTGAACTTACACATAATACTTCAAGCTTGCTTGAACTTACTACATAAAAAAAAGGAACTGACGGGGTACATATGGCACTTAAAAGCTTGGAAGGAAAGACGAGAAAAATCCGACCTGTCATTAGGCCTTTAAACAATAATATACCGAGTAGCTGGCGTTCACCACAATCTTATGTTGACGGTTACCCACTCTGGGAGGGTCGATAACCAGCGTAGCTGACGGACGCACTCGCTTCTCTGCTCATGTCGCCGTGCTTCATAAGCGCGCCGCTCCTCGAGCGTTCTCACAATGCGCGGCCGCCCCATACTTGCTGCGGATGACCGCACCAACGCAGGTACTAGATTCGACTGACGTGTCAAAACACTTACTGAGTGGTTGTGATCACCTTAACGCATAAGTTCTTCCACAGTTACCTAGAGGGCGCCAGGGGTTTTATTACTTGAATGCTTTAAATGTGTCTTTGAAGCATTAAAGGGATAAAACTCTTGGTATCCTCTAGGGGGCGCGGAAGAACTAATGCTTTAAAGTTGGTTCTTCCACTGATACTTAGAGGGCACTACGGAATTTCGCATGCGGACCGACACAAAGAAATTAAGAAAGTGTGCCGTATGCAGCTGCACTGCAGTAAAATGGATGGTCACTTCTGCTGCTGAAACGGTAGGATTTTTTTTTTTCGTTTCTGCAGCTCCATAGGCAGATTCACGAAGAGGCTATAGTCTTTGCTATAGTTGAGATACTTCATTGTAACTTAGCTTGTTTATAAGTGCCATTTCATCATGGCTTCCTCGGGAAAACACGGGTTTCCAGACATTTAAGCAACGTTTCAGCTATGTTTTACAAAAGTCGGGTGACTTTTTACTGTGTATGTATTTAAACGTGACATCGTAAAGGAAGTTGCTTTCTTCACAATCCTATGATTTATAGTAACTAATTGGTAATGCGGGTTTTAGCGAACACTGAATAGCAATACAACAAGCAAATTGAAGCGTGTGTGAAGTTAGGAAGCTTCACTCACCATTTACAAAGCGCACTTGCGATTGGAGCGACCGAAAAGGTGATGTAGTAGAGCGAAAAGCTAGACTATCGTCGGTTAGCACGGTGAATACTAGCAAGACCGCGACGACGCTGTGTCCGTTGAACATTTTAGAACGCAAAGGTTTTCCCCTTATAACTCACTTGGAAAACAGAGAAACCCCTTTTTCTTATTATATAAGCAAAACTTTAGGTGTTGGAAAGTGTGCCAATCGGTGAATTAAGAGCGACGTCAGACTGTATAGCTGTGATTGCAGCCTGTGCACGAGTTGAAGCAATCGAGCGCTTGTTGTGTGTGCGACATTCATCATTGCCCCGTGATCGGCGACGGTGGGTCGCACTGTTTCCATATGAGCTTCGGTGACACGTCCATATTTCGTCGCAAAAATATAGCCAAACGTATATTTATGCCCGTTGGAGTGTGCAAATGAGCTCAGCGAGGCGACGGGCAGTTCAACGCGACGGTGATGTGAGAACTGGTCAACCGTGCATGTAGTTCTAGCGCACGAGGGAATTCGCATTCATAAAAGCCCATAGTTTTGCGTAGTAAGAAAGCTGTAACTTGCCCTTGCTTTTGGGAGAGCTGTCGTACCTCATTTCCTGAGCTCACATTTAGCGATCTAGTTGACAAATGATTGCTGATATTCACTCCTATAAGCTGGGAGTTCGACAGTCGCTCCCGTAACTCCGGAGCCTCATTCGAAGTGAAATCATAAAAGTTAAAGGCGATGACTGGAAGTCTATTTCAAGGTGAAAGATTGAAGGTCGCAACGAAGTTTTGTTACGGAATGAGAGGATACTGCGCGTAGGAGTACAGCTTACTGTATGACGTTCATTCGGAATCTTTTAAGGAAGGCTTCTTGGGCGTCGCCATAATACCCTCTGACCTGTGGTAAGTATGCGGGACATTCCAGAATGGAGGTGCTCTCCCTGTTCAATCGAAAAAGCTGTGGCTTAATGGAATGCAACCGATAAAAAAAGTGCATGCTAGTAAGTGAGACGCAACTGACATGCAACGGACACAGATATAAATCAGCCTGCTGTCATGCTTACTAGATAATACATGAATGCAAGTAGTTGTATTTTATAAGCGTACATGTTACAAAATGAATTTAGAGTATTTTGCCCGGGCACAAGTTTGGTACACGGGCAGAATGAAACTTCCGGCTGTAGTAAATAACTCGACGACATTGCATGCTTAGCCAATCATTTATTTGTTGTTTTGGTAAGTACGAAGCACGGACTACGAAGACACACGACAGCCAATATTTGGGGCTTGTATAGTTAATAGCAAATTATGTTCGGCTTGCAGCATTGCGACTCCAAGAAGCCGTCCTCATAAAAGCATCCTCTTCCAGCAGGTGGAAGCATACATTCCTTCATCCTGAAAAAAAGAAGTAAGGCACAAGTAAATGACAATTTAGTGGTTGTCCTCCTCGACATCCTGAACATACCCCCGATAGGCTTGGTAGAACCTGTAACGCGATGCCTTTTATCTGTTACAATCCATATTCAAAACACTGCATACTCGCAGAGCTTTCGCTTAGGCGTACGGTCTCCACTGTGCAGACATTTAATGAGGCCTGCTCTCTTTAAGTGTGAAAGATGGACATACTCCCATGACACGTTAGATAAAGATCGTTTTTTCAAACCCACACTAAAGACTCTCTAGGATCTGCTTATAAGTTTGCAGCAAATGCTAAAGCTTATCTGCTTACAAGCCTCTGCTTGAGCATCTGTTTACAAAGCGGATACCTAAAGGAAAATTAAACATTAACTTCAGGCTGTCGGCGTGGTATTTCTTTGTTCAGTTTCTTACTTCTCCATTCATGATTGTAATTGTATAGCGCTTAGTCTAGCATGTATTACTAAGTATTACTAATATGCACTTAGTATTGCTAATATCATGAACAGTCATGAACGTCCCCTAACTATAGTCTCGTTCATTGCTTTACTAATACTTCTCGATTGTTTTGTGGTCACGTTGTTTTAGTACAACCATTATCTTGTGTAGAGTTTTTTTAGAAACATATATCGTGCACCATAAGCTTTGTGATTGGTTCTCGCAATATGGATCAACTGTTAGGTGAACCAGCTGTGTGACTTGCGATTTGCGTCTTACGACAAGCCTACGGAGCGAAGCTCATGTCACGTTGTTCTTACGGAATGAAATGCAGCAGGTGTTCCTTGGGCTTGCATCGAGCTTGAACGCATTTCCCGTCTGCCAGGGTGATGTAAGCTTCCCACACAGATTTGCCACGGTAGATGCACCTGCCTGAGTAGATAGATCGCAACATAAGGAAAACCAGAATAATCATATCAGCTGCTGAATAATTACTGTTTATCATGGCACGTTACCCCTTTCTCTTCTTGCAACATTGTGGCGGCTGATTATTTCGAGGGTCGAGAGCTTCGCAACGTGAGACGTGTGCACCTTTTATTGTTTTTAAAATTGCGGTTGAATTGGTTACGCAGAAACGCCAGCGCCGAATAAAAATAAAATCAGATTTAGTTCCCTGATACCCTAATTAAGCAATAAGCCTTTGGTTTTGCCGTGTGCCCGTATAATGTTCGTTCACTTTTCGTATGTGCAACGTATAGCAGACCAATTAATTGAAAGTGACATGTGTTCACAATCAGTAGATTTTGCGACTGTTTTAACGGAAAAGGGGGGGGGGGGGCTAAGTTACAAGTGAGTTCCTTCTGCCGGCGGGGTGGGAGGGGGGCCACAGGCGGTAATCTTGGAGCCCCCCCCCCCCCCCCCCCCCCGAAATGTGTCTAATCGAAATAATACTGTCTAATTAGGTGGATGATTACGTAATTTTACGTAGCTTTATTACGTAGCTTTTTCTCCCTGCCTCCCTCATCTTATGCTTGATGAAAAATAAAGGACCTATTATTATAATTGAAGGATGTTTCAAATCTCTTGTGCGAAATTGGGTACTCGAGCTTCCTGCCTATAGTTGGAACAGGAATACTAAGAGCACGAACCGTCTTCGCGCTAATTCACCGTGCCTTACCATTTTCCCCTGTGACGATTCTGCGCTGTTCGCCTCCATTTACCCATATCTCATATTCTAGCTAAATCAACGACGTGAAGCTATGGACTCTGTACAATATGTCACAAACAGAACTTACCGTTCCGGACGGGCACCTTTACGGGGCCACGGGGCGGTGTAATAGCTCCTACCAGCATGACTACAGCATCCAGTATCAGAAGCAGCACGGCCGCGACTCCGTGTCGACGAATTAGCATGGCCCGTGCTGCGCTTGTGGCGGCCCTAGATTCCCTATGCTGGCTTAGCCGGCTTTGAATACGAGAGGCCAGAGGCTATATTATATGCGCGTCAGGGCCGCGAAAGCTCCGGCGCTGTCTGGGGAGGAGGAAGCAGCAGCAGCGACGGCTGCCGCTTCTGCCTAGCGCTGTCCGAACTCTTGAAGTTTCACGAACAGCCTCGTGTTCTTTCGGTCGTGAATGAACTATATTTTTTTTTGTTCGCCGCATGTCTCTAAGGACGACTTCGCGTCAACTTCAAAAGAAGCGCCGTTAACAGAGATGTCTTTCGCAAGTGTTTCTTTTTCTTGACTACTCGTGTTTCGACCATGCCGTCTGGACGGTCTGCACGGGCGCTTGAGGCCCTGTTTTCGGCTTTCTTCTTTCTTATATTGGGGTGTTAGGAATGGAGGAGCCGGACAGCGTCAAGCGTGGTGTTGGGCAAGAAGTCTGGTGGCCACTCTGCATGGCATATGCGGCGTTTAAGTTTTGGCAGGCCTATTTACTTTTCTGCTTATAGAAACCGATTAATGATAACGGGATCGTCTTCAAGGTTTCCAAACTAGGGTAAGAAAATACGCCTAAATTGTGTTTATTCTAGTTCCATTGTTGAAGCGCCTAACGCCGTCGACGAAAGATGATATTCTCATCGAGGAACCTCGTAACACTGGCCTATATAGTACGTATCCTGTACCAGCAGCAACAAGCATGACGAAGAAATAATGAAAGAATGTGAAGCCGTGGAAGCAAAATGAAACAATATGTCGGTAGTGGACGTAGAATGTAGAAAAGCACAAGATTGCTAATTGGCAGGATGAGGAGGGGGTTGTATTGTTGAGGCTGTCGGGCGCTTTGGTAATCTTCGAGCAGCTTGCGGCTAAAACTACAAAAACATGAATTACTGTTGCTAGCCGCAGTGATTTTTCATTAACACTAATGTGCTCAAACTCGTTTCTATCAAACTGCTTTGAAATGGTATGCTGTATGTAGGTAGCATTGTCGTGAAGATTCGTGAAGGCGACTGAGAATATATCTCCTCCTTTCTTGTGCGAGAAAACAACTGACATTGTCATCTCGCAGAAAAGAATTGATGTATGCATTATTTGTTAGATTCTTGAACCGAAGACCTCCCATATCGTGTAATAAATGAAATTATGTGTGTTCGGGTGCTTCTCGCAAGCGCTTCTAAATTCTTGTATCCCAACATTCGCATAGAGATGGCCGACAATGCTCTTTGCGACGTCTGCGGTATCTATAGAAGTCTTTGCTGTATATCTTCAGCGACCGTCCGCGCTACGCTGAACAGAGACGATCAATCGCTATCGCTCGTCTTCACAACAGACCGATGTCGTAGCAACTGTCCTCCAACGTAATCCCGAAAAGTCATCGAGAACTAAAGCAACCAAGGCATTGTTAAAATTTCTAAGGACAACATACTTGCACGAGCTGCTGCAGACTCGAAATGATGCTGTATACCGCACAGGACTGGCGCTCTGCTCTGTGACGTGTGTTTGCTCCCCCTCACTTTCTGTCTTTCTTTACTCTTCTCTCAATCTCCCCCATTCCTTTCCCCTGTGCAGGGTAGCACACCGGTTATGCTAAACTGGTTAACATCCCTGCCTTTCCTCTCTCTCCTGTTTTCCTTCCTTGCGTCTCAACATATTTAAATTAATGCCCACATGTAGGCAGCGCTTCGTTATGAGGGTGGAGGATTACCCGAAGAGGAAGTTTTTCACTTCAGGTAATCCTGTGAGGTGAACCTTGAGGTGAACCTGTGTTCGTTTTACACTGTCCTTTTTTTGAGCGTCTGGAAGGCAATGGTATGTCTCGCATCCCCTTTTCTTTCTGACCATTTGCGCATCAGCAAACCCCAATATTTGATAGTCGTCGCCATTTCTCATAAATTTGCCGCACCCTCTCTATGCACTGGAGCTCACGCGAAGCATTTTCATACAAATTTTCCCGCCTATGATTCGAGCGGCGGCAGCACGGAGCGGCTTTAATTTACGAGGCCCTCACCAAATCACTTACGAAAACTATTTCTACCATTTACAACGCGAAGCATCGGCGGACGTTGCCAAGTATTCTTACGGGAATACGTGTGTCATTATACGGGGCACTAGAAAACCATTTTTAAGGCGGAATACTAGAGGCGCGTGTACATAGATTTAGGTGCACGTTAAAGAACACCAGTTGATCAAAATTTCCGGAGCCCTCCACTACGGCGTCCCTCACAATCATATCGTGGCTTTGGGACGTAAAACCCCTACAGTTGTTATATTTAGTAGAAAACACTATCAAAATTGCCCGACCGTTTTAAATTTACCTGACCGTTTTAGTCAGTACCCCTTAATAATGGCAAGTAGCCCGATGCGCTTTCTAATAACTAACTTTCTAACACATATAATGCTAGACCTATCCCGAGGACTTAGCAGGTTTCTCTTTATCTTCCCTCACTTCACATCGTTCTCGTTAATCCCTATTGCATAAGGGAACTTTAACCTCTGGCAAAGAAGAAAGTGTCCAGATGAATACCGGCATGCAAGGGTTTTGCAAGGCTGCTTGCAAGGGACACCTCATTAGGGACTAGCTGATCAGTAAGAACGCAGCACAAAGCGAACTACTGAAGTCCTCTTACCGTTGAGAACGCGCACATGCTTCGCTCTTAGGGACCGCAGTGACGGGGCGACATCGGTGAGCAGAGCGCACAGTAGCAAGGTGGCGAATACTCGACCGGTATGGAACATCTCGCGACGGAAGTACCTTGCTCACCAGCGAAGAAACAAGACCTTGTATCCGGCGGGTGTACACACGAGTGCGAGGCACCGATTATGACCGGATATATATCACACGAGTGGCAGGTGCAACAGTATATATATCTTCTGCATTGGCTGTGGCGTTTATATCGGGAGCGAAGGCCGGAATGCGTCCAGATCCACCACACTGCCGCAGTCACGGCGCTGAGCGTGCGGTTGCTTTGCTTTTGCTGTAGCACAAACGGTGACAAAGGCTTGACAGTAAGCCATACGGTAGAGAACATGGGTGAACTCGTTGCATTGTCACAATGAACACAATCGGAGAACCTGGTCAGTGCACGAAGCTTCTCGGCTGTGACAACCGCGTGCGGGCGCACGAACCTTGCGAGCTCCGAACGTGTGTGGAGGTTGGTATACAAATGAACTCGCCACTAATAAGGGCTAGCATATTTATACCCTGTTTGCATAGGAACAGTGCGTCTCATTCGCTCATTTTCATCTATTCAGACACCTGAAGGAGAATGGCAGCTTCGCTGCTCTCTTTTTCTTTCGCCTCATATTTCCCGCGTCGCCCTATTCGTGATGAGGGAGCCGTAATTAGGAGAAAAAAAAAACAAAGATTACGAAGCCACATAGGGTTCGGTAGCACAATCCACGGGTTAGGTTAAGTCGCGTCTGGCAGTCCTGCTTTGGACTAATAAGGGTGATTCACGGAGCCAAGTGCATACATATCGCACCAAGGGGCAAGCACAGAAAGCCAAGTTGTAGGGTTCGCTTTAAACTTTTGAGAGAGCGAGTTGTTTTGCTTTATCGACGAATCTTCCTACAGCTGTCAATGTCTGAAATTTGTATAGTTCACTTGTTCTCTAATACGAATAGTGCAAGCGCTAATTGTGGAACACAAAACGAGTGTATCCAGCTGCGAATGGATTGTCAGCTTGGATATGTGCTGATTGGATACTTTGGCTCCCTTCGTGACGCGCGCTGCTGTTGCGAACCAGTTGTGTTGCTTGAAAGTAGCAGGTGTAGTCGATCGGAGGAAAATTGAAGCGACTGACGGTTGTGGCGATACAGAGAAGTTCGATCTAGTCGGGCCTGGTTTAAAATTTGATATTTCAGGGATGCGACGCGTATGTGATGACAATGACGGAATTACGTCGACGGAACAATGATGAAAATACGATAGGATTGATGATGCTGATGGGAGGGAGAAATGACAAAGGTAACGTAAATCTGATGATAGATTAATGGAGCTGTAGCCTTTTGATCGGGCGGCGGCTCACCCCACCTAGACGTAAGTCATAATGAATTACTAACTCTATGTAGTGCAAAAAAAAAAAAAAAAAAAAAAAAAAACGGCAGGAAGTGGAAGATGGAAGCTTGCGATGAAAAAATCCGTAAACATGGGGTGGATGCTCGAGCCGACGTTTCGACAAGTGGACTTGTCTTCTTCAAGGCTGGAACTAATTTCCTTGGCTCTCGTGCCACGGCCGGTCTGGAGGCGCGCGCTCGCTCCAAGGAGCGAGCGCGCGCCTCTAGACCGGCCGTGCTCGTGCGTATATGCTTCGTGCCCTCTCCACCACAAGGGAGAGGGGGAGGGCAACTGCCAGAGTGGGGGAGGGGGGGAGGCCGCCGTGACGAACTGGGTGAGTAACAAGGAAGGCGAAAAAAAAAGGAACAAAAAGCGGGGGGGGGGGGGAGGGGAGGGTATACGTTTCGCTGAATGATTGTCAGTGGAAGCACGTGGCATTTTAACAATAGTAGGTTCGAAATTCCTAGGAGAAGGGCTTAACTCTCATTGGTTTTTGTTGTGTATGTACCATACCGAATAGATTCAAGAGCCCCTTAGAAGCGTTAATACCTGCTGGCTGTAGTGTATTGAACTTGTGAATAAGGTATGAGTCTGCATATTTTCTCTCTCTTGGGGACAGGAAGTTTGACTGAAGTATGTAAAGTTTGAGATCTTCGAAGTTGTGACCTGCTACATTAAAATGGTGTGCCACTGCTTTGGGCAATTTCTTCGCCGTGTTCGCGCGATGCCCGTTTAATCTAACATTAACAGGTTGTCCCGTTTCGCAAATGTACCTTTTTTTGACAATATGAACATTCGATAATGTAGATAGCGTTTGAACCAGTGCAAGTAAAACTAGATTTTATATGATGGACGTAATCACTTCCGGTGCTTTTAACTATAACGTCATCTTGAGGGTGTTTACCAGTCTTAGATCGTGGACGATGACAAGGTGTTATGTGGGCAGTAGAATGAGGGTTTACTTTTGCATGCACTAACATGTCCTTAAAATTCCTATTGCGGCGATACACGACCTTTGGTACCCCGGGAAACGCTTTGCTAAGGCGCTCGTTGCTTGCCAGTATTGGGTAATACTTACGGAGGATATTGTTTATGTTTGGTAGCGCATTTGAGTATTTGGTTATAAATGCTGGCGGTTGGTTGGGCTGTGCTACGGGGGCCCTTTGAGCTAGTGATGATTTCCTATCTAGTTGACGTGCTTCGTTGTAGACCTTGTTTAGAGCATCTTGCGGGTAATTTCTTTTAATTAACGTTCGAACCCCTCCAACCACTCCCCTCCTGGCTACGCCAATGGTGTTAAGGGTAATATAATTTCATCAAAGGAAAACAGAGCGAAACTATTCTCCGAAATTACGTTTTAGGAAAGGCATGATGCGTAGTCATTACACACTGTAGGTATTGCTACGATCTGTGAAACAGTCGTTTTTTGGTAATGTCTTACTTGTGGGGGCGCTGGCTATGGCCCACGGTATCATCATAGAAACGACCAGAATCTGCGCCCCATGGCTCGCAGTTAGTGTCTTGAGGCGTTCGGCGTCAAAGGAAAACGACATTCTTGCGTCGAAGCTGAAACAGTAAATGTGCAGTTATTTTCAGCTACCTGCGGCTGTATGGACTCTGAGAGCCACAGTTGGCGGCTGGCTCCGAAGCCCTTTACCTGAGCCCACAATTCCCGCCCAACGTGGGTCATTCTGCGGATGGCATTCAAAATGGGGCGTTGAAAGCAAATGAAAAATAATGGCGTCTGAACGGCTCAATCGGTGTGTTTGACGAGCAAGAGGGGAAAAAAAGTCACGTGGTCTCTTATGCGTCTGCCTAAGACGACTCAAAGGCGAAAGCCGTATTCTTTTTCTTCTCAGTCGACTGTATTGATTACCAACCTCGGAAACTTTCTGCACCCAACGTGGTTTTGCACTGCCTCTGGTATCAGAGACATTGGAGGTTTTGTGCACCTCACGTGGTTTCGCAGTGCCTCCGTAATCGACCCACCTTTGATCGAGCGATGCGGCATGCGAGGACGTCATCATGTGATGTCACGTTACTTGACGTCATAGTGACGTCACGAATGATGGCGACTGATGACGTCATGTACTGACGTCGTCACATGATGACGATTTTTTGCATCGCTCGTGTTGACGCCGACGCTGCATGCCGACGCCGACGGTCATTTTTCGCGTTTGATCAGGCATCTAAAGCTTTCGCCTTAAAGAAAGAACAAAGCAGAGAAAGAAAACAAACAACGGAACGTCATTTTCCAGGATTTTGTTTTTTGACTATTCTATGCGGGCGCTTGAGACGCTTCTGTGTCCCAGACTTCACGTCACCCGTGTGAGATTCTTTCACTCTCGGAGGCGTTGGGTGAACGCGTTCGGACAAATGCGCGTGGAAACCACATTCCGGATGGTCGCAGCATTCGGGATAGCGTCCGAGCTTTCCTGAAGCGATGCGGCAGGCACCGTCGCTCAAGTCGACGACAAATTTGGGACACCTGCGTCAAAGCTCTATGAGTTCACAAATGCAGTAAATGGTGCTAAATGAGCCGTAAATAATTTGCCTGTTTGCTATCACACCCGAATGTGCATGAAAGATGACTGAGGTCGTATTAGGACACGGATACGATTTCCTGTATGAAATGTACGCACGGTAACCTTTCCAAAATCTTAGCACAAGTAATATTTATTTCAGCTAGCCTCAAACTTTCACATTAAGGATTGTGTCGCCCTATTACAGCTTATTGTAGTTGCTATAATCACGAAGAAGTAAGTACGTGTGGTTTCTTTCCTCCACTCAATGCAACCGAAAAGTTAGAAACTTGTTCACTTATACAATTTCATGCATGAGTAATTTACCAAAAAGAGTGTTAGAAAATAACGGAGAAAGATTTTTCTTTTCAGTATGTAGAGTTAAGTAAGCGATGACTGAAAACACTCAGATGGTTCTTCTGGATAGTCGTTACTTGCAGGTCTTCTGGGCGATCACTGTTATTTTAATACTCACGCATACGTGACAGGGGTTTATCTCTCCACAGCGATAACGTTACATCTGGCGCATTTTTCGAGGATAATATCTTTACAGCCACGTGCACCTGATAATGAAGTCGAGAAATGTATATAAAAATGAACTGTTACTTCAATTTATACGTAGTAATGGTAAGGAAGATAGAAAAAAAAGGAAGTTGACCAAAAGGCGATTTGCCAGTGGCATTACAGAAGTGGCTGTTCCAGCGTACAATTTCTTGGCCGTTTGTGCTATGAGTGCTATAGATACAGCCCTGAGAATGTGAAACACTGCCACTGAAGGCCATGGAATCGGATATGGATTACCGTTTAAGCCGCAGGCAGCACGTACTGCGTGAGTTTGCAAGTGGTCCAATGTTCGCTTTAAAGTATTTTTTGAAGGATTCAACTTGGACTTACTCGATGAACGTAATTGACCTTACGCTGGCAGCACAGATGTAGCGTACACACGCAATATCGTCATAGAATGAATGTCCGTCTTGGATCACCCCGAGGTTTGTATCGCAGGTGCCTGAAACGAAGTATTGAAAAAAACAGCAGCACTCATTGCGGGCGATTCAGTGCGATGTTTTCTGCACAGGCTGCCAAACAATGCGCAGTGGCGTTCGAGCAAAGACCAAATCTTCAGTACGGCTTAGATAGATAGATAGATAGATAGATAGATAGATAGATAGATAGATAGATAGATAGATAGATAGATAGATAGATAGATAGATAGATAGATAGATAGATAGATAGATAGATAGATAGATAGATAGATTTTTTAATGATATCATCGGAGATGTTTGTCTGGTTTATCGTCTGGCTTGCTACTCCAGGTGTCAGGTGATGACTATAATGTATACAATGATCACATATACCCAGAAACAATAAAATTCGGCAGATCCCACGCGTTGTGGGAATCGTTTTAATGCGAAGCAGTCAGCGAGTACTTCTATGCTGTACTTTATGGTTTTGAGCCAAGCGTTACGAGGTGGATTGATTTGTTTTTGTAAGTGTAGCAGCTATGGGTGCACATCGTGGGCTTACCAGGCACGTCGACAACACTGGCGTTTAAAGGGTAACTTATGGAGCGACGTAACATCAGCCCTCACGTTACAGTACCTACGTCAGTATTATCGAAAGTGAGTGCACTTTATGGTGCAATCATGTGAATATCACACGTAACTTTCGTTATTGTATTTCACAGGGATTTAGCAATGCTTCAATATAACTTGCTCAATCATAGGCATACAAATGTAATGTTTATTAGCTGCTATAAAAGCGGAGCCAGCACAGGAACAACAAATGTTAACCTGACATGACGCCTGTATCGTAAGAGTACATATGCAATGTTTATTACTTTCTTGTGAAATTAGATAGCCAGCACCACAAACACAATTGACGTTGCACCGACATTGCGCCTGCATAGGCTGTTTTTCCAAACTAGTTTATAGACCTGGCGTGGCTCTGTGGTAGAATACCTGATTGCTGCGTAAAATGCTTGTCTTCGATTCCTGCTGGGATCCTATTTTTTATTCTTTCCATTCATCGGGTCAATGCTGCCGATGTCGGTTTTTCTTAACGCTCTAATTTAAATTACCAATGTTTGTTCTCGCCGTTCCTGGGTAGATATAAACTGTCAGTCACCTGTGGCGCACACCCGTACGCCGGGATCCGTGGTTAACGGGTATGTGCCACACGTGTCTGGAGGAAAGGGTTTGACGACGTACGCGACAGGATTTTCACGTTATTCATTTCATGACCCGACAGTCATATTTGTCAAATCCTCTTACCCTCCCATGCCAATTTTGGTCGACACCAAGTTAAAGAGGTGATCATGAGAGCACCCAGACGTAGGCGGCTAGATAGATAGATAGATAGATAGATAGATAGATAGATAGATAGATAGATAGATAGATAGATAGATAGATAGATAGATAGATAGATAGATAGATAGATAGATAGATAGATAGATAGATAGATAGATAGATAGATAGATAGATAGATAGATAGAAGCGCTCAAAGTGGCAAATGTTCGCTAAGAGATGCTTCGCATTTAATAATATTACAGCTTATTTATTTATTTATTTATTTTCAAATACTGCAGCCCTATGCAGGGCTATTGCAGGAGTGGCATACATTTTCATACACAAATACATTGTTAACAAGGTTGAAAAAACAAAAACCAAACGATTTATCATAACAGCGCGTCTACAATATCCGACAACGACAATTCACGAGTACGACCAGGTAATTCATTCCACCTTTCAATAACTCTAGGAAAATAACTATTCTTAAAAATGTTCGTGTGCGTAAAGAAAGGCTTTAGGTCGAGGCTGTGGTAACGTCTAGTTGAAAGAGTATTAGCATAGCAGATGTAATCGTCGGAAGATAGTCCACAAGATGAGTGAAGAAATGAGTGCAATAGCTTCAAGGAATCGGTATCCCGTCTCGTGCATAGGAGAGGGAGTTTCAAGGAATTCATTGCTGATGAAGGTGAAAAATTACGATCATAGCGATTGCAAATGAAAAGAACTGCCTTTCTTTGTACAGATTCAATTATGGTGAGGTCGCTTGTTTTATACGGGTTCCAGACACATGACGCATACTCTAGTATAGGGCGTATAAGGGTTTTATATAACAGTAACTTAATGCATTTCGGAGATTTAGATGACGTACGACGCAGGTAACCTAATTTTTTCAGTGCTTTGGATGTAATGTAGTCAATATGCTGCGACCAATGCAAGTTGTATGATAAGATAACCCCAAGGTATTTGTACTCTTGTGCCCGGGGATTATTGTGTTGTCGGAAGTGTACACATGTTGCAACGGAAAAAGTGACTGTTTGTGAATGATACTACTACCGTTTTTTGAAAGTTAATGCGCATCTGCCAATGCCTGCACTATGTGCAAAAGCTGGTGAAGGAATCCTGAAATAAGGTATGATCACTAGGACAAGAAATTACTTGATATAGAACGCAGTCGTCGGCATAAAGACGGACCTTCGACTTCATATTGCTAGGAAGGTCATTTATAAATGTTAAAAATAATAAAGGTCCTAGAACGGAGCCCTGTGGAACACCAGAAGTCACATTGACAGTTAAGGACGAAATGGAGTTAAATGACACATACAAACATGTAAAAGTTAGTTCAGTAGGCATATACGACTAGTGTTGGGAGTTTATGTGGAAGAGTATCTTTCAGTGCAGTGGCTTCGCACAGTCATTAACACAAGCCTGCTGGTTATTTGTGGTTTCTGTTCCGGCAATCGTAATTTACGTCAGGCATATTACAGAAGTGCACCCATATTTGAAATACTTTCATGAGTTATGGAAATGTGCTCGCTGGTTATAAGACCTGTCTGCCATTAGCCAGTCTCTTTGATTAACTATATGCCCGCCACGGTGGTCTAGTGGTTATGGCACTCGACTGCTGACCCGAAGGTCGCGGGATCGAATCCCGGCCGCGGCGGCTGCATTTTCGATGGAGGCGAAAATGTTTGAGGCCAGTGTACTTAGATTTAGGTGCACGTTAAAGAACCCCAGGTCGTCGACAATTCCGGAGCCCTTCACTACGGCGTCTCTCATAATCATATCGTGGTTTTGGGACGTTAAACCCCAGATATTATTATTATTATTATTATTATTATTATTGATTAACTGTATGTCCATCATCATTACTTGACATCTGTTTAGAAAGTTCTAGCATTGCTGAAGGAGCGTAAGGAATTCTTCTCAAATACGAGCACCGATTTGTGGGTGGAATAAATCTTGTGGTAAACGTCAAAATATTTGTTTTGTTCCCTTGGCTATCGGTCGGTAATAAAACTGGAGATACAGCGAATGTTTAGCAAATCTTACAGATATATTTTATTAACTCAGGAAGGAATACTAGCAATTTAGAACAGCAAACAGCAATTATCCCAGACTCTCAACCATCTCTGCTCAACTTTATAGAAAACCATGTCTTTACAGTGATAGTAACCATTATTAAATATAACTGTTATTTTTTTCATCTTATTCGAAAAGTAGATTAAATTGTAAATTATTCCTGGCGCAAGTAGTTATTTGTTTTTTTACCAAATCAAAATTACCATACGGTATCTGTGAAACAAGAGCATAGGTGAAGGTTAAACAGCGAATGCTTAGGACGCATTATCTTCCAAGCAAAAGCCAAAGTAAAAAAAAAAAAAGAAGCCTAGTGCAGAAATGCCGAACAAAATTGAAAATCAGCTTTCAAAATTTACGGCGAAACATGAGTAAATTCTGGAGTTACCAAACCCATGACATGATTATGTGGCACGTCGTAATGGTCGGATGACTCCGTAATAACTTTGACCGCCTGGAGCTCTTAATGCACAATAATGAAAGTACACACGGGAGTATTTGCATTGCGCGTCCATAAAAATGCGAACGCCGTGGCTGGGATCGAAGCCACGTCGTCGAGCTCACCTTAGCTGTAAGCTGCCACGGACGATGTACAAAAAAAAAAAAAGAAGACACCGTAGCGCAGAATAAATATGTAAATGTACAAAACAGAACTGTGCTGTACAGCGCGAGCAACTGATTAATATGCACTATTTGTCTGATAAGCAATATTTCGCAGCCGAGAGTTTTGTTTATCCGCCATACAACTTGTACTTAATAATCATGATGCGCACCGTACCGTTGACGAAGTCCATCCTGTAGAGTATATCGGCCGCTTGAGCTTCACCCACCACCATGAGCGCCGCTGCCGACACGACCCAGAAGCTTGAGGGCTTCATGGCCCACTATAATGCGCCGTACTCGCCCGTGTGTTGGCCTCGCGCTATCTGCACTGTAAGACTCTCGCAAGAGAAAAGACGGAATGAATTTGCCTTCTCCCTCTCACACTCTACGCATGCGTCTGATTACGTGCAAAGAAAGAAACCAAAATGTAAAGGGTAGTAGCGCAACGCTTGGTTTCACTGTTCAGCTGAACACAACTGCAGCGATGTGATTGCTGTCTTGCGGCCACCTTGCGCAATTGACTTATACGACACATGGCCGCCCTCTCTATACATGTTTCAAACCCACCCCGACAAGCTTATTTCGAACACCGGAACGTGCTTGTCTGAACGCGTTGTATTGAGCTGGCTTGGGTCCGACGCGGCAGAACAGGCCCGCTTGCCCGTAACTTGCCCCGCGTCTGTGTGATCCAGAAGAACTGCTGCCGAACAAATGCTGATTAGGAAACGATTGTGCGAGCGCCTCCGGAAAGCTGCAGTTGGTTCAAGACTTGGCGCTGACACTGCTTTGTCGGGAGCCCTGAACGTGCGATGTTTTGTTTGCATGTGTATACCTTTATTAGCGTTATATTGTTCTTTACTTTTAATTTCACTGTCCGTTTCTCAGCAGCGAAATAGATCTGTCTTTTCTGCTCGGTGAAGGGATTAGTTCGTGTGATTACTCAGAAGAGGCGACGAATTTGGTTGATCGCATATTTAGGTCTTGGAGTGCGAGCACCGATATACGCCTCTCCAGGTATCTTTTAAGTGTGCTTCAACTGAGTTTGTGCTGTGTATCGCTAGCGTGGCTCAAGTGCTCAAGCTGTTCTCAAGTGCATTTATCTGCAGCGCATACTGAACGCGATTCACTTTCTTGACATTATACGGGAACATGACACTGGATCCGAAAATTGACCATGTGCCGTGTTTATCGTTCCAAGTTGCCCTACTCGTATAGTGTTCGCGCCACCCTCGCTTCGAAGAACCCACTTGCGCGACTGCGCGATGTTAACACCGATACTACCCCTATATCGAACGCATCCGCGAACGTAAGGCCACCGAAGAGAACAACTATACTTACAACCACAATCATCGACTGGCGCCACGAAAGAATACTGGCTCTATCAGCGCGTGTAGCGGCTCGGATACTTGTTAGGGCACGTCACCGGCAACCAAAGTGAAGCGCTTACCGGGCCTGCTGTTTAAGATGAGTAACTGAATGGACTGTTATTTTCGTAGAAATTGTGATCGATGTTTGATTGATGTTTCACGCCCGATAGTGTCGACGCAAGCGTTCCCGGGATGTAAAAGTCGGCTCGTGTTTCGTACACATGGGGCTATGCTGTTGCTGTCGAGTGACGTTGACTTAAAATAAAAACATCCTTAACTGAATGCCATGACGCAATAGCATATGTGTCCGGGCGTTTATTTCAAACAACTTCTATCAGGAATTCGTACAGGGTAGTGTGCAATGACAAATGCGGTGGTTGCGGGCTCGAGCCGTGGCCTCGCGGACCGCATTTCAGATGAGGGAAGGTTAAAAAACGGCTTACAGCACCACAAAGAGTCACAGATGGTAATAAGTAATACAACGCCTTCCGGTAGCGTCACGCTCGCATCGCTGCTTCGGGACGTGCTCTTTGTTGGCCGATTCCTAACATGCATAGTACTAGCACATACGTGTGTAATACGTATGTATTACAGCAGTTATTGCATTCAGGAAGCAGTTATTGATTTTGAAAGCGTGAATTACGAATATGTGGCTTCTTTTTGGTGTCCCATAATGCTTCGTGCGAAGGCACATAGACAAAGAGTACGTAGACAAAGAGTCTAACTAGTAAACACAGAGATAAAGCACATCCTTTGTTTTTAATATACGTGATTGTTCGACATGTTTATTAATAAAAATTTACGAAATATCCAATGCACGATGATAACTGATAGAATTCTGCAAAAAAGTATGAGGAAGTTATAATTGCTTATGTGTACATATATAGAACTTGAATAACCGTGCAAGTGATTTCATTTCATTTATATCTATCCACTACGTTGGAGCTTCCAGTATTTAAATGTCTGCTACCTAATGTATATGAGTATCACAACCGTTTCCACCTTATAAAAAATTAAGAGAAGCTGATATCAACCATTGGTTTCATTGAAGTTTCGCGCCCGTGCGTGGGAGACGTTGCGTTCTATTGAAGCTCGAAAGAGGGAGCTACATGTTCCATGGCGTCCGGTCGCCTATACGGCGGGAAGAGCGAATGTTTCTTTTTCCGCAGTGTCATCGCAAGTAGTATTTCTTTATTTCGAAAGCTTGCCCTTAGGCATCACTGTAAAAAAGTGGACCGAATATGCACAAACAAATTTGGTTTTCCTTGGCTAGGTGATGAGAAGAGCTAGGCAAGTTTATGCATATGCTGCATCTGAACAATTCCAGAGGACCGCTGTAATGTTGAATAAATTGCATACTTTAGACACGTGTCCCGACATGAGCCGGTACTAACCAAAAAGTCACTCGGTGCCTTATGCAGTCACCTATGACGACTCGAACGGGAAAACCACGTTTTGTACCTCTTCCTTTTATTTTTTGCATCTCATTCGATTGTATTGACCCCCCCCTCCCCCCACATACTTCCCCACTCCGCCTCCGGAAGCTTTCTGCGCCTAACGTAGTTTCGCACTGCATCCGAGATGGACCCACCTTTGACCAAGCGATGGTGTCACAGAATGACCTTATCATAGGACGTCAAGGGACATGACGTCATGATGACGTCATACAGAATGCGACGATCTGTGACGTTATGATGTCGTCATCAGATGATGGTGATTTCTTTGCACCATTTCGGTGACGCCGCCGCCGTCACCTACGAAGATCACTTTTCGCGTTTGATGAGACATTTGAGGCTCTCGTCTTAATAAAGTTTGTAATTACTAATTACCACGGAAATCACAATGCCTCCTGTCGTACACTATGCGTGTAAACGCAGAAGAATACAGAATGGCCACCAAGGCGCTATACGGATACCACATTTATTTTAATTATTTTTCCGTGTCCTCAGACGCTTCCCGTCGTTCTTCGGTGTCACTGGGCTCGAGACCAACTGTGCGCACCGATTCCATGAGGTCCTCGTCCGCACGCGATAGTTCCCCACCGCTGCGGCCTCTCGACACCGCATTACCTCTCAACACCTCATTGATAAGCCTAGGGTCTGAGCTTCGCGCACTGCTCGAAGCACTTCTCGGAGCACTCCTGGCCAGTTGCTTCACGGGCTCGGGCGCAGCACGCTTCATGGCAGGCGCTCCATCAGATTCCAGCAATATTTTCTTCGCCTGCTGCGTCAATGATCCCATGTTGCTTGGCGAGAATCCTGAGAAATAAATAAAGAAACAAGCATGAGTAAAGAAAACCGTGTATACTTCTGACGTCGTGTTTCCCACGTGAGTTTATAGTTGACATGTGCAGTTCAACATACGGCTGTATTCACAGAAGCGTTGCGCGAATATCCGCAGTTTTAGCATAGGGCTAATTAAGGCGTTTGACTGCTGTCCGATGCGTGACGCAGATCGGACAGTAGCCCAAAGCCTTTGCGCTATCCGATTCTATTTAGCTATCCGATCCGGGGCGTGATCGCGAACACGAACTACTAGAAGCCAAAAATAGGCAGCGAGGCTTCATGTATTCTTCATGTAACTTCTTGCTTAATGTATTCTACTGAGGACGCCTTTGAAGTGCAGATGCAAGTTCACCTTGGCTATTCACTGCTTTTCATCCATGTTCCCGAGTCTTTCCTCAAAACTGATTTGGCAATACATTTTTTCGACTTCAAAGGAGAGGCCTAGCCTTACGACCCCCTGGACTTCCACGTTATCGATTTACCCTGAACCTCAGTGGCAGTCGGCCCACCGACCTTTGGTTAACTTTCTGTCTGACTGTGTCTTTACTTTTACGTACAAATATTCATTGGCAAAGTTAGCGCTGGCACCGACATTACTTCCTACCCATCAGCTGCAGCACCTAATGATATTTATTTGTGGCTGCCAAGTATTTGGCGTATTATTATTCCTACATCCCTCTTCCCTTTCATCTCGAGTTTGTCTTGGTAGATGTTTCCGTAGTCCTTTTCTATGTTTATGCATACAGCCGAGTGTGCATATGTTCGATGACTACAAGCCATCACTTGATGTTGTTTTGATACCGTGTTGTTACTCGTATCTTCATTAAAATATTGTAATTTCCAATTTCGCTGTGCTTTACCATCATCTGTTGCCGACATTTCCTCACTTGTGTACAGCTCAACGCTCACTGCTTATTGCACGCTAGGATGGCGATGATGATGATGATGATGATGATGATGGTGATGATGATGATAAGAACACTTGAACCTACCTATGTCATTATGATCAGCCACTAATCTCACGCTCTGGTCCCAATCTACTCAGTTCACTTCTTTCGCTTCACTCAGGTGCATTTGATGATTCCAACGGTTTAACTTCTTTGTCGCCGACTTCATTTTTTGCCTCTTGTCTTGATGGCGCAAGTTGTCTAATCGGCCAGTGGTACACTTGGGACATGTTTGGTACAATGGTACACCCACCACAGTGGTCTAGTGGTTATGGTGCTCGACTACAGACCCGAAGGTCGCGGGATCGAATCCCTGCCGCCACGGCCGCATTTTAGATGGAGGCGAAAATGCTTGAGGCCCGCGTACTTGGATTTAGGTGCACGTTAAAGTACCACAGGTGGTCGAAATTTCCGGAGCCTTACACTGCGGCGTCCCTCATAATCATATCGTGTGTTTGTGACACAGAACCCCAACAATTATTATTATAATTATGGTACAATGGTACAACCAGTGGTATATCTTTTGTGGAAGAAGTTGCCATGAAATTATATGAATACGAGAATACTGACAAGCATAGGTCGGCAACAATTTTGCAACTCACTCAGACTCACTGAAGAAATATATTTTGCTATGAGAGCTCACTCGGACTCATATTCACCGAAATTTTCCTCAACCGAACTCACTGGGACTCAGACTCCCTAAACTTTTTCTCAACCGGACTCACTCGGACTCAAACTCACCAACGCTTTGCTCAACCGGACTCACTCGGACTCAGACTCACAGCTTGACCTGAGCCTGAGTGAGCCTGAGTGAGTCAACTCATGAGTCCGATGGCATTAAGTGAGCTATTCCGATCATCGTGTAAATGCTCTTGAATGCCAGTATCTCAAATATTGGGTGCTGTACGATACGCCTTTGGGTCCTGTACCTTCAAATACTAGATTTCAGGGGTTTCAATCCAGTGAGGACGTTCTTTATGAAATATGCGTCTCACACGACATATTTCTATTAAGAAAGTCCCGTGAAAGAGTTGGGAGGTCATAGCACTCCCCCCCCCCCCCCCCCCTTTCTCACGCCTTTGATCAATCAACATTGAGGTGGTGTCTGGGAATATATCTGAGTATAAACCTAAGCCGATATAAGGCTGATGATAATGAAGATAGCTGAGTTGATAGGATCATAGGTCGGCAATTAAAGGGGGAGCTCACTCAGACTCACTCATGAAATATATTTCGCGTTTAGGGCTCACTCGAACTCACACTCACCAATATTTTCCTCAAACGGTCTGACTCGGACTCAGACTCACGCAAGTTTTCTTCAAGCGGACTCACTCGGGCTCACACTCACCGAAATATTACTCACCCGGACTCACTCAGACTCGCAGCTCGATCTGAGTGTGAGTGAGTGTGAGTGAGTTGACTCATGAGTGAGTTTGGCGACCTACGCTGACAGGTGCGTCAAGTTCCCAAATAATGCTAATTGCATTAACAAATGGAAATGAAACTGAAGGCTCGTCAAGTGAAATGTGCTTCAGCCTAGTGCCCACAACTCTACTGGCATTACCGCGGCGCGGCAAGAGCCGTGGTTTAAATTAAGCGTTACGATGACATCTTTACGCGTTGCTTGTCGGTTACTGCTGTAATAATTTGAGACCAAACTAGCTGGCACGTTGCGAGTCTGTTTTGCCTGTATATCGATTAAGCTCGTGCATTCCGCATAAGCCGGCTGCGCCCCAGCATAGCAGCAACAACGACGCTGCTAGAATAGCGCGCAAAGACACAACTATGTGCTGACTCCTTATCTATCTTGATAAACAAAAAAAATATAGCTTCATACCTGTCTGGCACAGCAGCTTTGTGCAGCACTCAGGGAAGCGCCCTTTGCCCGGAATAGGCCTGCAGTTCTTGCCCCTCGGCTGCGGCTTGCCACAGCTGCAGTTTCAAATGGATGCGAACGTTAGGCGGATTGTTTTGTAATGTGCTATGTGCGAATATATTCACCGTCTGTAAAATTTATCCCGAAAATCTCGAAGCGCAATGTCGGCCGTAGATTGCTTTCTCTTAGATTTTCTATCGCGGGAATCTACCCAAAGTTCGCATTCAAAAAACATCTCTCACGTTATAAGGGTGTTTCTCTATTACCTGAATTCGGCCACCGGCCATTCGAGGTCGCCATTGGCGTGGTAAAGCTCTCATCACAGTCCGGACAATCACTGACGGCACTTAAAAGGCGCTCCCAGGTGATGAGTTTGGAAACTCTTTTTATCCTCCGTTACAGCTTGTTGGCTGTAGCGTTGCCCTGATAAGCTAGAGGTCACCGCTTTAATTGGGGCCTCCGCGGTTGCATTTCAATGTGGACCTAATTCGATAACTACCGTGAACCATAGGTAACACCTAGTGGTATTACTTAATCCAAAGGCTGTCTGTATATGGCGTGTCTCATAATCAAATCATTCTTCTAGTACTTAAAACGAGGTCTCTATAAGCATCTGCTACTAAATTCTTACGACCCGTTAGAATAAATGCGTATTATACACAGTTACAGGATGGAATCTGTCAACAACTCGTGCTATGATTCAGTCGACAAAAGATATCGCCTCATATCGTTCTTATACTAGATGCACTGTTCTACACCTTACGGCTCGAGTCGAACGACGCGTTTTTAGAAGTAAAACCTAATAAAGGTGCTTAAACCACGGCAGTGAAGCTGCAGACCCGCGTGGGAATTCCCGAAGTAATTTGATGTACCATAAACAAAATTCTTCAGCAAAAGTTCCCAAAATTTTTTCGCTGATAAAGAGGGTGACACAAAAGCGCTAACGAAGCTGTCGGAGACCCATGGTTTCTTACCTGGACGTAACGGGAAATCCCTGCATACACGTCATCTTAATACAACGTGAGTCGTCATACCAGACCTCGCCCTCTGATTTAGTGCCATCTGGAGTTGTGCAGCTTTCTGAAAATAGGAGAGAGGGAGAAAAGAAAGACAGGAAAGGAAAAAGAGAGAACTAAATGTGACCGCTGTCTTTCCCTCCTCTGGAAGTGTATCAAGATTTTAGAAGCTATGGAACGCTTAACATTCGGTCATAGCAACGTACCCGCATTACACGTGAATGTTTTGCTTAATCTTGTGGTAGTGCACATGTACCCCCCCCCCCCCCGCGCTTATTAAGATTGACCTTATACAAGAACACGATAAGGAATATTCAACCGACCAGTGAGATGTCTAAGAGAAAGACCAGGGAGTCTTTCTCTTGGACATGGGCAGAAGCCACCTTTAATTCCCCGTCGTAGACAAGAACAAGAAAAATAACAAAAATGGCTGATCCCTCCGTCATAGGAATCGGTATAACACGAAAGTGAAACGTGTCGTCACAGAAGTGGTTGATTGTTTATAGTGCATTGGTATATCAGAGCTTGCACAATGTCTGTTGGTGTTTGGCAGCTATAGCACCGTGTCCTATCTTCCGTCCCGTGTCCTATCTTATGTATGTCCGCCTTTGCGCCTTAAAAATCAGTTATGAGCTATAGAACCGTTCGACGTGGATTCATCCATGCTGGCATCTCCATCCCGACGACTAACGCCCTGTCACTAATCCCGCTAATGGGGATGGCAGTCGCCGGGTGGATTCCGAGGGCTGGCGTCTCGGCCCTCCGAAAACGCACCACGAAAGCGTGGACAATATACAGTTGGTCCTTTCAGTGCGCCAGCGAACGCCGGTTGTGGTCCAAAGACCGAGTCAGAGCCGAGAGTCGATAACACAAACGGAATATATTCTCAGTTAAGGCATTACAAGCATCTCAAACACATGCGCACTCGGCTGGTACCAGTTACAACTTCACAATCTAACTCAGATGTTGTTAACACAACGGCAACTAAACGAACAGATCACGCACTACAAATGCAATTTCGTGCATTACAACTATTCAAGAACAGTTAAAGTCCTGAATATTCAACGGCGTATCCAGTCCACAATTCTTGGACGGTACTTGAATGCTTTTCTTCTAGGAAACACTCACGCCAACTCCAGCGGTGATCGCGTAGTTCCCTCCGTCGACGTAACTTGTCACGGCTCACACGGCGTCGTCATTTGATTCTTCCAGACCGATGATCGACTGACCGCACAACATCATAAACACGTCTTCTTTGGCTGACGGAGCCACACTCAGCATAAATTCACCATCTCCGGGCCGACTGACTCACTGACTCACTGACTGCTCTGGTCGTCGTTGTACGCTTATATCTCCTCTCCACAGTTTTCTAGAAGCGTCGGGAGGGTTCTTCGACGTGCAGTACAGCCAAGGCTACGGAATGTTCTAGGTTTCTCTCGCCGGTTCTGCTTCCGGCGGCGTCGCTCGGCGATGCGTCATCCTTTTCCTCTAGAAAGATCCAGGCTTTGCTGGGCGTTTTATCTGAGATTGCTACTGGGCGAGGAGGATGTGGCGCGTCGGCGTCTTTTGATACTTGTTTTTTCGTTGTTCGCGCTTCTTGGGCGAGCGGTTGGCGCCGTTCTATCCCGCTGCCGTTTGAAAGCGGCCGCGCGCGCGCTTTATTGACGCGCTCGTTTGTGACACGCCCATGACCTGGATACAGCATGTCGTGAACCCCGTGCAAAGATGTCATCGGCAAGCGCATAAAAAAGTCACAGTTTCGCCGCAAGGGTGAAGCAATGAATGCGATATCTACAAATTTGAATATCACGCGAAGAACGGCAAGCAGCTCAAAACTTGCAACGCGCTGCTCAAGCACAGAGAACGCACCAAAAGAGCACACACAGGACGAGCGCGAGCTAACAAATGTCACAGTTGTTACTTCTTTATGTTTGAGAAGCGCGCTCCTTTCGCAAACGTGGCCGCTGCAGTGAGCAAAGTGACCTTCATGCACACTGTAACTTCCAAGCAAACTTTGCGGTGAAAGCACAAGACATACAAACCATCTCCTTCATGTGATAAGCGCGCGCGCACGGGAGACGATGTCCCGTAGGGCAAAGTACAGATGGCATAGGTAGGAGGCGCGCGCGCGCATCGCAACGAACGGGGCGACGACCTTTAAAGAGCGCCCCTCGCACCCTTCGCGCCATCTCGCCCGAAAACACGCCGAAGTGCTACCGAGCTCTTCCGTAGGGCAAAGTAGTACCGCCAACGGTGAATGGCGCATATAAATAGCTCGCCGTTAGTACGCTGAAAATCGTACACTTTGTGGCCGAGTCGTTTAGCTCCCCCGCGCTGCGGAGCGAGAGGTTGCGGGTTGAATTTCTTCTAGTTTTAACACGAAAGTGTTTTATGCCGGGGTCCACCACGGCTCCACTGACGCATTTCCGTCACGGATATGACGTTGTAAAATATAAAGACTCACATATGGCAAAGAAAAAAACTTGCAAGAAAAGTTCCGTCACCTGGAATCGAACTCGCGACCTCTCGATCCCCAGCGCGCAGCGCGAAATGACTCCGCCACAAACGACACGTTCCTCGTCATACTAACGGCGTGCTATTTATATACACCATTTGCCAGTGGCGGTACTCAAAGATCAGGGTAGATCAGCGTGTTTTCGTTATCACTAGCGAGATGGCGCGAAGGGCTCGAAGAGCGTAGAGCTACTGTATATGCTACCTTTAGGTAGCAGAGTTGCGCATCTGTCTTCCAACGCCGCTAGCAGCCATGCATTGCGGAGAAGCTGCCGCTTGGGCCAATTTTTTTATTTCTCGACGCCGCCGCTGCAGCGAACTGAATTAACACTTGTCATCGACAGCCAATGCTTATCGCCGGTCTTCGACACGCCAGATAGGTTAATCGGCGACACGGTAGGCATGTCGCCTGCAAAAACGAAGTGCGACTTCACCGCATAGCTGTGGTTGCTAGCCGGACCTATGCGCTACTCTGCTACCTAAAGGTAGCATATACAGTGACTCTAGAAGAGCGCGCTTTAAATGTCGTCGCCCCCCTCCCGCGTTCAGATGAGCGTGCGTCTCTACAGGGCGTGGTCGCTCCTGCGCGCGCGCTTATCTTGTACGTCTTGCGCTCTCACCGCAAGTTTGCGTTCAAGTTACAGAGAGCACGAAGGTCATTTCGCTCACTGCAGCGGCCGCTTTTGCGAAAGGAGCGCGCTGCTCACAAACAAATAAGTTACAACTGTGACAGTTTGCGCTCATCCTGTGTATACTTGTGCGTTCGTTTCGTGCGTCTTCATTTGTATTTGGCCATCGCGCTTTAACTTTCGAGCTGTGACAGTTGTTAGTTCGCGCTCATCCTGTGTTTGTTCGTTCCGTGCGTCCTTTCTGCTTGAACAACGCGTTGGAAGTTTCGAGCTGCTTGCCGTTCTTCGCGTGACATTACAACTTGTTGCTATAGCATTTGTAGAAAACAGATTGAAGATGGAGCTGTTGACGAGGAAGAAGAGGTGGCCAGGGGCACGCTCTACATTCTTATTATTTTTTTTAATGCTCGTTCTGACAACAATAAACCGAAGACTTGTCGGTTCTGCGGTCTCTCTGGTCCTTCTGAGACATGGTGCCGTGACCAGGATACCTGAAGACAGACGCGAAGACTTCAACCCCCTTCGCAACAACGGGTTGAAGAACGGAGCAGCGGCGTCTGGCTCAACATCGAACCGTCGCGGGAAGGACCACGACATATGACCGTTGGCAACTCAGCTACACAGGCAAGGGCCTTTTCACACGATTTCAAGCATGAATAGAGAAGTCTTATCGAAGAAGCGGAAGACGCTTCGAGCAAATGTAACAACGCTTACGAGCGAAATTGATAAGAAGATAGAAGAAGAAGCCGATCGAGCGCAATTAATGACGCTTCTAAACCAGATGAAGAGCGTGTCACAGGCGCTAAACCAAGTTAACGAACAGATTGAATCGCTCATCGAAGAGGAAGACGCGGAGGCAGAATTTGAAAGAGTTTTGCATTATGAGATGAAGATCATCGCAGCAACGACAAAAATAGAGGAGCGATTACGAGAGTTGGAGCTAGCGACGCAACTAACAACAAGAATAGTGGCAGACCAGGCGACAACAATGCAAGGTACTAACCACACCTCGGACATGCAAGAGCTTGTTAAGTTGCCACGTCTTGAAATGATCAAGTTTGATGGCAAAAGAACAGCGTGGCCTAGGTTTTGGCATCAGTTCGAGACATCGGTGCACAACAGATCGAACATGCCGAAGGGTCAGAAATTTAATTACCTTCTGGCGTCACTCAGCGGAGAGGCTGCTTCTCTAATAGAAGGTTTACAGTTCTCTGATGAGAATTACGATCATGCAGTCGACCTTCTGAAAGAAACGTTCGGGCGACAAGACAGTTTAAGGGAAACATACATAAAAGAGCTAGCAAACGTAGAAGCAGTGAAGAGTTCCAGAGATGTGGACGGATTGAAGAAACTATTCCAAAAGTTGCAAGTAAACACACGAGCGTTGCAGTCTTTAGGCGTGGAGATGGACAGTTACGCCACAGTGATAACGCCTGTCGTGAAATCTGCGCTACCAGTGGACATGAGGATTGAGATGAAGATGAAAGAAATACAGAAAGGTGCAGACAACAGTCCAGCAACAACAGCGTCGGACTCAACATCAAGAGAGAGCACGCGTTGTTTGAAAGGAATGATGGAGTTCTTAAACATCTATATACGCAGCAGAGAAGAAACTCATGAGGAGAAACAGGCCGAGGACAAACCACCACGTAATACGAGAGGGACAAGAACATATACGCTTCAAAGCACCTCTATGAAAAAATGCATTTTCTGTGAGCTGACTGGACATTACACGGAAGATTGCAGAAGAAGCTTAACGATGGAACAGAAGAAAGAAGCATTGCAGCGGGAGCGAAGGTGTTTCAGATGTACGAGACATTACCATACGGCGAAGATATGCCGCGCCAACGTACGCTGCAAGACATGCAAGGGAAGGCACGCAACATCCATGTGTCGACCACGAACATCTGGAACGTCAGATCAACAGTCAAGCAGCGGTGGCGGACAAATACGTACAAGCGACCAACTTGATCGGGCAGACGTCAGCAAGTCCTGCAACATGCACGCACAGCAGTCTGGTGAGCACAAGTGCATACTACTGCAGACAGCCTTTCCATGGACGGAGGGAGAAGAAAGTGGGTGCTACGCAAGGATTATGCTGGACAATGGGAGCCAGAGGACATTCATCCTCAAAAGATTGTCGGGAAAACTAGGGTGCAAAGTAAAAAGATCCGAAAGAATCACCGTTGGATCGTTTGGAGGAGGAGAGGTGGAACTCGACTTGAAAGTCGTCGAAGTCAACGTGAAGAAGGACCCTACATCCGAACACATCACCATTGAAGCGCTCGAGATAGAAGTGATATCCTGCGACGTGCTACCATCTCCACCTTTGGCAGTACGAGAAAGAGCAAGATCTCTAGGAATTTCTTTGGCTGATGACAGTAAGAAGGCGGGCAATGACGGCGAAAATCTAGAAACTTCAATATTAATTGGAGCAGATTACTACTGGACGGTAGTCACTGGTCGCATTCGCGAGATACAGCCGAAAGTAATGGCAATAGAAACGATGTTGGGATGGACGGTTCAAGGTCCTGTAGATCTTCGTTCTGTTCCACTGAAATCATCGACGGTTATGGTCCTCAAGGTCAGTGCCAACTCTGACACGATCACCGATGAACTGCGGAAGTTCTGGGATTTGGAAAGCATGGGAATCACGGAGAAACCCGAGGCAAAGCCAAGCGATGACCGTGTGATACAGTACATCAGAGAAACAATGGAGTTCAAGGCAGGAAGGTATCAAGTGCGGCTACCATGGAAGGAAAACGTAACGTTATGTGACAACAAGGCAGTTGCAGAGAAGAGGCTTATGCAGGTGACAAAGAAATTATGGAAAAATCGCGATGACATTCAAGCCTACGACAAAGCTATTCGAGAATACTTCGAGAAAGAAATAGCAGAAAACGTCGAAGAACCTGCCGGAACAGACGTACGGAACAAGTTTGTCTATTATATGCCCCATCAGGCTGTGATCAAGAAAGAAAGAACAACGACAAAGATACGGATCGTATTTGACGCATCGTCAAGTCAAAACCCAGGGGAATCACTGAATGACAACCTGGAAAATGGGCCAAACCTTAACCCCGATATCACAAGTTTGCTGATGAACTTTCGACAACACAGGATTGTCATGTCAGCAGACGTGGAAAAAGCGTTCCTGCAAATAGCAATACAAGAAAATGACCGAGACGCACTGAGATTTCTGTGGTGGGAAGAAATACCCAGCGAAGCTATGCCAAGCCCGGAGATAAGAACATGGAGGATGACGAGAGTAACTTTCGGCACTACACCAAGTAGCTTTCTTCTAGCGGCCACAATTCATCGACACTTGGATGACTTCGAAGAAAAGTATCACGCAGTTGTGGCGCAACTCCGAAAAGGAATATACGTCGACGACGTCTTACTAGGAGCCGATGATTACTCGACAGCTGCTAAACTGTACAAAGAAGCAAGATACATTTTTCGTGGTGCAGGAATGAATTTAAGGAAATGGACTTCAAATGACGCCAAACTACGAAATCTATTTGACGAAGAAGGAGAAGATTTAGATAGAAGAATCAGAAAAGAAGGACAAATCAAGGTTTTGGGATTGAAATGGAATTTTGTCGACGACCTGCTGAGCTTCCCAGACACTACGTGGCGACAGGACATGGATACAAGACAACTTTCAAAACGTCAGGTTTTGCAAGCTACGGCAAAGCTATACGACCCTTTAGGTTTTTTGACACCATTTTCTGTTAGAGCAAAGATGTTGATGCAGAAGATTTGGATAGAAAACCTAAAATGGGACGACCCGTTACCGAGCCAGCACCGATCAGCGTGGAAGGATTGGGCAGAGGAACTTCAGCATCTGGATAACTTCACTATTAACAGATGCTATGACTACAACAAGCAAGCTGAGGTGAAAGCATCAACTGTACACGTTTTCTCAGATGCAAGCCCAATGGCATACGGAGCAGCAGCATATCTCGTAACAGAATACTCAGATGGCAGCAATGAGGCCAGTTTACTCATGGCAAAAGGTAGAGTCGCTCCAATCAAAAAGATTACACTGGCAAGAATGGAGTTGTTGGCCGCCACAGTATCAGTTCGATTGGCCAGTCATATAACTGAGAATTTCATCAGGAAAGTAAGAAGCGTGAGATTCTGGACTGACTCTCAAATTGTGCTTTGCTGGATCAAGTCAAGCAAGACGAAAGGTCTGTTTGTTCGCAACCGCGCAGCAGAAATCAAGAACAAATCCAAAGAGAGTCAATGGGGTTATGTTAAAAGTGATGAAAATCCTGCGGATTTGATGACGAGGGGCGTGAAGATGCAACATTTACTGAACAGTGAATTATGGTGGAAAGGCCCCACGTGGATCAGGAACGAAAAACAAAGGCCTGATTATGACATCATGATAGAATCGGACAATGATGACAACGAACACGACGAAGAGATTGTGACAAGCCTAACTACCACAACGAGTCAAGAGAAAATAATCGATGTTAACAGGTTCGGATCGTATAAAAAAGCATTGCGAGTTACAGCGTGGGTGATGCGATACATTGAAAACCTAAGAAGAGAAGCGAAAACAGGTTCGCTAACAGGAGAAGAATTGGACAAGGCAGAGTTGGTGCTGTTAAAGCAGGAGCAGAAGACGTTACAAAACGAAGTGACACGAATAAATGGCACAATGAAAGTGCACAGCACGGACATCTTCGAAGACAATCAAGGTGTCCTAAGAGTGAAAGGGAGGCTTCAATGGAGTGATTTAAGCTTTGATGAAAAGCATCCCATTGTTTTGCCAAGAGAAAGTCGCTTGTCAGAACTCTTAGTACTGCATGCGCATCACGTTACCATGCACGGTGGCGTTGCATCGACATTGACACACTTAAGGACAAAGTTTTGGATTGTTCGGGGCCGACAGATGGTAAAATACGTTATAAAGAAATGCATCACGTGTAGGAAGTTTAATTCCCGACCAATGACGCAAGAAACGGCACCACTTCCAGCTGACAGGATAACGAAGACGAGGCCATTCGACATAGTTGGTGTGGACTTCGCTGGACCGCTAAATGCTCGAGAGGAGAAAGGCAGCAAATTTACGAAGTTCTACATTGTGATATTTACGTGTGCAGTAACAAGAGCTGTACAACTAGAGTTGGTCAAGAAGATGTCATCGGAAGCGTTTATACAAGCGTTCAGAAGATTCGTAGCTAGAAGAGGATTGTGTACGACAATTTATAGTGACAATGCAAGAGCCTTCAAGAAATCCGAAAAAGAGATAAACAAAATATTAAAGATGGAAGACGAAAGGGTGCAACAGTATACCAGCAACCTGCAAGTAAAATGGAAGTTCATTGCAGAGTTAGCTCCATGGTGGGGAGGATTTTATGAAAGACTCATCAGAAGCTTTAAAACGTCAATGACAAAAGCTATAGGAGCTCGACTTCTGGATGAAGAAGAACTACGGACTGTGGTTGTTGAGGCAGAAGGAGTAATTAACAACCGGCCTCTTACTTACGTGTATGACGATCCCAACGAGCCACAACCCATCACACCGGCGGATGTTATAGGAGGCAAGCAAATAATTAACAAGCAAGAATACGACAAACCTGGTGAAAACAGTTTGCTGAATTACTGGAGTAGAAGAAAAGAGGCAATGATGACATGGTGGATCAGATGGAAACAAGAGTATTTAAGGGAGCTGAAGTGTGCTAGCAGAAAAACGGCTGGACACACAGCTATACAAGAAGGAGATGTGCTTCTGCTTGGAGAAGCGCGTAAAAGGACGCAGTGGAAACTCTGTAAGGTTGAAAAGATTTTCCCAGGCAAGGATGGACTAGTGAGGACATGTTTGCTTCGGACATCTGAAGGAAAACTGGTCAAGAGACCGATTCAGCTGTTGTATTCGCTCGAAGGCTGCATCCGTTGAATCTGGCCGGCGGGAAGATGTAGAAAACAGATTGAAGATGGAGCTGTTGACGAGGAAGAAGAGGTGGCCAGGGGCACGCTCTACATTCTTATTATTTTTTTTAATGCTCGTTCTGACAACAATAAACCGAAGACTTGTCGGTTCTGCGGTCTCTCTGGTCCTTCTGAGACAGCATTCATTCCTTCGCCCTCAGGGCGAAACAATGCGCAACAAACGTTCAACTACGTCTGTGAAGACACGTTTTACTTTCGTGTTATACCGATTCCTATGACAGAGGGATCAACCATGTTTTTTTTTTCTTTGTCATCTGTTAGCGTACATTTCATAACGCGATATCCGTGACGGAAATACGTCTGTGAAGTGTTGGTGGACCCCGGCATGAAACACTTTCGTGTTAAAAAGTATATTTGCTGTTCCTTCTGCAGTCCTCAAACAGGCTTACGTTAAAGTTTGTCTCGTCTGTTATCTTTCTCGAAGGTTAAAGGCTTTTCTCTCTCCCCAAATGCACCATGGTCTAGCTTTGCATACTTCAGAGATAACGAGCTACTTGAATCAGAAGGCAGAAGCAAACTCATTGTTTTTATGTGATAGCATTTCAGTGACATGTTTCTTCGCTCGCGTCACCGACACGCCTAAAAGAAACGTAATAACGTTGCCTAAAGTTAGGCAGACGTTGTGCCCCTCTAGGTGGTGGTTGTGAGCTTGCTCCCCTCATGTTGCTTTCTCGTAGTTTGCATGCGTGTTTAAAGGAGTGCTGGCATGTTTTGGGGGCATCGCAAAATTGTTGTTTCTCGTCTCCTCAGCATAAAGTGTTAGCTTTCTCCACGCACCGGAGCCAGGAACCACTTATGTTTAATTTTGAAGTTTTCGTCGCCCAGCATCTGCGAGCCGGCCCCTCCACTATTGGCTTTTTCATGGCGAGAAAACACATTTCGCTATGTTTTCGAACTCTGTGTCCCGCACGCGGTCGAAATATCTGTCGATATCGCCGGTTGTTTGCGTGCCCCATGCGCGACTGACAGCAGACGACAGAGCTGCTGCTAGTACGTGACGAGTTGCTGCCTCCGCGTGGCTTAATAGTTTGTCGGACTGTGTTGACACGTCACTGTTAAACCACGCACTCGATGTTGAAACCAAACGTGGCTACTTAAGGTTATTAAAAGATTCAATGCGTTCCGAGGCACCACTTTGGGGTTCTCGACGCCAGTATTTTTAGGGTAACAACACGAGAATTCGTAAAATTCGTGTCAGTACTGCTTTAAGTGTGTATCTCCCCCTATTACTGACATTTAGATGCATCGTTGACACACAGAAATTCCCGCTGGTTTGCTATCTGGTAACACATTTTGTTTAGTAAACATGCGCAATATATTTGCAATGTTTACTAGCAAATGCCGGCCGCATTTCACTTGTCTACAGCCACTGATGTTGAAGCAACAGCACAGTCGTACAGCTAGTTTTGCATTGTCATTGGCCTTATCCATGTACCTTTTTCTGAAATAATTAGAGGGAGCTTGAGTAGGGAATAATGCCAGAGGAGTTTCAGTGCCTCACAAGCTCGCTAGATGTTTCCAGTGTTGCGGCTCCCCTCCTGTACGCCTCCGCGTCACAGTCTCAGATTCTGTCGGGGTACAACGACGCCAAGTAAAGCGGACGTTATCCATATCATTGCAACCGAAATGACTTTGCAAACGATCTGCATTAAAAATATCTTGTTTTTCATAGCAGAGTGCCCATATGTAATTTTATTCTAAAGGGTGGACATAACGTCAAATTAGGCGAAGCTATAGCCAGCGTTTTAAACGAAACAAAAACTTTAGACGTAGCGCACGCGTTGGACTTGCGTACGTTCGTGAAACACCAGCGTACTCGAGAAAATAGCGTCAATGGCACCGGGCATGCGCGTCGCTTTGACTACAAATAATCAATGTCATAGCAACTGCTAAGCCCTGGTTCGCTTCTTCCAAAGCCCCCTGACGAACATAACTGCGACGTGCCTCGTTCATTGAAGATATCAGAAGAAAGGCGGCGTCTGCGCATACTTACTCTTAACAGAGTACGCCGTGGATCGCTGAATTAGAAGAGGCGACGCGAACACGACCAGGTACAGCCACCGCAGGTTCCGTTTCTGAGGCGACATACTGAAGACGCGTGGCGAATCCATCCGTGTCTATGACGATCCTTTGTGGCCGGGTGTTCGGAGGAAGGAGAGGGAGGGAAAGAAGAGAAAGAGAGAGAAAAAAATGAGGAAGACTAAACGAGCGGTTCGGTGCTGTATCTTGCTTCCGGGTGCACAAAAACACTTCTTATAGGGAACGCTTCTGGGGCAAAATCGAGCTCAAAAAGAAGGAAATATTGAGGGTAAAATAGACGTGCTGAGAGGGAACGGTAGCTTCCGAGAACAGAGGGGGCAAAGGTAGACGCGCCTGGCCCGCGAGTTAGCTGCTCGCGCACGCAATCACGACCTGTCGCTTTGACATCTTGGTCCCCTGTAAACCCTCGGCTACTTTCTCTCCCACAACGAGTTCACTCAGACGTACAATAGATGACAAGCTATGCCAGACGTTCGTTTGCCTCTAGTCCTTCTCCCATAAGACGTGCTCGGCAAAGGGAAGGAGAGAGAGAGACAGAGAGAGAGAGAGAGTCCTGTGTGTAGGGTCCGTGAGCGGAAATCATTTCGCGCTATTGTCATTCGATGACCTGCGATTGACGATGACCTACGTGCGTAACGGGTGCGTCAATCATTGATGCGGACAGGTAAGACCTTGAGCGATGCAGCAAGAAAAAGAGTGAGTGCGCGCGCTTTGTTTGGGCCTTGTTTCTAACTTTTCTCTCTGTAGTTCGAGCGCGCCTTGAGAAATCGTGTGTGCTACGCGTGCCAGGCGTTCAATATTGCCTGAGACGATAGGCGGCGGCGGCTCGCTCCTTTGTTGCCCTTATTGGGACGGCGCGCCGCTTCCAGCTGCGCCTAATTGCTTCCGCTTATTTTAGGGGAGCCACGTTTGCCGCTTGTACCGAACCGAAAACGGGGACAGTGTTTTGTCACACGAACGATGATATATACTTCTCGTGGGAGGTCGATCAAGAAATACAGAAAAAAGCGGCCAAGCTTCGTTGGCGTCTATATCCGCAAATGGCGTGGTTTCCATCATAGGCGCTTGCTATTGGACAGGACTAGTAGCAAACCCGTATGTCAAGAGTATACCAGCATTAATCAGTATTATGGAGAGTAACGAAGTGACAGCGGGCAGTCGGATAAGAGCTCTTCTTGTTCCCGTTTTCATTCGTTGCAGCGCAGGATTGGTATACTTGATCACACGTAACTTGTTTCAAGCTGTCTTTGGAATATGTCGCGTGGTTTATGTAGCTTATTGCTTCCTTAGAAAGATATCTTTTCACAGTTAACGTTAAGCAACAGCAGCGAAACTGATATCTCGTGCTCCGTTCTCAGCTGCCCAATCAAATTGTCCCCTGTCACGTATCACGACTTGTTCAGCCATAATTTATGTATGTTCGTGCGTGCGTTTGTAGGTGTGCGTGTATGCGTACACATGCAACATTGAAAAATTTGTGGAGGGGGGGGGGCGAGGTTTGAGCAAAATAGTAGCAAGATGTCTTCTTCAACCACGAACATACCTACCTAACACTGGTTCGGGCAGCGGAACTGAAAACGAGAGACAGAGAGAAGACAGACAAGGACATCGCTGTACTAACAACCGAAACTTTATTTCTGTGCACGTAGCTATATAAATATCGAAACGCGCACATGCACCAACAGACGCACAGCAGTGATTAACGCCTAGTGTCGTTTCCATGAACTGATTTTTACCTGCTAGAGAGACATATGGCAGTTCTTGTCAGAACCACTGACGCCGCCCTGGCCATTACCGTTTTTACCGTTTTCTCAAACATACCTTCCCGAAAACAGGACCCGCATTTTCTATCAATCCCTCCATTTTTCACTTCCTTAGTGTCATGTGCACCGCCACATCAGTGCTACGTCTAGTATCACGGTTACTTGACGCGACACGTGATAAGAAAACAAAACAAAACAAAAAAAATCTGGCAGATCTTACGCATTGTGGGAATCGGTTTCATGCGAAGCAGTCAGCGTATAGCAGCTGATGCCGCATTCTTAACAGCGAAGCTGTTTAAGCTGGCCATAAGAACTTTGGTGTGTACAAAAAAAAAAAAAGTCACAGTTTCGCCGCAAGGGCGAAGCATAGCAAGAAATTAATGCTATACGAAGTGAGGCTCGCTAATGGATACTCTCAGTTTGAACAGCGTTCCTGTTGCAAAGGCGGCCGAAGCAGCGAAGGAAACTAGCGTGCTTCAACTGTCGAGCTGTGACACTTGATAGTTCGCGCTCATCTTCTGTTTGTTCGTTTAGCGGCGTCCCTTCAGCTCGAGTGACTTTCGTACGCTCGGTAACATGAGCGCGGACATCACGGTGAAAGCGTAAAACATTCCTCTTCCCCTCACCGCGAGAAAACCGCGCGAGCAGACAACGGAAGGGCAATGTTCTCGCTGCGCAAATATAAGAAGCGAGCGAGCTCGACGACGACTTTTAAATGCGCCCGTCGCGCTGCTAGCGCCATCTCGCTGGTAGTGAAGAAAGCTTATTGTCGCCTGCCGTCTGTGAGTCCGTCCAGCGGTAAAGGGTATGTATATAACGCTCGCCGTTAGCTACGTGGAGGATCTGCGTTTCGTGGCGTAATGGATAGCGCCACTCGCTGCGGAACAAGAGGTCCCTGGTTCGATTCCGCGCTTCGGAAGCATTTTTCTGAATTATTTTTCTTTGGGGCTTTTATATATATATATACATACTTATACATATACGGTGCATGACGGCGACGGCGACGGCAAAATCCAGCCGAGACTGTCCATATAATTGCTATCGCAATAAAACAAGCTTGATCCCTCCGTCATAGGAATCGGTATAACACGAAAGTGAACCATGTCTTCAGAGGAGTGCAGTTGATTGTACATTGATGTTTGAGAGCTTGCATAATGCCTCTTGGTGTTTGGCAGCTATAGCCATCGTTTGACGAGGATGCACCCACGTTGACGCCTAGTGGCACATCTCCATCCCGACGACTAACGCCAAGGATCCTGATTTAACCTTTGTAGTAGCTGAAATAGTTCACATACACCTGGATGCAGCATATGTTGTATCCCGTACAGAGATGGAATCAACAAGCACATAACACTGAAATAACACTGGTACTCGGTGTACACTCATTAAAAGCGTCGTCATTTGAGGAGAGAAACGCCACAGAATGCGGCCCCCAGTAATAGGCCTGTGCTCATGGAGCGCGAGAGGCAGAGTTTGTAGGCAGAGTTCGAACGCGGGAAGGCGTTCCGCTTCCCGCTGCACCGAAAGCTGAAACTACCGAAGCGGTCACTGTCGGCGTGGCTTATCTGCGACACATTGTGGGGCATCCGCGAGGCATTGACTAGTGTCGCAGATGCCCCACATTGCATTGCAGATGTGTCCTGGGGACCCATTTGAACACTACCTATATACCAGGTGTCCCAGCTATCTTTAGCCACAGGTTAAATATAGAATATTAGAGGCAGGTGAGTGAAATCAGTTGCAATTCCTGACTGTCACCTTGCGCACGACAGACAATTTTTTGTTTTGTAATTAGTAAATTTGTTAATTAGGATTATTTAAATAAATTGCTAAATATTGAATTTAGGCAAGAAATGGGACTTGCAACGTTTGAGAGCGTCTTCAGAAACTTCCATTGCATTATTTGCAATAAATAAAGTCTCACGTATGCCATATTTTTTTCAAGCTGCAAAGGAAGCCCGCAAAATACAAAAAGAACCACGTGACTAGCGCATTCGCGCGCAGCGAACGTGCTGCTCTCAGCCGTGGTTTGAGTGAACGAAATCAGCTGCGGCCGCGACCCGCCGACTCCGTTGCAGCGGTAGGCCGATAAGTTAACGGTGGTTTCTTGGCCCACGCTCGCTACAACTTGCACCGTCACGCGCGCCAACTGGCTGAGGCGGGCCAACCACCGCCGACTTATCGGCCTACAATCGGCCATCACATCGCTCCTCCACACACCCACTACACCTTTACCGCCCCCTTGCTACACTTTACTATACAAGTATATGCTAAGCTGGGCTAGCGTATCCGGAAACTATAGAACATTGCTTCATCAGCTGTAAAGACGCCATACTCTTTTGGAACGTTCTGCAAAGGGCTTTTAAAAAATAACTTGATTTAAATTCGTATAGCATACGTTATCTCGTGCCACCCAAAAGCCACTCTATGCCTGTTGACATGCTCTTACTAATGGGTATGCACAGCTTAAGGAAAACTCGCATGTTAGACAGGCATGCGGAACCCATGGTATTATCGCGGTTGCCTTTCATTCAAATGGCTCTTCAGTTAAAAGACTTCTATCAACAATTACAGTTTCAACCGGACTGCTATCCACACTTCATGAAATGTACTGCCTTGATACCCCTCTAGGACTTCTGTGTAACGCTTGTACGCTGGTAGAGGCAGCCTTGAGTTTTTTGTTCGCTTTGTATGCTAATTACGCTCATTTGTAACAAATACCATGAAACAGAAAGAAAAGTATCTGTATAGCCGAATGGTTAGGACGCTCGCATTTGGATCGAGGCTAGTTGGGTTCGAATCCCGCCTGGTGAAGAATTTTTTTTTTTGCCCAGAATTTCTCTTTTTCTCTTTCTTTATGTCTCTCTCAGTCTTTCTTTCTGTGTCTTTCTCTCTCTCTCTCTGTGCTCGCTCTCTCACCCATAAAGGCTATTACAGGCGGCGCTGGAGAAATCGGCGTACGGGACCTGGGAGCGAAGCAGAAGAGGACGAAGATGAAGAAGAGGACTTACCCCCGTATTCAGAAACGCTCCTTGACTTGAACTTGACTTGCCACCGCCTTCAACGCGTTTCGAACGCGCTGCCCAAGGCGGTGGGAAGTCAAGTTCAAGTCGAGCAGCGTTTCTGAATACGGGGGTTAGTGCGAACTCCTCTCTGGGCCTCTTCTGTAATCAGGAAGAAACGATTGGTCATTTTTTCATATCATGTCGCTAGTTCAAAACATTCAGGAAAAGAGAGAGAGAGAGAGAAATAGATCAAAAGGAAGAGGCAGGGAGGTTAACCTGGTGCGAGTGACCGGTTTGCTACCCTGCACAGGGGTGGAGATATAGGGATAAGAAAGAGGCCATAGAGAGAGAAAGTGAGATAAAATAAAAACAAAACAAAAAATGCACACATGCACACACATGCAGGACGTCCTATCAGAGCCGTTCTGATAGACCGGTTGAACGCAGAAAGCGCATTAGCGCCTGCACAGCCATCTTCTGTGACGTTAAGTCCTGTCGGTGGCGCAGGATTCCTTCTTCGGAAGGAGTTCGGTCGTCCAGTTTATCAAGCGCGCTGCAAAGCGACTGTCTCTGCGAACAGTACTGTGGACAGTGGCACAGAATACGCTGAATCGTTTCATCACTTCCGCAGTGGTCACAAGCTTCGGTGTCGGCCATTCCTATGCGGAACGCGTACGCGTAGGTAAATGCGACACCCAACCATAACCTACACAGGAAAAGAATACTACCACCGACTCTTCGAAAGCTGGGCCTGGAATTATGACAACCCATTCTTCTTTCTTATGGGGCCACTACCTTGGGTACAGCCACAGGGATGTTTCCCTTGCTATCCAGGAATATCTCATTGCTACTAAAAAAATCCCTTGCTAAATTTCATCGACGCTAATTTTTTCATTACTCAATATTGGCACTTCAGTTCAATAATTAAAAACAAATAGCGTACCAAGGAGTTACACCATACAGAAAATACAGGAAGAATTCACTAACTACTCGTCCGATCCCCTGTATGTGCCATGAGCACAGAACAACAACAACAACAACAACAACAACAACAACAACAACAACAACAACAACAACAACAACAACAACAACAACAACAGTGCGTGCCGGTTCATGATTATACATTTCATACATTTCTATGTATGAAACATAATTGTACTCTGCAATGTGTGTATTATGTTCATGCTCACGTTGTTATCAGTATGCCCACCGGCCTTGGTCCCCAAGTTCATGCTCACGTTGTTATCAGTATGCCCACCTGTCTTGGTCCCCAAGTGAGACTGGCAGTATTGAAAATAAATAAAATGATAGTTTGGCTCACGGTAGACATTTTACGTCGAGCTAGAAGAGCTTAACTGTTAAAAAGATGGCCAACACCACCTCACAGGTGGCGGTGCCTATACATCGACAGCAAAATGAGCAGTGGAATGTCAGCTCCCGTGTGAAACGCACTTCAATATCTCCTGTTGTGCCCCCTAGCGGCGTAGATATCTCTACAGCCGTGTCACGTGTCGTTCCATTCTTGCGCGCATATGCTAAAATATTCCCGCAGAAGCCCATTTGATGGTATGGCTCGTGTAGACGCTGGTATGCGTTAGAGCCGAGAGCTCACCACTAAGGTATGTCTGAGTCCATTGTTGAGCGATGTAATTTTGCTTGAGAAGTTCCACTTTTTAAAATATATACAGTGACGCCCGGGGCTGTACTACTATCTGCTGCAGAGGCGAAGATTGTCTGGTCGCTAAGGTAGGATGCTATCTACATATTACGACATAGTTAGATCTAAGAGTACAACAGCTCATAGTTAGATCTAAGAGTACATCAAGTGCGCATGTTGATCAATGATATAAATATGTGTCCTACAGTATAATCTATCGTTGCCTGAAAAGCTGTGAACGGGCCGCCCAAGCATTTCGCCACAAGTATTTCGCTGCCTTTTGTGTTAATTAGTAAATACTCGAACTTTGTTTTGTGTTTGCTCTAGACACATTTCGATAGAGCATCCACGAATGCGTCTTGCACGGGCGCTGACCTCAAAAAGACGCCGTTGCCGGTTTGCGCCACGCTTGCCAGCCATGACGTTTGTGGGCCATTAATGCTCACGCAGGTGCCGTTGTGGCTGTCAGCTCGAGCACGAGGGATCTTTTGCTCGACGAGGAACGAACAACGACGGCTGAATATGGACAGCCGCGCGCGTATTCGAGTGTTGCGGTAGATTAAGCCGTCAAGTGCCCGCTACACAGGCTCACACACACACGGCCACGCGGCTCTCAGTCAGGTTCGTTAGAAGGCGTGTACGTCTTTCTTCCACTCGCTGGCGTTTTTAGTGGGCGCATTTTTTTCCCGTTTCGCAGTTCCTTTTCCCGGGGCTCTAACGCCGCTCGCTCTGTCACAACCGCGCCCTCCTTTCCCAGCCACGGGTCGATACGTGTACGCATTTCACAGCTGCTTGCAGCTGCACGTTCGCCTTATACCGCAGGCAAGCGAGAGTTTCGATAATCGCCACGTTACTGTTTGTACGTTTTCCGGCCTAGCGTGGCGGTGCCTTTCGCGCTTTCCGAAACACTTTGTGAGCCTTACTGATGAGTGATTGTGCGAGCACCACGCACGTCGTGCCACGAAAAAAAAAGAAAATAAGAAAGAGAGAGAGAAAAAAAGAAGATGAGCGAGTGTTCATAACTCGAAAGTATTATCGTCAGTATGTTTAGTAATAAGAGTGTAATAAGCGAGAGAGAGAGAGAGAGATAATAAAACGAGAGAAAGGCGGGAGGTTAACCAGAATTGTAGCATCCGGTTTGCTGCCCTACACTAAGGGGAGGGGGAAAGGGAAAGAAAGATGGAAAGGACAGCGGAGAGAAGGCAGGCGCAAAAAAAAAAAAATTGCTAGGTCCAGGCGGATCTATAGTCCTGTAAGGCTTTAACCAGCTGATATAACTGCCGTGGATTTCGAGGAAGCGGCCCCCATAGCCGGAAACAAGTATTGCATTTCTGTCCACTGCCGTTGATCGATAATATATAAGGAAAAAAATACTAACGTCAACGTTCATAACCCCAGAGAAGGGATTCATAACCTAATGACTTTTTTCTTTACTACCATCATCACTACCTCGATCACCACCAAATTCAACCACGTCTCTGGGAATTAGTATTTCCGTATTTAGACTATATTTACATACAGCAAGGATGATTTAGTCTACGGTTCAGTACGCGCTGCACAAGTGGACGCATGTGCATTAAATCGAGATAGAGAAAAATATACGAAAAAGCAGAACAAGTAGTTTATAAAGAAAGAAAGAAAGAAAGAAAGAAAGAAAGAAAGAAAGAAGGAAAGAAAGAAAGAAAGAAAGAAAGAAAGAAAGAAAGAAAGAAAGAAAGAAAGAAAGAAAGAAAGAAAGAAAGAAAGAAAGAAAGAAAGAAAGAAACTAACCGATCATTATCACCGATGGCCTGAGAAGTGGTAGCTGCGTTTTTTAGTTGGCAAAAAATGAACTTGTAGATTGCCGTGGAGAAAATATTTTCCCAGTGTCCCGGAAATGACACAAACGATACGAATGAAGCCGAGAGACAAGAAACAACCCTTCGATGTATTTCCCTCCTTTCGCGCTACTGTCAGTGTTGTTTTACACGAATAATGCTCTACTAACAATGTTACAACAATGTCACAACAACGTTCTACTAACTATGTTATTAACATTGTTTCGTTCTACTAACATTGTAAACAATGTTGTAATTTAAGTGTTAATCGCGCCACCTACTGTTAGTCTCCGAGAGCTAAACGCTGTACACGGGTCTCGTAAATGATGAGAACTGTTACAGTTACCATCGTATCTGATAACGCATGGACGTTTCCGGTGTGTTGCACGTTTTGGACGCCAGGCAGTAGAACTCTCCACTGATCACCAAGCAGTAATCTAATAAGAATGCCCGAGTCTGACACGAGTATAGCGGCACGAAGTTTCGCAATATTGATGTTAGAGCTCTGCTGTGGGAGTTGCCGTTACGCCGCGGTGAGGATGACTAGTACTTGAATATGTCAAGGGATTTTTGTTTATTAACAGCCGCCATATACACTCTTAAAAAAAAGGGTGTCTGTACTGACTACCTTTGGGTGGTAATCGCCTCGCTACACATATGATGACCTTTTGGGGTGTCAAACGACTCCCTTCGTTCTTCAGACCAACGACTCCCTTCTTCACAATTTGGGGTGTCAAACGACTCCCTTCGTTCTTCAGACCAACGACTCCCTTCTTCACAAGCAGAGAGTCTACGTTACTCCCAACGCAGGAGTCTACATGACTACCTTTTATTTCCCGCTAGTACCTCTAGGTAGTCAGGGTGACCCCTTTGCCATGGTAACGCTGACCCCCACTGGAGCGTTCCTTTGACTCCGTTGTCCTTAAGGACAGTGGTGTACATGACTCCCCTGGAAGAGTCAGTGTGACCACTTCGTGGTACTCAATGAGACACTCTGCAACAAATAATGCGTTTATTTTTCTTCTTGGTCGATATTGATAAAACTTGCTGAGTTTAGGTTTACTTATGTGGCGATTTCAAATATGCAATTATCTGGAAGAAAACGCAGTTTTTACACATAAAAATTTCATGTGTCTTGACGAGCAAGCCTTTCCAAACTTGGAGTTACAAAGTAAATCGACATATCGCTATAGTTAGGGGATAAAAACTGTATGCAATAGTTTTAAAGGAGTTTACTGCGCTGTTCTGGCAAAGGAGTTTACTGCGCTGTTCTGGCATAATGTTCATGAACCCACTAGCCCACATATGAACTCGCGTTTTAAACCCATTTGAGTTAACAGTTACGTAATATTGAACTCTCGTGAGCGAATCACCAGCTAGACATACACTTACTGGTCAATGTTCAGCATACTATGACTATTGTTAAGTGGGTTTAGGACATGCATTCTGGTTATGTTGCATACAGTTCCCATTTCATATTATTGTGATATGCTTACTTTGTAACTCGTGCAGGCCTAACATGGCACATGAAATGTTTGATATACTTAACACGACATATAATAGTAGAAAAATATTTGCATTTTCAAAATCAGCGTACAAATACACATAAACTAAACAAGTTTTATAGAGATTGATCAAGAATTTCAAAAGAACTTCAAATCAGAGCGAACACCATTAGGGTTTTTATCTGACAATCGACGAAAGTTGGTGCCGCCACCTCTTTGTTACTCAGCAAGGCACTTCCACCGGGTTTACTCAAACAGGAACACTGTGGTGGATGCATGACAGCCGCAACAAGTTTTTGTAGCAACTTTACAGTGCTGCATTCGATTCCTCTGGGGGAAATAAAATACTACTCGACGTTTATATAGATGAGTCTCAGAACAATTTCCGCTCGCGTAAAACAACAAAAAATGTTGATTCTAGAAGAAAGTAAGCCATGCAACACGGAAACAGAAGAGATGCGGACAGCTCAAACGCTAGCGTTTGGTTTGTCTGTGTCTTCTCTTTCACGTCTGCATGCCTTCATCCTATAAACAAACTGAAATTTCTGCGATTCGTAAAATTATTCTTTGAATCGGTTTTAAACACTTCATGCCATTTCATACATGTTCACATTGTAATGACAACCTACTGTTTTATCAGTAAGCACCTAAACTATAGGCACAACATCCTGCGAATAATGCGTAGTCCTTAGCCACGTCACCACAATTGTTAAGCATTATATATATATATATATATATATATATATATATATATATATATATATATATATATATATATATATATATATATATATATATATATATATATATATATCTGTGTGTGTGTGTGTGTTTGACATTTTTGAGCGTGCAAAAGAACAGGGACGAAAAACGACGCGGACACAGCGCTGACTTCCAACATATGCTTTATTTTCTATAGTGGTACATATATATATATAGACAACAAAAAGCAACGCACGCAGGTGCATTGTACAGGAAGGCTTCATGTAAAACCACAAATAAGTATGCATGATAAGCAATCAAACAACCTGATACCGGATTTTTTTCTTCTTTAAGAGATCAAGCGGTCATTCCTGACTACCACTATCGTCTAGTCACCCTGTGGGCCTTGCTTAGACAGTCTAGTTCTTTTTGGATAGGTCAATTGAAGGTGCACTAATGCACATGTCTCCCAAACTTGCAATCTTCGCCGCTTCAATTATCTCGCGTGTTGTTTGTGCCTGGCTCCTTCCTGTCGCAGTGCACTGCGAATACATGTGATCGCACCCACACTTCCTGCAGTGGAAAGCCACATGTCCCACACCTCCAGTTCGCATGTTATTTGCGTGCTCACGCAGCCTGTCATTGGCACACCGTCCCGTCTGCCCTATGTATTTCTTGCCACAGGACAGCAGTAACTCATAAACGATGTTGTTCTCACATTTAACAAAGCTTTCATTGTGCTTTTTTTGGCACCTGGGTTTTTCAGAACCACTGTAGGAGGCCTTGCACAGATTATAAAGCTTGTTTGGTGCTGAAAGGACGACTCTTACGTTGGCGTTGTTTCCTATCTTTTTCAGCCTATGTGAGACATCGTGAAGGTACGGTATGACGGCGCATTTCCGCTTGACAGGCTCCGTTTCTGGTGAAGCCTGCTCCTCACCCTCGCGAGCATGTTTGACAGTCTTGAGAAGACCCTCCGCCACAGATGTGACGACATACTGAGGAAACCCCGCCTTTTTCAGGCAGTCAGCTTGCGCCTGGAAACTACACGAACACTTGTGAGGACATGAGCGGCGAAGCGCATTCATTAGGGTTAATTTTGCAATACCCCTTTTAACTAGCTTGGAGTGGCCCGAAGAAAACGGCAGAAGCGGCTTATTGGCCCTGGGCTCGTACGACCAGCAGACCTGGTCTCGCTCGAAGAACATTCGTAAGTCAAGAAAACGCAAGGCGTTGTTTTGCGGCATTTCGTGCGTGACTGCGAGCGGTTGCAGGAAACGCGTGAACAGATCAAGTACGTTTGAAGAATCATTGCCAAATTCGCCTGGACTTGATTCTAGAAAGACAACGTAGTCGTCTACATATCTAAACACCTTCTTTATATTTGTGCCTGTTAGCTCTGTTTCTAGTTTCTAGTAACAGGCACAAATGTAAGAAGGTGTTTAGCACCAAACAAGCTTTATAATCTGTGCAAGGCCTCCTACAGTGGTTCTGAAAAACCCAGGTGCCATAAAAAGCACAAAGAAAGCTTTGTTAAATGTGAGAACAACATCGTTTATGAGTTACTGCTGTCCTGTGGCAAGAAATGCATAAGGCAGACGGGACGGTGTGCCAATGACAGGCTACGTGAGCACGCAAATAACGTGCGAACTGGAGGTGTGGGACATTTGGCTTTCCACTGCAGGAAGTGTGGGTGCGATCCCATGTATTCGCAGTGCACTGCGACAGGAAGGAGCCAGGCACAAACAACACGTGAGATAATTGAAGCGGCGAAGATTGCAAGTTTGGGAGACATGTGCATTAGTGCACCTTCAATTGACCTATCCAAAAAGAACTAGACTTTCTAAGCAAGGCCCACGGGGTGACTAGACGATAGTGGTAGTCAGGAATGACCGCTTGATCTCTTAAAGAAGAAAAAAATCCGGTATCAGGTTGTTTGATTGCTTATCATGCATACTTATTTGTGGTTTTACATGAAGCCTTCCTGTACAATGCGCCTGCGTGCGTTGCTTTTTGTTGTCTATATATACGTACCACTGTAGAAAATAAAGCATATGTTGGAAGTCAGCGCTGTGTCTGCGTCGTTTTTCGTCCCTGTTCTTTTGCGCGCTCAAAAAGTCAAACATGAATTACCAACTTGCCGATGCCTACGCTCTCTCAATATATATATATATATATATGTGTGTGTGTGTGTGTGTGTGTGTGTGTGTGTGTGTGTGTGTGTGTGTGTGTGTGTGTGTGTGTGTGTGTGTGTGTCATTCCATGCCAAGTGTCCCAGACGTGGCGCTCGCACATCACAGATTTTGCTGATAAAATTTGTGCCTTTTTCCTGTGCCACATGGAGTATTGTGGCAAAACACTTTTGGTCGAAAAAAATTTTGACAATCATGGCACCCCCTCGAAATTCGCTTCTGTTTATTAAACTGTACCTAATAGAAAAATGTGTATAAAATCTATTTTTGTGTGTTGAGCACGAACTTTGAAGATTTTTGTAGTTTTTGAAGCTACGTAGCTGGTAGTGAAACACAAAAATTCGGAAATAATGAATGGGACAACTAAACAGAACCTCTGCGATAGCGCAAGCGCAGTTTAGAAGCTCAACAGACAAAAGTAGATTTTATACACATTTTTCTATTAGGTACAGTTTAATAAATAGAAGCGAAATTCGAGGGGGTGCCAGGACCGTCAAAAATTTTTTCGAGCAAGAATGTTTTGCCACAATACTCCATGTGGCACAGGAAAAAGGCACAAATTTTATCAGCAAAAGCTGCGATGTGCGAGCGCCACGTCTGGGACACTTGGCATGGAATGACCCTTAAATATAAGAGCTACAGAAAGATCACGAAGGTCCTGATACTGTAGGAAGGCATTTGACACACGACGTACGTTTTAGCACTATGCTAATGCTAAAACGTACGTCGTGTGTCAAGTACCTTATATATATAAGGTATGATATATATATATATATATATATATATATTTAGCGGTGGTATTGAGAGTTCTGTACAGAACTGAAATACAGAAACACCGTCCAGAAATACAGCGAGACACATTACTGTCAGAATGAGTGAGATATGAAAAGCAATAGTTTCGCTAACATCGTTCATTACTGTCAAATGCGGCAATATACTAGACCTGGCATAAACATTAGCATAGCCAGCAGTCAGTTTTTATGAATAGGAATCAATGGCCAGCCATCAAGCACTTCTTTGCAACATCCATTACATATTTTATGTGGCATACAGCGCAAAACATGCAACATGTGTAGTTCTCATGTAGTACAGGATTCTCATGTAGTCATCTGAGATACAGGACCCCAATAGGTGACACAGCTTGCGTGCATGAGCTTGGCAGTGTCGTGTTCCCAGACCATGTCAGGGTCAGGTGGCATTCTGGCGAAAAGGACAGCAGGTTGCACTGATTCGAGACCACTCACGGCCAGACCTTAAGCGTGGCTATTCCGAATTCTTGGACACGTCTTGACTACCTCGAGACACGAAGTTTCCAAGGAGGCTTCCTGGTCAAATGCAGCTGTAGAGCTTCAATGTGCAGTCTTGAAGCAACCTGAAATAGTCAAGTGCACAAAAATAAACACATGATGACAGACAGATCGATCACCTTTTAATCTGAGAAGGGCAGCGCTCACACACCAGATTCCATGAAGTGTCATGGCAATGAACAAAACCAGGGATACTCATTAACTTTGCTGTACTTTGAGGGTCTGTTACTCCCTTAGCCAGCTGCAACTGTTTCCGCTGCATGACCTCCGTACAATTAGAAGGATGTTTTTTAGAGAACGCATATTTCTTATCAAAATTGTATAATAGTCATGCTCAAGATGTTTTCGCGCACACACTCTATGTCAAGAAGGAAATAGTTTGCTGCAACTAAAATGGCAATGAAGAGATTAATTAACAAAAACTCATTAATTAACTTTTAATTCCTGACCTGGAGGTAGTTGTTTATATTAGAAAGTTGTATCGCGTGCCAATTTATGGCATACACATTTTTTTTTAATCGCGAAAGTTACACGTAATTCGTGATATTCATCCTTGAATTTCAAGGACGAAATCGAAACTGATAGCGCCTGACGTGGAGGAAACGTCGCTTCTCTGTTACGTAAGCTCGGAGCTACACGTGAAAAGAAGGTGATGATAGTTTAATGAAGGTGGGCTGAAGCAGAATGTGATCAGGAAAATCTGCAAGCATTCAGAAATACACAAGTAAACAGCTTATTATTTGGGTGCGATGTGTGGTACTTATCTGTAAACATAGAAAGAAAAGGTTGATATTACTGCCGTTTCGGATGCGCGCATCTCGAAAGAAACAAATGAGCACCAAACGCCACATGCAAAGGTAAGGCGATCCGCTGACGCAAGTTAGATGACTTGCCAGTTTTCACGAAAAGGTACGACCACGACGCGCCTTCATTCAAATTTCGTCACTCCCTTGTCGCGGGCAGCTCCGGTCTGACGTAACAGAAAAACCGCGTTTTCTGTGTGCCGGACACGATCAGTTTTGATTTAGCCCTTAAAATTTCACAATAAATATCTCGAGTTACGTAAAACTTTCATGATTTCTGAAAAATGGGTATACCATAAAGCGGCACGCACTACAAATTTCTAATATAAACAACTGCCCTCAAGTCAATAAATAAAAATTAGTTAACGGGTTTTTGTTAATTAGTCCCGTCAACGCATTTTTTGTTGCGGCAGAATATTTCCGCCTCGAACTAGAGTACTACTGGAGCGTGACTGTCATAGAGTTTTTTTATAAAAGATATGTACTGTCTGAAAAAAAATCACCCTGTATAGCATGGCAGCAATATTTTAATAATAATAATAATTGTTGGGGTTTGACGTCCCAAAACCACGATAAGATTATGAGAGACGCCGTAGTGGAGGGCTTCGGAAGTTTCGACCACCTGGAGTTCTTTAACGTGCACCTAAATCTAAGCACACGGGTCTAAACCATTTTCGCCTCCATCGAAAATGCGGCCGCGGCGGCCAGGATTCGATCCCGCAACCTGCGGGTCAGCAGTAGAGCACCATAACCACTAGACTAGCAGTATTTTAACGAAGACCTGTAGGTCGCGGGATCGAGTCCCGGCCTCGGCGGCTGCATTTTCGTTGGAGGCGAAAATGTTTGAGGCCCGTGTACTTAGATTTAGCTGCATGTTAAAGAACCCCAGGTAGTCGAAATTTCCAGAGCCCTCTACTACGGCGTCTCTCAATCATATCGTGGTTTTGGGATGTTAAACGCCAAATGTTATTATTAGTTTAACGAAGAAAACGGCAAAATATGTATACAGCTACACGAAATATGGCGAATGTACGACAAGACTAGGCTTGCCTTCACTGCCTTCTTTCTGTCGCATCATTGTGAGCGTGCCCTTCTAGTGCCTGGCTTCAGAACAGCTGCACAAAGGTGCAGCTATTCTAAAGGCCTAATGTGCCATTTTTTCGTCAGATCTATATCAACAGGCAAAGGTCTCGTTTTTCCGTTTGTCTGGAAGGACAACCCACCAGCCAGCGTTGACCAGTATAGAGGGTTGGGAGCAAACTCGGGCAAACTGTGCAGCACAAACATCACCTCAAACAATCGAGGTGATGAGAAGCGGTCAAACAAAAAGGAACAGTGCTGAAGTGACTTATATACATATTAAAAACAACAGCTGATTATGGCACGAAATTGGGACAATTAAGGTGCATTGTAAAAGAATGTCAAATGAGGTACCCTGCTGTAAAAAGTGCTAAATATTCATTGCAGACTATGGCGAATAGAATTCAAATAGGATACAGCGAGTGTTTCGAGGTATAATGACGAAGCAATAATTGCTAGAGATTTATGAGCGAAAAGCACAATGCGATTAAGCGGTGCTACATAGTGGGAGATCACGGATTAATTTCAACTACCTGGAGTTCTTCAACGTGCACAAATCAGAGGGCATGGGAGTTTCTGTATCTCGCCCCCTTCTAAATGCAGCTGCCGGGGTCAGGAATAGAACCCGCGTCCTTGGGCTTCGCAGCGTAACGCTTCCAAGTCCATTTTAAGGGATTTTTGTCCACTGCCCACAACATCACTGTAGACTGTATCTTTGTGTTGAAAATAATAACGAACTGAACCACGGCTGGTATAACAAAGGCATCCAATATCCACGAAACACAGCGTTTGAGCAGTATGTTTACTGCCATTATTACTAGCCGGTGTTGTGTTTACTATTAGGTACTAGCACCACACCACATTAGACAAAGCAAGTATCACAGGAGGATGAGGTTATGCTCGTATGCAGTTTGTGGAAAAAAAAAAAAAAAAAAAAAAACTTCAACTTTGAAGTGAACTCACATTTACCTTTGTTGCATGATATTTTTTAGCATCATAAGATCAAGTCACCACTGTTTCAATTAAATGAAACCGTGCTACAAAAGCTATTGCATCAAAGTTTTATAGCAGTTACGCACGCACGCACGGACGCGCGCGCACGCACGCGCGCACACACACACACACACACACACACACACACACACACACACACACACACACACACACACACACACACACACACACACACACACACACACACACACACACACACACACACACACACACACAAACAAGCAAACACGGCGAGAAGTTCGAATATGCAGCGAATAAATACGTATTAAACGTGTTTCAACGTCTGGGTAGCAAAGGAAAGAAACACTAAATTCTAGAGTTTCACGAGCCAAAATCATGATCTGGATATCAGGCATGTTCGGGCCGGGTGCATTAGATTGATTTTGATCAGCTGATCTTACTTACCCTTCAAATATATATCGGTGCAACGTTGCTCTACGTGTCACCACACTCGACTTGCAACCGAGATTTCAACTCGCAATTTCATGTTTTTCTGGCATGTATGGAATAAGGAAACACGATATTGGCGCGCACCACTCCGTTTTACCCGCTACTGGATAGTCCAGTGCGGTTTTCGTCGTTGCCAAGCCATTGAAACACGATAGCAAAATCCGTGCAACTGGAACATCAGAAAGACAAGTGGCAAAGCTACGTGTGAAGCGAATAAAAGAGTTGTAGGCAGAAGCCGGCAGAACTCACCTGAAATCTATAACGACCGTAGGAGCGTCGTCCACAGGCTTCGTCTGTCGGTGCCACTGGGATCCGCCATGCGCTGCCATCTTGCTCAGGCAAGTTCACGACGAAACGAAGCTTACTGCAGGGACTTCTCCGTCCGGAGGCTGCTTTTCCCAAACACTGAGTGACACTGCTTCAGCCAGTCACGGCAAGCGTGAGCCGACGACACGATACTACGCCACGAATGCATAGCACGGAAGGAAAGTCACGCAAAAGGATCAGCCAGACACGGCAAGAGCGAGCCGACGATACGTTACTACGCCACGAATGCATAGCACGAAGAAAGTCACGCAAAACAATCACTTGCAATCACGCCTGACGACACAGATTATTCTGGCGGACTAAAGAACGACCACAACGAGACGGATCACGAACAATGCCGTCTCACGACGCCAGGCCAAAATGGCTGTCTCGTATTGATGGCTTCGGCTTTGGATTAAAGTAGCCTCCACGAACGCCTAAATGGTTTCGGTTTTGTTTTGGTGCTATAGAACACACATCCATGCATAGTTAAAGCTCTATTGAATAATATCAGGGTGGAGGAGGCGAAGCGTGCCCTGTGTGTGTCTGTAAGGGCTGTACGGTGGGAGGGGGCGCAGGTGAACGTGCATCCCCTGCTCTAGGGGCTAAGGAGAGTGCGGTGAGGCCGTGTGTGCGTGCCTAGCTGTGCTCAACGTTTGCTGAGCGATTTGGTGGCCCGCGCGGATTATCGTGAAGATATAGTTTAGCTGTGGCGGGCAGAAATGATGACCACGCGAGCTATAATTCTGGTAGTATTGTCGCTCTTTAGGAGACGCGGTAAAGCGTCGCCTTGATAACCGGTCTGCGCGGTTATCATGCCAGCTTTGCGGCACATGTTTTTACGGCCGTCGAGTTAGATGTGTTCCCGATCGCCAGTGCGTTCAACACCATGCACGTCCATTTCACTAATAAATGTATGTTTTCTGCCATGCATGCTGTCGTAGGAATCTACAAACCTCGCTTGCAAACGTGCGAAGATTCGCAAATTTGTCAGCGCTGCCATTGTTAAACGTTGTCATAACTCTGAATGTTTCGCTTGGGGGCAAGATTTTTTAAGAACCCTGTTTACTTGTAGACGTTTTCGAAGCGCCGTTTCAGCAATATCGTAACTGAAGCCATAACACAATACGTGCGTAATTCCACATTTTACGAATCCATGTTATATATTCTCAACCAAAATTTTTCGGTATACCACAAGCCAAAGCAGCGAACTGTATCTTGGTCGGAGCCAGTGAAGCTTTCTTTTTTAAAAAAACCCACCCTGTATATGCAGAACCATCACTGACTCCCTTGGAGCAAGGGAGTCATCTATTTCATTCAGGAGCGTCGACCAGAGCATTGTGACTCCCCTTAGAAAAAAAGGTGGTCATCGGCTGCCACATTGGTAGTGACCATAATATATTAAGGATCGACTTACGAATTCGGCAGAAGAGACTACGCAAATTTCAGGTCATAGACTGGGACGAATTCCGCAAAGTCAGAAAGGAAAGGGTGATTGGAGAAGTGAACCTGGAACAATGGACAGCACAGCTAAGGGAGGATGTTGACGCCGCAACTAAAGAGGTGCTCGCGGATCTCCCTATCGAGCAGATGGACAGCCGACTAGCGCACCTCATAGAAGCTAAACAGTCCCTACTTAACCGGTGGAAGGGCCAGAGACTCAACCGTAGGCTGCGAAAGAAAATTGCCGAAATCAATAAAGCGATAGAAGAGCATTGCAAAACCCTATCCAAACAACAGTGGGATGAGGTTTGCAACTCCATAGATGGCCGAATGAGGAAAGGAGGACCCTGGAATCTACTCAAGCATCTACTAGATAAAACCAACACGAAATCGAATCAGCGCAACACGTTGAGCAAAATTCTGCACGTGGCACAAAACGATTCATCTAAGTCGGAAGTTATTGAGGAGCTAGTGAATAGGTACCTATCCGTCGAGGACACACAGCAGCCGCCCCCTTCTCGATTAGGCTATGCGGGTCCAAGCAACCCCATTTTAGATGCTGAATTCACAATAGCAGATGTGAGGGTGGCTTTATACGACCTCAACGGAAGATCTGCCCCCGGTCCCGACAGGATAACAAACAAGATGCTCCGCAATTTGGATGACGACTCCATAGAGTACTTAACACAACTAATTAATGAGATGTGGAAGAACGGTGAAGTTCCTCGCGAATGGAAGGCCGCTAACACCATTTTAATCCCAAAACCGGGAAAGCCCCCAGGCCTTGAGAATCTACGACCGATTTCCCTCACATCATGCGTGGGAAAGGCTGCTGAACATGTTATACTAAATCGATTATCTCGGTACCTGGAAGAGCACGAGGTTTACCCTCACAGGATGATAGGCTTCCGACATGGTCTATCTACGCAAGATGCCATGCTCCTACTCAAGAACCAAATAATCAGCCACAGGACAAGGGACACGAGAGCAATACTGGGACTAGACATGGAGAAAGCCTTCGATAATATCCATCATACCTTTATACTCAAGACCATTTCAAACCTCGGTTTGGGTAGTCACTTTTATCAATATGTTCAGGCTTTTCTCAGTGGAAGGACGGCAACGCTCAAGGCTGGGGATCTAACATCAGATACAGTGAAGCTTGGCAACCGAGGTACACCCCAAGGAGCGGTCATCTCGCCTACCCTTTTCAATATCTGTATGATAGGTCTCGCCAAAAGACTCGAAGATATCGAAGGCATAGAGTACACGATTTACGCGGACGACGTCACGATATGGTGTACTGGAGGCAGCGACGGAGAAATAGAAGAAAAATTACAAGAAGCCGTTAACGTCACTGAAGAGTACCTCATTCCAACGGGACTGCGATGCTCACCCAAGAAATCGGAACTCCTGTTATACAGACCTAAGAGAAGAGGCCGCAAACCCAGGGCTGGATTCCTCCAGAGGAGAACGAGATCACGGTCTATACCAAGAGCGGAAGCGTCATCCCAAGAGTTAATTCTATCCGGGTCCTGGGCTTGGTGATAGAATCCAACGGCTCCAATAATCAAACAATACAACGTATCGCTAAGAAAGTGGACAACGCAATCAGGCTCATTAAAAGAGTGACTAACCGCCGACAAGGGCTTGGAGAAGACAACGTCGTAAGACTAGTTCACGCCTTTGTGCTATGTCACTTCGCCTACGTAGCAGCCATGCACGAGTGGCAGAGATCCGAAAGAGACAAACTAAATGTATTGTTAAGGAAGGTAATCAAGGTAGCTCTTGGGCTACCTGTCTACACCGAGACTGACAGGCTCATGCAGCTCGGGATGCACAATACAGTGGAAGAAATAGCAGAGGCACAAGAAAGAGCCCAGTTCATTAGACTCTCCACCACGCGATCAGGACGGCACATCCTCACACGGATTGGTATACCAATAACAGCAATAGATAACAACCATAAAGAAATTCCCAACGATTTGAGGGAGAATATAACAGTTCTGCCTGTTCCAAGGAATGTTCACCCCATTCATAATGTGAGCAGAAGGCAAGCCAGAGCCAAAGCCCTGCTAGAAAAAGCTAAAAATCAGGCTGAAGAATGCTCGTTTGTCGACGCGGCTTTCATGTCCAATAAACGAGCCTTCACAGTAGTACTTGTGAACGGCGAAGGTGAACTCGTCAACTCGGCTTCCACCTACACCACAGAATCAGAAATTGCTGAGCAAGTAGCCATCGCACTGGCGCTTTTAGACCCAAATAGATCGAGGATCCACAGCGATTCTAGGGCAGCCGTCCGAGCATTTGCCAAAGGAGTTATTTCCAGACAGGCTCTGGCAATTCTCAAGGGAAAGGTAATCAAACCACACACGATCATCTGGTTTCCTGCTCACATGGGAGAAATCAACGGTGCTCCCGCGAACCTCAACGAATCTGCCCACAATGCTGCACGAGGACTTGCCAACCGTGCAGCCACAAGGCAAGAAGATGCTGAGGTTTCAGAATGCAGGGATCACCTCCTCTCTTACAACGAGCTAACAAAGCACTTTTACCTAGGACGCAGGGTCTTCCCCCCTCCACACAGTAAACTAAATCGAGCACAGGCCATTACACTAAGGCTCTTACAAACAAGAACCTATCCGAACCCGCTCTTAATTACCAAGATTTATCCGGAGTTCTCTACTCCTACAACATGCCAAACATGCCACGAAACAATAGATCTCACTCATATGCTCTGGCGTTGCTCCGCGTTACGCAGCGACAAGGAAAACACTGAAGAGCGGTGGGACGCAGCTCTGCGCAGTCCGACATTAGAGGGACAATTATGGGCAGTCCAACGGGCCCGCGAAGCGGCCGAAAGACTAGGTCTTTCGGTCCCAACGTGGGAGCGGCCCGCTTCGGGCTAGGAAACTAGCACGACCTATTGGACCTCAATAAAGTTCTTTCATCCATCCATCCATCCATCGGCTGCCACAAAGAGAGTCAAGCAGACGTGACTCCCTTTTGACTCTCTTTTTTTTAAGAGTGTAGGAAGTGCGATTACTCAACGATCCGCTACCAATACCACAGTTCGAAACGAAACAATGAAGAGAGGGAGGAGATGGAGGAGGAGCGAAAGAGTTGCAGTGAATTTTATTCTGAGATTCTTCAGCCGCCTGAGCCAGGTTTAGGATAAACTGTGAGTACAAAAGTACATGCAAATTAGGTAAACAATTTCAAAACATTACCCTGGACTACTGGATATGGCGCTTGACTATTGACCCGAAGATCGCGGGATCGAATCGGCCGCGGCAGCCACATGTCGATTGAGGCAATATGCTAGAGGCTCATGTGCTTAGATCTATATAGGTGCACCTTAAAGAATCCCAGCTGGTCGAAGCTTCCAGAGCCCTCATGTACGGCGTCTCACATAATCATATCGTGATTTTAGGATGTAAAATCCCCAAAATTATTAATTTCAAAGCATTTCAATAGTGAGTAAGATAAATGAACTGTTTACTATGTACGTGATAAAAAGAAAAAGATGGCAATGTATTGTATTCGGTACGCAGTGTAATGCCAGAGTTCTGACGAACATATGTGAATGCTAGCGCACGACCACGAGTAACCATTCGATCATCATTTTGCCTTCGAACACTCTTGTGACTTCTTACTTTTGAACTTCGTTGGATTCAGTATTCACCGAAAATTCGATCTATCCCAATTTTCTATAGTCGTTACACTTGGGTCGAGTCATGGTTGTTCGATCTCCAATACTTGTAGTCAGCAGTTTTCCAGATCACTAGAGTAAAATTTACAATACATTTCAGTGAATGATCTCACTTTTATAGGCTAGGTAGGAAATCCTTTCCAGATCCGCACAGAGAGCTAACTTGGAACCAGGAGATCGCTCTCCGACTCCTCCAGACTAGATCGTTCCCGTCGCCGGCCACTATGGCCGTGTATACAGACATTTCGCCAAAGTGCTCAGCGTGTGATCAGCTAGCAACGTTTTCTCATTTAATGTGGCGGTGCCCCCGCTTGCGCGTTTGCACAAGAAAGCATCACGTCAACAAGACAGAATTCTTAAAATGCATCGCAAGTCCGGATCTTGCGAATCAACTCCGGGCGGTCCAGGGAGCCTGCGAAGCGATCGGGAACCTTTGGCTCCCGACCCCTTCGCGGGCGATGCCCTCCGCGGGTTTTTAGGAACCCTCGTCCCAGGACACAATAAAGTTCCTCTGTCTGTCTGTCTGTCTGTCTGATCTCACTGTTAGGTGGATCCACGCAAACTGGTTGTAAATTTGAATATATATAGTAACATGAAGGAAGGAAGGAAGGAACACAAAAGGGAGAAGGCAGGGAGGTTAACCAGACAGCAGTCCGGTTGGCTACCTTACGCCGGGGGAAAGGAGGGAGAGAGAGAGAGAGAGAGAGAAATGTTTTAATGAAATAAAAAATTGGCCGCGTATCTGCGTGCTTCGCTGCAAATGTCGTGTAAAGACGATAGAAGAGGCGCTGTGTTACGCTGTGTGAGATATGGACGCCATCTGGCAATACGTCGGGAAACATGAGTGCTGTGTTGCGTGCTGGTAGTCCCGGCGCAGCAGCAGGCGAAGACCGGCGGTGACCAACGCGACCGGCGGGGACGCCAGCCAGCTCGAACACGCGGTTTGGCGCGAAGCGCTGAAGCAGAAGAAACGTCCGCACTCAACGAGTACTCTCCACACACTCTCTTATTTACACGTCGCCTGGGTAACACAGGAATGCCAGAGCGGCGCCCACAACCGGCAGCCTGAAGGTCGCCCACAACGCTGCTTTTTCATTTTTTAAATATTTTTTTTTCACCTTCTTGGCCTTCTCAAATCTAAAGTTTTTCAACACCAACCCATGGCATTCGTACAGTGTAATACAGAACCGAAACCGAAACACAACAATGAGCTCGTGTGGAGGGCACGGAAAAAGGCAAATTTCAGCGCAGCTTAAGAAACTAGGGTCCTTAAAATTACGTATGTATGCATTTTCTATTAAAGGAACACGCCATCTAATACTTACCTAATGATCTTGCACCTCACATATGCATGATATTTACTTTTTGATCGACAACGTTCACAAGTATGAACAGCCGTACCAGTTCAAGAAGGCTGGCCCTTGGGCAAGTGGTTCAACTTTGGCCGAGTGGCTGAATCGAGGGACGTGCCGACAAACAGAAAGACAGACAGACAGAAAGACAGACCAAAATTTCTCCGTTTAAGTATCCCAAGAAAGACTATCGTCTTTAAAACCGGAGATGTTTGCCTGGCTATTCGCCTGACATGCTACTTCAGGTGCTCCAGGGTGGTGATTATGATATATACACTGACAACCACACGTACATACATAGACTACACTACAAAGTTTCGGTCAGGCTTGTGGCCCGCAAGAAAGTCAGCAGCGCTTTCGTTGCGCGTAACGCACAGGTGCTGTTTTGCCATGGGCCCAGAATGTGCCGCAGTTCTAAATACGAGTCCTGTTGAAGGTGCAAAGCCGCCTTCTGATATCGTCTTTCTGTTGCGTATCGCCTGCATTCGCAGAGAACGTGTTTTAGGTCTTCTAGGACGTTACATTGAACGCACAACGGTGAGTCCGACAACTTGATTTTGTTCTTGAAGTAATGAGTGTAGGCGACGTTTAGTCTGATGCGGTGCAAGCATGTTTCCTCTTGTCTGTTGAGGTCTCGCGGCATATCGAAGGCACACGATGGATCAATTTTGTTAAGAGGCCCATACTGGTCACTGGCATCTGTCCAGAGGGATCGCTGGAAGCGCCAAGCATGTGCCGATACAAGTGTCGCCGCGTCTTTTCTCGAGAAAGGTATTTCAACCATTTCTCTCCAGGCGTCATGTCCAGCTTTGGCAGCGTCATCAGCCTGGACCACGGTGTAGAAAAAATAATTTAGGTGTGGACACTCCGCCCGACGGCGCGTCCACATAATGTTCGCCTCTTTCCTCCTCTCGGCCCCCATGTCGCAGCGCCTCCCACGCAACCGCGGCCGGCGCATGTACTATAGAAGACGAGCTGCGTGCGTAGCGTCCGTAACGGCTAGTAACGGCGTTGCGCACGTGAGACGTCAGCGAGCAGAAAGACTGCTCACGCGCTCTTAAGCAAGACGCCGCGCTTTTACGTACGCAACGCTGTTAGGGACGCTATGTTAGGGACTTTACGCTATGTGCGTCGGGTGCGCCGTTTACACCGTGGCCGTATGAAAACTCGCCGTGAAAAAATGCAATGAGGTGAAAAAAAAAATGAAGAAAAACGCGCGTTCGCCTCGTCGCAATAGGTTTCTTAAGCCCCCATGTCGCAGCGCCCCCCACGAAACTGCGGCCGGCGCATGTATTAAAGGCGAACATTATCTGGACGCGCTCTCCTTCGCGGCGGGCGGAGAGTGTCCACACCTAAATTATTTTTCTTACACCGTGGCCTGGACGTTGCCTTGTATTCCGCAGTGGGCAGGTATCCACTGTAGAACAATGCGGTGATTCAATTCGCAGGCTTTATTGCATAGGCGTTTGATGTCCATTACGAGCTGTTCCTGCGTGCTTGGGGACTTGAGAGACTGCAGCGCCGATCTTGAGTCCGTGAAGATGACCCAAGACTCGGCTGTCTGGTCTACGATGAATTTAAAAGCAGCCCGTAGTGCGGCCAGTTCGGTGGCTGTAGATGAAGTACGGTGACTGAGAGTGGCAGAAATGGTGACATTGGCAGACGGAATCCATACCCCAGTGGCAGATGACGTAGGCGTTACAGAGCCGTCAGTGTAAATATGACGGTGAGCCTTGTAGGGAAGGAGAGTGGAAAGATGGGAGAGACAGAGAGAGAGAGAGAGACATGGAATGATAATATAGCAGTATGCTGGCTGCGCAAGTTTCGTGACGCTACATATGTAAAGTGAGAGTCAGGAACTGAACTTTGACGACATATAGTTAGGAAGTGAATACGCGACCTCATGAGTAGCTGCACGGCAGAACCGCTGAATCATATAAAGGCGGATTAAATTACGTTACGTTCACTCGATCTTAAAGTGTGCTTAGGTTCATTGATTTTTTTCTTGTTTTATTCCACTGTGTCGCTCCGTTTGGCATGTTCACTTACACATCAGCTTGATCGAGTCCGTCCAGAATATCAGAATCAACAATATGCATACCTTAATTACATCCTAGTTTTTTGGAATTATTCTTTCTTTAATAATAATAATAATAATAATAATAATAATAATAATAATAATAATAATAATAATAATAATAATAATAATAATAATAATAATAATAATAATAATAATAATCCTTCCTTTAAAATCAGATTGGTTCTGCAGGCGATTGCGTGAGACCGGAAAATCAGAACAAGGGCCGAAGCATTAGTTCGCAATCAAACTTTCAATGATTGTTTTCCGAGAACTTCGAACTTCAGGGCTTTAACCAGATTGTCAGAGTGGAGGCAGCGCTTTCCGACATGAGCGTTAAGCCTGTAGGAAGATTAGGCAATCTGTTCTGAGGACGCGAACTATGCATTCAAATTACGACCATGCGCAAGCAAGCTCTTTAGAGAGCCACTGCACGATACGAAAGAAGTTTCGTTAGTTTCAGCGTCTCTGTATGTTAAATATGAAGAAAATGTTAACTGTCTATAATATGGCTTGGACAATTAAAGTTTTCTTTTTTTTTGAAAATGAGGGTGTACATCTGGCTTCGCAATATCTTCACTCCACTTAACGACGACAGCATTGGTTGTACTATAATTAGACCGTGACAGAGCCAGACTTTCGAGTTGTCGAGCGTGCATATTGTTTCGCAAGTTTGCGGGTGTTGTTGGAGTTCCACAAGTGAGTTCTCTTGACGATTGATTGACTGTACGGTGCACCGAGAGAAGGTCGACCCATTTCGCAATTTCCAATTTTATCCAAAAGAAAATAATAAATAAGAGGAAGCAAGAAATTTGCCGAAAATTGCAGTAGTTGACTCCATTAACGCGAACCTATATTCTTCTCTGATGAGCATGCTCAACGGCGCGAACAAGATGAAAGCAAGAACCTGTTTCTAACCTTAAATGAGTACTGACACGATTTCGAGACATCGCAAAAGGGACATTTTTCGTTTCCTTGGTATGCAGTGTCAACGCTTTCTACACACCGGAGTCTGACAGCGCGTTTAAAATATTTTACTTTGATTTTAATGTTTACGTCACTGAGCAAGTCACTGCAATGTACATTATCCCGACAAGTCGACACACTTGCACTGAGTTTGCGAGCTCTGCGTCCTGCATGAAGCCTAAATCGCAGAAATCACTGTCGGAGTCACTGGACGACAATTCACTCATCGTTGTTTACGTGCCTTACGAGCAGATGGCACATCTGCCGCTAGAACGTTGCAAGTTGCTGTCTCCCCGTGACGTCACACTGCAATGACACGTCACGGAGAAGCTGCTCTCTCGATATCGAAACGGAAAGTGTATTTTTAAATGCGAAGAGCATTGCTTAGCGAACTTCTGCGACTTTGAGCGCATCTATCTATCTATCTATCTATCTATCTATCTATCTATCTATCTATCTATCTATCTATCTATCTATCTATCTATCTATCTATCTATCTATCTATCTATCTATCTATCTATCTATCTATCTATCTATCTATCTATCTATCTATCTATCTATCTATCTATCTATCTATCTATCTATCTATCTATCTATCTATCTATCTATCTATCTATCTATCTATCTATCTATCTATCTATCTATCTATCTATCTATCTATCTATCTATCTATCTATCTATCTATCTATCTATCTATCTATCTATCCATCCGCCTACGACTTTGTGCTCTCCTGGCCGTTTCTTTAATGGGATGTACACCAAAATTGGTAGGGAGTAACATGACTTTACGACGAACATAAATGACAGGTCATAACATGAAAATCATGATATCCATGTCATGAACGACATGATTTACATGCCACTGTTTTGGTGCTCTTGCGACCGTTTCGTTAGTTTGCTATATAACAAAATTGGTATGACGTGACAAGAGTGTATGACGAACACAAATAACAGGAGTTAAAAAATTCACATTGTGTGACGCCCGGTCATTATTTCACTCTCCCACCACGCTTTATAGCCTACGTTAACGTGAGAGAAGGGAGAGAGAGAAGGAATTAACGTTATTGAGACCCTGAGGAAACGGATCATGGGAGCTTTATATGGGCTTCCTCGGCAACCAATAGGAGTGCACTTGCGGGGAAACGAACACGCTATAAATCAGCATAATTTTTATGAACTAGGGAAGCAGCCACTATGCAATTTTTCATCAATCTGCTGAGAACCGTGGTACCCGCTAAACAACTGTAAGGCAATATGTGTACTTTCCTGATGCTGTGGCTGATGACGATGAAGAATTATGGCAGATCCCTCTGTAATGGGTTGGAAGCATTCAACAACCCACTCGTTGCGCAATTCACATTGTGTGACGCCCGGTTACAGAATTCGTGTTTTTGTGACGCCTGGTTGTTATTTTACTCTTCTACTGCACTAGATTACATATGTTAATGTGGTTCCTTCCCAACATGATGTCGGCATAGGGTCTTTTTGCAATGCAGTTTCAAACACCGGCATAGCCCTGAGTTAGAACACTGGGCTCCCACGCAGAGGGCCGAGGTTCGAACCTCGTTCCATCCTGGAAATTTTTTCTTATTTCCTTTTTTTTTCCTTATTTCGTGCGACAGCGGTTACGGACACCGGCGGCGGCGGCGGCGGACAACTACGGCGCCAAAAACGGCCGTTGAAATGATCTCAAAACAGCTATCGCTGTAAAATCATGAAACGCATGTCATGCACAGTATGACTTACGTGCCACGCTCATGGTGCGCTGGCGGCCGTTTCGCTAGCTTTATATGCACCAAAATTGGTATCTCGCGACGTGACTGTGTGACGAACATAAATAACAGGAGTTAACATGAAAATCATGACACGCATGTCATGTACAGCATGACTTACGTGCCACGCTCATGGTGCGCTGGCGGCCGTTTCGCTAGCTTGATATACACAAAAATTAGTATTGCGCGACGTGACTGTCTGACGAACACAAATAACAGGAGTTAACATGAAAATCATGACACGTATTACAGCATGACACGTATTACAGCGTGAGTGCACCACGCTTATGGTGCACTCACGGCCATTTTGTTTACTGGATATATGCCTAAATTGGTATGGCATGACAGGAGTGCGTGACGAACATAAATAGCAGGTCACGTAACGTATATATGTAGCAGAATATGTTTCATTCCCATGGCATATACCAGATTGTACACTCAAGCATGTATGACAATATCGCGGTCTATATGTCACGTCATGAATGACTTCATTAGCATCAACGACAAACAAGACGATGTATGCAGCTATTTGCTGGCTGCTTCGCATTACATCGATTCCCACATTGCGTGGGATCTGCCGATTTTTTTAAGGTAGTGGTACGGTATGATGAACTTTATTCGGGTCCTGAAGACAAACCCTATGTTGACGCAGGCGACTCCCACGTTGTAAAAATATATTTGATGCGTTCCCAGGCGCCACAATACTCGTGATAGCTTTCTCGACAGCAGTATTTTTATTTAGAGCAGCAATCCAAAAATTTTTATAAATCGTGTCAGTATACTCCTTTAATGCCTCAGCTACAGATGCATCCAGCTGTGACTTAGCCAGTCAGGTTCGAAACCTACCGCAGGACACACTTGAGTGCGTGAATATGGGCTGCCTTCAAAAAACGGTTTTGATTCCTTCTTCAGTATCTGAACCGGTCGTAACTCCAAAGTGAAACGTGTCTGTATAGAAATTGGTTTATGGCGTTTAAGCGACTCATGTTATGAGAGACGCAGTAGTGGACAGCTTGGGATAATTTGGCCACCTTGGCTTCTGACATCGCACACTGCATTGGCCCCTAGCATTTCGCCTCCATCGAAATGCGACGGCCGCCGCGGGAACCTAAACCCACGTCTCTATTTATGGAAGTAGTTGCAGCTTTGCTGGACGTTAGGAAACACTTGTGTATGTGTACAAGTGCATAAAAACACGACATCAAACATTTTCGCGTTGAAAAACTTTCACACGCACCGCGCGCGAACTAGGTGGCGTCTCTGCCAGGTAGCGCGACGTGTCCGTTTTGAAGCGCGGAGGAGGAGCCCGGCAGCAGCACACGCCTCGTACATGACGCATTTAGTCAGCGGCAGTACGGTGTACTGCTGCATCGCTTCCGTGCTGATTGCATTGATATCAAGTGTGATCTCGAGATGGCTTAATTCTGCTTAATTTCTAAAAGTTATATGCATACAAATGTTCGCGGCGCTAATAATTGAATATTCGTGCTTGGTGTTAATTAAGGCTTGAAACTAAGAGTCATTTTCGAATTTTTGAGTTACGAAAGCTATTTAATGAACAAAAAAAAGTTAAGGCAGCTTCGTACTTGTGGTACAAAGCCTGAAGAAAGTGGGGAGCAGGGCGGCCTTATTTATTTCCCTTTATTTTTCTTTCTTCTTGTTTTTCTTTCTTTCTCTCTCACTTGTTCTTTCTATGTCTTTTTGTCTTTGTTTATTTCTATTTCTTTCTTTCTCTATGTATTCCTCTCTCTTTCACGCTCTCTCTACCTTTCTTCCCTTTCTTCCCTTTCTCTCTTTCTCTCTATTTCTCGCTTCCTCTTTCTTCTTGTTTCTTTCTCTCTCTTTCCTTGATTCTCTCCCTCTCTCTCTTTCTATGCTATGTTTTACTCTCTCCCCTCCTGCTTTCCATCCTCCTCGCCCTCACTTCCCTTTCCTACCACATTTCTATACTATTACTGTACAAGGTTATGCTATGCTCAGAGCGTGCCTGGATAGTCGACTGGTTACGGTGCTCGTCTTCGGACCGTGGGTACACGGGTTCGAATACCGCCTCGCCAGGAAATTTTTAGAGCGCAGCTCTTAGGCACCCGTTCCTGCGTTGAGCGGCGTCGCCATTGACGTCGGCGGCGTAGCCGATAGAGCGACAGAGGACGAAAGACAGCGAACGCGGAGTCTGTCGATATCGCGAGCCACTGGCCTCTAACCTCGCTTTCTTACTCCGTCACGTGCACTAACCCCTCGGTCGGAGCTCGTGCGCATGCAGGGCTGGCACGTGCACTGTTGCTGGCTTCGCTTGTCGTAACGGGGCTCTCGGCGTTTCGCTTGGTTCGCGATGCCTGCAGTGCAGAGAGGTGTGGGCAGCACTTGAGCGCTGGCAGTTTCTGTGGCAATATGTAAAGAATGTTACATTGTTACAACTGTGGAAAGCCAAAACTTCAAACACAGTTGGCGTTGCCCCAACACGAACGTGCGCTCAGAATTCGCATTAGGCAGTATCGTAATCGTCGGTGAATTTTCCTTCGCCAAGAATTTCTCCCTTTCTCTTTATTTCTATCCCTTTGTTTCTCTCTCTCTCTCTGTGCTCGTTCTCTCTCCCATCATAGTTTCCGCCTCCCATGCCGCACAAACCGGCGCACGTGTTCTGGGAGCGAAGTGGAAGATGAAGACGAGGACGAAGACGAAGATAGCTTCCGGGTGCACGTGTTTGGGGAGCGAGCAGAACATGAAGAAAATCGATCGTGATGATGATAGTTTTCTGGTGACTCCGCACGGCCTGAAGAATAGCTTAACAGCCGCGCTGTTCAATGTAAGGCGGAGATACACTGTAGTTAAAAAAAAAAAACTAAAAAGAAAACCGTTGAACTGCGCACGTGCTTGCGTTAACAAACGCCAGACTGCGATCGCCTTGCAATATCCTTAAACTGCCTGTGCAATGATTGACTCGCACATAAGTCACGCTGTACAAAGAATACCTAATGAAGTTGGTTTGCGCTGGTGAGTATCACTGCGACGCTTGCGCAAATTGAAGGCACGCGCAACTCGAAAACCGTTCTTCTTGGTTACGCTGTGTTGTACCTGACATTTGTCCAAACGATGTTCTCTTCTTCGGAACTCTTTCTTTCTTTCTTTCTTTCTTTCTTTCTTTCTTTCTTTCTTTCTTTCTTTCTTTCTTTCTTTCTTTCTTTCTTTCTTTCTTTCTTTCTTTCTTTCTTTCTTTCTTTCTTTCTTTCTTATTTATTTATTTATTTATTTATTTATTTATTTATTTATTTATTTATTTGTGTATTTATTTATTTTTGTTTCGTGTAGCTGTCAGGATTTCTGTGCTGGCTTCTTCACAGAAATGTCATTTCCTTAACGAGCGAAAAGCCGAGTGACTCGATTACGGCCCGCTGTTTGATTGCTTAAACCTTGCTCCAGAAGGCGTGCCAGTCAACGGGCTTTATTTTCTTCCGCCGCGACATGATCGCGATCAAAGCGACACACCGACGTTGCTTTCACGAAACGTGTACATTCGTTCATTTCCGCCATTCTGATAAATCTGTCATAAATCGCTGTCCGTGTTTACCATCTTTGGTATGGTTTGTGCGGGACGTTGCATCTGCAGCTGAAAAACATGTGCTAGGAATAACAGCGTCTACAATCGTGTTTCTTTCTGTCGACCGACATGACATTATCGCAATAATATGTCCTAAGAGTGTTAGAATGGCGTTATTCCAGAGTCAAGTTTAAAAAGAAATGTTTGAATACGGTCCTCCGAAGAAGTCAGCAAGTACCGCGTATGTACAAGAAAGAATGTACAAGACTATGACAACACGCCAAAGATGCCACAATTACTCATGGAAAGTAATGAAATTACATTACAATGTACAGCTGGCGGCAAGTAATGGCATTACATTACTATTAATCTTAAAAGTTAGTAAGGTTACTTTGAACTTACTCTAACAAATGTTCATCATTTCTGCGCAACTCATATACGCTTTATTTACAGTACATATACGTCGAAATCTCAGAGAGCTTTGTCCAACATCCCACGCTTGGATTAACTAATCTTTGTTATTTTTCTTTGCTTTTTTGGTCATTTTTTATGCCATTATTGAAGTAATTCGGAAAATAATGAGTAATTTTTTGAAATTACTCGCTTGAAGTGATTCGTTTCATTCCTAAATTACCATTCCGCAATATTAATTCATTACATTACACGTTATAGAAAAAAGTACTTTAATTACTGTAATTTCGTTAGTGCTAAGTCTGATGCACGCACACCGGCTCCGATTGATGCCACCTTGCTCATTCGCCGACAGCCGTGAGTAAGTGGCTACCACGACTGTCGCATACCGTACTCGTTGCGGTCCTACCTTTTCTGCGCGTGTGTCGAAGCCGAACGTGGAGGGAGACAGAGAATGCAATTATTGACGTTCACAATTCTCTAGAACATAACTTATGAACTTCTGCTAGACGTCTCTTCTTATGCAGTTTAGTTGGTTATTTCGTGACTGCTTAACCCGTTCGCTCGTGTGCGTTAAAAAAAAAAAATTGACAGTCTCTTTAGCTAACGCTAAGGAGAGAATAGGAGAAAGCGTATGCTTTGACGAGACACTCTTTCAATTACTTTGACATTCTGAGGCACTTGTATACCCCCCCCCCCCCTTTACTCTTAAGCTGTGTGCACCTCACCCGTTGTTGCACCACCTTCTCCAGGATCGGCCGAGCTTTGACGAAGCTATGATGCCATGCGATGACGTCGTCATCACCGTCATGAAGTCACACTTTTGGTGATCTTTGTCGTCACGATGACTATCGTGACAACATGACGGCATTGCTTACATCGCCTCGTCATGTGACATCATTAAAACGTCATGCGACATTTTACCCAGGTCTCGCGATGTATCGTCAGGTCTCGCCAAATTCGCAGTATCTCGACTCATGAGACTGACGAGGCTTTCGGCTTGATATGGGCTCGCAAATTCTGATTATTTGTAACATTGAATTTATTTCGAACGCACGGAAGAGAGTTCAGAAATCACTGGATGAGAATTTATACAGTACACTCTGTGCAATGATTGGCGAATCTTTGTTGACTCTAGACGTTCGTGGAAACTTTGGTTTGATACTGTGTGCAATGCTCGGAGAAGATTCTCGTTAACTCCGCTGTTAGGAAGCCGCTGAAGACAACTTTATTGTCGACGCGAAAAAAAAAAAAAGACAGGGTTGATGTATGTGCAAGTAAAAAAAAAGTGCAAATGAGAGAAGTTGACCGGAATAAAATAAACAGGAGATCTGAGAAAAATGTAACATACGGTAATAGAAGGAGATAAAGAAAACATGAAGTTGTGCAGCGTTGGGTAATACTTAATGCCACCTGTGAGGTACGTATAGATGCGTGTACCATATGCGTCGGCCTTTTATTCTTCGACATCTGTATACTTTGGCTGAGGCCCCCGTATTTTCCCTAAGCACATAAGCTTAACACAGAGAAACCTGGCAGGGTTAACGTTTATTACGCGTAGTATTCCTACATGCAGCCCATCACAGTCATCTTACAGATCAAAGCTCTTCAAAAACAATGGAACAATACAAAAACTGGCGAAAAAAGAAGAAATGCAACAAAACACGACACAAGCTGTCACATAGCGTCCACGACTGTTTTGCGTTGTTTTGGCACGGAATGGCAGATAGGGCGTCCGGCTCCTGCAGCTCTTCGTCGATGTCGCGAAGAGCAGCGGGAGTAGATGGCGGACGCTGTTTGATGCCTTGTACTTGGTCTTGTCTGACCTCGGCGAGGAGGTGATGCTCACGAACAGATGACATGCGTTTTGCAACATTTTGGGTAGATTCCCTTGCCTTTCTTCAAGGTGCAGTTCTTCGGATAGCCCTGCAGTGAGACGCGGCCACACCTGTGCAGACAAGATCGGACAATGCGCGTTAGAAATGCAAATGTCAGATATCAACGAAATGCTTAATCAAATGCCGATTTAGTTCGCCGCATTTGCGCGCTAATGCGAACATCGTAGACTGAAAGTTAGCTTGAGTCCACATGCGGACTCATTGCAGAGCCGCCTATAAATTGCGCTTATCGTCTCTTATAAGAACCCGTTCCTTTCTCACGAAATCTGATTTCACTCAAGTATCTGCAGATCAGGGGCGTAGCTAGAAATCTTTTCGAGGAGGGGGCGGGGGTTCAGCTAACCTTAATACATTTTCGTGCGTGCGTTTGTATGTGCTTGTATATGTGCACATGCGAAATAAAATTACAAAATGTGGTAGGGGGGGGAGGTTTGAACCCCCCCCCCCCGGCTCCACCTATGCTGCTGGTCAAAGCAGATGGTACAATGACAGGAACACAGTTACGCGCCGAGTGCCTTAGGGAAAAGTGAAAACAAGTGCACATACGAAGACTATCCGAGGTATCCTCCTTGATCGTCAAACAACTTCTACTATGTGTACTACTCCATTATTATTATATTATTATTATTATTATTATTATTATTATTATTATTATTATTATTATTATTATTATTATTATTATTATTATTATTATTATTATTATTATTATTACCATCATCATCATCATCATCATGATTATTATATTACTGCTCCATTTATAACAACCTCTCTTACTAACCTTGAAGTTAAAATAAAGTTTGATGGTAACCAAGTGGTACACAACCATGGATCATAATTCACCACTTGGACAGTTTTTAAGCCGCGCATTGCCGATGTGTGCGGCCGCCCCGAGGTACGCAAGCTCCGCGCTGAGCAGCGCCTACGTGGGCGTGCACAGCTGCAGGGACAAGGCTTCACGAGTTACATCGAAGACGTTACATCGAATACGTACTCGACTTGCGCAAACGCCTTAGCCCTTCGGTGAGTGAAGAAGACTAGGTTAAACACATCTTGAAAGGGATATACGACGACGCCTTTCAGATGTTGCAGGCCAAGGACCCGCGGACCGTGTCTGAACTCGCCACTGTGTGTTAGAGCTTCGACGAACTGCGAAAACAACGGGCCTTGGCGCGACGGCCAGCGGCTACAGACGAAACTCTCTCGGCGTTGACCCTCCGTCATGAGCACAGCACGCTGCTGTCGCAAATCAAACGATACGTGCGCGAGGAAGTGGATCGACAACTTTCGTACCGGTCGTATTGACCGACAACCGACCAGAGAATCAGAGCGCTAGAGCCAACAGCTAGCGCTCGGCTCTTCCAGCCAGTGTCCCAGTGCGGCACATTGTTCTCCTTCCTCCCTACACATAGTAGATTACTGATTTATAAACTATGAAAACTCAACGATATAGAAACTATTTGAAACCACGTGGTACACCACGGTGTAACTGTTTCATCGTTTCTTTAATGCGTCAACGAAGACTGTGCTCTGAAACTTACGATGCGCCTCGTAGGTACTTGAGCCGTGAGTCACAAGTAAGGCTCATGCAGGGATTGGCGAGGTTGATGTGAGCTCCGTCTGGAATGGCGTACTTCTTCCAGATGCATTGTTCTGAGAAAGAAAAACAAAATGAGGTGTAATTTCTTGCCTATATTAGCCCTGAAATTGATAAAAAAAAGCTTGGGCACAAAAAGGCCTTGCTGTCCCAAAATGCCCAAGGTATATAGCGTACGAAAATGTACGACAAGCAAACAAGCTCATTAAATTAGAAAAAAAAGCCCACCAAACACGCATAAAGAAATAAAACCATAACAAATCAAATCAAACCATCATGGAGAAAATAAAAGAAGGTGAAGGTTAGGATTATGCATCACGGTAAAATATAGACGCTTCAGACATAATGAAACGAGTCTGTCCAGAGCTGTAACGAGATGTCTGCCGACTTGTGTCGGGAATCGCTGTGTAATAGCCAATATTCTATTCAGTACCAGCCGCTAGATCTCACTGGCGGAAATTCCCAAAAACTAACTGAGCCTCTCATTGTTTCTCGTCATTAGTGTGTGCCTTGCGAGACGCTGAAGTTATTATAAGGTAGGCGGATACGGTAGGCATAATTTCCACCGTCTCTTATTACGTATAATTTTTCTCAGTAAAGCTTGACGGAAGCACGGTAAATAGCAGCTGACACGCGAATCCCGTCCTTGGCCGAAATGCTGTTTCGTGCGCCTGGTTTTTTTTTTTCGAGAATACGACGCAGCCTCCGCAGCCAGTCGGGTGCATTAGTTTGTTTTTTTTCTTTCATTCTTGTGCTTTCATCTTTTTTCGCTGCTTATATCCTACGCGTGGGCGATACGGTATGCGTGCGCGTCACGCGTCGCTACGTTTGCAGTGCCCTGTCCACTTCGCAAATTCACTTTAGACTTTGCGTGTGGTTCATTTCCTTGCAGGCGACTAACGCTGCGCCCCGGACCTGCGCAGCTATATGTGCATACGCGTCGACGTGGTGGCATAACCCCTGACCTGCAGGTGTATCTCGGAGCCAGTGTATGTGTCCTCTACGCGGAAAACCACGGGGAGTCTCTGCTGACATTCCGCGACCTTGTGAGACGTTGAAACAGATGGCTAGGCGCCTGTCTGGGTCGTCATTGCGCGAAGCAGCCCTCTTTTTTTCTTTTTCGACACCTTGTCCTTCGAGAACCATATACGGACGCTCGGAGAAATGCGTACGCGTTGTCATCGGCAGCCGATGACAGTACTGTCGGTAAACCTTTTTGCCCTTGCGCTAGCCATGGGAAGTGTATTGGCGAACGGTGCGGACGTTGTTGGCCTTGCCGAATGAACTTGAGGTTTTGTACACTAGCGTGTCCTTAGCGAGAACTAAGTGACCGATGATCGAAGACGGCGAATGTGCAGAGGTACGGGGCTTACCTCCGCAGTCTAGCTGATATTTTTTCCGATGGCTCGCATCTTGTTAGCCTCCATGCCTGTTCTTTCTCTTGTTCTGATGATGGTTTCGTATACTCCATGAGCTCTGTAGCCTGTAATTCTATTGACTTTATGTTCTTAAAAATTACAGCCTTCGATATGATTAGTAATTCGCTAACATTACGTGGTGTTCTGGAGGCCACAGGGATACGTCTATGTGAGCTTAAAGAGCTCTTATTAAATCAGTCTCAGTGACGCTGATATATTCATCGTATCACCAGGAGTCGCACGTCAGAGACTTGATGGTGCTGAACAACTGTAGTAAAAGCTGCATTTAATGTCCTCAATGCCCCTATATTTAAATAAATGGATCCTTATTGAGTTATCAATCTATTAAGTATATTGTGGATCGAGTCTGCCGACATGCAATTCTATTGAAATTCTTTTGAATACTCGTATTCTATCCTGGTGCATTGATAAATGGCAAATAGGTTGTAAAAGGAACACCGACGTTAAATTCTGTGTATGACACAAATCAAGGGGGGTCTTCGACTACAGCACCGTACTGGCAAAGAGTTTCCACAAAGTGCATTATCTTACGAATACTTTATGCCGAGGCAAACATTGCAAAATACGTGCAATGAGTTACGTTGATACTATCGCAGAGACAGGTACCACTTACGTTATCGAACTGCTGTCCTTATGCGATGAATAGCTTTCGCCTTCCGTGTACATATCTTTATTGCCATATTACGCGCCTGTCATTCATCGCGACTGTTTACGCACAAGGGCGTAACCTTCGATTATAAACCTTTCGTTGCTTCGACCGAAGTTGACAGCAGGGCTTTCGCTGGAACGTCTGGACACGCCGGCGTCGTTCGTGCTTGCCGACTTGCACGTGCAATTCACTGAACGAATCCGATCGTGGCTCCAAATGTCCTCGGGTTCACCGAGCTCCTAGCCTTACGACGTTTCGGCTGAGCTCATTTTGATTACTCTGTCTGGCTAGTGGGAGGTAGACGTGAAGAACATTGACCTTGGTGACGAGGTCGTTTGAAATTTTCGCTCCGGAATCTGCACGCTGCTTGTGAAACTCCTGGTGTATATGCCATTGTAATGGAGCTAGTCCTTCTGCTTTCTTGTTTTTTTTTGTTCAAGCTCAGACATGGTTGTCCGTGACGTGCTTTTGTAAAAGCAGCTCAAGCACCGACCTCGCTGGGAACCGCCCATTACCTTGTTTTGAAATGCTCGACTGCGACGGATGCATTAAGGGCACGCTCTTATACCTTTATTTTCTTAGCACGGGGAATAGAAAGTAGAAAGAATGTTTTCAAGCGTTAATGCTTAGTTTTACTTTTATCATGAGTTTACGAGCTAATCTTAACCTGAAATCTTCCTTTCGCCTGTCTATATAAGTGTGGTGCATCCATGAAAGACTCAGCACCTCTCTTTGCACTTGAACTTTCCATGCTATTCCGTTTAGGCTGTGAAGCTTTTCGCACAATAGTCTCGTTGACTATAGCTACCTACAAAACGCGAGTGAACAACGGAAATGGCAACAAGTGAGGAAGCGTGCTCGGAATAAAGCAGAAAACAAAGTTAGTTGTAGCCCAGCAAACACATTTTGCACCGATAGGGAGGGGCTGTTGTCGGGGGAGGACATAGCATTTGCGAGTAATGACGTGAATCTTAAGTGTGGATGGGGCTCGAGAACTATAGTTTATTTTTCTTTGCTAAATGTTGATGGTATGCCTTTTAAATTTCCTATTTTACTCTTCTGCCCAAATGATGCAACGAAAAAAAAAGTTGCTGCGTTCTTAGTGTTCTCATCACGTTTATTATCCTGAAAACTACAGTTTGTGAAACTTCCATAAATATACAGCACGATTCTTCCACGCGCGAACTCCTGGATCTTCGCGTACAACGAGTAAAAAGCGCCTTAACTGGCATAAACATAAAAGTATGAGCGTTAATTTTTTTATTGTTGTTGTTTCGTACGGCAATGTTTCGAGAGTTGGTCTGCATGTTGCAAAAGAACACCACTATATTCTTACGCAGTTAGGGAATCTCGTTTACGTTTGCGGAGCACGTACAGCTTAAACTGACCTTTTTCGTTTCTTTCCTTTCTTTTTCTATTCTGTCGCGTAGCCTAAACCGTCGGCTTCACGATTTAAGGCTGTGCCGGCAAAAACAACGAGATTTGACGATAGCACACAGGTTCTCATGGGAAGAATTTGCATGCAACGTTCTGTTTCGTTTAATGGTAGAGACCACGGCTTTGTGGTCGGCGGAAAGTTTCCCAACTCTTCGCCACGAATATCTCCCAATGCGTCTGCGCAAAGCCTTTAACCTGTTGGTTCAGTATTCTGACGGTCACTTTCACTCGCTCAAGCGAAGAGCAATATGAAGGAGAAGAATGAGTGAGAGTTTGTCCACGAGGCTCTGAACAAAACGAGAGGGCAGCTAAACCAGTGGGAAAGCGATGCGTCGACGGGTTGGTCATTTTAAAGTCAAAATATAGGCGTAAAAGATCGCGCGCTTGTTGCTAAATCGACCGTAAGAATATCCCCACCTGGAGCCAAGAGCGCGTCGAACTGAATTAATTAGCTGTCCTTGCGCTTTCGTTCAGCGGCGCAATGCGTCACATACACTTGGAGTAGATTTCAATCTGCATACGGCAATTTCAATTTATGGCACGCGTCATCATACCAGAATAGCTATAGTAGCAGCACTAGCAGTTGTGCCCAAGCAGGTCTGTGGACTGATTAGGGATCTGAGTTGATAAGACATCGCTTATATTAACTCGCGTTATTGGTACGACGTTAGTCATGAAAACGCATTCACGGGCACACGTAGTACGTGAAAGATTTTCGCGTGTGGTCTTGTAACTTACCTGTTTTTGGGGAAGCTTTCTGGGCGTCTTTTCTACTCTGTTATAGTTAAATGTCAAGGTAAACCACGGAAGCACTCAATTTATAGTTATTGGAACACACTGATTACTTCAAGCGCATGGTACAAAAAGGGTTTTCTTCTCTCGATGAAATAATTAAAGCGCAATTCAACACACACATGTATACTCCCACTAACGAAACGTCCAGTGTTAAAAAAGAACAGTGAGTGTTTTGAATGCTTGCGTGAGTGGTGGTATCGTACTGCGCTCCAGTTATGATATCAATATCAGCTACTAACAAGCCGAACAGCAAGGTCTTCTAGGGTATTTCTTTAGGCCTGTTTTTCGGTTGTTTTAACATCGGTGCACCAGCCTTTTTTTTATGATGAGAATATATCATTAAATAGGGCAAACTCCAAATCAAGATAAATTAATAAACAGCACCAATGGCGGCGTTAGAGAAATAAGTGAACAACAGGACTACACTTACCTCTCTGTCTGCGTGCTTGGCGCCCTTTATTAATTATGTGTTCACACCAAATCACCCAGCTGTCACTACTTTTCTGGATCAAGAGCATGACGAGAATAATATATCTGTAAGCGCGTTCGTGCCATTGAGATTGTCGTATGGAAGTGCCTGCTTTGGGGTAAAGAAGAACGGCAATAGTAAGGGCATTCTGCAGTGTAGGCGTGGGGTGGGTTGTCACTGTGTTTTCATAGGAGCGTTTAGCCTTGCAAACTGTTCGACTCTGACCAAGTGACGCGTGTGCGGATCGAATTGTCGCGCGCCATCGCAGATTAGTCAAACCGGTGTCTTCCGATGGAAGCAAGACAGGGAGTGTTCAGCGCCGAGGTCGAATACGAACGGCATGTACGGGCGACCACTTAAGCAGCACAGCATAACATTGGCCCAATTCCTGCCGAAATCAGGTCCACCACCGTTTAGCTGCTTATGTTAGGTTAGCCTCTTCAGGGTAAACGTACGTATTTGACCGGACACACCCTAGAAAGTTAATAAGAACCCATGTCTCCTTGTTTCTCTGTAACGAAAACGTCATTTGATGTTATCTGCAAAATAAGCACCTGCGGATGCATATACATCTAATGCCCCCCGTGAGAGACCTCGCTCTGAGCGCTAAACGTTTGAGGCACTATGTGGGTTTAAAAGCATTTAATTTTTCGAAAGGCTTATAAATGATCCATCTGAATGTCTCTAGCAACAGGAGTTGCATTTGAATAAGCGAAATGATAAAAAATAAAAAATAAAAAATCAACAAAACAAAGAACGATAACACTACCTACTATACTTGTGTTGAGTGCTCACAACATTGACAGTTCTTTTGCATTAATGTAGGAGTCTTGCATTTGATTACGCACCCTTGATTTTATTCTGGAAACATCTCCTTTTTATGCAGGCACTCTATGCGTAACGGTATAAAATCACCGGGCTGGGTGTAAAGACGTTTATTATTTTTTTAAGACGTTAAGTTTAGAACTTACGGTACACATTGCCTGTTTCTTTCCTGTTTTTTTTTTATAGAAAACTAAGGGGGGTATTATCCACTCTCATCTTTCCTGACTTGTCATTCGGTGAATGCAGCAACCGATGGGCGAGTCTGAAACACTAGCTCTTTAAGCGCCAATCACTCGAGCCAGGTTCGTTTACTTTTGTACCTCTGCAGAAAGTCACATCCTGCACAAGCATTGATCGCAACTATGCATGCACTCACTGTTTTTCACGTCAACAGGTTGCACGAACACGGCTGCCTTGGCGAGAGACGCGAAGACGCACAGCAGAAGGAGCACCGTCCCGAATCCCTGCCTCCGGCTGAACCGCATGTTGGTGCCACTTGCGTTTGCGCGACACTTCGACAACGAGGAGCGCACTCGGCGACAGTTTCTGTTTGAGTGAGGCGCCGCCGTGGGACTGCAAACTCTTTTATATAAATACGACTGTAGCGAGTGCGTGCGTGTGCTTGTGGAGCGCCCCGAGCGAAAACCGGATTGTCCGGCGCAGCGGACTTGGGTATTCCCCTGGCGGGTGAGAAGGACGGCTGTGAGAAAGGAGGTGTGGTATAACCTCCTTGGCTGCGAGTGTCGCTGCCGACCCGCCGGCTCAAGTGGTTGCGTTCACTTCGCTCTCTGTGGGAAGACGCTTCGCACCAAAAAATGAGCAAGACAATTCAGATTTTTTTAGCCTAATGGGGCCTGAAGCTGCACTATCTGCATGCCGTGCCACTAAAATGCAGCGTATTAGCGCCGGTATGTTATGCCGTACGTCTGAACCGAACACACAAAACCTTAATGACGTCACGCGACATGAATTATTAACTTGTTTTCCGTCTTTCTCTTTTTCTCTATCTGTGTGAGTGTCTAGACACAGTAAACTATATAAACTAGGAGTTTCGACTATGACGCGCATTCGTGAATTGATAGGTATGACTCATTCAATGATACAAAGCTCTTCCTTTTCGTCCCTTCCCACGCGGCGGCTGTTGGTTCTTCAATTTATTGTTCTGTCAAGTAGATAACACAAACTGAGATGGTGGTTGTGGCGTGGTGTCGTAGACGCAGGCGGGTTTAGCCCAGCTATAAAGGTCGGCGGCTCCTATCTAACAGATTAGGGTAACTTTAAAATATAAGCAAGGCGCAACTCTTCTGGTCAGGGCAGCCGGCTCTAACGTAGCCTACCTTCCCACGTTTTTCATATATAAACAAAAAAATATATACTGCAAATCCTTCAAGAAGCACAGACCGAGGCGGCGGGGAGCAACCGGGGGCTTTAACACCGAGCGTACATACGAGCTTCAGGAAAACAAAAATTGAGCCGAAGAGTATACGAAGGAACGAGAGAATAACAATAATCGTCGATGGTGGAGGAAACATCTTCGACATGCAGCGAAGAATAGATAAAAAAAAAGAGAAACGAAGCTTGCACTAAGTCGTGCAAGGCTTGGAACTGCGAAGCTGGGCGATTGTGAAGTCTAATCTGGTTGCTTCTATAGGTTGTTTCTAGGCTTTAGCTATAGGTGACGCTATAGGTTGTTTCTAGGTTGATTCTCAGCGCAGAGAGATTATACTTAAACTACAGACAGTCACGGACACGACACGGTTGTCCAAACTCCAGAGACAGAAACTCGCGCTGAAACCAAGTGCTCGCACCTCATAGATCTACGGGCACGTCGTCGTATGCGTAGACTTTCCATCGCTTCGGGGTATTCTCGCAGCCGCCGTTGCCTTTCCCGCTCCCTAGTATTCTCTCCTTGTACGTACTCGGGGGCTTCGGCTCGCCGCCGTCGTTTCCCAGCGATTTGTTGGGCTAACTGTTGCCTTCTCTTTTAGTGGACCAGTGGTGAGTAGTGGGATTTACCCAATTTCATTGGCACATACCCGTTTATGATGATGATAGTTTACTGGATCGGCTCACAACGAACGATTTGCTAAACAGCTTCGCTGCTTAAACGCGACCGTATATGCTGGCTCCTAAACACAGAGCGAACAAAGCAGCGCCGATACGTAGCTAGGAATAACTTGCAACGCAACTACGCACTTAGTATATAAACACCAGAGCGGGGAAGCGTCGATATGCACTTATGAACAATGACAAGTGAACGCGCCGTTCCCGGGTGCAAGCGAGAAGTTTGCGAATCACTTCGCATAGAATGAGTTCGGTTCGGTGTGCCGTCCGCGCTGTAGACTCTTGGCCTGTATTCGTAAACATATATTGCGCTAGAGTTGTTCGTACGAAACTATTTCAGTCAATCCCGACGCTTGGCATATATTTGGCGAAACCGGTTGGCCAACAGGATAGAGTATTTCTGAACCATGAATGCGAACATCTGCAGCTTCCCATCACGCCTTTCATGTGCTCAATGAGGCCGGTCGATTCTGAAGACTGCAGCGACGCCTACGTCTCCTCGCAAGCCTGCGACGCGTTGGTTTGTGGTTTAAGGTACTTTCAGTTTGGACCTGCTCGCTACAATACATTCGAAGAATACAGGATTATCGAGTATCGATTGAAAGCCCCAGAAAATGACTCCATTTGGGCAGATAAAGTATCCCCCCTTCTCCCTCTGAAGCAGTGTGTGCCTCTGGAGAGAGGGGGTTGAGCCTCGTTAATGTTGTCTTATCGTGAGAAGCATTAACGTGGCGGAATTTTTAACACGAAAGTGTTTTATGACGGGGTCCACCAAGACTTTCATGACGTATTTCCTGACGGAAATACGTCAGCAAAATGAACGCCATCAGACGGCAAAGAAAAAAACTATAAGAAAGAGTTCCGTTCACAGAAGTCGAACCCACGACCTCTCGGCCCGCGACGATGGCTGGCGGGCGTTTAGCTCACTGAGCTACCGCCAAACACATTACGGAGGCTACATGGACGCGCCTTTTATCTTTCACACTATCCTCTCAAAGTGCTCCTGGGTGAATGGATAGATGCTATGAGTGTCTCCTTCATAAAGGGACGGTGACATGTGTGCCACCAGGCTCGAAAAAAGAAGAAAAAATTTTGCCTCCGCAATTACCTCCGGCAACGCGCCGTTGCTACGACCGTCCCAATAGGCGCGTTTACAATAGAAGTATAATTTCTTCAACGCTTTAACACACCGCGAGGTGGCGGCTTTAGCCCAAGCGAGGAAAGCGAGGAAGCCTTGCTCATAGCATCCATCCACATCGAGAAATAGCTCTCCGACGCTCGCCTGGCTGCCCCACCGTGTTCCCCGCTCGCTCTCTGAGAATTAAAGGCCAGGCTAGATAGAAGACACGACGCTCGTCGCGTTTCTCTTCGCGTTTTACGACGCTTTGAAGGAGTACGCATCGAGTATCGGTGTTTGCTATGTGATTGTTGATGTCATCTTTGCGTGGTATTCACCATATGTGGTGTACAGGTATATCTTGACAACTTGAGCTACCGCAACGGTTAAATCATGATCATGGGCGTTGTCGGTATGGAGATGTGCCACCAGGCGTTAACCTGGGTGCGTCCACATCAAGCGGTGCTATAGCTGCCAAACAACAATAGACATTGTACAATCTCTGAAATGCCAATGCACTACTTCTAATAATCAACTACTTCTGTGACGACGCGTTTAACTTTCGTGTTATACATCGATTCCTATGACGGAGAGATCAGCCATAATTTTTTTAATCACTGCGCATGCAAATTAGCGAGTTTCCTCCCACTCGCGTGAGCGATATGTAGTGCGCATTTGATGCTGCACTTTAAAAGCAAATCAAATGCTGAAATGCGTGGCGCTGCTCAATCTTATTGAAAATGTCTATCCGTTACGTTCGGGTAATCGTTGGAAACAAGTGTTTCCTTTGATTGCATTTTTGTCGAGCAATGCGTATACTCTAGCCGACATATTTGGGTTAGACATGCATGGAGGGCTACCTGGCTAGTGCCAATGCATCCACTGAATACAAATCTATCCATTGATGTCACGTTATTGCGAAACCAACTTTACCTGTATAATCAATATACCTTTGTACAGTCCAAGGACACGTATGCGCTTGTCTAACCCATACTACAGCTTCGCCACTTGTTTCGTAATGTATCCTCGGGTAATACATCATATGCAACATCTGTTTCGTGAAGACTGAATGGAAAATTATGTGAATACCTTTTCGATGCGTTAGACGTCTAAGGCCTTCGAGCACTGCGAGGCTTGGAACGCCTGTAGTAATGACCAAAAATTTCGAGAAAACGTACTGAAAGGGGATGCAATATTTACATGTAGCTCTTGAAGCCGTTCATCGGCCGACACAATGGTATGCGCCCCGTCGCGAGGATCTCACGCATGCGCACAAGACATAAGCCTAATTGTGTCCGATAATAATAATATAATTGTTGAGGTATTACGCCCCAAAATCACGATATGATTGTGGGGGACGCCGTAGCTGAGGGCTCCGGAAATGAAATGTCCACGTTCGTTAACGTGCACCTATATATATATATATATATATATATATATATATATATATATATATATATATATATATATATGAAAGAAAACTAGTCACAGTGAAAAACATAACAACATTTATTCTGAGCTTTCGGCCGGGGACCGGCCGGGGACCGGCCTATATCAAAGAATGGCCGGGGACCGGCCATTCTTTGATAAAGGCCGGTCCCCGGCCGAAAGCTCAGAATAAATGTTGTTATGTTTTTCACTGTGACTAGTTTTCTTTCATATAATTAAACCAATAGCCAGGAACATTCTTTCGAAACCTATATATATATATATATATATATATATATAATATATTATATATATATATATATATATATATATATATATATATAATATATATATTCGAGGAAAGGTGTCGCCGGATCCGGGAGTAATAGCGAAAAGAAAGGTGTTGACGCACAAGTGAAAAGAAGCTTTATTTGACGTTTCGGCCGTGGGCCCGGCCTTCGTCAGAATGAAACGAGGACACTGGAACGGTCACTTATATGCCAGCGGTCACATTGATTACACAGTGATACAATAGATACTTGCGGAAAACTAAATAATAAAAAATAATAAACTAACAACGTCATCATAGTCGTAAGGCTCATGTCGGAATTATACACACGCAAGAAAAATAGAGCAAGAAAAAAGCAGGTATTGACAGCTGATGTCACCACTGAGGGAGAACAAACAAAAGAGAGAAGCGAAAACAAGAGCATACGCAAAGCCAAAATTAAAAAAAAATAAAAAGAAATATATATATATATATATATATATATATATATATATATATATATATATATATATATATATATATATATATATATATATATATATATATCAAAATGATAGTGTTGAATTTGTGGATGACATATGATTCCCGAACTTCTTTGTCACGATGAGAGCTGAACCCTGATTCTAGAATCGTAGCTTTAACCTTGCTGAAGGAATGACCGGGAAGCGCAACGTGTTTTGATAAAGGTAGGTTAGGAAGGGAAGATGCGTGTGCCTTATGATTGTTGAAACGCAGCCAGAAGCTGGTTTCCGTTTGGCCTATGTACTGCTTGTTGCAAGCAGAACACTCCAGAAGATATATTACATTGGGCGTGTCACAGCCAAAGTTGCCCCTAATTTTGAGGCTGAAACCTGAGGCGGTGCTGTGAGCTGAAAGTGAGGTTGTCATATGTGCACATATTTTGCAGCGTGATTTCCCACAAGGGTGACAGCCTGAATGTACTGGTTTAGTAACTTTAGAAGATGTGACTATGTCCCCAAATTTTTTGAGCGTCTGTAGACTACTCTTGGTGGAATTGGGAATGTTGTTCGGAGACGCTGACTTTGCATGAGGATATTATCATGTTTTTGTAGCATACAACCTACTCCTGGTACGGAGGCCGAATGCGTAAGGACAAGGTTAGTTTCTTGTGTCGTGGAAGTCTTTTTTGGTGCCTCTAAAAGGGTTTTGCGCTCGACATCGTTAGCCTTTGCGAAAGCGTCGTCAACTAAACGAGCTGGGTACTTCTGTTTAATTAAAGATTCTCTCAAGGAAGTGCAGTTCTTGTGGTAGTCGGACTCATCTGTACATATACGTTTGAAGCGAAGTGCCTGACTGTACGGGATGCTGGTTTTCCAGTGTTTTAAGTGACTGCTTCGAAAATGCAGATATTTTAGATGCGAAGTATCTTAAGGCGGAGCTCAATCCGGTGGTGGTGGTGGTGGTGGTGGTGGTGGTGGTGGTGTGCGGCGTGACCACCCTTACTGCGCATGCGCATACCCTTTCCAAACACCTGCTCTCCACTCGCCATCTCCCATTCCCCTCTCCGCTTTCCCTCTCCCCATCCCCTCTCCACTTCCCCTCTCCCACACCCTCGCCACTCTCCCTCTCCCCTTCCCCTCTCTACTTTCCATCTCCACTTTCCCTCTCCCATTCCCCTCTCCCCTCCCCCTTTCCACTCTTCCTCTGAAACGCGGGCTAGACATGCCGAAATTCTCTCCTGCGCAACGCCGCGATGAGCTCGAGCGCATGCGCGTCCTCTCCCCTTCTCCCTCCTCTCCTACGCTGCCCCCCTCTCGCCCGCCTGTCGACCGCGTTCCCCGCTCGCCCTGTGAGAATTAACGGCCAGGCTAAATGGAACATACGACGCGCGTAGCGTCCCTCTTCGCGTTCCACGACGCGAGGTCGGTAGCATGCCCAATGAACGCCAACGGAACGCGATCGTGCAAGTGCTCCGGCTTCGCATCGCCTCATGGTCCCCTTTAGCGGGAGATGGTGTAATTTTTGTTGCCTGTCTGTAGGCTTCTTGAAAAGCGTGGTTGTTAGTCGGCCCTCCCGTAAATTTACAGTGATATCTAGGAAATCTGCGCATTCTTCCGAGAACGAATGTGAGAAAGATATGGAATTGTGAACGTTGTTGAACGCTGCTATAAATGAAAGTAATGCATCTTCCCCGTGTTCCCAAATTAGGAAGATGTCATCGATGTATCGTTTATAAAAAAGTGGTGTTAGCGCTTGGCTGCCTAAAAATTCTTTCTCCAGCACACCCATGAATATATTTGCGTAACTGGGGCCAATCTTCGTTCCCATAGATGTCCCGTTGACTTGTATGAAATGCTCATTGTTGAATTCAAAATTATTATATTGGAGAATTAATTTCAGTAATGTAGTTAACGTTGCGCCATCAACGGAGCGGTCAGAGCTGAAACGCTCATATTCCTGACGAACAGCTCGGATTCCATCCCCGTGGGGAATGTTGGTGTAAAGTGAATGCACATCTAGAGTAACCAAGAGGGATCCTTCAGGAACAGTTAAGTCAGCAATGTCACGTAAGAAATGGCCAGAATCTTTGATGTAGGAGGAGAAGGTTTGCGGAATATCGCTAATGAGGTGATCAACAAAACAGGAAATCTTTTCAGTTACAGAACCTATAGCCGACACTATTGGTCTTCCGGGGTTCCCTGCCTTATGAATTTCTGGCAGCAGATAGAACCGTCCTGCTACAGGACTTAGCGGGACCAAGAAAGACATGTCTTTGCCAGTTAATTTTTTTTCTGCCACGAGTTGTTCGATTTCTCCTTTCATAACAGATTTAAATTCAGTGGTGGGGTCATGTTCCAAGCGTCTGTAGAAGGTATCGTCACGTAGCTGCCTGTAAGCCTCAGATATGTAGTCCTCTCGATTCATAAGCACAATCGCGCCTCCTTTGTCAGCTTGTTTGATGACAATATCTGCATTGTTGGCCAAGCTCTGTATTGCCTCACTTTCTTTAGCGGAAATGTTGCTCTTAAACGGTTGCTGTTTTTTGTAAGTTTCAAGTAAATCGAGCCGAACCATGAGAGTGAAATAACTAGAAGAATAAGGATGGGTTGGGGCTCATTCGGCAAGCATTATCAAATCATGAATGGTAATCTACCACTATCCCTCAAGAGGAAGGTATATAACAGCTGCATCTTACCGGTACTTACCTACGGAGCAGAAACCTGGAGACTTACAAAGAGGGTTCAACTTAAATTGAGGACGGCGCAGAGAGCGATGGAAAGGAAAATGATAGGTGTAACCTTAAGAGACAGGAAGAGAGCAGAGTGGGTCAGGGAACAAACGGGGGTTAAGGACATCATAGTTGAAATCAAGAAGAAGAAATGGATATGGGCCGGGCACGTAGCACGTCGGCAGTATAACCGGTGGTCATTAAAGGGGCCCTGCGACACTTTTGCGACTGCCTTATTTAGCACCGCAAATGCGTGTAGTTATGAATGCCGAGACGAACGCAAAAAGAATTATGCAAATCGGTGCACGAAAAGTGAAGTTATTAGTCCTCAAAGTTCAAAACTCAAGCAGACGACGACGAGAAACGTTTTTTTCGGATTTCACTCTCCCGCTGACGTCAAAGACCGGCTCCAATCACCGCGCGCGTCTTATAAAGACATACCGGAAATGTCACCTCATGGTGGCCTTCACACAGTACATTGCTACACCTCTTTTTGACTGCGTTGTTACCATGCTTACGACAAACCACGTCCGTCAGCTAGCAGACGCTCCCATGGTTTGTCGTGTAGTGCACAAAATGAGTCTGGAAGACCTAATACCCCTGCCACACTGGAGGTGTTAATGTCATTTGGTTCGAAGGTCATTCGGCGCAACGAATGTCATTCGATATGAGGTGGTGCTACACAGGAAAAAGTAATGTCATTCGTTCGTGATACCAATGTCGATAATTTAGAAAAAAAAAGCCAGAAAAGGTAAATGTAGCGTGGTAGAAAACGTAAGTTATTTACTTTAAAAGACATGTAGGGAGTCGCTTTGCTAAAACAAAAACGCATAGAAATTTTGTATTGGAATATTTCTGGCCACTACAAGCCAACACGAGCCTTAGCTTTTAGCCGCAGCTGATAGAATGAACACAAGCAACATGGCGGACATGGCGGTGCCACTGAACAACGACGCTAAGCTGCAGCAACTAAAGCGTTTAGTTGCTGTCAGAGCAAGCGTCTCCGTCTGGGTACAGTGCGCACGCGGAGCTGATGCCATCGCTGCAAGCGCACGTGCGCGTCGGCGTGTGTTTGTTTACATTATGGCCGACCGCGCCGTCCTGCGAGTGGTCTCTGTACCACTGAGGTTGAGAGTACAAAGTTTTTTGCGACAGCCTTCCACACAACCATAACACAACTGCTCTCGTTAAGATCACAGATGCCTTAAAAAAACTCAAAATTAATAGCGTGTTTGCATTATTTCTTCTCAAATCGAGAACGCTGAGTGCCACATTTCAAGTAGTCTATGGGGTTGAGAGTATACATTCGGTGCTAGTGCGATGGCGAATGTGTTTCTCGAACTCATTCGATCGCCTAAGTCATTCGGTTCTAATGACATTAAATATCGCTGTGTAGCAGCCGCATAATCTCATTAGGTGCGAATGTCATTCTGTTCGAATGACATTAAAACATCCAGTGTGGCAGGGGTATTACAGACCTCGAGCGCGAGCTCTTGCGACGCAGTGATTGATTGCATGTCGTGCACGCCATTGCAAATTGAAAGTGCGTCGCTGAGCCCCGCGCAACGCGAGGATGGCTCCATGGGCCCAGACGAAACGCTAACGCCCGATGACGCGGAAGGCGTCGGCCGGTAAGCGTTTAAAATTTTTTTTTTCGTTGACAGCATCGCGCCGAATTGAGCGTTGCGTGTTTCGCAGGTGCCGGTGTGGCCGGTGTCGCTCGATGCCGCAAAAGACAAAACGCGGAAGAGTATCGTTTGATTACCATTCCACAACGCACCTAGCGTCGTGTTCGTTGTTTTGAAAATATATCAGTTAGAAACAGGAATCATTTGTTTCTGACAAAGCATAAAAAGGGGTTTTGCTCCTCTTAGACCTCCGCAGTATGGCCTAGCTACCACCATATGAATATTGCACGTCACGTGTCGCGTCAAGCCAATCAAAAACGAACGGTCTTTGTCGTCACTGTCACATGACATCACGCCACTTCCTGTAACAGAAATAGCCGATGTGTGTCGCCATAGTGCGAAATCAAGGTAGTTTATCCCGTGAATTAAAATTATAACCGCTTCGATTTCGGCGTTGCCACTTGCGCAACAATATCGGTGCATTCCACAGTGCCAGAAGAACAGATGAAAAAGACATGCTCAAATTGTGTCGCAGGGCCCCTTTAAGGGTAACTGACTGGATTCCAAGAGATGGCAAACGCGTGAGGGGGAGACAGAAAATTAGGTGGGTAGATGAGATTAAGAAGTTTGCAGGTATTACGTGGCAGCAGAAAGCACAGGACCGGGTTGATTGGCGGAACATGGGAGAGGCCTTTGCCCTGCAGTGGGCGTAGACAGGCTGATGATGATGATGAAATCGCGCTGTACTGCTTCTATATATAAATCTAGGCACCTGTCGCGTTGAACTGGGGGCGTCCATCGCTTATTAGAAAACGAAGGAGCATTATCGGACGTGGGCTTATTATGAAAAAATTCTCGTAGTCTCATGTTGCGGGCGAAGTTATCTACATCTTGTAGAAACTGAAATTTGTTATATCCCCCAGAGGCAGGGCAAAAATTAAGACCGCGTGATAATACAGATTTCTCTTGATCCGACAAAGAATGGTTGGAAAGGTTTACTATGTTATGCTCCGGTGTCCGACAGGGGCCTTCCGACGTGGCCTGTGACGCGACAATCGTTAGAGAGGACGGCACAGGCACATTATCACGGATAAGTTTGTTCATCTTAATCTTAGCAATCTCATCTTGCTTCTTTAGGCGATATGCCTCGAGTAGGACTATTTCTTCTGATGATAATCGTGATACGGAAAGCAACTGTCGTTCAGTGTTAGACAAAGATTTTGCAGAGTGCTCATAGTGATTTAAGACGATGCGGGTCAAGTCCAAGGACGCTTTTTCTAGTGCATCATCCCATTTTGCTTGGTTAGTGGGTGACAATTCAACGGCCGGATGATGTACAATCATGAGGCCTTTAGGTGCCAATGATCCTGACAAGTAAACCTTCAACGTAGAAACATGCATTTCTGATCGTATCCTTTTTTCAACTACCTTTCTAGTGCGCAAAAAAAGGGCATTGCTGGAAGCGGAAAACGTACCATTGCTACGGACATGTAGTCATTCGGGCAGTGGCGTAATGGCCATGTCATCAGAGTTCCTGCACTGAACAGTTAGGCTGCCAAGGGGGCCAGAAGAATCAGCACTGATAGGAGGAGCGGTGGACCGCAGGTAACCTGGCGGTGATGAGGTCAGATTTGGTCGGACAGGTGGGGGGCTTGAAGAACCGGAGTCAGAAGGACGCCGCATTCGCTTGCCAGTCCTGGCGGGAAGGCCAGAACTTGAAGTGGTAGAGACCGAAGAGGAATTACGGGTCGATACACGCGCACCTTCCAGTGGCGAAGCACCCGAGGCGCGGGAAGAATTCAGCAGAGAACCGGAGGAATCTCTGAGAGAAGCCGTTGGCACTGACGTCGTGGCTGTCGACCATTCTTCCACTACGACGTCAGTGCCAATGTCCTTTAAGTAATCTTTTATGTACGCGTATATATATATATATATATATATATATATATATATATATATATATATATATATATATATATATATATATATATATTTAAAATTTTTGCTTTGCGTATGCCCTTGTTTTCGCTTCTCGCTTTTGTTTGTTCTCCCTCAGTGGTGACATCAGCTGTCAATACCTGCTTTTTTCTTGCTCTATTTTTCTTGCGTGTGTATAATTGAGACATGAGCCTTACGACTATGATGACGTTGTTAGTTTATTATTTTTTATTATTTAGTTTTCCGCAATTCTCTATTGTATCACTGTGTAATCAATGTGACTGCTGGCATATAAGTGACCGTTCCAGTGTCCTCGTTTCATTCTTACGAAGGCCGGGCCCACGGCCGAAACGTCAAATAAAGCTTCTTTTCACTTGTGCGTCAACACCTTGCTTTTGCTATATATATATTATAAAGATGTTTATTGCGAAGATGAACGACAGCGACAGTCAAGGCGGGGCCGACTCTGCGCGAGCTGCGCTCTGTTCGAAGAGGGCAACCCACTAGAAGGGGCCGGAGAGGACGACCCACTTCAGGGTTCCAATAAGCTTCGCTACAATTACTCCGGGTGCGAAAAGGGAGCCGCCTGGCGACCTAACAACTTGTCACAATGAGCGGGTCATGGTACGCCTTGAAGCGCTCCACGTTTACAATGTCGCGCCCTCGACAGCGCATGTCCGAGGATGGATCGATGGGTTCGATCAGGTAGTTTACAGGGGATGTGCGTTCAACGACACGGTAGGGGCCTTCGTATTTGGGCAGTAGTTTTGAAGAGAGGCCAGGTGCAGTGGTAGGGATCGAGAGCCATACGAGCGCTCCAGGGAGGAACGTCGGCTCAGAAGTGATTCTGTCACCGCTAATGCTCCTCTGCCGCTCTTGGTCATGCGTAGTGAAGGTCTTGGCAAGTTCGCGACACTCATCAGCAAGTCGGGCGGTAGCAGAAATCGGCGCACACTCAGACCGATCCGGCTTGTATGGAAGGATTGTGTCGATTGTGTGCGAGGGGTGCCTGCCATACAATAAGAAAAAGGGAGAAAAACCAGTGGTGCTCTGAGCGGCGGTATTGTAGGCGTAGGTGACGAAGGGCAGAATGGCATCCCAATTGGTGTGATCGGCGGCGACGTACATGGAGAGCATGTCGCCGAACGTACGGTTAAAGCGTTCGGTGAGGCGATTCGTCTTTGGGTGGTAAGCAGTAGTTTTGCGGAGAACAACGTTGCACTCCTTTAGAATGGCTTCGACGACTTCTGACAAGAAGACACGGCCTCGATCACTGAGCAGCTCCTTAGGTGGACCGTGACGTAGCATGAATCGGTGGAGCAGGAAGGAGGCCACATCGCGCGCTGTAGCCGCTGGGAGGGCGGCAGTTTCGGCGTATCGCGTGAGGTGGTCTACAGCGACGATGGCTCAGCGGTTACCAGCGGACGTCAGAGGAAGTAGCCCGTAGAAATCGATGCCAACACGCCCAAACGGCCGGTCAGGGCAAGGTAGAGGTTGCAGACCTGTCGGCGACAGGTGCGTTGAAGTCTTGCGGCGCTGACAATCGATGCAGGAGCGAACGAACTTCTGCACGTAGCGGTACATCCCTCGCCAAAAGTACCGTTGGCGGATGCGGTGGTAAGTTTTCGATACCCCAGAATGCGCACACTGCGGATCAGAGTGGAACGACTCGCATATGTCAGAACGCAGACTTCGGGGTATTACTAGTAGCCACTGGCGGCCGTCGCCGCTGCAGTTGCGTCGGTGGAGGAGGTCGTCGCGAACGGCGAAATGGTGGACTTGACGACGCAACGCGCGAGTGGGTGGTGTTGCCGACGGATCAGTCAGCAAGTCTATCAGTGAGGCAATCCAGCGTTCCTTGCGCTGTTCGGTAGCTGTGGTTTGAATGTCGATGGAAGAAACGGCAAGGGGAGACACTGAGCTGTGAGCACTGTCGTCAGGCAAGGGAGAGCGCGACAGGGCGTCGGCGTCAGCATGCTGGCGTCCGTTGCGGTACAGTACGCGGATGTCGTAGTCTTGCAGGCGAAGTGCCCAACGGGCGAGACGGCCTGAGGGATCTTTCAATGACGACAACCAGCACAGCGCATGATGGTCGGTGACGACATCAAATGGGCGACCGTACAAATAAGGTCGGAACTTCGTAAGGGCCCAGATGATTGCCAGGCATTCTTTCTCCGTGACGGTGTAATTGGTCTCGGCTTTAGTAAGCGTGCGACTTGCATATGCCACGACATATTCCGGAAACCCAGGTTTGCGCTGTGCAAGGACAGCGCCGAGGCCCACACCGCTGGCGTCCGTGTGTACCTCTGTAGGGGCCGCAGGGTCGTAGTGGCGTAGTATCGGAGGAGACGTCAACAAACGACGGAGCTTCGCGAAAGCGGCGTCGCATTCTGACGACCACGTATTGAGGGGCCCATTGCTGCCAAGGAGCTTCGTCAGCGGCGATATGATGGTCGCGAAGTTTCGTATGAAGCGCCGAAAGTAGGAGCATAGTCCTACGAAACTGCGCAGTTCTTTGACGGACGTAGGATTGGGGAACTCTGTCACGGCCCCAAGCTTGGCTGGAACAGGGAGAATTCCGTCCTTGGATACGACGTAGCCTAGTATTGTCAGCTGCCGTGCTGCAAATCGGCACTTCTTTAGGTTCAGTTGTAGCCCGGCGTCGCTCAAACACGTCAAAACAAGCCGCAGGCGTTGAAGATGCGTGGAGAAGTCCGGGGCGAAAACGACGACGTCGTCGATGTAGCACAGGCACGTGTGCCATTTCAAGTTGCGCAGAACGGTGTCCATCATGCGCTCAAAGGTCGCGGGCGCATTATACAGCACAAACGGCATGACGTTGAATTCGTACAAACCGTCGGGTGTGACAAACGCTGTCTTCGGTCGAGCGTCATCAGCCATGGGGACTTGCCAGTACCCTGAGCGCAAATCGAGCGATGAAAAGAATTCTGCTCCTTGCAGGCTGTCAATGGCGTCGTCTATTCGAGGGAGGGGATAAACCTCCTTACGGGTGATCTTATTGAGTCGTCGGTAGTCCACGCAGAACCGCACAGAGCCGTCCTTCTTCGCAACGAGAACGACAGGAGACGCCCATGGGCTGTTTGAGCGTCGACTAACATCGCGGCGAAGCATGTCTTCGACTTGCTCGTTAATTACACGACGCTCTGCAGGAGATACGCGATAGGGACGTTGCCGCAGTGGTGGTTGGGCGCCAGTGTCGATGCGATGCGTGACAGCAGACGTGCGGCCGAGAGAAGTTTTGCGCGACATCGAACGAAGAACGAAATTCTTCCAACAGGCACAGAAGCTGGGAACGCTGGACCGACGTAAGGTTGTCAGCAATGGAGGAAGCAAACACGTCAGCGGGTGACGAGTCGGATGTGGTAACAGCACTGAGCGTACGGGAGCTGGCACAGTGCGTGTCACCCGGTGCGTCCATAACTTGTGCGTCTTCGAGGGCTTCCGCTCTGCCGAGACATTCCCCTCGAACCAACGTAACAATGTACGGGGATGGGTTCGTAACGAAAATATCGGTGTCGCCCTGAGTGACTTGCACGGTCGCAAATGGCACCAGCAAACCTTTCCTGGTGAAAACGCGGTCAGAGGGAGAAAGGAGTGCAACGGCGTCGGAGAGACCGGTGCAATAGACGGACACAGCCGTTGACGAGTTTTCAGGAACTGTTGTGTCGTCTTTGACGAGTACCTTGGTCGCAGCCGATGGACTATTCGCCGGCGTCAAATTGGAGAATGGTGAGAGCTCTATTTCGGCTGGTGCGCAACGAATTACGGCATCGTGGCGAGCGAGAAAATCCCAACCCAGGATGACGTCGTGAGAGCATGAAGAAATGATGATGAATTCGACGGCGTACAGAGCGTCCTGAATGATGACACGGGCTGTACACACCGCTGTCGGGTGAATACTTTGGGCGCTGGCTGTACGGAGGGAGAGCCCGGAAAGCGGCGTCGTCACTTTTCGTAGTAGTCGGCTAAATTTAGCGTCCATAACGGATACGGCAGCTCCAGTGTCCACAAGGGCCAATGTGCGCACGCCATCTACAAATACGTCTACTACGTTCGATGGGCTTTGCTGAGGGCTTTGGCAGTTCGACAGCGTCGCAGCCCTTGCCTCTTGGACTGCGACGACTAGTTTTCCTGGTCGCGCGCGACCGGACGGGGCCGCATCGGTGACAGTGAGCGGCGTCTTGGGGACTGCGAACGGCGGGTAGATGGAGACGGGCGTGACGTCGGTGACATAGGCGGCGGCGGCTCGTAGTATGGGCGGCTGGACTGGCTGGTGACGGTCGATCCGAATCGAGGCGCCTGCATGCGATTGCAATAGCAGGCGACGTGACCGGCGCAACCGCACGAAAAGCAGATGGGGCGGTTGTCGGAAGTGCGCCATCGGCTTGCCGGGCTAGGTCCCATCCATGTCGCAGGACGCGAGGGACGGGGTGGCTGCTGATATGACTGCATGGTGGGCTGCAGTCGTGGCGTATGGATGACGTCGGCGTACGCAGCCGGCACACTCTCTTCGAAGGCCTGAGGCCTTGCGACGGCTCCGGCGTAAGTATGTGGGGGAACCACAGGAATCGCTGGAGGCGGCCTGGCGATAACTTGCGCGTAACTGAGCGGCACAGTCGCCCGAGGGGGCTGGTGGTATTCCGGCATGACCTCTGCGATTTCCTGCTCAATAGCCCGGCGTAGGGGAGGCAGCAGTGTGCTCGACGGCTGTTCAACAGGCTGCGGGTGAGCGAAGGCCAGTAGAGAGAACTGGCGGGCAATCTCCTCGCGCACGAAGGAGTTGATTTCGGCGAGCAAGACGGAGTGGTCCGAAATGGCCGACATGCCAGCGAGATCGGCGTCGCGTGATGGAGGTCGACGCGTCATCAGCCGCTGCCGGCGCAGCTCCTCGTAGCTTTGGCACTGTGTGATGACCTCAGCCACAGTACTAGGGTTTTTCGCGAGCAACATGGTGAAGGCATCGTCGTCGATGCCTTTCATGACGTTCCGGATCTTGTCAGACTCAGGCATAGTCGCATTGGCTTTCTTGCACAAGTCCTGGACGTCTTCAATGTAACTCGTGAAGGACTCGCCGGACTGCTGGGCTTGTTCACGTAAACGCTGTTCAGCTTGCAGCTTACGAACGGCAGGGCGGCCAAACACGTCGACGATGGCGGTCTTGAAAGCGGACCACGTAGTGAAATCGGAAGCGTGGTTGTTGTACATAGGCTTGCGACACCCGCGAGGTAGAAAACCAGGTTGCTTAGTTTTCCGGCCTCGTCCCATTTATTGGGTACGCTGACACGCTCGTAAATCGCGAGCCAGTCCTCGACGTCGGTGCCATCCGCGCCGGTGAAAACAGGAGGGTCGCGGATACGGGGGACACCGGGACAGGATGTCGGTGCAGGGGGAGGCGTTTGCTGGGCGGCATCTTGAGTCATGGTAGAGGGCACGGCACGGGATCGCAGCTCTAAGGGCATTGAATGCTGACCGTAGTTGTTTGAAGGGCACAGCACTCTCCACCAAATTATAAAGATGTTGATTGCGAAGATGAACGACAGCGACAGTCAAGGCGGGGCCGCCTCTGCGCGAGCTGCGCTCTGTCCGAAGAGGGCAACCCACTAGAAGGGGCCGGAGAGGACGACCCACTTCAGGGTTCCAATAAGCTTCGCTACAATATATATATATATATATATATATATATATATATATATATATATATATATATATATATATATATATATATATATATATATATATATTTGTATTGCTGTTGTTGTTGTTGTCGTGGGTTTCCCCCCCCTTTTCTCCGTTACTTGTTACGTTCCCATTTTCCGTCCTTTCTGTCCTTTTCCCTCGACTCTCAACATGCTATAAGAGGACACACACGCTCTGTAAATATTGTTATGTGCTGAAGAAGACGGGGCTCCCGTCGAAACGTAAACAAAATAAACAGTTGTTTTTATGAAGGTGCATATACTTTTATATATATATATATATATATATATATATATATAGGTGCATATACTTTTATATATATATATATATATATATATATATATATATATATATATATATATATATATATATATATATATATATATATATATATATATATATATATATATATATATATAGTATATGCACCTTCATAAAAACAACTGTTTATTTTGTTTACGTTTCGACGGGAGCCCCGTCTTCTTCAGCACATATATATATATATATATATATATATATATATATATATATATATATATATATATATATATATATATATATAAATTAGGCTAGCCTCTAGCATTTCGCCTTCGTGGAAAATTTGTCCGCGGCAGCCTGGATTCAATCCCGCGGCCTTGGGGTCAGCAGTCGAGCACACTAAGCACCAGGCCAGCGCGGTGGGTCTGTGTACGAGCATCGTGTGTTAGACTGTTCTGGTAAGCATAATATTGTGCTTATGCGCTTACAAAGCATACAAGTAATGACGCGCACGCAATGCATGCCATAAGGGGCTGGAAAAAGATCAGCGTATGTGTAGATAAACACAAGAATCTATGGCGAGCTCATTGATATAGAGCGGAAGATGATTGTACAACCGGATATTCTGCGCGTATTATCTTACCATATCATCAACAATGTATTGTCTTACCATATAACAACAATGCTGGGACTAACAGCTCAATGAATACTTCTGCTCAGTTTTCACTAACGATAACGGCATAGAACCCGAGTTTCTTTTGTTTGATGATTTGCCTCCAATTGACAAAACAGAAATAGAGGAAGAGGGCGTTTCTTCCCCTTTTGCTCAAGATACGCCTTTTTAGAGCGCTACGCATAATGGTATTCTAAGTACCTCAGCCTAATATTCTGCAAATCTCTTTCTCGAGCAGAACTTCCCCATGACTGGCGTTACGCCAAAATAACTCCCATACCAAAAAAGGCAAACCAGTCCATATCCTTCGCGTACAGGCCAACATCACTGTTATGCCTATGTGTTAAAGTTTTAGAACACGTAATATTCAAGCACCTTTCTGTATTCATCGAAAGCAACAACATAATAGACAGTCGTCAGCATGACTTCCGACGCGGCATGTCGACGGTTACGCAACTGCTTGAAAGGGTACATGACCTTTGCCATTGGTTTTGACAAACACAGCCAAATTGATGTATTATTTCTTGATTTTGAAAAAGCGTTTGACCGCGTTTCACACCGTAAGCTATTTATCAAACTAAAACCAATTCTCCAAAATGACTCTTTTGCTTTGTTGGCTTCGATCGAAGCATACTTGAGCTACAGGCGCCAGTGCGTCATGGTCGGTGGAATCAACTCGTCGTCTGCAGCGGTCCAATCTGGCATACCTCAGGGATCCATCCTCGGGCCTTTTTTCTTTTTGTTTTTAATAATGATATCGTCCGTGACATTCCAGTTAAGATAAGGCTTTTCGCAGACGACTGCGTGCTTTATCAAGACGTTAACGCTTGAAGCGACCAAATTCTTTTAAATAACTCTTTATGTAAAATTCAACATTCGTGCTCAAAATGGCAAATGAACATAAACAAAAAAAAACTGTGACGATGACCATTGCGCACTCAAGAGGTCCTTTAAAATTCCAATGCAACCTAGGGAATCACTCCTTGTCTTTCGTCTCGCAGGATACGTACCTTGGCCTTGTCATCACATCAGATGTAAGATGGAACGAACATAGATCTTATATTGAGAAAGAGGCTTTCAGAAAATTAGGTTATTTAAGACGGGTGCTAGCTAAGGCAACCCGCGAGACTAAACTACTCGCATATAAAACGTACGTAATGCCAATACTACAATATGCGTCGGCTGTCTGCGACCCGCACACACAAGCTAACATAGATAAACTTGAATCGACCAAATTTATACCGGTACGCTGAGTGGGTAGCTAAATATTTGACATTAATATTTCAGTCATCGATTACCCGTTCTGACTTTCCTAAGGCTTGGAAACAAGCCAAAATTGTACCCATTCACAAGGATGGCATTTCGACCGATGTGCGTAACTACAGGCCTATTTCCCTTTTGAGTACCTGCTCTAAGCTGTTGGAGCATATTGTTAGTAAACACCTTTCAGATTATCTCGAAACACATAATTTATTATCTCCAGCTCAACATGGATTCCGCAAAGGTTTGTCTACCGTAACGCAACTTGTAGAATTAGTTCATAATATATCTGAAACAATCAATAGCCGTGGACAGATAGATCTCATCTTTCTAGACTTTTCCAAAGCTTTTGATAAAGTATCTCACCCAAAACTGCTGTCCATAATTCATGCCTTCTTTAAAAATCCCAATATAACTCACTGGTTCGAATCTTATCAATTCATTCTAGAGAACAATACGTCGAAATAGGTGGCTATAAGTCAAGTCCCCTGCCAGTAGTATCAGGGGTACCACAGGGCAGTGTATTAGGGCCTCTGTTGTTTTTAATATTTATTAATGATATTACAATGTGTACAAGTGTTCCACTTCGACTATTCGCGGATGATTGTGTATTATATAATAGAATAAAATCAACAGACGATCAAATGAACTTACAGGCTGGCTTACAAAAAATCTCCGAGTGGTGCAGCCAATGGCAGATGACACTGAACCCAGAAAAATCTGTGTCTATGACTATAACAAGGAAAAAAACAGTTCATTCCTACACGTACACAATTAATGACACTGAATTAGAGAAGGTAAGGCAACACAAGTACCTAGGAGTGATATTCACCGATGATCTTAGGTGGAACTCCCACATAGATATGGTATGCAAGAAAGCCAGCAGAGCTCTATGGGGTCTAAGACGCAAGCTACGTAGTGGAACTCCTCTAATTAAAAGCTTAGCATATACAACCTTAATAAGACCCATTATAGAATATGCAAAAATAGTATGGGACCCTCACACGGCAATAAATCGACACAAATTAGATCGAGTCCAACGTCTAGCAGCTAGATTTATCTTTAACAAATATCGTCGCTGTTACTCCCCTACTGAACTGTGCCGAAATGCAAATCTTCCTGCTTTAGAATTAAGGACAGCAGTGGAAAGATTAAAATTCCTGTTCTTAATTGTCCATAACAAGCTTAAGATTAATGGGCCCGACTTTTTCAGATTATCACCGAATCCACGTTTCAGGCACAGGCATAGTATGTATATTGAACCTCCATTGACGCGAATCGACTCCTTTAAGTATAGCTATTTTCCACGAGTAATTAATGAATGGAACATGCTGCCCGATTCACTGGTTTCCTCTACCTCCATTTCTGCATTCTTAAACGAGCTTCATACTCTCGCCTATTCGGGTCGTTCGGCATTTACAAGCACTAATCATTAACGTTACGATGTGGTCTCGACGAGTACATTTGTGTTGTTTTTTTTGTTTTCTTTTCTTTTCTTCCTTTTCTCTTTTTTGCATATCTCTGAAGCAAGCATGCTGCAGTGCCCTTGAAATCATGTTCACATTTATATCGCGTGTACATTTTTTATTGAACTGTATCTGATTGTTGATCCATTCCTGTAATGACCCTTCTAGGGTTAACAGTATTAATAAACAAACAAACAAACAAACAAACAAACAAACAAACAAACAAACAAACAAACAAACAAAATCGGCGCAGCGAAAAGCTGTAAGGTTCATGTTTAATGCGTACCGACGCGACACATCTTCCTCAGCTCTTTTGGAAAGTGCTAAACTGGAAACTTTGGAGTAGAGACGTTATCACGAAAGAATGAGGCTGTTTTATCTCATATATAATGACAAACTAGCAATACAGAAAATCAATTACATCGAACCAATTTTGCGCCACGAAACGCGCTCCTCCCACCGCAAAAGAGTTACTGAGCACCTCTGCAATACTAACATATACAGGTACTCCTTTTCCCCCCGCACAATTAACGAATGGAATAACTTGCCTCCAGAGGTTCTTGAAAGTGTTGATCTGAAATCGTTTCTTCGTGCATTACCTGCTCCATCTGTCTGATAACCATACCTCATTTTTACAGTGCGCTTTATTCTTGTACCCATCTTAGTCAAACTGTTTGCTTGATGTTCAATTTTGTCGTCGCGTTCCTTTTTTTTTGTTAAATGCTACCTTTACTGCTGTATATTCCGCTCAACATTTTACACATTTGTACTTCCTGCACATTGTTATGTTCATTGTACCACCCACCCCTGCCAAAAGTCTGGCATTCAGACTGGCAGTATTCTCCTAAGTAAATAAATAAACAAATAAATATCTACATGCCACGTGCACTTAGTGACATGGCAATGGCCGAGATGCTCGTCGACACTGCCGTAAGCTGCACACATACTAAGTGCGCACATATACTAAGTGATACTATAAGTGCGCGAGTTAGCCGATGCGTCTCAAATAAGCTGCGGTGTTCTCGATCATCGGTGCCAAATAATCGCCCTCTTGCGCCTCTCTGCAATACTCTTTGGTTCGGCAGGCTCGGTAGGAGCCTCTTTGGCAGGAGCTAGAGAGGCTCCTGAGTTCTCTGGCTCGGTAGGAGCTGCGGATGTGAGTGGTGTTGCCTTCATATGCAGCGATGTGTGAATGACCCTGAATGTGTGGATGAGAGACGTATGGCACTGGCAATGGGAAGACGATTTCCGTGCAAAGCTGCGGTACGTACATATAGTTTGATCGCGTGCATTCAGTCGAAAATGAAGCGAACGTGATCGCAAGTCGTAGCCAGGACGATCAGTGAACTACAATAAGTCGCCGTACTTTCAAGTGCAGGTTCCGCGAATAAGTGTAGTGAAGTTCACAAGAGTGATTACGTACAGTGAAAGTAGCGTTCCTGAGGTTTGTGCTTATTTGCGCCTACCAACGGTTCCGAGCATACACGTCTAGCCAACTATAAAAATGAACAATTTTCCTAGCTTGTCACATTAACATTGACATTCGTTGCTTCTGTGGCATTAGGATCACTAGCGAATTTCGTTTCTTCTTGAAGGTTTATGCGCACGTTGCAGCTTCTACATGCGTAGAAGTTCCGGCTTGTAGCAGCTTATCTCTTGAAATTATGCGCATTGAAATTTTACGCTGTGGAGGGGTCGGCATTGCGGAGGTATAACCCAACGTACAAAAAAGAAAAAAAAAAGACTTCATTATCGTGCCAGTATATATGTATTCTTCTATATCACAATCGTCTCAATGAAAAGGAAGAAAGAAAAAAAAAGACTCTTGAATGAACCCTTTTCCCAGCGTTACGCAACATCCGCATTGAGGTCTAGCCAACGTTACGCAAACGGGATTTACTTGTCCGCGCTATACAAGGAGTCGGAATACACCTCGAATGCCCGCTACGTGTTCTCTGACCTCTCGTTTACGCTGATGAGGCTGGCGCCGTAGTGGCTGGCGCTCCACAGCGGGGGGTGCATGTGACCGGCGCGATGACGCAGAATTTCGAAGCACGTTGACTACGCGTGCAAGGCGCAGGAGGCAGGCAGCCCACGCGGTACGTGGATAGGGTTGCCTCGCATCCTTTTTCCTGTACCTTAGCAGTTATGCAGGCACGTCGCCGCCAAATATGTGTGTCGGCGCACGTGCCCATTAGCGGGGCGAGCGACTTGTTTTTGTCAGCGGTGCCTGCACCGACGAGAGAGCGTGGGGAGAGGGGGGTACGTCACCATGACGTTGCGTACTGCCGCTGTCACGTTACAAGTTTTGCTTCCGCGACGGTGACGTGCATTCATCGTGCGCGGGTTGTCGTGTTGTGAAATGCGACACCGCATCGCATGATGTGGAACATCCTTCTCGCACGTCCGTTCGCGGTCTGGAGCATTTCTCCTTTTCGGGCAGTCTAAAGGTGGCGTTCCACCTTACCAAATCCGTGCACCCTTGTGCACACAGATGGTATCTAATCAATGCGGTCGTAGGATAGGTAATCGACGCGCCATTGAAGGAGGATAAACTAGTACGAGGTTATCCGTTCTGCTAGTTAATGCAAGCGGCAACCACATTCCGAAGGGTTCGAATAGGGAAGTCACCCGTAGAATACCTTTTAATCGGCAGCCGTTCGTCGGCCCTGGAGTCCAAGTTAAAGCGAAATCCTTCACTCTATCGCCACCGGTCATACTCTCCCGAGCGTCGAATCGTGGCAGGGTTGCCGTTGGCGGCTACTTTCCGCCTATTTGGCTACTTTACGACCCCGTCCGGTGATAAAAACTTCTGGTTGACGCCATGGATACTTTCTGGCTACTTTGAACTTCTATTTTGGCGCATTTAGTTGCCATTCCTCTTATTATTTGCACATAAAATACCGAGTAAGCCTAACGAGCGCTCTTTGTTTCCAAGCTTTTCTGGCGTGTGAGCCGATGCATGCGCATGCTCTCCCCCGCCAGCAGTCAGGGGTTCATCGAGGCACCTCAACGCAACGCGCGGCGCGCTTGCCAAGACAGAGTGACGAAGTTCTTGTTCGCCTAGTCAGTGTGACTCACACCCACTGTGGGGGACTGACCAATAATTCGGTGATTTCATAAACTTAAGTAAATATTAAAAATGCGGAAGTTATACAATATAGCTTGCAAATTGCAAAAATGACTTCTGCAATTTAAATACGAAATTTAAGTGTGCCTTTTGGCTATCAAGCTAACGCAGTTGCACTCATGTTGGCAAACCGTGGCTAGCACGCTGTTTACGCTGCCCGCAATCGATGCTGACACTACGAGATAGTTTCTAATGCTAATGCACAGCGCGCGTTCTCGGGTGAACTTGACAAAAAACAGAGATCCGCAACAAAATAATGAAGCTTGACTGGTCATCTTCGACCAGATATCACTACTTGAAGCTGAACTGGCATTATGGTAACTACTGATCATTTTAGGTCCACGACTTCAAGCCCCACCTGCTTCCACGATTAATGTTCCTGCTTACTCGTTGGTTGGAAAGTTCCAATCTTACCCTGCCTCTGGCAATTACTCTATCTATTCTACATAGATGCTTTATGCAGGCGCACAGAACTTACAATTTCTTAATTTATTTGCAACTTGCTTATTGCTTTAAGACCAAGCAAGAGGGGAAAAAAGAACTGTGCTCTTATTTCTATTAAGGGCGAAGCATCTTAGGGTCTCGGCATGTCGGAGTGCATCGTGCATCGTCGTCTGCTGTCGGGACGGTTCATTTGTGCTTGAGCGCAAGGGAGGGGGCTACCGCCTCAGCGCTCGCCGTGTGCCGAGAGAGAGCGAACGGCGCGCGTTGACTATGGTAACGCTCTTTCTGCGATGAACACTGAACTACCTAAAGAGCTAACTGCCAGGTCGCAAGGAACGAGAACGCGCCGTCGCCCGCGAGAGACAACGCCGACGCAGGCAGCATCTGCTAGCGCGTTTCTTGATTGAAAAAAAGACTGCTCGCGCTGCGCAACCGTTCACCGGCCACCGCGCATAAATAGGCATTGGATCTTCACCTACAGTGTAGCGCCGGTGGGAGATTACTCTTTCGTGTGGTTGAATAATAAAGATTTGCAGCGTGCACGCTAACTAAAAGCGGACTGCGGGCCTCTGTGTATAATCTCTCTTCTGTCTCTCATTGCCCATTAGCAGTGATATTGCTGTGGGAAACACCGGCGCACACTGCATGCTTCGCCCCTCCACAGGTTTCACGTTAGTGGAGCTGAAATACCCTTCCCAACATGGTTTTTCCATCCCGAGCCGGAGAATTCGGCGCACATAACTGGGAAGCGAAGCAGAATATGAAGAAGAAGACTGCGGGGAAGAAGACGAAGAGAGCGAATGCCAATTCATGATGATGATAATACTTTATTGCTGATTCAGAATGATATCATTCATATTTTTGTTCAATAGCAATGAAAATTCTTTTCGTAATACCGCTTTCCTATTCATTTGACTGCAAATTTGGCGATAAGATTAAATGGCTTGGCTACTTTGGCTGCTGTTAGCTTGAGTTCTGGCTCCTTTTCTAATCTACCCAATGGCAACCCTGATCGTGCTGAAGGCGCTCAGGCGTGTCGCACATCTGTGTGCACAGCGGTGATGCGTCGACGGGCGCCTTCCGCACCATTCTGTTGGATCCACCTTACGCTAGGAAAGCGTGCTGACATTGACAGACCACCCCAAATCGTAATGCGTCTGTTTGTCACAGTGACCTAGAAGCGTGTTCTCACCTCTCACCAGAGGGAAATGTCATTCGAGCATTGCTGCGGTACTAGATGGCACGGGATTTGCGTGCACGACTATGGACCACTGGCGCAGCCAGTGGTCTATTGTCAAGCACTTGGGGGGGGGGGGGGGGGAGGGAGGGGAGGAGGCTCTACCCACATCAAGAGGTCTTTACATTTTCTATATGCGCATACATACAAATAAAACTTGCGCGAACATGCATAAAGGAACGTCGAACCCCCTCACTCAGAAAAAAATTTTCTGGCTACGCCCATGCTACAGACATACTGTGCTTTTTGTAGCCTGCATGCACTCTGAAGTTATCTCGCTTCAGCTCGGATTCCTTCATCGTCCTTATTTGCGCGAAGAGAATTCGACCGCATTTATAGTCTAGTTGTCCCGCATGCCCTTCGTCATTTTCGCACCTTCTCTTCTCACATACGTGACTTCGGCTTTTGAATGTGAGTTTACGCTATAACCTATACTTATACGGAATACTCGTGCAGCTATGCACAGCAGTCACCGCACACAATTGGGATCACAGTGATAAGTGAAAAACGGCAACATACTGATGTTGTTTTATAACTCTAGGAGTCAGATCTAGCTGGAACGAAAAAAAAAAGAAACACGAACGAAGATGTAGTTGCGGTTCGTGGAAATTTTGTGCTGTAATTTAACCGAGTGTACTGACCTTATAGAACAAATATATTGAATAACATGAAAAAAAAAACAATATCAACACACGCGTGGCTATTTCGGTACTTAACTGATGAGGGCAGTGTAACTTTATAAACCATCGGCGTCGTCGTGCAAACCGAAACTCACGTCCTAAGGCGAAGGCAGTCTGGCTTGACCAACTTCCATGAACAGAAATGTTATCCAGGACGAGGGGGGCGGGAGGGTTTCAACCATAAATTTATTCGCGAATGTGTGCGTGTATATATGCACAAGCAAAATTGAAAAACTTCAAGGGGCGGGGTGGGCTGGAACTAGCATCCTCACAATCCCCACTCCGACCCCTGGCAACGCCAGTGTCGATAAACTTAGTACACCACTGACCGCTCTCCCAGATCGACGATTCTATTTGGTTCACCCAGGCATTGTAAACACTTACCGTCAAACACTTCTGTCTTGGCGTAGAACACTGCCGCATGCGCCGCGTACAGGATAGACGATCGTATCGCCAAAGCGGCAAGGAGGCCCAGTGTGGTCGCAAGCATCCACTGCATACTGTTTAACGAGAAGGTTGCCGGCAGAGAGCGGCCTTAAACGAGCTCGCTTGTCGCAAAGTGACTTCTGTGAATACAGCTTGGTGCTCAGCAGCTGTTCTCGTACTGACTGAGATGAAGAGGGCTTCGCAAAAGCCTTTTTTCCCCTCTCTGGCGGGGTGTTTTACGTTCCAAGAACGATTTCAATTTTCACGAGTAGCGTGGGCTCTTCAGGTGGCCTACCTTATGGAAAGAGCATACGCCATCTGGCGGAAGCTCATTCTCCTAACGTCCGTCACTTTTGTGCTCGCGTTGAAAGTGTGTTGGACCCTTGGATAGCCTGTCTCATGCAGTTCGCGTTGTCTGCAGCAGCTGCGCGTGAGATACTCGCCAGCCATCGAACGCCTGAAAACAAGATCCTCTATTAAAGTCCACAGCATTTATTTACCGTTAGTGAACGCGTTTGGTTTTTGATATGGTAATAGCGTCGCAAGCGTTGTCGGCAAAAGCGCAGCTCGGCATCGCAGAGAACGCTGTACTAATTGCTTTTCATTCAGAAATTAGCACGCTTGCTATTTAAAGGTTATTGAACTGAAGGGTGCTACACGAATCATCATAGTAATGCAAACATCACGAATAACGAGAACAATCAGAAATTGACGCAGCGCGGAAGAGGGCCCACTGTAAAATAAATATGCTTGAGTCGAGTATTACGTTGGCCGAGTTGGTGCATTGCTTAATTAACGAGATATTTGTGGCTCTAACTCATAACTAAGGAAAACAAAACCAAGAACAAGACAGCGTAGAACGCCAGACCTTCCTTGAAACAATATCCGATGGTGGGCGCTTTTCTATCCCCTCTTTCATTCAACCAAGGGTGATTCCACGAGAGATCGAACATGCCTGTCCGGTCGCAATTTTTGTTCTGCCTGGGTTTTTTATATGTTATGTGGGCACATTCAAAGTGCACGGAACCAAAAATTTTATTTCCAAGAAACGCTCCCAGCGCGCCAAAAAAATATTTGAAGGTGGCGGCGCGGGCCTCCTGTTTTCGCTCACTGCAATGTTTTCGGATTTCACGGCCGAATTTAACGCGAGCTATAAATGATGTGTCGAAATTTTTTTTGCTGGTTTTAATACGCATTACTGTGAATTACATCCATGATTTCTTTATGCCGTCCTCAAAAAGAAGAAAATGTGAAAAAATGGCAAACACGGCCGAAATCAAAAAAGGGTCCTAAGTTTGAGGCGCCTTGGCGCCTTTGCTATTTCAAACAGAAACTTGAAAACAATCTCAAATATAGAAAAGAGCCTTCCCAACATTTATACGGAAGATCATTTTTCTACAAGCAGCGCGAAAAAAGAAAAAAATAGAGAATGAAGCGAGTTTTTTCAAAAAAAGTACATTTTCCAAAAATAAAATAAAAACTCAGGCCTCAATTTTGACGACATTTTTTTATCGAAGAGCGCTTATGTCAGTGAACACACGGTTTTAGTATCATATGTCCTCATTTGCTTTGTTTACGAGATATAACTGGCCAAAATGACCCTTGCTGTTTGTGCTCATTTCAGTGCGACTGATGGTCGTTATTAGCTTGCATTGTGCGTAAATCTCAGTTTTAACTATTCTGCTGCAGCAAAACCTTGCTCTGGTGGCTTTTCGTCAAGAAAAATGTGTTCTCAGATTTCATTTGGTTCTAGCGTGTGCGAAAGTGGGCTGCTGCCGCCCTCTAAAGGGTGATTCCACGAGAGATCGAACATGCTTGTCCGGTCGATATTTTTTATTTGCCTGGGTTTTTTATATGTTATGTGAGCACATTCAAAGTGCACGGAACCAAAAATTTTATTACCAAGAAACGCTCCCAGCAAGCCAAAAAAATATTTGAAGGTGGCGGCGCGGACCTCCTGTTTTTGTTCACTGCAATGTTTTTGGATTTCACGGCCGAATTTAACGCGAACTATAAATGATGTGTCGAAAATTGTTTTGTTGGTTTTAATACGCATTACTGTGAATTACATCCATGCTTTCTTATGCCGTCCTCAAAAGGAAAAAAAAATCTGAAAAAGTGGCAAAATCGGTCCAAATAAACAAAGCTTGCTAAGTTTGATGCGCCTTGGCGCCTTTCCTACTTCACACAGAAACTTCGAAACAGTGTCAAGTATTTCAAGGAGCCTTTGCAACATTTATGTGGAAGATCGTTTTCCTACAGGCAGCGCAAAATAAAAAAATAGTTAAAGAAGCGAGTTTTTTCAGAAAAGTACATTTTCAAAAAAAAAAAAAAAATCAGGCCTCAAATTTGACGACATTTTTTTTATCGAAGAGCGCTTATGTCAGTGAAAACACCGTGTTAATATGTATGTCCTCATTTGCTTTGTTCAAGAGATTTAACGGGCCAAAATTACCCTTGCTGTGTGTGCTCACATCAGTGCGATTGATAGTTGTCATCAGCTTGCATTGCACGTAAATCTAGTTTTAATTATTTTCCTGCAATAAAACTTTGCTCTGGTGTCTTGTCGTCAAGAAAAATGTATTCTCAAACTTTGTCTCTAGCGTGTGAAGGGTGGGCTGCTGCCGCTCTCTAAAGGCCTAACGCGTACGCAGTTTGCAGCTTACAACCTCAACTTACCCCGCCAGTATTCACTAATCAAAAGCACGCGAGACACCGCGAACACATGGTTTAGGTCACTTCGTCAAAACTCTCCTTGCACACAGAATAAAGCATCTGTATGCAGCGAAGGCCAACTTAATCTGTAACTAAATGCCACAATCAGCAGGCGCGCTGTTATGCAGTTGTTTTCTCACTGCCTGCTTGCTTCCCTTCCATTACGTGCATTGTACGCTCTAACCATCTTCCCCATTCGACGCACACTGCGCCTAAACAACATTTGTAAAAAGTTCGCTCAATCATTTCCGAGCCGTTTATTTCACTCCCCGCTATCACATGTTTTCGGCGTCGCAGATAACGTCTTCCTTTATCATCTCGACCTTCACCTCAGCGTTTCAACAGCCAGAAAACGTGCGGTGCGGCATTATTAAGCCATGAGTGGCCGGAGCTGCCCAATTTATGTTGTTTTGTTGCCACTTTCCTAAGGTGCTTTCCCGCGTCGAGGACAGCAGAGGTCAATGGTGGCGCCAGACGGACATTACCCTTAGTTTTGACAATAAGTGTGGCCTACAAATTAATTATTACAGCCGAAAGCGCTTAGACACCCTTAGTCATAAAATGTTAAACCGTGAGCAGTTCTGGAAACGCATTCATGACAGCTGCGCAGATGTGAGATAATTTGTGCGGCGCCGTTCAGTATAAACGTTTCGACTTGCTCTAGGTCTAGCTGTTCACTACACGCGATGCGCGCGGCCCATGGCTACGTCCGATTATTCTGTGCCAATTATTTAAGCGTTCGCAAAAATGAGATTGCGGAGGAAAACATTTTCGTTGCGTAATTTTTTTTCTGTGCTCTTTTTGTTGTTGCCTACCTCCAGAAGCTACTGTCATAGGCTGAGGATCTTCGCGACACCTGCGAAGTCTGCTTGCATTGCTTTACGCTCCTCAAGGAAAACTGTCTAGATCTAATTGCGATGAGGTAGACCAGGCATTTCTTTAGGAAGAAGAAGCGTTTGATATCTTGAACAGGCGCGCTCATCTTTCCTCTGATGATTGTAGGCGAGTTTGTAGGCTGCAAACTGTTTAGACGTTAGCCATTTAGAGGGCGGCAGCAGCCCACTTTTGGACACACTAGACACAAATAAAATCTGAGAACACATTTTTCTTCACGAAAAGCCACCAGAGCAAGGTTTTGCTGCAGTAGAATAATTATAACTGCGATTTACGCACAATGCAAGCAGATACCAACCATCAGTCGCATACACAGCAAGGGTCATTTTGGCCAGTTATATCTCGTAAACAAAGCAAATGAGGACATATGATATTAAAACCATGTGTTCACTGACATAAGGGCTCTTCTATAAAAATTGTCGTCAAGATTGAGACCGGAGTTTTTTTTTTATTTTTTTTGAAAATGTACTTTTTTGAAAAAAAACACGCTTCTTTAACTATTTTTTTTCTTTTTTTGCGCTACCCGTAGGAAAATGATCTTCCGTATAAATGTTGCAAAGGCTCTTTTCTATAGTTGACATTGTTTTCAAGTTTCTGTTTGAAATAGCAAAGGCGCCAAGGTGCCTCAAACTTAGGACCCTTTTTTGATTTCGGCCGTGTTTGCCATTTTTTCACATTTTCTTCTTTTTGAGGACGGCATAAAGAAAGCATTGATATAATTCACAGTAATGCGTATTAAAATCCGCAAAAAAAATTTCGACACATCATTTATAGTTCGCGTTAAATTCGGCCGTGAAATCCGAAAACGTTGCAGTGAGCAAAAACAGGAGGCCCGCGCCGCCACCTTCAAATATTTTTTTGGCTTGCTGGGAGCGTTTCTTGGAAATAAAATTTTTGGTTCCGTGCACTTTAAATGTGCCCACATAACATATAAAAAACCCAGGCAAATCAAAAATATCGACCGGACAGGCATGTTCGATCTCTCGTGGAATCACCCCCAAGCACCACCCTATGTTAGCCTGATCGCTTCTATACGGTATACCGTGCAAGGTTCATCGAATATTGTTTGAAGAAGTGTCTGGCATCCTATCCTGTCTTCTCGTTGTTGTTGTTTTTATCGCAATAGCGTTAAAAATCTGGTTTTGCAATAATTCCGGTGTCGGTGTCATTGGTTGTGAGCGAAAATGCGAGATCGATGCAAATAAAGAAACAAAAAATCTTCGCTTCGAGCGGGAATAGAACTCAGGACTTCTGCGTGGCAGGCAGGTGTTCAACCACAGAGCCACGCCCGTGCTCGAAATAGCTTCGAAAAAATAAAAGAACAAAAAAAAACTGTATGGATGTTATCTAGTGCTAGGAATGTCATTAACACATGTAATTTTGCGTGGCAGAAGCGTATACAATCACAGCAGGCGTCAGAACATGTGAATTGCGCAACGAATGCTTCGTTTAAAGAGCCATCAAGCAAAGCACACAGGCATAATTAATTATCATTATCAACAACAGCATCAACAACAATGTGTGCAGCTGCACTGGTGCGCGTGTTGCCCTACGGATGAGTAGTGGGATACCTCTGCAACTCGCAAAACGAAGAATTATGTCGCAGTGGGCACTTCGCAACGGTACTTGCAGTGGGCATTCTAGGATAGTTTGAATGGGCCGATTTACAGGCGCACGGACGTTCCTTTCCTTGCGGCACGGCTTAACTGTCCAGCGCTAAGCGAAGCCAGGCTAGCAAATGAGAAGGCGATGCGAACAGGGTCCGATTACGTTATCGCGTTGAACTCTTGAAGGCGAACCTCAAGCGTCCAAGCTTTTTTTTCCTAATTCGCAGTTTGCACTGCAAATACTTCGTTAATCTATGCACCAATTCGCTCAACGTAATACTCTGCTCAAGACTGAGTAAACTTTCGAGGCAACACCTGCATTATATGGGACACACCGTAATAGAATGCTATGAATAGACTTGGCGTGCACCTGTATTTGGCCACATGAGGGGAGCTGTCATTGCTTCCGTTATAACGTTGACGCGACAACTATCAAGTAGACCATCAACCTTGTGCTTATCAGCACAAGGACACTGTGCGACTGCTGCGTGACGACTGCCAAACGTGTAACTTTGCAGCTTGCAACTTGCTACAGGACCAGACGAGATTTTCGCCGAATGGTTGGCTATGCGAAAACGTGTGATTAAACGCCATGGCGACGACGACACACACAAGCAAAAAACAAACAAACAAGAGTGACGATCAGAACAACCAGAACGCTCACTCACTTGTGCGTCATAAAAGGAAGCTGGGCACGATGTCGTTTCTAATAAATAGCATCGAAACAGCGATAATTACTTCCCACTGGGGCTTTCCGTACTGCGAGCCATGAGCTGTTGCGGTCCTTGTTCTGGCACGCTACAACGGCTTACGTAATTTTATCGCTTAACGATTAGCTTACAATGGGCTTACTAAGTTGCTGTTCCAAAAATTGATGGCTCGATATCGCGAAAGCAATTTAAGAAAGGGAAGGCTGACCACTGCTTCTTTATTTGAAACTGTCTGAGGCTGTGTATGTTACACTGCTTGCCGCTTTCGCCGGATTGGACCTTGTAAAAACTTATCGACCATTGCTTCTGACTACAATACCATGCGCAAGACTCGACTGCTATCACGAGCAGGCACACAACTCGGGCATGTGCGCTCAGTGTTCACAGCAAATCTTCGATCGCTGCCTTGATTTACACGCTTACTTTTGCTTGCTCGAGCTAATAATATCTGGTGTTTAACGTCCCAAAACCACCATATGATTATGAGAGACGCCGTAGTGGAGGGCTCCGGAAATTTCGACCACCTGGGGTTCTTTAACGTGCACCTAAATCTAAGTACACGGGCCTCAAACATTTTCGCCTCCATCGAAAATGCTGCTTGCTCGAGCTGTACGGAGTATTTTGTTGCGGAGCGAGGAAGCATTTTGTTGCGTGTAAGTTCTTATATCTCCCAAAATGCAGCGCGCGCTTTAATCCTGTTGCTCAACCGATTCCGAATTTATCGCAACGCCAGTGTGTTGAAAAGATGAACTCACGCTTACTAAAAAGCATAATTCACGACTTTCCAGACAGGATTGCAACTAGTACCCAGTAGTTAACCAGGAAGGCAAAAAAAAAGTGATCGCATCAGTTTAGTATACGACACGAATTTCAAACCTACACTTACTGTGAAAATATTTTTGAAAGTGCTGGTAAATGTGTTGTTTCTTGTGATCTAGAAAACTTTTTCTAGGTACGTATAATTTCACACTGTGTACGGATTTTTGTGAAATCTCAGCCGCAGTCAGCTCCATGGCTACGCGTCTTTAATTAGCCTGACCTTTTTCTCGTAAATTACTACTCCCTGGTGGTTGGAATCACGCACTTTCAAAATCAGACACGTTAAAAGCAATGGATCGAAAAATGTTTTTAATTTGCGAGTGTATACTTGTAACTCTTGGTCGATTCTAGCACGGGCATCCTACACGGTGTTTAAAACACTAAGGTCAGGGAAACCATTACAAGAAACTCAACGCAGTTCCACGAAGTGAAATCTGATAACAATAATAATAACTGGTGTTTAACGTCCCAAAACCACGAAATGATTATGAGAGACGCCGTAGTGGAGGGCTCCGAAAATTTCGAACACCTGGGGTTCTTTAACGTGCACCTAAATCTAAGTACATGAGCCTCAAACATTTTCGCCTTCATCGAAAATGCGGCCGCCGTGGCCGGGATTCCATCCCGCCACCTTCGGGTCAGCAGTCGAGCGCCATAACCACCAGACCATCGTGGCGGGGCGAAGTGAAATCTGAGGAAACAGCGGTGCTGTGGTCGTTCTTTCGGTGTTTTGCTGTGATCCTGGGTGTTTTGTTTCTGTGTTTTGGCGTTGAATGTGTATTGTCGTGGTGTTGTTTCCGTTTACCTGTGGTTCTTGCGTGTTTCGATGTGGTGAACTTCGTTTCCTCTGCGCTTCCTCTTCTCTAACCTCGGGGTTGGCGGCTTCCCTCCACTGCCGCTTGGCTTGCGCTTCCTGCTCTCGAAGCTCGGGGTTTGCTACTCGACGTCAGCGTTGCCGCTCTTGTTGGAGTTCTCGATGCCGCTCGAGCCGTAAGGAGTCCATTATCCTCTCTTGGGCGCTGTCTGATTGGCTCGCTCTTCCCCCGGCGCACTGGTCACGTGGCTTGCGTGGCGCAGCGGCTTTGATACCCTCCTCTCCCCGCCTCTTCTGGTCACGTGAGCTGGCTCTGCTTCTGCGTGACGCCGGACGGCGAAGGGTCGACCTAGAACCGCTCCGCCGTTAAGATCTTCAAGTCCGGGGAGCTGTGAGAGAAAGGCATCAACACACTGCGTTAATCCCACAGTTGCCAGAGATTCGCTCGCTGGATTTCAAGCAAGACGGACGTGCCGGCCGCGATGTCCTGGATTACTCCTCGTACCTCTCGCTGATCGGCGCCCCGTGACGGTCGCCTCGCCCGCTATGCCGTGCGCCGCTCATCATCGGGGCCTTCGCCGCTTCGTCGATGTTGTGCACCGTGCCTCTGGCTGTGTTTCGTGGTCCCGTGCCTGAACTCCCGTGATCGTCTCCCACAACTTTCCTGTCCTCTTTTCTCTTCGTTGGATGGATGGCTCTATCACTTCTGTCTCTATTTTTTCCTACTATTCTTTCATTCCCTCCTTACCCCCACCCCTACAAGGCACTGCGCCGTGTCGCCTGAAGGCAGACAGAAATTAGGTGCCTTTTTCCTTTCCTCAATAATCACAGAAAAGTTGCCAGATGCTACCGAGCTAATAATCACAAAAGAAGCCCTAGAAAAGCGGCGCGGCTTTCTGGAAGAAGCCCAAAATAAGCGGAAATTTAATGAATTTTTCCATTATCGAAAATATTTTTAATTATAATAAAAAATGCCACTCAAGTACGAAGGGGAGTTGAAAAATCAATAATTATTTTGTACTGTGAACGAAAGCACAAAATTACTTTTTGACATTGTATCCAGGATAGCCTGCATTAGGTTGAATGCACGTTTGCCAGTGCATGATTAACGTTACTTGTTGATTCCACCAACGTATGTTTGACTCAATTGCTCAAAGTCACTGACAAACGCGCAATTGGCGAACGTGACAATCCCTAAAATAACTATATTTGCTGGGAAAATGCAAATAAGCCCAGAAAACGCGACAAGGGACTGAAAAAAATTCTAAAAGCGACTCGGCGAAAAAAGGAGCTCAAATCCGCTTATTATAAGCGGAACTGGAAACTCTGGTTAATCGTATCGATCAACCCTAAGAATTAAATAAAGTGGAGGGACCTATTTCTCCGATTGAGATACCTATCCAAACAGACTTATATTTGGTGCCCGGGCAAACACGGGCACCAATGAGAAGTCAAGACAACACAAGCGCCGAGTCTTGACTTCTTTCTTGTGCCCGTGTTTGCACGCCCTGTCTTTTTAACATTAATGCCTACCAACTATCTCAGTTCCCTGTTACTGTAAGGCTTATATTCCCAGTCAAGCCTCACAGTCCGACCTTTTTTTTCTTTGCTGTTAACACGCCCACATTTTATCAAAAGCACTATGTGTACATTTACTTTTCCTGTCGAGTAAGCTCAGAGGCTTTATCGACTTGGGTCAACATCCCCCTGTCGATTCTGGGCGAAAGGCTTGTAGCAGTCAGAAGCCAAAGTTTTGTCTACATTTCGCAAGGCTCACAAGGGTGACCGCCCCCCCCCCCCCCCCCCGGGCCGCCAACGTCAAGCAACAGACAACGTTGCGTCTTTTATCCGTCCTGTCCTGACCGTCTGCAACAAGTAATCCCTTGGCTATAGACAAGCGCTGTTCGCAATCCGCTACTCTTCGCGAACAAAAGGTTCCCGCAGAAGGTCAAACGAACTTCGACAGACCGGTGGGCTTTCATGTTCTGCGCTTCAATTGAGTCAAAGCGAACAAAAATAGTTGACGCAGACGGTCAAATACGATTTGTAAGGGCGTCCTCTTTGACGCCTGAACGCCGACACGTGCGTTCGCAGCGCAAAGAGAAATTCTTCGCAAGAGTCCAGTGAACTCCTCGCCGAAGAAAGAAGTCACAGAGAGCTTCATGCGCCAGATTCTACCATAACGCTTGCCCCGTTGGGGCGCCTCCTATAAAACATTCGAGTGATTTCTCTTGTCGCTGCAAAAGCATCCGGTGAGTGCACCGCGCTGATGAAGCTATAAAACACAGAGGTCTCGAAGAATCTCACTCAGAACACTATTTGGGGCTCGGCTGTGTGTGGGCACCGTCGGCGACCGTATACATATCATGGAGCGAAAAAAGACGTATCGGCCCTAAGTAGAGAACTTACACGTGCATTTGCATTTATATAGCAATAGAATGACCAAAGAAACGTCTAGGCTGTTGTGGACCAACCGTGGTAGGAAGGCTATTTTCGTTCATCTGAAATAGAATTGTGGCCGTTGCGGTCGGCAACTGAATCCCCAATGGAATTGTTTTGAACGAAATTTGAATATTTTATACCTTGAGTAGAACCATGCCGACGCGGTCGTGATATGTTTCTGACAGCGTTCATAAGCATTATGTAAGTACAGTCGAAACCCGCGATAACGAAATCCCGAGGGAACGAAATTCTCACCGCAACGAAATATTTTCGGAGCACCGGCGAACGCCCATAGGAGTCAATGTATTTCGTAACTCGAGACTACGAAAGATATTCATACTGCAGTCCCTCATTAACGAAATTTTTGAAGCACCAGTGCGCAAGTAATCTACTCTCGCAACATTAACTACATTCGAAAACTGCTGAAATGCATTCATGCTACACTTAAATTGTGCAAAACTATCGCTACAGCGCACATGAGAAGCAGCCGCTATCATTGCTTACAAAAAAAAAAAGAACGCTGGCGACAATGATGATGATGATGACTTGCCGAAACACCCGCTCGTTATCGCGGACAACGTAGCCAAATCCACATTCCTCATGAAGTTTCGTTGTTTGGCTTGACTGTGTGCTTAGCTTTGTCGGCTTTGCGCGCACATGGTCGCGTGTGTGGAGCGATTTGTGGAGCGTTATCTTGGTCGCTTGGTGTAACGTGAACCGTGTGTTGCGATTACTTCGTCCGATTTCGCTGCCTGCGAAGATGTCGCCTCCAACGAAAAAGCGGAAGTTCATCACGCTGGAAGATAAGGCTGCAATCATCAGTAAGGTGGAAAAGGGCAGGAAAGAAATGGACATCGCCAAAGAATTCGGCGTTGCGTGCAACTCGCTGTCCACGATTCTGCGCTGATCCAGCGGAGCCGGAAGAAGGTTCGCCTGTAGGCGCACTTGATGACGGTACTGGTGACAGCGCAGTGCCGCCGTCACTGACCAGTGCATGGGGCGAACTTTGTGCCGTGGCAAACGAGATTCCCGACCGAGAGGCATGAAATTGTTGCGTGGTAAGGCCCGGCAAAGCAAACTTACTGACTTTTGGAAGTGAAATGTGTCTTTTTGTAAATTACATGCCTTTTCTGCCGCATTCTCGCGCCAACGAAATTCCCGCAAGAGCGAAATTTTGTGCTTTCCCCGCCGATTTCGTTATTGCGGGTTTCAACTGTATATCTAGCACGCTTTTAAAAAAAAGGAAAGCTGTTGGTTTAACTCCTTTGTAATGAACGCTATTGAGTAAAAATATAGCAGTGTATTTTCAGGCTAGGAAAAGCGCAAGAACAAAACGCAGCAAAGAATGACAGAATAACGTACCCCGAAAAAATCCGGAAAATCCCACGCATTGTGGGAATCGGTTTCATGCGAAGCCGTCAGCGAGTAGCTGCCTATGCTGTGTTTTTTTAGCCAAGTTTTAAGAGCCAAGCGTTATGAGATGGATCAGCGTGCTTGTGTAAATGGAGTAGTTGTGTGCACAACGTGGGAGTACCAGGCACCGACACTTACAGGGTAGCTTATGGTCCGACATAACGTCAGCACGGACGTCAGTTTTAGCGTAACCAAGCGCACGCAACGGTGTCATGATGTGCATATCATATATAACAGTCGTTAACGTAGTCCTCCGTGGCCGAGCAACGCTTGAATATAGCTTACCGAGTCATAGGAGTACATATGTAATGTTTATTACATAGTTATCAAAGCAGATAGCCGACACTGCCACCACAAATGACATTGCCCCTACATGACGCCTACACAGGGTCTTTACCAAAGCAGTTTCTTGCGTGGCTCCGCGGCAAAATACTTCACTGAGACGCAGAATTCCTGGGTTCGATTCCGGCTCGTATCCCGATTTTTATTCTTCGCATCCGTCGGCAATTTTCACTCACCGATAACGCCACCGACGCTGACACCGGGTTTTCTGTGACATAAGCTCCTTAATGTTCTCGCGTTAAAGTTTTCAATGTCTGTTCTCGCGGTTCCAGGGGTGATATCAACTGTCATTCACCTGTGGCGCATACCCGCATACCACGCACTCTAAGAAAAAAAAAGCGTATACGTGACTCTTTTCGGAGAGTTCTGATTTGCCACGTATACGACGCTCTTTAAAGAGTCACGGTGACTCTCTTGGTGGGTCAGTGTCGGCGCGCTCTAGGAGAGTTCCCTGACCCTCCAGGAAGAGTGGATGGACGCTTATCCGAAGGATCACGTTACCACTTATGCACCAGAGCACGCCTGTCTCGCACCCAGGCTGCTGGCGAGCCGAGCGGATACTCTCGCACCCAGATGCCGGGCTGACCGGGGCTGCCAAGGCGCGCGCGGGCTGCATCAAGTAAACAGGGCAAGCTGCAGTTCTGAGGCCTTAAAGTGCGAAAAAGTACCCATTCACGCCGCTTCAGCGTATAAGAGCTCGTCTGGGCACTACTGCGTCGTCTTTGAATGCCAAAACAAGCAGCGCAACAAGAGGATATTAGCGTTGTCTGCGACGATTACGACGCGCCACGGAAATAGTGCCGGTGCGGTGTTTTCAGCTTCGCCGCGAGTGGATAACCGTGATTCAAGCAAAAAAACTAGGAGCCGAGTGAAAATGCGCGAGTAAGTACACTAACAGCGTGTATTCTGCAGTGTGATGCCCACCTATTTTATTTTGCGAGCCTAATTTGCGTGACACGCAGCTGGGTTGAAGGCAGGCGCGAGCTTTGTGTGAGCGTGCACTTCATACCTTTGAGCGTTTCCTTTGACGAAAATCTAGTGCAAGGTAGTGCTTTCAAGCACAAGCAATCAGCATGCTTTGCCACTTTCAACGTAGTATTAAGCTTTAGTGCTTTTGATGGCGTTCACGCCTTCGAGATTTCGTCTTCAAGAGGTAATAAATGGCACGGTGCTCCTCAACAGCTGGCCAGAATTTCGTGCTTTCATTTCAGTGTTTGATGTCCCCAAATTTATTTGTACACGAGGCATCCAGCTGCACATAATACATATATTGGCACGTAAGTAAACAGTACTCGCCCGAGTGTCCTTTACGTCGCAGGCGTAGCTAACCGGCTTAACTAAGAGTAGCACAGTTTCGCTTGTAAAGCACCATCGTTACAAGAATAAAATAGCGCAGGTAGCTTCCAAAAGGGATCGCTGAACGATACTTCAGGTTATACTCTCTGATAGCACGCTTTTGTGAGCAAGACGCATTATTATAAGAGCGCCCGTGAAACAAAAATTACGTTTCGCGAAACTACCCGTAAAGCGCCCTCTAATTATTACGCGATGCCTGCTGAAATGATGAGCTTTCACAAAACCTTGTGCACAACTTGTAATATGGGGCAACAAAACACCGTTTCACTCTTTCGCGAGCTGCACTGCAATTACGATTCACGCGTACTACAGCGAGAACGTATTTTTACAAATGTAACAGCGTACGTATCTGACGAGGTTGCTTCCGCAGCCCACTCAGCACGTACTGTACTGTACCAGCACGTACTGTACTGTGGACAGCACGTACTGTGGACTTGCGTGAGGAAGATGTTCTTGATGTTCCAATAAAATCAGCGAAAGTGTCCAGGCTAGAAAAGACGCGAAACACGCTCGCCAACGGGCTGAGTTTCGGAAGTTTCACGTTTGCTCTGTGTAGCGTCTGCTGGCGTGGCAGCCCACGCATGTTGTTTCGTCGCGTGTGCGATAGATGGCGCGACGCGCGATGCAAATATGGCGATGCGCATGGAATCCGCTGTGTTCTGGTCTATAGGGAGTCAGACGAATCTTGCCGGTAACACTCCTACAGGGGTCAAGTGACCCACACCGAAGCGTCAAGCGACTTCACAACTATTTTAAGCTACTCATTTGACCCTTGCTCTACTTTTGCGCGACTACTGTTGAAAGTAGTGAAGTATTCATTTTAAGGAAGTCCAATAATACTTGCCGTTCTACCCAGCGACTGCAAAAAAGAATATTTCAATTTTAGCATTATTTGAGTAAAACTCGTCAAAACAACACTCCTTTCGCAGCAAAGTAATATAGAAAGCGGGAAAAGGTGGTCTGTGATTTCCAATTAAGAAGTTTAGGTATTCCTCATTAACATGCTTGTATGAGTATAGCCAACTAAAATGTGTGACTGATGTGCATAGTGCCATATGATGCAAAATAAAATGCAGAAATCGGCATCATGTTTTAATCTTTATCACTTATGATCAAGAACAAATCAAGAAGTGGTGACGGTTGGAGGCATCAGACTTGTGACTTGCTAGGCTGTCGTTCCTGTTCAGCGTGAGCACCATAGAAACGGTATCTGAAAAGCAGAAGGTGATATTATGATGAGAAAATGAAACTGCAGTAAAAGTTTGCGAAATCTACACAATTAGTTCACACGGACATAATGAAGGCTCACAACAAAACAAGAAATGCAAACAGGCATGGCAAGGAACCAAGTTTTTTGCCGTTATCGTGTAAAACACAACTTGAAAATAGTAGCTTTTGTAACACGTCACTTTGCGACAAACTTGCAGCACAAGATCATGTGAGCCTCTTTTAAACAACAAACGAAATTGGTTTAAGGAAGGAAGGAAAATAACTTTATTGCGTCCTGCAGAACGCGACTGGGTCGCGCACCCGGCTCAGTCCCACGTAGGGACCGGCAAGCCGAGCCTGCCGGCCACCTCGCGGGCCCGCTGGACAGCCGTGAGCTGATCATTGGGAGCGGGGCTGCGTAGAAGCGTCTCCCACTCCTCCAAGGTGAAGCTTGAGTCCATGGCTTGGCACATGCTGAGGATATGCTCTAATGTGGCTGTCTCGCCGCATGCCGAGCATAGTCCGTTCGGGAAGACGTCCGGGTATGTCTCGTGAAGATACGCCGGACTGGGATACGATTTGGTTTGGAGTAGTCGAAGGGAGACTGCTTGGGGTCTGTTGAGGTTAGGGTGCGGATGAGGGTAAATCCTTCGCGCCAGGTAAAAGAATTTAGTGATTTCGTTATACGAGTACGGCGCGTCCCTGTGGCCTGGGTGAGGGACGGGATTGGAAGCGGCGCGGTCCGTCAATCCTCGCGCGGCTTCGTTCGCGACCTCGTTGGGGTTCGCGGGAATTCCCTGTACCTCCCCAATGTGCGCGGGGAACCAGTGTAAAGAGTGAGAGGAAATGTGCTGGGAGGTTTGTAGTACACGGAGCGCTAAACGGGAGATGCACCCTATCTGGAAGGCCCTAATTGCTACTTTTGAATCACTATACACAGTCTCTCTGCGATCATCGAGCATGGCGAGCGCAATCGCAATTTGCTCGGCCTCTTCGGGATTGGGGGTTCGCACCGCTGCACAGTTGACCACCTGACACTGCGCATTGACTACTACGGCCGAGAAGGCATCTTGTTCCACATATTCCGCTGCATCGACGAAACTGGCATCGGTGCCGTCTCGGAGCAAGCTTCCCAGGATTGCGGCGGCTCGGGCCTTGCTTCTCCCGGCGTTGTGGACCGGGTGGACGTTGCGTGGGATGGGGGCGACGTAAATATTGTTTCTGATTTCGGTGGGGATCTGGGCGTAACTCGGCTTGTGAGCGATGGGGTTGAACCCAATTTCTTCGAGTATTTTTCTGCCGGCCGGTGTACCGGAGAGCCTTAGTAGTTGGGCTCTTTCCTGAGCCTCGGCAATCTCTTCAAAGGTGTTGTGAATTCCCAACTTCAGGAGATCTTCGGTGTGTGTCCTAATAGGGAGACCGAGCGCCTTCTTGACGACTTTTTGAGTGCGTTTAGCTTCTCTCGTTCGGCCCGCTGCCAATTGTACATGGCCACTGTGTAAGTGAAATGGCATAGCACAAAGGCGTAGATCAGTCTGATTAGATTGTCTTCTTTGAGACCTCGGTGCCTGTTGGAGTTTCTTCGAATCAGTCTGAGCGCATTCTCGGTTTTAGTAACGATCTGTCTTAATGCCATGCCATTTGCACCGTTTGACTCGATGAACATGCCGAGTATGCGGATAGAGTCAACCCTGGGAACCGGAGAGCCATTGCCAGTGTGGAGCCGGATTCCACTTTCTGAAGCCGGCTTCCAATCCCGGTAGCTACCACCGCGTGGCCTCTTCTTGAACAGAAGGAGCTCGCACTTGGCCGGGGAGCATTTCAGGCCCGTTGGAAGCAGGAACTGCTCGGTGACGTCGATGGCCTCTTGCATGACCGACTCGACTTGGCCCTCACTGCCTCCGGTGCACCAAATTGTTATATCGTCCGCGTAGATGGTATGCTTGATTCCTTCGACTTGAGAGAGTCTCTTTGATAGGCCGATCATGGCAACGTTAAATAACGTGGGCGATATGACTGATCCCTGGGGCGTGCCGCGGGATCCGAGGACGACTTCATCCGACGTGCAACTCTCGACCTTGAGGGGGGCGATTCTTCGACTCAAAAAGGATCTAATAAAGTTATAGACCCTGGGCCCGAGCTCTAGTCCCGCGATGGAAGTGAGGATAAATTGGTGGGAGATGTTGTCGAAGGCTTTTTCGAGGTCGAGCCCGAGTATGGCTCTCGTGTCCCTCGTACTCCGATCGAGGATATGGTGCTTAATCATTTTCATGGCGTCCTGCGTAGAGAGACTGGCGCAGAAGCCAATCATATTGTGTGTGTATGCCCCAATCTCCTCGAGGTGGCGAGTGAGTCGATTCAGCAAGGCGTGCTCCGCAACCTTGCCGACGCAGGACGTCAGTGATATTGGTCTGAGGCTGTCAACACTGGGAGTCTTGCCTGGTTTGGGAACGAGGACCGTGCAGGCCGTATTCCACTGGGGTGGGACGCGTCCGCTGCGCCAAACTTCATTGATTCTTTCCGTCAGGTACTCGATCGACCTGTCATCGAGATTCTTGAGCATCTTATTTGTGATGCCGTCCGGGCCGAGAGTAGATTTAGAAGAAATTGGTTTAAGCTCCTTTGCGTGGGTGCCACTCACCTCTTTTCCTACGTCGTCTTGTCCAACCAAAGGAAATGTAGGATCGACTGCCTCGTTCGGTTGACAGGGCGAACGCCGCTGTTGATTTATCCATCACGAGCGGTGAGGCGACACCTTCGTTTCCCTAAATGTGGCTGTCAACTGGAGTGAAGAGGCGGGAGAAGTGATCCGGGATTCTGGGAATAACCACAACATACACACTGCTTATTTGTTTTTAAAGCCACCCTTTGTTCAACAAACCGTTACTGTACACACATCTGAAACGAATGTTTCGTTCGAAATAATTTCCAATCGAAAACAAATTTTCACGTAAAAGGCAGCGGGAACCTCGTCTCGCAATAGGCACTGGCTATACACGAATGAAAGCACTTCTTTTCTGAGAAATCGCTTCAAAATTTGGTTTCAAAATAATCACGGCTTTGCGCCAGCATATTCCGACACCCAAACACACCCTCCGGCAGTCAGGGGCACGCCGTGAGCGGTCACTGACCGCATGTTTTATAAACGTAACCCATCCTTAAATACTCAGCAAACACATTCGAGTACGAGCGTCCGAACGACAGATAACTTCCGCAGAGCTGCGGCAGACGCCCAGCTAAAGCTGTATAATTAGTACCTACGAAAGCAGTATACTCACCGTTAACGGGCGCACGTTGTCCGAGTCCGCAGCTCCGTGAATATTCCGCCCTCCAAGCGTGACTTCGAGCACGGAGCCTGGCCTCAGCGTCACCGAAGATGCGCATTTTTCTTCGAACACCAAACTGCACGACAGACGACAGGCAATTGACGCAACCCGCGCAACCGACGCAACGCATGAACGCGTTCCAAACGACCGACCAGACTGAGAGAGGAGGCCGAGGTGGCCGAGGCGCGGCCTGGCGCGGCCGCGCGGCTGGCGCGGCGCCAGCCTGGCTGGCTCCTTCGGCGAAGGAGGAGGGAGGCGAGCCACCGCGCCAGAACGGCGCCGAACGGCAAACGCGCATACGACGGCGCCTTCATCGCGGAAGCCAATCGAAACGCGCTTCAGGAGAGTCCTAGGACTCCAGCCCGAATGCGAACTCTCTTCCTCTTCATAGACGTCAGACTCTGCCCAGGCGGCGCTGCGAAAAACACCGCCACCAGCGCCCTCATCGCAGCCCTGGCACTAACTGGGTAGTGCAAAGAGGGCCGTCCGCAAGCGAATGTGCATAGGCCACAATATATTCCTCCTCTTTCGTTGGTGTCGAGGCGCCGTTTCCTGAAAATCAAGGACCTGGAAAGCTTCTTCCGCCACTCCACGCTTCAGAAACAAAGGAAACTGATCAAAGCGAACTGCGAGTACAATGCAAAATAAGTTTTAGTTATTCCCGCGCGCTGCAACTCGCAAGTACAAGCGAGCATCACACGACATCGAATTCGAGGCAAGCCCTCCGACATCCGTTCTCTAGCGCCTAAATGCGTTAAAATCGGGTATATACGTAATGCCACAGCGATAAAGTACATACACGATCAATTTACTTAGCAATGCATCTTACGATCAGTGGTACAAAACTCCGTTCATCAGGGACGAATGGGCCCGGCGATTTTCGCCTTTGCAGTTGCGTTCTCCGTTAATTCATCTCTCGCTTCCTGTGCATTGGACTGTTTTATTACGCATCCTCAAATGGTCTCTTGATGGTCGTCTTCCGTTTGTGTGTACTGCAAATGGGGATACGTGCGTCCACTTTCGCGGGGTACAACCAAAGGCAAAACCGTGGCCTCCGAGATAGCTACGGCAACCGCGGAGGACACGGGCGAAACAAACCTGAAGGTGGTCACGACCAACATTCTGCGATTTACTTGTATGGCGCACGTGTTAGCTAGTTAGAACCAGAACTCTGACCCTTCAAAACGTACGTCCGAGATGATGTGTTGTGACGACCAACCCGTCGCGGTGTGCGTATCACGCGTCTTCAGACAGCCTCTAGCTGCTCACTTCGTGTTACACGACAAGCACCGCGGTCAGAGCCTCTGCTGAGCTTCATAGTCAAGGTTACCACGGTTCTCCATCAGGGCTACGCAAAACAACAGCAGAGCAACATTATCACACTTTCTCATGCGACCGGCTGTGGAGAACGCGGGTACTTCGCTTACCGAACACGCTCGCAACATCCCATATCCAGCGCTCTCGCCTTTCTTCTTCGTACGACAACTATGGAAATCGGTAAAACTGAACGTTGTTATTAAGTCTTTTACGTCCGTGGCAATTCGCAACGCAACAGTGCGTCTTTTGCGGCGTTTCTTCGTAGCGTGCGGAGGGGTCTCGTTTGCTGTTGTTTTCGCCGTCGTTCTGGCGAGTGATCCAGCAAGCACTTCACGACGGTACGGTGGCGCGTCCGACTAGCGGAGAGCAATTCACAGCCTTCGTTCTGTGTGTTAAATGCGCAAACACACGCGGTATTAAGCTCAATCGTTGTTTCGCACTCGCTAGTTGCACCTGGTCCCATAGCAAACTGTGCGAGGGAGTCGGTCTATGCACTACTCAATACTTCTCCGACAGGTGGTGCCACACGTCTTGGAAACTCCAGAGTCTGACGTCTATCTACCTTCCAAAAGGGGTCGAATGGACACCCGAAGAGAGTCACGTGGCCGTGACCCTCTTTTGACTCTTTTTTTTTTCTTAGAGTGCGGTCCGTTGTATATGCGGGTACGCGTCACACGTGACTGGGGGAAAGGGTTTCGTGACCAACGCGACAACCTTCTCACGAATTCATCTCATGACTTGTCAGTCGTGTTCGTAATACATTCATGCCCCCCTATGCCAATTTTTGTATATACCAAGTTAAAGAGCCCCTCAGTAGCCTCTGAAAATACAAAAAAACGAGCGCAATAGTATCTCCTGGCGTTTCTCGTCTTTCTGGCGCACTTCGTAACGTAGAACAGTGATTCCCGTGACGTAAATATAGTACATACTCTCGATTGGTTCATATACGCGAAATATCAGATGTGAATAGTCTCCTGCACTTCCTTGCCATGCAGCCGCCCATCCGTTCTTCCTTCCCTCGCAAGAGTATCGTGCGCGATCAACTGATTTCACTTCATTTTCTGTGTTTGCGACTGCGCAAACGGAGATAACAGCGTGTAGCCGACAAGCGCGAAATCTTGATAGGGTCGACGCTTCGTGCTGACATGGTACACGTGCTTTTAAGAAATAAGTGGAGAGGGAGAGACATGGCCTGTAGAAAGGGTAGCAAAGGCGAGGAGGAAACCACTTTCTCGTCCTTGAACGCGGGGCAGGGTGGTGAGGGGCCCTTTAAAGGGGTCATGAACCACTTTTCCAAGTAATGATCTAATGGCCTCAGTATCGGAGCTTACTGCCTCCCGAATCGATTGCCGCAAAAATTTCTCGAATCCGTCAAGAATCAGCGGAGTTACGGGGGTTTGGCGCACGCTCCCAGCGCCTTCTCTCTTTTCTCGTGCCGACGAGCGCACTGGAAGCTAGACAGGGAGGGATGGCATGGGGGAAAGAAGTTACGCCAGCGCGCGTCATGAAACGCGATCGCTCTCCCGCTGTGATTCGCTTGCGCGAGTGCGGCTACCGTGTACTGAGGAGGGCGCCGGCAAGTGACGGCACCCCGCGGCAAGAAGCGCATCTGATCCGAACGCCGCTCTCGATTTACGTCGGCTATCGGCCAATAAGCGTGCTATGTCTCTGCGACGTACAGCGGACAGACGCCCCGCCCACCGACGAGAGTGAGAACCGGCCTCTGTTTGAAAAGAGGGTGCCTGGGGAAACGGCAACTTCGCGCTCCGCTTGTGGCCATTACGCGGCGCGCACGACTGTAATATTTGGCAGAGCAGTTCATAGCCGTGTCAGCTTTCCGCAGGATGTGTTTTTTCAATCAGCCCAAGGGGTGCTTCATGACCCCTTTAAGGAAGAGAATATACAGCACCCGTGCGTAGGCGGCTTGATAGATAGAAACGGTGAAAGTGCCTTTGGCATTTAGTAAATTTTGAACACATGCATGTTCAATGTCGGCACTTTGAACCGTGCCCGCATAGCGTGGTTGGGGGAACAAAAGTTCTTCCCTAAAGTTACGGATTGTGTTGTGCCAAATTATAATGGGTAACACTGAGGAAGTCTTTTTTTTTTACGGCAGAGCTGTTATGATCGAGGTTTGCCGTTAGTCGTCGACAGATCATCATTTTGGATCGCCACGCGCTCTCTTCTTCCTCTTCTGCTTAGGTTGCAGAACACATGCGCCGATTTTTCCGGCGTGGAATGCAATAACTCTGCTGGGCGAGAGAACCAGTTCAGAGAGTGGGAGAGAGAAATGGAGAAAGACTGAGAGAGAGAGAAAAGAAAGAGATAGAAAGAAAGAGAGAAATTCTTGGCGAGGTGGGATTCGACCCCGCGTACCCACGATTCGAAGGCGAGCTTCCTAATCACTCGGCTATCCAGGCATGCTAGCAGAGCATAGCATAGCCTTGTACAGTATGGCAAGGTGGTTGGAAAGGGAAGTGAGGGTGAGGAGGAGAGATGTGAGGGTAAGGAGGAGGGAAGGAGGAGGGGAGAACTAGTAAACAGAGAGAGGAAGAGATAGAAAGAGAAACAGATAATTAGATATAAAGAAAGGGAGGAAAGAGAGAAAGAAAAATGACGAAGATTGCACTAAGCCGCGCAGGGCTTGAAACAGCGAAACTGGACGATTCTGAAGACTAATCTGGTTGCTTCTAGGTTGTTTCTAGGCCTTAGCTATAGGTGACGAGGGTTCCTTCTAGGTTGCTTCTTGGTCGTTGCTATAGGCTTTAGCTAGGTGATGCTAGGTTGTTTCTACGTTGATTCTCAGCGCAGAGAGGTTCTAGTTAAATAAACCACAGACAGTCGCAGACGCGACACGGATGCCCAAACTCCAGAGACGGAAACTCGCGCTGAAACCAAGCGTTCACACCTCTCACAAATCTGCGGGCACGTCGTCGTTTGCGCAGGCCTTCCATCGCTTCGGGGTCTTCTCGCAGCCTTTCCCATTACCTAGTATTATCTCGTGGTACGTATTCCGGGTCTTCGGCTCGCCGCCGTCGCTTCGCAGCCATTTGTTGTTAGGCTAACTCTTGCTTTCTTCATTTTTAGTGGACCCGTGGTGAGCAGTGGGATTAACCCAATTTCTGTGACACATACCCGTTTATGATGATGATAGCTTTTTTGGTTCGTCGGACAAGTAACGATTTGCTAAACAGCTTCGCTGTTGAAAGATAGAAGGTGAGAGAACGACTACAGAGGGAGAGAGAGATAGAAAGAAACAGACGCAAGAAAGATAGAAAAAATACAGCAAGTATAGCATAGTATAGTATAGTATAGTATACTATAGTATAGTATAGTATAGTATAGTATAGTATAGTAGAGTAGAGTATAGTATAGTATAGTATAGTATAGTATAGTATAGAATAGTATAGTGTAGTATAGTACAGTCGAAACGCGCGATAACGAAATCCCGAGGGAACGAAATTCTCACCGCAACGAAATATTTTCGGAGCACCGGCGAACGCCCATAGGAGTCAATGCATTTCGTAACTCGCGACTACGAAAGATACTCATACCGCAGTCCCTCATTAACGAAATTTTTGAAACACGAGTGCACAAACAATCTACTCTCGCAACATTAACTACATTCGAAAACTGCTGAAATGCATTCATGCTACACTTAAATTGTGCAAAACTATCGCTACAGCGCACTTGAGAAGCAGCCGTCATTGTTTACAAAAAACATAAATTGGCGACAATGATGATGATGATGGCTTGCCGAAACACCTGCTCGTTAACGCGGACTACGTAGCGAAATACACATTCCTCATGGAGTTTCGTTCGTTGGCTTGGCTCTGTGTTTGGTCTTGTCGGCTTTGCGCGCACATGGTCGGGTGTGTGGAGCCATTTGTGGAGCGTTTGCTTGGTTGCTTGGTGCAACGTGAACTGTGTGTTGCGAATGCTTCGTCCGATTTCGCTGCCTGCAAAGATGCCGCCTCCAACAAAAAAGCGAAAGTTCATCACGCTGGAAGATAAGGCTGCAATCATTAGTGAGGTGGAAAAGGGCAGGGAAAAAATTGACATCGCCGAAGAATTAGGCGTTGCGTGCAGCTCGCTGTCCGCGATTCTGCGCTGATCCGCGCTGATCCGGAGGAGCCAGAAGAAGGTTCGCCTGTAGGCGCACTTGATGACGGTACTAGTGACAGCGCAGTGCCGCCGTCACTGACCAGTGCATGGGGCGAACTTTGTGCCGCGGCAAACGAGATTCCCGATCGAGATGCATGAAATTGCTGCATGGTAAGGCCCGCAAAAGACAAACTTACTGACTTTTGGAAATAAATTGTGTTTTTTGTAAATTCCATGTCTTTTCTGCCGCATTCTCGCGCCAACGAAATTCCCGCAAGAGCGAAATTTTGTGCTTTCCCCGCCGATTTCGTTATTGCGGGTTTCAACTGTATAGCAAGGGGCGGAAAAGTGAAAGGTAAGAGGGTAAAAGCCTATATAGCCAGGCCAGGACAAGTTAGCTGCCCACCGAATCTGCTATGACCCAGCCTTGCGCCGCGACTTAGTGCAAGCTGCGCTAATTTTTGTTTCGCTTTGTTCTTCTGTAAGTAATCCGAGGAGGAAAAAAAATTCTCTTTAGAGTAATCGGAAGCGCGGACCCTGAGTTCTAATAGCAAGTCAATAGCGGATCTCAAGCTGAGAATATTCCGCTTTATATCTGCGGATTAGGCCGCACGTTGTGCAACGTAATGCTTCAAGCAGCCTTCTGTTTTGCTTGTGCAGCGCACGACAAAAAGGATCCAAAGTAAGTAGTACAGGCGCGCGTAAACAATTCCAGATGACACGCGAAGGATTACTTTCACTTTTCTGCCAAAGCTGCTTATAAAAGAGATTCGACGTATAAGGCGTGTCTGCATCTATACATTTCTTTCGTTTAAAGTGTTTACTTCTTGGAAAAATCCCCATGTGATAATTTTCGTAGCTATGTTCAAACTTTTGTATTACGCTTGAGATGGGCGCTTATATGCGCGTAAGCGGGAAAGAGGCTTTGGCGGGATTGGTGCTCTGTCAGGCTAGCTTAGCCTCTACACCGATCCCTTAGGCAACAATATATACTGGTTGCCTGAAAATAAATATGAAAATAAATAAATACATTGTTCGTATGCATTTCCGGAAAAGAATCTTGACTCCCAAAGGAGCAACTCGGTTTCTAGCTCTCAGCGAACCGGCTGGAACTTCTGACGAATTTATCTGATTTAACGTCTGACGAATTTATCAGTTCGCCGATCTAAGAAGTCAAAATATGTAAGTATTATAGTGGAAACCGTTGCTTAGACGGAAGAGTGATGACACACCTCACGTCTTGGTCAGATAACTCCCTCGGTGTTTCAATTCCAACTTTTACGCTAAAAAATAACCTGAAGGCGACCCCAAGCCCTGACCTAGGTGGCACTCGCACGTCGGCGATCGCGTGCCCCGGAGTTTTTCTTGGACTAACTTTGTGCTCCGTTGCGGTACCGAAGTGGATCTCGGAGGCCACGTAGAAAGAAGCGTGTGCTTGAGATCTGCCCCACCAGGTGCCGCCACGATCGCGGCTGCTCACAAGAAAAGCTTCTGCTCTTTCAGTGAACTCGTTCAATAAAAATTTTCATTATTTATCCTGACACTTAATTGACCCTTAGCTTAAGTGAACTTATGCTCCGATATCAGATACATCCATTATAACTCTTTAACCTGAACCAAAACAGCAGATTTCATGCCAGTTTTATTTTTAAAGGCATATTTCCTGAATATTCGGAAAACCGCAATTAAGCGCTGTACTAGAAGTGCTTTTAAGAGAAACAAGAGTGTGACTCGTTGCTCGTACTACTAATAACTCAAGTTCCGCACTGATAACGTTGCGGTGTTGAACTATGTGCGTGGTACACACAGACGACCAGCCTATATACTAGTGTGTATTCGAAACATTTGTCTTTCGTATAAGTAGGCGAAGTGTAACTTCCGTGTGAAGAATCCCTGCACATAAATTTCATTAAGTTAGTGTGGGTTTTTGGGCATAAGGGCCTATTTAAGAATGAAATGGCAGATGCGCTAGCTAGGTCATCATTGAATGGCCCGGTAATTTAGGTATTGCCCGCATCCAAATTCATTACAGGTGCTAGATTTAGGAGGAAAATGATGTGAGAGGAATTTTCCGCACCGTCATTACCAACCATATTAGAATTCCAGCATTTGAATCATCAGTGGAATAGTAAAATATGTCAATCACGAGCTATAGAACTCGCAATAACAAGACTACGTTGCCAGACTCGCTATCTAAATTTTTATCTACACAGAGCTGGTCTGGCAGCGTCGCCTAATTGTTCTTTTTGCGGAATACGTGAGACAACGCAGCACTATCTCATTTTCTCTAAGAGGTACTGTACCTTGCGCAAAAATACCTTAGGTGTCGTTTTCCGTCTGCTTAGATTAGAATTAAATGTACAAAATGTACTGTCTTTCGAGGCTTTTTCTCTTGGCCACAGTGACGGGAAGATTGTTGATGTATTGCAGGAGTTTCTTAAAGGCTCAAAAAGATTTAGGTTATAAAATCTTATTTTCCAAATTTTAATTTCTATTTCTTTTTCTTTTTTTTCAAATTCTCGGTTTTATTGCCTCAATTCTATTCTTTATTATTATTATTATTATTATTATTATTATTATTATTATTATTATTATTATTATTATTATTATTATTATTATTATTATTAGAATCTTAATTCTAATTCATTTATGCTTCTTCTTTATTAATTAAACAAAGTTTGAACTTCAATTTCAAATTGCCTTTAAAAACTAACCGGTTCTTGGGAAATCCCCCCGTGTGGGTATGAGCCACAGCTTCTAGGGTCTACTCTACTCTACTCAACTCCCGGCACTTTCGTTTTTCGCTTGTTCGTGCATCTTTGCTTTGGCTGAAGGATGACCGCTTCAATCGTGGATTCGGAGAGAGTTCTCTAAAACGGGAAACGGCGCTCCGTGGCTGGCAGTCAGCGGACGACTTCGGACCGGCCATCGGAAGTCGGCATGAGAAACAAAGTAGGCATTATACGTCAAAGAAGGCAACTGAATGTGGCGCAGCATTCTCTCGGCATGTCAGGCCAAAGCGGCATCCCTTAAATCAAACATGTATTCAATCGTTCGGAAGGTCGATATAAAACCGGTGCTTGTAGGGCTTTTGTTCTCAGTGCACATGTTTTCTACTCACGCGCTTGCGTCTGTAGTTTCTGTCGGTGTAGCTTTACTCAACGCTGCTTGAAAACAAATCATTGCAGTCTGCCTTAGTATATATATGCCATAGACAAAATGTCGTGAACCTCGACGACCGCCTGCTTCAGTCTAATTTATCGTTTTACCCATGTAAAAGCAAACCACATTGTGTTCTAAGTAAGCCAATCGGTGAACGATAAGGTATTGTTTTTCCTTCAAATAATCAGCTTATTGATAAAAAAATAAGGAGAACTTCGAAAAAAGCGCGCCTAAACTGAGCTGTTATTTCTATTTATAGTGTACTGATGGGCTTCAATCATGAGCCGTCCGAGCAGCACGTGTTGGTATTAGTGTCAGGGCGAAGTGACAGAACACAAATCGCAGCATCCTTTCTTGATATATTGGCAATTTCTACTTCAAGCCACTTAATGACTTGTTGATCCTGCCTGCACTTCCGGCGTGGGTGACACACCGTCACGTGACCTTTGAAGCGAGCGTGCGCACACACAAGAGCATTTGCTGACGCCGGCCTTCGCAGTGGCCTTCGTCCTTCGGAGTGGGCTGCATCCGCGCGGCTTTGTCACTGCGGAGGACGCTAAGACGGTGTCATTTATACTTTGCCCCCGCACGTGCCGTTGCCAAGGGCAGCTTTAAAAGAGCGCAGCCTTTGTTTTTTTTTAGGGTGGTCTACGGGGAGCGAAAGATTCATTCAGAGTCAACTGGGGCTGTGGTCATTCATGCGGCATGACATAATCGGATTGTGATTAAATGATGACAATGTTGTTGTAATAAAATTTGATACATGCGTTAACCTAGTTTAGGCAAGAGAGAGAGAGAGAAATAAAAAAAATGAGGGACCGGGAGGAAGGTCAACCAGAATTATAACATCCGGTTTGCTACCCTACACTTGTGGGCGGTGGAAGAAGAAAGATGGAAAGAAAAGCGGAGAGAAACAAGCAAACAAGCAAACAAACGAAAAAGGAAGGGGCTTAGCGGCAGCACTGTAGCCTATCCAATAGGACACTGCCACGCAAAAACTTCAATAATGCCTTAATAACTTCCGATGCGACGACAGTTGGGTTGGAATTCTAGTACTGAGCGTTCCAAGAGGGACCTGTTCTCAATGTCCTATTATAGCCGTCATCATACAGCCATCATTAGCCCACAATTAGCACTGCTTAGCCAAGTCTAGCTCTCATTTAGCCAAGATATGGTAGCCCTAGCTTCATCATCGCCATCGTCATCGTCGTCAGCTTATTGTACTTCCACTGCAGGGCGAAGGATCCTCCCAATGATCTCTAACCCACCCGGTCTTCCTCGAGCTGATTATATTCTATGCCTGCAAATTTCTTAATTTAGTTGCTCCACCTAACCTTTTGCCGTCCTCGGCCGCTATTCCCATCCCTTTGTATTCATTCCGTCGCTTCACAACTGACCATCGGTTTTCTGCCCTTCTAATGACGTGACCTGCCCAGGTCCATTTTTTCCCCTAATATCTGCTAGGATGTCGGTCCCCTGTTCTCTGATCCACTCTCCCATCACTTAGTGGTGAGCCTATCATTTTCCGTTCCATCGCACGCTGGGTGGCCCTTAGCCTCTTTTAGAGTTTTTTTTTGTTATTCTCCAGGTTATGTTAGAACTGGCAAAATACAATGGTTTCCGCTTTAGTGACAGTGTCAGGTTGCCGGTCATAAGTTGAGGAAGAAACAGGAGAGAGAGAGAGGAAGGGAAGGGATGTTGACCAGTCTAGAAACACTGGTGCGCTACCCTACACTGGAGAAAGGGAGGGGAGTTTGAAAGTTCGAGGCAGAGAGAGAGAGTGATATGTCTATACCGTTCGCGCACAGGGCCGTCCTTATTCTTCGGTTAATTCCCTTAATATAAGTAGGCTCCTATAGAATTTGATGATATACTCGGCTACTGGTTCTAGGGTCCGGTTGTCTATCCCGAACTCCCGTTCTCTCGCCGGACCACGTCGCATTATCTTTGACACTAGCTTACATTTTCTAACAGTAACCCAACACCGGAAAACATGAACAATCGTGAAACTGTATTTAGAGAATATGTAGACATGACTTATGTTAGCCACAATTTAGCTGGCGTCAGCCTGCAAGCCGAGAATAGCCATTATTTAGCCAATACTAATTCTAATTAACCAGTACTAAGCGTTGCTGGAAGTATGCGAGTAGGTGTGGCATGCTAGGCTGTGCTCTCGCCAGTAAAAGTTGTTTCTTCTATTTTCGTGTTTTTGCAGCATTTGTTTCTGCAAGCATAACTGTCGCGGTTAGAGTCCGGCACTTAAGAGACAATTAGTAAGTACCTAATGATTTGCTATGACAACACCATGGTAAAACTTTTATGCTATGTTTGCACATTTCGTTTGGGTGAATATTTGTGTTTCGTGAACTTTTCAGTTGAGTGGACACTTGCTTGTATGCTAACGATGGCTGGTCGACCTCTTAAATTTATTTGAAAATTTTATATATTATTGCCTGATGAGTGGAAAGAAGAGATCCGCAATTTGTTTTGCCGCCAAAATTTTTTTCGAAGCACAGGAAATCAATAATGACGATGAGGTGGAGTGGAGCGCTAAACCGCTGTGCTGTTTTGGCCAAATTTCGTCATGAATTGCACGAAATATATTAAAGTTAGGTAGCTGAAATTTCTTTAAGTAAATACTTGCATGTTCTTGCTTCTGCTGAGGTATTTTTAGTTTTTATGTGTAGTGTAGATGTTTTTATAAAAAACCTCAAAATTAGCCCAGGAAACGTTATTTTCTTTACTTTGAAGGTCTTTATCTCAAAAAAGCCTTGTAGCAGAGCGACAAAAATTCCGCATTACGTTCTTCGCATGCTTATCTACCAAACTGCCGAATCTTGTATTTATATAACTTTTCAGTAAAGAGATACGATTGGGCTAAGTTCAAGGAAACACCGAACGATGGAAATTTCTGACGACAATTAAAAAAAAAAAAACATTTTTATATTTCTTAAACTTTGTCCACTTTTGCTCCTCCACATCAGCTTTCACAATCATTGAAAACATGTTGCGTAATGTCGCTGCACTAACAGTTACGGCCCCTCCAATGAGACCCTTAGACAAGGATTGGCAATTCCGACTTCTTGCCCAGCAAGTGTATAAAATGCAGACAGGATTGAATTTCTTTTTATTAAAATGCCAGCAGGTACCGAAAAAGTTGTCGCCGGCACTGGAGTCGTTAATTTTGAAATTATTTGGTCAATGCAGCGGCCACGAGCGCGGGGCTACCGAGCAGGCGCGCGCGCACCGAGATGCTCGTTGTAAGAGACGGCGCAGTGAGAGCTCGCTTTCGCGTCCTCAGACCGATTGAGTTCGAAACAGCAGCACCTCTCGGGTGACTTGAACGCACGTGCACCGGTAGTCGTATTTTTACTTTTATTTTTGTTTAGAGCAACAATCCGAAATTTTTTAATTTTTTAATCAGTACTCCTTTAAGCTTCTTGTGCTTCTAAAGGTAGTCTCCACAATACACTCATTCAGAGCTATACTTTCTCGCCATAAGACGCACAGGAGGAGTAGAGTAAGAGCAAAGCACAACAACTATCCGCGCCGAATGAAGTGTCAACAGCGCACCGAACGCGCGGCCACTTCAGGCCGTCTGCTGCCGCCATCTAAGATAGGCAAGCGCATCCCGTCACCGATAGTTTTGCTTTTCTTTCCTTTGACATTTCATATTTTGCTTTGCCACTGGAGCACCACGTTCATGCTTTCCACAGACCGCAAATGGCGCAGCGCAGTTTCTCTGGTAGCAGCGTGCGTGAAGCAAGGACTCATAGCTCCCTTATAGAGTTTTCATCTTGCTTCCATCTCCGCCGCGCATTCAGCGCCTAGCTGCGATGCGAACAGAGGGCGGATAGAATAGCGAAGCTCCAGTGCACGTGCGTTCAAGTCACCCGAGAGGTGTTGCTGTTTCCAACTCAATCGGTCTGAGGAAGCGTAAACGAGCTCTCACTGCGCCGTCTCTTACAACGAGCATCTCGGGTGCGCGCGCGTCTGCTCGGTAGCCCCGCGCTCGTGGCCGCTGCAGTGACCAAATAATTTCAAAATTAAGGTCTTCAGTGCCGGCGACACCTTTTTTGGTACCTGCTGGCCTTTTAATAAAAAGAAATTCAATCCTGCCTGCATTTTTTACACTTGCTGGCAAGAAGTCGGAATTGCCAATCCTTGCCTAAGGGTCTCATTGGAGGGGCCGTAACTATTAGTGCAGCGACATTATGCAACATGTTTTCAATGATTGTGAAGCTGATGTGGAGGAGAATAAGTGGACAAAGTTTAAGAAATATAAAAAATGTTTTTTTTAATTGTCGTCAGAAGTTTCCATTGTTCGGTGTTTTCTTGAACTTAGCCTGATTGTATCTCTTTACTGAAAAGCTATATAAATGTTAGATTCGGCAGTTTGGTAGATAAGTACGCGAAGAACGTAATGCGGAAGTTTCGTCGCTCTGCTGCAAGGCTTTTTGTAGATAAAGACCTTCAAAGTAAAGAAAACGTTTCCTAGGCCAATTTTGGTTTTTTATAAAAACATCTACAGTACACATAAAAACTAAAAATACCTCAGCAGAAGCAAGAACATTGATATATTTACTTAAAGAAATTTCAGCTACCTAACTTTAATATATTTCGTGCAATTGATAACGAAAGTTGGCCAAAACAGCACAGCGGATGAGCGCTCCACTCTTCGTCATTATTGATTTCACTGTGCTTCGAAAAACTTTTTGGCGGCAAAACAAATTGCGGATCTCTTCTTTCCACTCATCAGGCATCAAGATATAAAATTTTGAAATAAATTTAAGAGGTCGACCAGCCATCGTTTGTTCGATCTTACGTGGAATCACCCAGAAGACGAGTAACTGGTGTCGTACATTAACACCAACTTTTCCTTATATACATTTAATTAAAAAAAAAGCCCGACAACGAATGACAAAGGAGAAGAGCCGAGATTTACGTGAAACTGACTGGGATCTGCCGAGTGACGCGTTTACGCTACATCATTCCTTTCATCAAGCTATGTCTGTCGGCTGTTGTAAGAACTGGGACGGGTGCGAATAGCGAATTCGCTAATGGATCCTGGCAATACATTTCTGCGTCTCTCAGTCCGGGCGTTATTGATGCCGGGTTCGTTATCTCGGGCAGCGCACATTAGGCGCGCCTCTTCTAACCGCGCGAACGTCTCTATGTTTGGGACCGAGCGCAACGCAGCTCTGTCGTGCTTTGTCACACACGTTAAAAAGAATAAGGCGCGAAACAGGACACGACTTCCTGTTCTTTTGTTCCTTTCCTTTGTCATGTGTCGCGATGTTTGAAAGCCGGATCCCCGTATTCACTGAAAGCTCTTACGCAACAAAATTTCGGAAAAACTAAATAGATTCAATACTGAACACAATTTTAGAGAAGGCGGCCGACTAATGGGGATGAAAAGCTTTAAGTCGATCCCCGGTGATTGATAGGATGCATGGAATGGTATTGTTTGCTCCTTAGATAATTCTTTTCAATGTGTAGAGGAACACCACTTGCCTTTAATTGTTTTATATTGAGTTTTCCGCCGCCACCGGTGTCCGTAAGCGCTACCGCGCGAAATAAGAACAAATGAAATAAATAAAAATATATACAGGACCGGATGGGATTTGAACCCAGACCCTCTGCCTGGCAGTCGAGTATTCTACCACAGATCCACGCTGGTGCTTGAAACTCCTTTGCAAAAATGCCGTATACATGCGTCATGTCGGGTAAGGAATCGCGTTAACACATGTAATATAGCGTGGCGGAAGAGTAAAATGACAACCGGGCGTCACACAATGCTAACTGCGCAATAAGTATGCAGTTTAAAGCTTCCCACCCACTTCAAAGTGCTCAACCGTAATTCTTCATCGTCATCAGACGCATGCAGCATCAACAAAGTGCACATAATGTTTTACAGATGTGTAGCGGGTACCTCGCTTATCCGCAGAAAGACAAATAATGGCATAGTGGGTGCTTCCCTACTCCACAAAATTATAATTTGTGCCGTAGTGGATAGCTTGCATATGTAGTAGTAGTAGTAGTACAACTTTATTCATAAGGGTTGGGATAAGGGGTCATGAGCTCGATGGGTGGGGCCCCAAGTCCAGGGCTCCACTGGCTACTGCTGCCTGCCTGACGTGACCCAGAAGTACTTGTATTAGTTGCCCCAAAAGAGTTTAGAACGGGCTCTAGAAAGGCCGCTCTTCCAGCTTTCGCAGCATGTGACTGGGCTGCACGCTCGGCGCAGACCTGGCGTTTTCTTTTCCTTCTTCCGTTTCCATGAGCATTGCTCTTCTTTAACTCAAACGGAACTGAGTGTTTGGCTAAGCACACCTTTCACACCCCCCTGCCGATGCTCATGCGTGCCTCATGATCACATCGTGGTTTTGGCATGTAAAACCGTAATTATTATTACTCTTCTTATTCTTCTTCTTCTTCTTCTTCTTCTTCTTATTATTATTATTACTACTGCTACTACTACTACAAAGAGATGGAAAGTTCAGATACAAGACCCCTATTACTTGGCCTTTTTAAGCTGGGACGCATCACGCGTCACATTCATGCACTACCGCGAAAGGCGTGAAAGGAAAGGACGCCTGACATGTGTCCGCTTGACTTGCGGCCGTATCTTGGAAAGAGGCGACTAAAGACAGCGTCGCCATCTCTGCGCTGCTACAGAAAACATGAGCGAACCTTGCAAACAAATCTTGCTAAGCCTTCTGCAGCGCAAATCCACTTTGTATCTCAAAAACGGAGCTATTTTATCGGGGGTACACGGTTGGCGAAGCCTCATTACTCAAATCTAAATAAAATACGAACTTTATTAGGGAATGAATAAGTTTAATAATGCAGGACGACGGCTACAAAGATTCGAGGTGGACGGCTCTCGCTTCAACAGGCACCGCCATCTTGCCCTACGTACGGGATCTCTTGCGTGCGTTAGCGTTGAACGCTATATTCCAGAAATAGCGTTCGTACGTAAGAGCTCGGGCTACGTTTACGTTCTGCTCATGCGCAGTTAGGGGCACGCAACGCTAACGCTAACGCTAAATCCTTGCGTTTGTTGTTATCCGCTATACTAAAACTCGCTATTGAAGGAAGGAGTGAACCCAAGTGACCTGCATTGGGCTGAAAGATGTGAGGTCGGCGTTCCCTTTAAGGTATTTTTTATGCTGGCGAAGCCGTTAATTGACGCATGTGCTTGACTGTCCGACGTACGCCTTCCCGCAGGAGAGAGCAATTTTACAGACGACGCCAACGTCATAAGAAACGAAAGGGTTGCGATACTTCACCGAGCAATCCACAACCGCTGTTCTCCTTGCCTTCCTCTGAATTGCAGCACACGCTTTTCCTGCTTTTAGGCATGTCTATGCATTTTATGCTGGCGAAGTCGTTCGTAACTCTATTCGTACGCGAACTCAAAATCAAATGACAATCAACTCGCATTCGAGACGCCGAAACATTCGCGAAACGTTCACGGAATGCTGTTAACAAGCTCCTACGTCACCAGAGAGAACCCGCTAACGCGGCTTTGATATTTCAGAGCAAAGACAAGAGTAGGACCATGTCTCACGGAGTTCAATACTATAAGTGTCAATACGGAGTTCGTTATTTTGTCGCGTAGTTCCGAGATAACGCAGGTTTGCTTCGTGCGCGCCATTTAGGCGATCAAAAATATGGGAGTGCGGTTGATGGAGTTTCCGTGTGGGCAGTTTTCTCTGCACACGAGATAGCGGGAATACGACCCGTGAGATTAATCCCCCCTCCTCCGCAATTTTCCATCATAAATGTCGCCGTCGGGACTGAAACAGACGTTAGATTTTGACGCTCGATTTCAGTTCCAATGCCTACACAATGTTGAGAGACAGAAAGAAAATAAACGGATTCTCATTGCAGAAGAATTGGTTGGCGGGAAACTACAGATTTTTTCTCACTTGGTCGGTAAAACTTCATTGATTGTCCTGTGGGTTATGATAACACGGGCTCAGGTCTCCCACGTCGGAACGTCTACATTTTGCCTGGTTGCTACAATTTTTTGTTCTTACGTGAATTTTTCATCACTATACAACGCGGGCTCGCTGGATACTTGCAATATGCCCCGCAAAGCAATTATTAATATACTGAATCAGAATTAATTAACCTATGTTCAGTGGGGTTTCTCTTGGAATTACATCTTTGTTATGTTACATGTTCTTTTAGTATAATTGTTTTGACTGTATAATGATGCATTTGGTTGTAGGGAAGCAGTGTTTCCTGGCATTCGGTAACCCTTAATTTAGTCACTATGTCATTGTGACTACGTTAGAATGGTTTTGTCAGCGAAAATCATGTACGCCACTTCTGCTTATGGCCAGATCCGCTGGCTAGCAATTTGATGCAACAAATAAGTAAATAAAATAGATAATTACAAATAGCGTAGTTATGGGCGGCTGTTACACACTGTAGTTTACTTCTGACAACGTTTTCTTTTTTTCCTCAGGAACCCTATTGTAAGTATGTTTGGCAGTTCTTCGTTAAACAAACGTAGAGGAATTTAGATAAGTAAACACGCACGGCAGCTGAATGTGCGCGAGCTTGTTTCGATAACAGCCTTCCCTCTTATGGTAATCAGATCATCCCAGATTGAAAGCGAAAAGCGATCCGCATAATTATAGCGAGATGAAATGAGAGCGGCCTGATCGATATAGTTTGGCTTCAGGTTGAGGCAACTCGTTATCGATCGCGCAGATGCATGCGATATCTCTCACGCATCGGACAAATGCGCGCGGCCTCTGTGTGTTCAAACACTTCGTTGCAGCTCAGTTCACCGGTCCGTGCATGAACAAGTTCAGCGGCGTACTCGCACGTGCAAAATAATTGCATAAAAAGGCCCCTAAACAACATCTGAATGAAAAGGAACGAGCGCGTTATCCTTTCCCGACGTTCACCGTCTTTTCGGCACAATTAGTGGCGCCAGCAGCCAGTTCACGTGGTGCCATAAGAAAATAACCGATCGACTGGCGCATATACGAAGGATATCAGTTGTAAATTGCCTCCTACCCCGTTTTTTCTTGCAGTCGCGCGCCCGTCCTGCCTTGTTTCCCATGACTACCACGCGCGAAGATGAACTGATTTAACTTCGTTTTGGTGCGTTTCCTACCGCGCCAGCGGAGATAGCATGTAATAATACTTCGGGTTTGACGTCCTCCCAAAACCGTGATATGATTATGGGGGACGTCGTAGTGGAGGGCTGAGGAAATTTTGACCATCTAGTGTTCTTCAACGTGCACCTAAACCTAAGTACATGGGCCTCAAGCATTTTCGCCTCCATCGAAATGCGGCTGCTGTAACCGGGATTCGATCCCGCGAACTTCGGGTCTACAGTTGAGCACTGTAACCACTAGACCACCACGGTGGGTGGTGATAGCGTCTAGCCGAAAAGCGCGAAATCCTGATAGGCTCAACACTTTGACTATTTAGAAAATTTCGACCATTTGGGGCTCTTTAACGTGTACCTAAATATAAATATACATTCTCGCCTCCATTGGAAGCATGACCTTTAACTCAGCACAGCTTTATCTAGAACAATCTGGATTTATTGAACACAAACTCTTCTCGAATAACATCCCATTTCAGCGAAATAAGAAATAAGAGAGATGCCAGCGGCATAATGTACCGAAAAAAAAGGAAAAAAAAAAGAAGCGCGTAATGTTAAAAGCAGTGGACTGTGACTTACGAGATGAGCGGCAACGTTCTGGCCTTATACGAAATGATTGCACTGCGTCGTATCACTGCCGCCGACTTAGCACGGCTCAATTTATTGAGCGAAGAGATCTGCCACCCTAAATTCAGTGGCAGTGCCCGCGAAAGGATATTTAGTTATGCCTGCAAAATGCGTGTCCTGCTTCCTCGTCAGCGGTGGCGTGTAACCCGATAATTAAGACCCGCGCTGCTTCAAAGAAAACAGAAAGGATACAGGAACGATGACGCGGCCATCGCGATTTTCAGCTCTTCGCATTTCATTGACTGCGGCACGGCAACAACGACTGCATAGAAGTTTGCTCAAAGTTTAAATCAGATACGTGTTATTCGTAAGACGAAGACTTTAGTTAACGGTTAGTTTAATGCAAGAATAATTTTATCTCGTTAGCCCAAACTTACTTAATTTTGCGTCGAGTGAATGTCGAATTGAATTCAATAAACATTTCCCCTTTGTCATCTTTCTTTTTCATTTTAGATTCCAGAAGGAAGAAAACAACAAACTAAGGTAAATGCTTTGCGCGGGGTGACTGCTTCACCCATCCCTCCCTTTCCCACGCCCAGTTTGTCATTTTCTTGGAACGTAGGTGGACGCTAAGTATGGATTACAAAGATTGAACGTGCCCTCTTTTCTTTTTTATTGCAGTTTATGTGTAAGTGCGGGTGAATAACTCTTTCCCAACCTATAGAAAGGAACACCATAAAATGCAACAAAATTTGTTATAATCCACCCAGGATTGAGCAACCTTGAAATCGATCGCGGATTTTCTTCAAGGTGTTGTAATCCGTGGTTTTTTCTTCCCATGTCTTCGACATGTGAAGAAACAACCACGGATTACAGCACCTTTTTTTGTGTGCGTTTGTGCGAGTGCAAAGACACACAAACACGCACGCACACACACAAACGAGAAAACAAAACCGCTACCCCTGCAGAGCCAAGGTCGTTTTTAGCAGCGTTTGTGTAGGAAACACTACGACTGGACTGGAAAGCAATAAAGTAAGGAAGATGCATGAAAATCAGTGTCCATCGTAAGCTAACACTAGGGGCGATCCAAGTGCAAGCAAAAATGCGATGCACTCTTTGCGCCCTGCTTACGTAAATGGCTCAAGCGACGAAGAGGTTCCTTTTTTTTTTTTGCTGTATAACTACAAGAGTTGAGTGCTCGAAATGCTTTAGGATATTCTGGCAGCCTGTTTTGCTGCTGATATACTGAACTGCATAGACAAAAGAATGGAGCGCTGTCAGCGTTCCCGGAGGTGTCTCTGTCAAAAGTGTCGCGCGCACTTGCGATTGTCGCCTCCAGTGGTATCTGTATTCGGGCGAACAACGCAGAGTTCCAGCGAGTGAGTTCTGCGGAAATACGGGAAGAGTGGAAACGGAGAAGTGGCATCCTGCTGAAGGTATCCTAATGGGGTTCTGCGAAAACCAAGGGAGATTGCGCAGAAAAAAAAAAGAAACAGAAGCTCTGCATGTCAAAAGAAGGAGAGAGACGAGGATAACGGAAGAAAAAGGGAGGGAGAAAGGGAGCTGAGCTTGTTGGCTGCACCTTACCGAGGATGGAAATTTCACGCTGAATTTCCTGTGGGCATTGTAAGCGTATTTTATTATGAGTTGGATCTTTAACGTTGTTTTTTGGGCGCGGCATCGGCTTGGCGTGTTTCATCCTTTTCTGTAGCAGCATTCGTTAGCGTCTGCCAATGAAACGAGTTTTTTTGCCATCAAATTTGAGCTAAGCTGGAACTTTCCTGGTGTCTACAATGGAACTTTCCTGGTGTCTACAATCCTCCATGTCATCTTTAAATGTTGTCTTGAAGAGGGCTTTTATTCCTTTGCATTCTTTCGCACCGCAGGTACAACGCATTCGTACGATTAAGATATATTCAGATTCCCCAAGTGTGGGTGTGTAGCCCAGTGGTTAAGACATTCTTCTTCGGAGCGCGTAGGCCTTGGTTCGAACAGAGCCGCGACAAGAAAATGTTTGTTTATATTTTCGTTTCTCATGGTGATGATCGTCTTACGTGACGGAGGGACAGACGACATTCAGCGCTCGTCAGCTTCAAGACGACGTTTCGCGAGCCCTCGGTCTACCCTCCATTATCGTGCGGATTTGTTCAGGCAGCAGACATGCACTGCTGGGCATCGATTATTGGTCAGTTTCATCTCTCGCTGAAGATCGCTAGCCTTTTTCTCTCTAGATGGAAGAGGTATAGGCTGTTTAGGGGCCCTTTAAACATTTCTATTACTCTCTTTAGAGAGACATGTGAACTCTCTCTGGAGATAATTATTCTCTCGTCACAAAGTCGTCGGACCCAAAAGAGAGTTAGCGTGTCTCTTTAAAGAGAGTCATATGCGTGGCAAGACGGGACTCACGGAAAAGAGTAACAAATATTTGTTTTTTTCCCTTCTTAGAGTCTAGGGTGTTGAGGAATGGGTGGCAGTGTCGTCTTCCGCGTACAATCCCATACAACGTGGTGGAGAGTGCACGGCGCTAATCATTTGCTATTTAGGTGCGTGGAAAACCAGCGACAGTCAAAAACAAGGACGAGAGAAGAAGGCACATTCAAGCACACACCATCGCCGGACTTACAACCAATTTATTGACGCATCCACGCACACCTATACACCTCAGCCCGCGCACGTGCGCACTCTACAACATGAAGCCTATCATTCACCCGTTAATCAGCCGCACCCTGAAAGAAACAGCCACTCTTTTTCTGTGATATGCACAGAACGTTCGCTAATGCAAACGTGTCCAGTCTTTTTGATATGGTACGCCTCAAGCAGTTCGCGTTAAATCTTTGATTTTACCCTACCTAGAATGCAGGTCTGGCGAAATAAAGGCTCGCAACCGTCACAACCCTTCACATGCACCGCTAAGTTGCTCCCTGCGCCCGATCGTGAACATGAACCAAAACATGAATTAACCGGCCCAGCTTTTCACGCTTCTGAAGCATTTGCTGCAGGCAGCACTATCGGATACATCGCGTGAAACATGCAGTGTCCCGCTTGGAAACGCTGTTTGTTTGCAGCTTTCTCAACGCAACGACATCCATTCTCATCAATCATTTGTGCATCGGCCGAGTCTGCAATGCGCTAATGGTGCGTCGTCTCGGTTCGCCTTCATCCGGATCCCCGCGCGGCGCGGATTCCGGTGGATTAGCTCGAAAAGTGTGTTCCAGGCCTGCGGCGCGGGTCGCCGCGTTCCGCGGAATAGGCTTGTGCCCCGAAGTCCTGCGGATTGCGCGCATGCCCGGGAAGCCATTGATCCCTTCGAGCACGTTTAAAGAAGGGGCATGTATGCTTTCCAGTTGATATTTCATACAGAGCGTTTGCGAGTGAGTGATCAACACTACTCGTTCCTTTCCCATGGGGGGGAGCCACGAAAGTGATCGCCATCTCCCAGGCTGAGTACTTGTGCCGGATGGCTATGACCGCAGCAAAGAGCTGTGGACCTCTGCACTTGACCGCGCTGACTGAAGACGCCTATACTCCGTGGACTTTGCGGCGTCCGCGTAACTGAATCCCGAGTTTTTAGGGATGGGCGAATAGTGAACTTGAGGTTCCAAGCGTATAATAATTTGGTCGAATAATTTCAAATCGAATAGTTCGAATAGTATTACCAAATATTATAAAGAAAAATGCGCATACCCGCCATGGTGGTCTAGTGGTTATGGTGCTCGACTGCTGACCTGAAGTTCGCGGGATCGAATCCCGCCCGCAGCGGCCGCATTTCAATGGAGGCGAAGTGCTGTAGAGGCCCATGTACTAGTACTTAGATTTAGTTGCATGTTAAAAAACACCAGATGGTCAAAATTTCCGCAGCCCTCCACTACGGTGTCCCTCATAATCATGTCGTGGTTTCGAGACGTAAAACACCGGCGATTGTATCAATAAACATGCGCAGTTCTTTTCATGACCCAGCTAAATTGCGCAACGTCTTTAAGAATTGGAACTTGACATGTGCGAATGTCGCTTTTCTTACTCGAAGTGAAATGGGAGCAATTTTGGATAGTGGCAAGAGTTGAATAGCAGAAGGGCGCAAATTATAAGCGGTAAAATACGTATTTTAACATTTGCTATGCTTAGCGAATATAACCTCGTATAACACGCTCGTAAACGTAAAAAATTCAGCAGATCCCGCGCGTTATGGGCATCGGTTTCATGCGAAGTAGTCAGCGAGTACTTCTATGCTGTAATCTATGGCTTTGAGCCAAGCGTTACAAGGTGGATCGACGTGTTTTTGTAAGTGTAGTAGCTGTGCGCACATCGTGGGCTTACCAGGCACGTCGACAACACTGGCGTTAAAAGGGTAAGTGGTAGTGCGACGTAACGTCCGCCCGCACTTTAGAGTACATACGTCAGTATTGTCGAAACTAAGTGAACTTTATGGTGCAATCATGTGACTATCACTGTAACTTTCGTTAATGTATTCCTCCGGGATCGAGCAATGCTTCAATATAGCTTGCTGAATCATAGGAATACAAATGTAATGTTTATTAGACTGCTATAAAAGCGGAGCCAACGCTGGAACCACATACGTTAACCTGATATGACACCTGTATCGTAGGAGTACGCATGCAGTTTTTATTGGTTTGTTATAAAATTAGATAGCCAGCACCACAACCACAATTGACATTGCACCGACATTACACCTGCATTGGCTATTTTTCCAAACCAGTTTATAGACCTGGCGTGACTCTGTGGTAGAATACCTGATTGCCAAAAAGAATTATTCCGGGTGAGAAACAGCGCTAAAAGACGGGACAAGAAAGGACACGAGACGACGGCGCCGTCGTCTCGTGTCCTTTCTTGTCCCGTCTTTTTAGCGCTGTTTCTCACCCGTAATCATGAACCAACCAGCCCAAATGCGTACCCTTCTAAAGAATTATTCGGTTAAATTCCTGTATCCTAATTTTTATTCTTTCCATTCGTCGGGTCAACACCGCCGATGTTGGTTTTTCTTAACGCTCTCGCATTTAAATTACAAATGTCTTTTCTCGCCGTTCCAGGGTAGATATAAACTGTCAATCACCTGTAGCGCATACCCGTACACCGCGGCCAGTGGTACCGCACACCGCGGCCAGTGGTAAACGGGTAAGTGCCACGCGTGTCTGGAGGAAAGGGTTTGACGACGTACGCGGCAGGATTTTCACGTTATAGAAGTCACGACCCCACAGTCATATTCATAAAATCATCTTACCCTCCCATGCCCAATTTAGGTCTACACCAAGTTAAGGAGGCGATCATGAGAGCATCCAGACGTAGGCGGCTAGATAGATAGATAGATAGATAGATAGATAGATAGATAGATAGATAGATAGATAGATAGATAGATAGATAGATAGATAGATAGATAGATAGATAGATAGATAGATAGATAGATAGATAGATAGATAGATAGGAGTAGAGTAGGTAGGTAGGTAGGTAGGTAGGTAGATAGATAGGTAGATAGATAGATAGATAGATAGATAGATAGATAGATAGATAGATAGATAGATAGATAGATAGATAGATAGATAGATAGATAGATAGATAGATAGATAGATAGATAGATAGATAGATAGATAGATAGATAGATAGATAGATAGATAGATAGATAGATAGATAGATAGATAGATAGATAGATAGATAGATAGATAGATAGATAGAAACGCTCAAAGTGCCGAAGGTTCGCTAAGAAATGCTTCGCATTTAAAAATAATTAATCGAGGTGCACGTAATACGTACATTTAACCTTGAAGTGTGGCTTCGCTGCACAGCGGAGTTTCTGAAGTAAGGTGTTCCACGGCAAGGCATTTCTACGCTGCAGTGAAACCACTTTTACAGTGGGGTTGCATGCGGTGTAAGTATGCTATCTGTTCATTTAGGATACCTCAAAATTCGGAATAATATAGATTCGTATCGAAGCGCATTCGAATATTGTAACATTCGTTCGAACAATCGAAGCGCTTGAATATTCGCCCACGCCTTTCTTTCTTTTTGACATTGGGAACAAGGCTCCTGTGGGGGAGCCGAAACGTTAATATGTTTGTTTGAAAATTATCTTGGTCGGTGTCCGGATCCCTTTTCAGTATGTTTCACCTCGACCAGACGGGCTTCTGTCATACTCTCGACTTCATTCTCGTGAGCTGTTATGGGCGTCTCGATTAGTGCCATGTTTCTTATTCCCTTGTGAAATTGCGCGGGCGTGAATGAACAGGCAGCATGTCACGAGGTTCATGCATTACCGTCAAAACCACTGAAAAATGTTTGGATGTGTCCGAGTCGGTCTCTCCCCGCATGGGGCATATCACGCCATATATCGGATGCAGGCTTGCATATGGTAGGAAAATGCACGCTAAATTAGACTAACAGGAGGCGCAACGAAATGGTTGGCTACAAGCTGCATCTTGTTTGTCACTAAAGCAGGCTGAGTCTGTTTTGTTTGCCTTTGTTGTCTACCTACGTTACAATATGAAAATACCATCTTTTGAATGACACACCAAGCCGCCAAAGCAGCTGAGGACGGTCGTTTCAGACAGGAACTGACGGATCACGAACAGCTTTGCTTAAACCAGTTCTTATGCTACCTATTTTCTTTATGATACCATGACGAGCCGCGCATGCGCCGCGGCGCGTCTTGTTATACTTGTTGCCACGAAGGCAGCGCCGCTTTTCCACGTGCAACTTCTACCCGTAAGCAGCGCATAATAGAGCGGGGATGGATAATAATATACATACTCTAGCTTTGAGCGCTAACGAGGGAGAGATATAAAGAGAGAGATAGCAATTTTTAACGATATTCCCGGAGATGTTCGCCTGATTTATCGTTTGGTTTGTTAATCCATGCTGTCGGGTGATGGCTATGATATATACAATGATCACATATACACACAAATATGTACAGTCACAAACGCACATATATGCTCAAAAAAGGTCATTCATAAAGTTTCGTTCAGACGAGTGTTGCTCAGAAACACCAACAGCGCTCTTGTGTTGCCCATCGCACAACCACTGTTTTGCCACGCTCCCACCATTGTTTTGGCACAGCTCCAATAGACAAAGGGTCTCAACAACTTTAGCACGCCTCGATCACCAGCCGCTTTCCGAGCAATGAATTTTGGAGTGCCGGAACGTTCGACTTCCAACTGGAAAGCGACGAAGGCGTTGCTGAAGATTCTGCGGTCAACCGGCCTTGCTGTACGACTATGACACTCCCGTGCTTGAGTGTGTCTGCGTCTTTTGTAGCGTTAGCTACACTGGCCGAGGTTGAACAGTTTCGCGTGGCTTATCGAGAGACGTACTGCGCATGAGCGAGGAGCAGTGACGTCACGGCGCGCAGCTGGCGCCGATGGCGCTTCGGAGCCGCTGCCGCCGCGCGGGCCTCGCGGTTCTGCGCATTCCAGAGGAGTGACGTCATAGCATCCTGACATCCTGGCATAGTGACGTCATCCTGGCATAGCCGAGCCAAGCCACTACAATTTTTTTCCTTTATATACTGAATCCTTTCTCTCATCATTTTTTTCCTTTCTTACATTTCTGTCCCCCTTACCCCTTCCCCATGCAGGGTAGCCAACCGGCTAATTTTCTTCTGGTTAACCTCCCTGCCTTTCGCCAGCCTTTCTGTCCCCCCCCCCCCCTCTTTTGAATTAAGCATTGCTACCAGCCTATGCGGGCAGTATTAGTGATACCGAAACCCTGACGACTGTTATTCGATCCCTCAGTTGACAATACAAGTCGAGTGCTGTTCGATATAGAGCACGGCCGTTACCCCTTCAAAAAATTTTATGGTCGTAGATAACTTCAGTCACGTTGCCAATATCTCACTGCCTCGGGCGCCCAACAAAGCCTGTCATTGTTTACCACCGTCCGTGGCCGCGAAAGTGCTCAGTCTCCGGTTATATCGATCCGACACGCATTTTGCGCAAGACTCTCCCGTCAATAACCTTTATCCGCTTTCGCTTCACTTGTGTGTGCCAGCTTGCGTGTGGATGATGAGTATCTGTATTCTTTTCGCCACTCTCTGGTCGACGACCTTCTTGTTGTCCACCTGCTTTCATACGTGACTTCGGTGCGCCAGAGAACGGCACGCATTTCGGGAAGACAACAACCAGTTGCAGGGATAACTCGACTCAGGGTTGCCTCGTGTACCAAGCCTCTTCAACAGAAACCGTTCATTCCATAGTTATGCAGGTGCTTATAGTATATAACCACGCGCAGATACGGTACCTAACCCAACAGATGGCTGAGCTGTGCCGCTTCAGTACTTTACAGCGACATAGAGACCGTTGCCGTACCCTGTCATGTGAGTGAGAAGAATCCGTTTGAACACGCTTATGGGCTTACGGCATCAGGTGAGCTTACGTTCTTCGAAGATATGTTTATAGCGGTATTCGCACGGGGGACAAATCCTAGGGGGATCAAGGCGGAGCCTAGTGACGTCAGCTCGCGAGGAGAATTCCCCACAAATGTCGCCCACTCACACGGACGAGGCGTACGGAGTGGGAGACCAGTGTTACCAGACTACTCTGGTTGACAAGGGGAGAAATTCGGCCTTGTTGGCAAGACATGAAGCGATATTTAGCGCAAAGTAACAGGCGGACGAGAAGGGAGGACACAACATGTGCGCTAAATTTCAACATACATAACATTCAGAGGTTCGCTGTAGTGCGTACGGAGTGAACCTCTGACTCACACAGCGAAACTTGGCGCTCTCATTCAAGCTCAGGTTCCTTGATGTTTCGATGTATTTTCCTAATGCCTTATTAAGGTGAAACATGCACAAGAACAAAGGGTGCCGCCAGCTGGGAACACGGGCGATGGAGTCCCCCAAGTTATCGCCTGCCGCTCCGCCCGCCTTTGTTGAAAGTTAGCGCGCGTGTTGTGTCCTTCCTTCTGGTCCTCGTGTTACTTTGCTCTAAATAACGATGCTCTGGTGGCCTGTACTTCCCGTTTCACCAGCTGCTGACGACGAGCTGCAGACTGGACACCTACTGCCGCTCCCTGCAGGAGCAAGTGTAACAATGTGGCCAAACAAGAGCCCGAAATTCCGCTATATCCCCCACCGCCGGGGAATCATTGTCCTGTCGTGGAAAAGGTCCTCGTGTCCTCCGAGGAAGCGCGGGAGGGGAAAGGTCGCGCCCACTCACTAATCTGTGACGTCACGGTCACGTGATCCGCAATCCCCCGTGTTCCCCGTGGATTTCTCCCTCGTGTGAATACCCCTTTAGATGGAACAACTTGCACCTACTGCCACTAAAAGACTAGCCCGTAAGCGTGCACTGTGTTATGGAGCATCGTCGCTCTATAACATTCAGAGGTTGGCTGTAGTGCGTACGGAGTGTTATGCCAGGGCTCCCAACCCAAACTTCCTTGCTTCGACAAGGAATTCAAGCTGGTAAAACGTCTGACGCAACCAGCGTCGACACCCGCTGATGCAACGAAGCGGGAGTCTTACGCAATCCCCGGCAACTCCGGCGCTGCGCCGGACGCAACCGACGGAAATCTCTCCCGCAACGTGCGGCAAGCCCTCCTCCCCGCGGATCCGGTTCGAGCCAGCGACCAACGGCGGTTCCTGATTGGAGGCTTCGCGCTCCTGGCTGATGCAAGCGATCGCCCAGGGCTCTAAAAGAACCAAGCTGCGCGGAGAGAGCGAGACACCGAGACAGCGAACGAAGAAGTCCCGGGTCGTCGTCGCACCGCTGTGCGAGCCCAATAAGCTGTCGGCCCCAGCGCCGAATATGTAAAGCCTCTGTATATATGTATATAAATTTGCCTTAACTCACCGTCGCCTTGATCGCTCCGTCTATCAGCTCTGCGCAGAAGCAGTCGCAAGCTGAGACACCCGTTTCCCAACAGTGGATGGCAGCTGCGGGATCGGCCGGCGTCAGCTACCTCGATGCGGTGAGTGCCTGATGTTTTCCCTTCAGTTCACCAGACTTCTCTAGCACAGGTTATTCGTAGTTTAGAGAAGGTTGTGTGAAGCATTGGAGTGAGCTTTGATTGTTTCGAGCCAAGTCGGAGCGCTTTGAAACCAAAGTTAATGCGGAGGGCGTAAACACGGCAGGTTGAGAATTGCTTGCGTGTCTTTCTAGTAGACTTATAGGGGATACGGCAAGTAGATTCTAACGAGGGCAAATAGCAAGAGGCTAGTGTGAACGATGGAGAACCTTAAAGTGAAGGAACTCATCGAAATTTGTGAAGAACTCGGCCTTACTCTGGGCCGTGCGAAGCGAAAGCAAGCGATCCTTGAGATCATGCAGAAGGAGGGAGTAACGGCTGAGGAAGTCGATGAGGCCTGGGCGGATATCAAAGAACGCCGCGAGGAGGCCGAAAGACGAGAACTTCATGAGCGTGAAGAGGCGGAAAGGCGAGAACGCCGCGAGCGCGAGGAACGCGAAGAGCGCCTCGAGATGAAAAGAATAGAATTGGCGCTCCGTCAGTGTTCGCAAGCGCCTAGCGTAGCTTCTGCGACGGTTCAGGCTAGTGGACATAGAATTCGGGACCAACTGCCACCGTTCGTAGTGGGCGAGGACATGGCGAAGTATCTCGTGAAGTTCGAACACGTCTGCGATAGGAATGGCATCGAGCGGTCTCTTTGGGCACAGAACCTGTTAGCTCTACTTCCCGGAGAAGTATCCGACGTGATAACGTGCTTGTCGAGGGAGGCGTTTGAGAGCTATGACGAGGTTAAGGAGGCTCTGTTGAGAAGATATAAATTGTCACCCGAGGCTTTCCGGCAAAGGTTCCGGTATGCAAAAAGGGGGAATGAGTCACACGTTGACTTCGCGTTTTGTCTTAAAGCCGATTTAATTGAATGGCTCAAGGGCGAAGATGTCTATGACGATCGCGATAGAGTGGTAGAGTGCATAGCATTGGAGCAATTCTACCGCTGTATCGAAGATGATGTCAAGCTTTGGCTGCAGGATAAGCTTGGAGAAGTACAGCTAAACAAGGCCGCAGAGTTAGCTGAAGAGTACTACACTCGTAGAAACTTGCACAGTAGGGCCGTGCGTGTTGAAAACGCTGAGAGAAAAGAGGGCTTTTCAAAAAAACCTGATGACCGGAAACCTGCTCCGCACCGTAATTTCAGAAAAGACCCGTCTTTTACGAAGGAGACTGTGAGAGAAGGGCAGACGGAAGCGCACAAGTCGAGTGAGCTTCCCAAACAGCGCACTGATATTACACGGGCGTTTGAGTCACGGAAGCCGCTAATCTGTTACAATTGCAAAAAAGAAGGGCACATCGCGGTAAATTGTAAACAAAAGGTTGCTTTCGCAACGATCCGTGAATCAGAAAAGAACATGCGGTTGTTAGAACCGTATATTCAGGAGATTAGCGTCAATGGGAAAACGTGTCGAGCACTTCGAGACTCAGCGGCAACTATGGACGTTGTCCATCCTTCATTAGTGTCTCCGAACGACTTGACAGGAGAATGCGCATGGATCAGGCAAGTCGCCGAGGAGCAGAGCACTTGCTTGCCGATCGCTACGGTGATCATTGAAGGCTCTTTCGGTAAGCTTCACACCGAAGCGGCTGTGTCTGCTGCTCTCCCAGATTGTTTTCCTTATCTTTTTTCGAACAACTCGGAGCAGCTTCTCAAAGAACAGGGTAAATCGTTCTTTCCCAGCGTTGCGTACATGGCCCTCACGCGATCGCAAGCGCGGAAGCTTTCACAGGAACTTGATCTCGTTCCATGTAGTACGCCACCACCGGCAAAAGCGGCCGAGCTGCGTGACCTTGGCAGCGAGTCGAGCGAGCCTCGGACAGAAAACTCTCGGGGTGGGTTACTCGAGCCGCCGGCAGCTGAAGCGGGTAGCGTCGTCTCCGTCGGCGGAGAAACCGAAGTGGCGCCGTTGGGCGAGGCGGGCAATAGGCTCAAGCCTGTAGCTGAAAGTTGGTGTGAGCTGTCGAGGGTTGATCGAACGACGCTCATTCGAGAGCAGCGTGAAGACATCTCGATAAAAACGGAACGCGTAAAAGTGAGAGTAAAGAAAAAGAATGCTTCAGAGGACGAAGGAGCACAAGTTCTGACTTCTAGCGATGTAAGCGAAAAGGGTTCAGAGGTGATGTTGGAACAGTTGAACCTGGAGCCAAGGTTAAGTCAAGTCCAGAAGGAGGACTTGAGAAGGATTGTTTCTGAGTTTAAAGACGTGTTTTCCAGCCGTCCCGGAAAAACGACGGTTATTAAACACGACATCGAGCTAACATGTGAGGAACCAATCCGTAGTAAGCCATATCGATGTTCCCCTGTGCAGAAGCAGATCATGAAAGAGGAAATCGATAGAATGCTTGAGTTGGGAGTCATAGTACCGGGTGAGAGTGACTATACCTCTCCTCTAATATTGGTTCAAGTGCCGGGAAAGGATCCTAGGCCATGCATCGATTATCGGCGCCTTAACGCCATAACTCGACACCAGACCTATCCGATACCAAATCTAGAGGAAAGGGTGGAAACAGTGTCAAAGTCAAACTACATTTCCACGCTAGGCCTCGTGCGAGGTTATTGGCAGGTCCCTCTTACTGAGCGTGCTAGCCGCTACGCCGCGTTCGTTTCTCCATTCGGAACGTATCGTCCCCTTATGCTGAGTTTTGGACTGAAAAATGCGCCTTATTGCTTTTCGGGTCTAATGGACCGCGTTCTTAATGGCCTGTCCGAGTTCGCACTGCCGTATCTCGACGATGTCGCCATCTTCTCGAACACCTGGGAAGAACATGTCGAACATTTACGAGTCGTGCTGAACAAGTTGAAAGAAGCGGGTCTTACAGCGAAACCTGCTAAATGTCACCTAGGATGCGGCGAGGTGTCTTACCTGGGACACGTTGTGGGGCGTGGCCAGCGTCGACCTTCAGAGATCAAGGTAGCCGCCGTCGTGAACTACCCACGACCAACCACCAAGTCTGAGATAAGGGCTTTCTTAGGGCTAGCGGGATACTATCAGCATTATGTGCAAAACTACTCTACCATTGCCAGCCCTCTAACTGACGCACTTCGAAAGTCGGAGCCAGTTAGACATGGGACTCGGAGAAAGAGAATGCGTTCTGCAAGCTTAAACAAGCCTTAAGCGAAAAACCCGTTCTCATGGCGCCTGACTTTTCCAAGGGCTTTATCATTCAGTGCGACGCGAGTGATCGCGGAATGGGAGCTATATTGTGCCAGGAAGATGACACTGGTCACGAAAGACCAGTTTTGTATTTAAGCCGAAAACTGAGCTGCAGGGAAGAGGCATATAGTACCTCTGAAAAGGAATGTGCCTGCCTCGTGTGGGCCGTTCAAAAGCTGGCCTGTTACGTCTCCGGTTCCAAGTTTGTGGTCGAAACGGACCACTGTCCTCTAACCTGGTTGAATAACATGTCGTCCAAAAGCGGCCGGTTATTAAGGTGGAGCATGATACTCCAACAGCACAACTTGAACGTTCGTTACAAGAAAGGAAAGCTAAACGCGAACGCAGACGCACTGAGTCGCGCGTTCTAATCAGTGCCGTCTTCGGCTATCCTTTCGGTTTTTCGCAGGCAAATTGGGGCAAAATTTTGTCCTCATTGCGGCCTCAGCTGAGCGCTTCCGTCCTGAGTGATCTCAAGGGGCCAACGTTATTTTGAATTCTGTTTCATTGCGTTTGTTACACGTGTAATATTTTGAGTTCTGCTTTTAAGAGTTTTGGTGTCCCACATGTGCCTCTTGATAAAGAGGGAACGAAATTTCGACAGAAACGTAGTTAGGAATGTATTATTCTATTTAGGTCTGGTGTTCTGTCGGGTGACCGAGGGCACTTGCTTGTGTCGTGTGTTGTTTGTTGTCGGACCGTTCTTGACAAGTTGCAGAACGATCAACAAGTGCTGATACGAAAGATCGTCAGAAGAGACGAGCAAAGCAAGTCGACACATCTTGGCGACAAGCCACTGGAGCTGGGATCCGGCCTGGCGACTGGGATCTGTTCACGGAACGAAGCGTGGAGCCAAATGTCCCCATGGCCCTGGAGGTGAACCTGGATGGACCTGGCGAACGAGCGCGCCCGGCATCCGAGCCACGTGGAAGCAGCTCGTCTTACCGGCGCATTGTCTGGCGGCGGGGGTGCTGTTATGCCAGGGCTCCCAACCCAAACTTCCTTGCTTCGACAAGGAATTCAAGCTGGTAAAACGTCTGACGCAACCAGCGTCGACACCCGCTGATGCAACGAAGCGGGAGTCTTACGCAATCCCCGGCAACTCCGGCGCTGCGCCGGACGCAACCGACGGAAATCTCTCCCGCAACGTGCGGCAAGCCCTCCTCCCCGCGGATCCGGTTCGAGCCAGCGACCAACGGCGGTTCCTGATTGGAGGCTTCGCGCTCCTGGCTGATGCAAGCGATCGCCCAGGGCTCTAAAAGAACCAAGCTGCGCGGAGAGAGCGAGACACCGAGACAGCGAACGAAGAAGTCCCGGGTCGTCGTCGCACCGCTGTGCGAGCCCAATAAGCTGTCGGCCCCAGCGCCGAATATGTAAAGCCTCTGTATATATGTATATAAATTTGCCTTAACTCACCGTCGCCTTGATCGCTCCGTCTATCAGCTCTGCGCAGAAGCAGTCGCAAGCTGAGACACCCGTTTCCCAACAGGAGTGAACCTCTCACTCACAATGCGAAACTTGACGCTCTCAATCAAGCTCAGGTTCCTTGATGTTTCAATGCCTTATTAAGTAAAACAGACACAAAAAACAGGGGCGGCGCCAGCTGGAAGCATGGGCGGGGGAGTCCCCCAAATTATCGCCTGCTCCCCTTTGCCCCCCCCCCCCTCCCCCCGAATAGACTACCTTGTCCTAGGTGCCCTGGCGCCGACTTTGACAAGCAGTGGACCTAAATGCGAGATATCAACCACGCAATATAATGCTTGTAAGACATGCTGCACTGTTTTTGCCCCTCCAAATTTTAACTTAAACAATGTAAACCTGAGGCAAAGCCTGAGTGGCGGTGTTCTTGAAATCCGCGATCGAAAATTTCTATTGCCGATAGTTTAACAAAAAGGTTACTAAGTTTAATTACATTGCAGTGCTTTTTGTACAAACTTTCTGTCCATGATTAGTAGAACGATTGTAACTTGATGAAGGACTGCCCTTCACCGTAGATATATATATATATATATATATTGTAGAGAAGCATTGAAACGCTGTAATGGGTCGCCCTCTTCGCCTCTTGTCGGAGAGCACGCACCTCGCACTCGTGCTCGTGAGAGTCTGCTAGTCTGCGCTCCGTCGTGACTGTCGTCGTTGTGCATCGTCGCCGTCAATCCCGCCGTCAATAAACGCCTTTACAAAGTGGTGGAGAGTGCTGTACCGTCCCCCCAACTTCGGTCTCCATTCGATGCACCTGGAGCTTCGATCCCGTACCGTGCCATCTACCATGCCGCAAGACGCCGCTGAGCAAACGCCGCCTCCTGCTCCGACCGCTTGTCCCGGTGTCTCCCGTATCCGCGACCCTCCTGTCTTCACCGGCGCGGATGGCACCGACGGGGAGGACTGGCTCGCGATTTACGAACGTGTGAGTGTCCCCAATAAATGGGACGAAGCAGGCAAGCTGAGCAACATGGTTTTCTACCTAGCGGGTGTGGCAGGCTAGGCATATGGTACATCAACCATGCATCCGATTTCCCCGACGTGGTACGATTTCAAGACCGCCATCGTCGACGTGTTTGGCCGCCCTGCCGTTCGTAAGCTGCAAGCCGAACAGCGTTTACGTGAACGCGCTTATCTCGTGGAGGGGGGGGGGGGGATTTGTATGTGGTGTGCTTCCACCGCGACGTCCGCACTGAAGTTACAGAGCGTACGAAGGTCACTTCGCCCGTTGCAGCGGCCGCGTTTGCGAAAGGAGCTCGCTGTTCAAACATAAGTAAGAAACAACTGTGACAGTTGTTAGTTGGCGCTCGTCCTGTGTATACCTGTGGGTTCGTTTCGTGTGTCCTTCTTTATGTTTGAGCAGCGCGCTTTAAGTGTCGAGCTGTGAGACTTGATAGTTCGCGCTCGTCCTGTGTGTGTTCTTTTCGTGCGTCCTTTGCGCTTGAGCGACGCGCTGGAAATTTCGAGCTGCTTTCCGTTCTTCGCGTTACATTCCAGTTTGTTGCCATCGCATTCATTGCTTCGCCGTTTCGGCGAAACTAGTTTTTTCTTGTTTATTCTACCAGTATCTGCGTGATTCCTTTGGCACTACTATATACAGGGTGTCCCAGCTCTCTTTAGCCAAGGGCTTAAAAATACAACATTAGAGGCAGTCGAGTGAAATCACTTGCAAATTACTGACAGTCGCCTTGCGCACTACAAACAATTTTTTGTTTGGTAATTAACTAATTTGTTAATTAGGTATATTTAATTATATTGCTAAATATTGACTGTAAGCAAGAAATGCGGCTTGCAAAGTTCGAGAGCGTCTTCACAAACCCCAATTCCATTATTTGCGATAAAGAAAGTTTCACGTATACCATTTTTTCGAAGCTGCAAAGAAAGCCCGCCAAATTCAAAAATAACCACGTGACTAGCGCATTCGCCCGCCGCGAGAATGCTACCCTCAGCCATGGTTCGAGCGAACGAAATCAATGCGGCCGCGACTCGGCGGCTCCGTTGCAGCGGTATAGGCCGATAAGCTGACGGTGGTTTCTTGGCCCGCGCTCGCTACAGTTTGCACCGTCACGCGCGCCAAGATGCAGATTGCATATTAGAAAACGATGGCCGTTCATGAAAGAATTCTCTTAGCCGTAGGTTTCGCGCAAAATTATCTAAATCTTTAATCAACTGGAACTCGTTATAACCGCCAGTTGCGGGACAGACGTTCAAACCTCGAGCGAGGACAGCTAATTCAGGCTCAGAAAGAACGGCAACGGATATAGTGACAACGTTAGTGGACTCGTGTATTTCTGTACCATTAGAAGCCGCTATTTCCATTACAGAATGGTGGCTTCTGTGTCCAATAGGTGTCTCAGGAAGTATTTTATCCCGGAGCAACTTCTTAGCTTTTGTTGAATGAATTTCAGCTTTTTTACTTCGTTCGTATACATTTAGGGCACTGATTTTCGAAGGGCTCATGGGGTGCGAGGCGCGTAGCTGTCGTTCAGTCTTAACTAATGCTTTGGTAGATTCTCTGTAATGGTCGATAACGACACGGGTTAGGTCTAGCGAAGCATTTGTTAAGATTTCATTCCACTTGTCGTTGTTGTGGCCCGGCATTTGGGAAGTGGCTGATTTCAACGAAAGTCGAAGCCCCTTAGGCACTGTCGAAGCAGTTACATAGGTGCTAAGTGTGGATGCGTGGAGATCATGACGGATGCGTTTTTCAATCACTTTCCTGATTTTGCAAAAACTCGAATAGTTTGAAACATCTGTCGATTGGGATACTAGTCAATTCTTGGAGACTTTGCAAGAATTGGCACTTCTAAGCTCATATGGGTGCAAAGCAGGAACACTGTCAGACCTTTTTTCTGGTGGCGGCGTCTGGCGTCGGGGAGAGGTCATTCGAACAACCTGGCGCCCTGTCGTTCCACGCCTGCTCGAAGGGTCACCGATGGGTTGCTCTTGTGCGACAGACGACCGGGTCGAGTGAGCTTGCTTTGAGGTTCTGTTAAACTGTCCAATAGATGAGGGCCCACCTGAAAAACACGAATCATTAACCTGGATGTACCATCTGGTTCCTTGTAACACTAGACGTGGCCTCGCTTTATACGAACATCCCACATATCGACGGCATTCAAGCAGTATTGCAGCCTTATGAAGATAAGGTTTCTAACAAAACAGTGGATAGCGCTACATTGGCGCTGTTGCTATAATATATCTTAACGTTAAACAATCTTGAATTTGATGGCGCGCATTATGTGCAGGTTAGTGGGACTTCTATGGGTACGAAAATAGGACCAAGTTATGCAAACATTTTTATGGGCCAGCTCGAAGACAAATTCCTAGATACTTGGAAACTCAAATCATTCCATTATAGGCGGTACATTGATTGATGTATTTCTGATCTGGCACCATGGGGAGAGGGAACTTTTGTCATTCATGGCAGACTTGAACAATGCTCATCGAGCCATCTCTTTCTCAGAATCATACTCAAGCACATCAACCAATTTTCTTGACGTCATGGTTACGATACGTGCTAATAAACTCACGACTAAACTCTTTAGGAAACCCACGGATAGGCAATCCTACCTGCATTTCGAAAGCTCTCATCCAAAGCACTACAAAACGGCGATCCCATACGGTCAAGCGCTACGTATTAAACAGATCTGTTCCACAGATTACGACTTCACCGAAAGCTGCACCAAACTTCGGGAGGCGCTAAAGAAACAAAAATATCCACCCCAAATTATTGACGATGCTATTAAACGGGCTGACGGTGTTGACCGCAAAGAACTTTTTGTTCGAAAGAAAAACGCTGCGCACTCAAGCACTAACCTGGTTTTAACACACTCCGCATCGGCACCAAACATAAACAGCATTCTTCAGAAACATCACAACTTATTATTGCAGAGCAATCACCTTAATAATATCTTTCCTGATCCCGCACGTGTGGTGTATCGCAGATCGAGGAACTTACGTGACTTACTAACGTCGTCAAAAATTACGCCCGCAACTTATCCTGGTTGTCATCCTTGTCACAAGCCCCGTTGCAAGGTATGCAGCCACATGAGTAACACAAGTTATGCTGAAAGCACAGCTTCAAACTTTCATCTGAAGATAAAGGGTATTTTGACTGTGGCACAAGCAACGTTGTGTACATGCTTGAATGCTCTGTGTGCAAACTTCAGTATATCGGGCAAACTGAAACAGCTTTTAGACTGCGTTTCAATAACCATAAGTCACATACGATAAGCCTACCTAATCTACCTCTGTCCAAGCACGTTAATATTCCTGGGCACTCTTTCGATAAACTCACAGCAACTATACTGGAATCCGGTTTCCCCTCGCACCATGATAGAGAAATTCGCGAGTCGTTCCTCATCCACAAGTTCAACGCTGTCTCATTTGGCATGAATGAAAATCCAGGCAAGCTGACGTTTCTTTCGGCGCGGAACTAAGTTCTAGTATCATCACAATCTAATAATAATCACTGTATACGCAGATTTTTGCTGCACGCTTTCGTAGCATCGCTTTTCTTTGCTTTTTCTTGTCGATGTTCGCACCCCTTCAATTGGTTAGTGACGCATCTTGTCGTGTTCAAGCGCTTTTTCTCTCTTTCTCTTTTTTTCCTATATGCGTTTGCAGAATTGTATTTTTGTTTGTAGATCTTGTTACGGTTTTCAAATTATTAGTCACGCAGTCTGTTTCATGGAAGCGCCTATTATTCAGATACGTTTACACGCCTTTGCAATGACCTGTTGTTGTCACTGTTGGCACTGTGCACAACTCGCCTTACTGCAGTGATTACTGTGTGATAGTGATAGATCACATGTTAGGGGACCCTTATACCACGTGTCAACTTAAAAAGAGCGCATTTCTGTATTGTGTGTTCCCTGATGAAGGCCGGTCCCCAGCTGAAACGTCGGATTAATAAAAAGTTTTCGTGTTGCACGTCCTCTACTTCGCAAAGCATATATATATATATATATATATATATATATATATATATATATATATATATATATATATATATATATATATATATATGTGTGTGTGTGTGTGTGTGTGTGTGTGACGCTATGAATGAGAGACGTGCCGTGGCTCATACGCCATTCTCTTATTCTATTGCACTTCTTCCTTCTCGGCTTCTACCAGCCATCATCCCTGCCTTCCTACGTCACAGGATTTCCCCTCCCCCCGAAAGAAGGCGTGACGTGAGTTACAAACAACAATGAAAAGAAAACAAGGAGAGGATTAGAAGTGACAAATGTCAAAATGCACAGATCGTTCCGTGTCGCAGTGGAGCTCGGTAAGCTCGCAAAAACTTCGGGCTAGAGTGCAGCAGTCCGGTGATATCGAGAAGAGCTGTGGTGGGCGAGGCTGGCTGTTGCGTCCTGGACAACATACCCATGCCCTACGCACGCACACTGATGATAACATGGTTGGCAGATATGTCACAGCTGAATAATACTGGAGCACCTTGTTGGATCGAATGCTTGTATTTCGTACGCGTCGGGTTGTTTGTCGTGGCTGATACAAAGTCCTCGCTTCCACTTTGTGTTCGCGATGACCGAGGCTGATGGCGCAATGTCTGAGTTCTTGCGGAGTACAAGGGCTGATTTCGTTTTGTTCTCGGCGTTTTCTGCGGTGTTGTCGTAGTTGTAATCGTAGGCGAACTCTTGATCTCTGGTGCAGAAGGCGTCTCTGGCGACATTCCTTGGTGCGATGATGTGTTACATCTTGAATTTGCCTTCGGTTTCAAGACCTTGCTTTCTGTTGTCCGTGGAGCCATGAGTGCGTTTCCGTTGAGATTTTCGTTCGTCGTTGCCTTGGTTGGAGTCTCTCTTGGTGTCGCTTAAGTTTATTGACTTGCCTCTGCTGACCTTGCTCATGGTGCTGTAGAAATCTCTGATGTACATCGTTGAGTGAACATACACTGTTAGTAGTCTCAGCATAATTTAGTGGTGGGATGTGAGCATGCTCCGTGCCAATGTAAGTAACAGCCGCCTTTCCGTTTTTATCATTCAAGCTTGTATTGAATAGTGACTCCATAGTGCTTCGACTTTCGGTTGGGTCAACACCTGAAGATGACGTCGCAACAAATATGGCTTGAGCTGGTTCTGATTCCGAGTGTTTGTCTCTTTGCGGAACAATTCATCTGAAGACATCTGACGAAAGACTCTGTTCTAGAAGGTCGCGACATGGTTTGGTATTGTGCGGATTTACCATCTTGTCCAGAGCGAGTGTAACGATCTTTTGAGGAGTGTGGTCAGGTTCATCGGTAATATTGACGTCAGGTGATGCAAAGCCACATTGTGGGCCTTGTATGCGACACGAGGTGTCAAGTGCATCTGGGGCTCAGTAATGGCTTGGAATCCATGGGGTGTTGAAGAGGTAGGCAACGGCGATTTTCGCGCCGGAGTGAAACCTGGTGGAACGTTGGGTCTTTTGTGAAACTTGCTTGAATGCATTTCAGAGAGCTGAGGCTTTACTTTGCATGTTGCGGATGGTAAATTCATGCTCGGCGTTCGAATGCGTGAAGACTCCTTATGACTGTGACGACTGAGTTCGTATGTATCCAGATGGTGGGTTATAATCGAGTCTTCATTATATCCTTTAAATCGAATGATCATTTCTTCTTAGATTTTTTTTCCAAGATTCATTGTTTTGGAAGATGTGCGTGAGGTAAAAGTTGAAGGCCTCACCGGTGACGAAGTCGTTGAAGTTTTTGACCCTCTCCTGTTGTGACCATGATGCAGCGGTAGCGTGGACCTCGAAAAGGTGGAACCAGTCCTCTAGGGTCCATCGTCCGCCGATCCAGCGTACTTCGGGATGTCGAGGTCTGCCGATGCTGTTGCCACGAAGCTGGTCACTGTATGCAGCGATGATCTGTTCAGATGGTCTGTATGTCAGGGCGTCTTGTTGGGAGCGTTGATGATGCGTGGCTGATGAAGTGGCTGCCAGGTCTTCATCCTGTCGACTTGTGTGACGCTATGAATGAGAGACGTGCCGTGGCTCATACGCCATACTTTTATTCTATTGCACTTCTTCCTTCTCGGCTTCTACCAGTCATCCCTGCCTTCCTTCCTACGTCATATATATATATATATATATATATATATATACTTTGCTAAAACGGCTGCTTGGGCGAGTTGGTTCATGATTAAGATAGATTTACCAGCGCAAAAAAGACAGGATATTTAGGAAGCACACACACATAGCAGCGCTGTGTGTGTGTGTCCTTTCTAAATGTCCTGTCTTTTTTGCGCTGGTAAATCTATCTTTAGAAGAGGATATCCTCTTCAGACCCCGCGTGCATTAAAATGCACATTTGTTTCTTCCCGGTTTTCGAAATTCGAGCCACTATTAGAGCCAACATTCTTGGTGAAATCGCATGCTCTATCATGTGGTGCCATGTGGTCAGCAATACAGGAAGCATACTACAGTGGAAGCCCCGTTTTCCCGCTTTGAAACATGGCATCATTCTCGTCTTCGACGTTCTGCTCACGGCGTCCAAGCAATTCATAAAGTGCTCAATAACCATCATGTCATATTTCTTAATTGCTGTTTAAATCTACTTAGGAAGGGTTTAGGGATCATTTCGGCACGTCATGTAACCTTTAGGGCGAGTATTTTTGTCATCACGAGCTGTTTTCTTCAAATGTGCATTATATTGCACACTCGGTCTCAACGGTGCTTTTTCCTGCGCATGTTTGCCAATCTCATGCGGTTCGTTACTCTTTGGCGTTAAGCTTTGGCGTTTGTTTCACCTAGGAATCGGTGATAAATAAACGTGTTCTTGTGTCAATTACCAGCAACGACACCTCGGACCTAGAATTCTCATACGCTGAGGCTGTCCCTTCCCCATTACCTGTTGCCGGAAGACAGGTGTGGTGCAGAATTTGACAATAAGCAGTTATCGAATAGCGTACGCTAAGTTAGCCTTAGCGTTTGAGGCCCGCTATTTCCGTCACTTAACGGGAGCCCGCAAGTGGAAGCGTACGACGCATGCGCAGTTGCGTGAAAAGCCAACGCAAAGCTTTGCGTACTCTACTCGAAAGCTCCCTAATGAGTCACCACGGAAGCTGCTGAAAGCCAAGGTCCGGCCCATGCCTTCTGAGCCAAGAACTGCGCAAGCAAGCCACATTTCAGAGCTTGGGAACTAGGGATCCTCCTCGAGGTGCCGAAACCCAGGATATTCTCAGCGCAGTAGGAGTGCGCAAGGGGAGAGGGGCAGGGGGTCGCCCCCCCCCTAGTCACATAAGAGGGAGGCGCAAAATCTGCCCCGTAAGTTGACCCTCTCGTCACCTAAGAGGGGGGGGGGGGCGCAAAATCTGCCTCGTACATTGACTTAGTAGGAGGGGGGGCGGCAATGAAGCTTGACCCCCCCTGATGGGGAACCTTGCGCACGCCTATGCTCAGCGGACAAAGTTCCGGTGCATCACGTGCAACATCGTTCTTTGCATCACATCTGCGCGAAACGTCTCCAGGCAGTTTCACAACAAATAAGCGTGCTTTTCGCGAGCAAATGTAAACTTTCGTTATAGGCGAGTGTCGTTCGTTTGCTGTGCATTGAGACCCAGTGTGCATTATAATGCACACACTGCTGTACAAAAACTGTTTGCCGTACACACGCAATTTTTTTCTGGCTTATTACAGCATGCGTGCGCATTCCAACAATATGTTTTGATTTCACCTGTGTGGCCACAAATTCGCTCAGGTGTCAGGAGGATATATATATATATATATATATATATATATATATATATATATGATACAGATTGGAATTAGTCCTGTTAATTAGAAGAATTGTTTTGATATTGCGGCGGCAAGTACTCCAACGGCACTTAATGGAAGCTCTTTCAGTGCTCCAAATGCACTTACGTTTTCATTTAATTGAGCATGCTCTCTAACTTTCGAATAACATCCTCACGTAGGAAGACAAGAGGGCAATGACCTTTGGAAAAGCTATGTGAAAAGTATTGACTGTGCCAACGTATCGTTGGCTCATGTTGCTATATGGAATTTTCGGTATCTTTTATATTGTAAAGATGTGAGTGAGTTAACGTCATGGGTAGTATTAAATTTTAAAAAGTCTGAACAACTATAAATGACGTACTCAGCTATAGAAGTTTAAACGTAATAAGAATGACAGGAATTGAATGCCCCTTAACATAATTACATTCTTGGATTGGTGCTCCTATAACTGAAGTGTCACTTCTCTTCGGTTCTTTTACGCCATTTTCCTGCGTGGTTTTGGTGGTAAGCGATTGGACAAGTTACGGAGCAATGCTCTATTTGAACGCGGACGTATATAGAATGAGCTGATTTTTATTGGTATAATTTAAGATGTTAGATCTTATATAAAACGCCGTCTACTCCTCGGCTTTCAAGAAAGGAGATCATACAAAATACAACGTTCAAAATAACACGTAACGTTACTAAATTAACACCGGGGCATTGAAAAAAGTGCAGTATATGTAACAAACACGTTCGGTATCACATAATTCACATGCAAGTTATGGTAACTGTAGGACACTGTAAAAGTCACTGTTATGCCGTAAGGGCGAATCAACGAATGCGGTAGCAACAAGTTGGAACGTTATACCAGGCAAGGCTAGTAGATCACTCTTTTAGGAAAGGCAACCTCCGCAGTGAGCGAAGTGACCTTCGTGCTGTCTACTGCTTTAACGCAAACTTTGAGGTGAAATGTGGTCCGTCTCATGATTTCCTCTAAGCATACGGCAGGCGCGATCATGGACGACCACGTCCGGTCGGTCAAAGTACGCATTTATTGCAGGAGGCACACAGCTCCCTCCCCCATCTTTCCCGGCTCCTATCTCCATGCGCATTTTGCGCGACAGAGGACAGCCGGCTCGTTTCATCTCTGCTTGAGCCGCGTTCGTCGGCAGCGCTCACGCCCTTTCACTCGCACATAGAACACATGGCTCGCGAGGGAAGATGTAATCAATTTGGACTTTATAGAGAACATGACGGTGACGACGACGGCGAAAAAACGGAGTGTCCATATAATTGATATCGCAATAAAAATAAGCCTGTCTGAGCATGCCACGTAACAAGAGCATCTAAAATCAGAGGGTGACACATTCAACATGCAATTACATTATCACGCATGTAACATGACTTCATACTCAATGTAACAAAGCCAACAATCACGCACAGTACCCACGGAATGAAACACGAGTTCGAAAGTCAAGTGTAGCAACAAGTACGCTCGATTACTAGAGGTAACCGCGTTATGTCGCCACAAATATAGCCACTACAGCTGATTTTGGCTCCGGAGCCATTGTACGAGCCAATATCACGGCGATGTGATCCAAAGTGAAGGCGGTGTAAGCGACAGTACGTGTATTACGTAGCCCTTTGTTGTGGCGTTTCATTCCATTGAAAGCGTTAATGCTGACTCTTTCAAGCCATTTTCTTAATGCCGCTAAACGTCACATTGCAAGGCCCTTTTCGTCCACGGGCCCAAATTACTTCGGTAAAGGAATTTATTATACCTATAAAACGCTATTTTGCCTAAACGCTCATTAATGCATCTTCTGGTTTGACCGATTTAAAGTTTACCGCGCGTAGCTGTATTAGACGACGTAGCTGTATTGTGCTCCGACTCCGCTTCTTACATGCAGAAGCTTCACAACGACTTGCAACTCTCCAACCCCGAATTCAAGGCGCTTCACTTCAAAGGTCCGTGCCTACTACTCAACAACGCTCTGGATGATGGAATCAGGACAAGCTCGTTAAACGTAGTTCACAATTTTGTTGTGCACTTTTCTGCCCTATTGAAGTCGTCGGAGCTGCGCCGTAAGTTTGGTCTCGTGTGCTTGGCCATGGGCATGTCCGTCAAGTCGCTGAAAACCGTATGTCCGTCGAAGTGTTTCTCTTTGTATGAAGCTCTAGAAGATATTTTGGACTACTGGCGCGCCATTTTGTCTTTCCTTAGTATCGACGAAGCCAAGTGAACGAAGTGTGAGAAGCTCAAGAGTCTTATTTCATCGCCTGAAGCTGTGCACGACTTGCTCGTTAAGAAAGGTTTCTGAAGACCAATTCGTGTGCCGTGCTCTCAATCATTAAGGAACTTGAGGTACCCTGGTACACCACGTTTATCCCATACTGCGGGTTCATTTCCGCGCACTCATCAGTCAATGGCGTAATCCAACCGAGGTATTCGCATCAGATCTCACAAGTCTGTTCGACCTCCTTGACGAGACTGACCGCTTAACGACTGTCGCAGACTTTCACGGATACTACGCAGCTGTCGCCGAAAAGTAGAGACAGACATCTGAGAGGAACCTTTGCGATCAACTCCAGTTCAGCAAATAATCGTTTTGGTACTGTGTTCAAATTATGAATCCTAATGTGAAGCATGAGCTGCCCTGCGCGTTCGAAACCTATGCGCCTATGTTTCAATTAGTGCTTCTTGAAACTGACGACATGAGCCAGCTCCAGAGTGATTTTGCGAACTATCAGTGCTATGAAATATGTAACATTGTTGAACCCCTGTCGTTTTGGAGACTTCACAATTTCCAGTGGCCAGTGCTTTCTCGCTGCGCGCTGCGTCTTCTGGCGCTTCCTGTTTCTAGCGTTAACGTTGAAAGGGCATTTTCAAAGCTGAGAGTCGTCACTCGAAAGGAGCGCGCTTCGATCACTGACAGAAAGCTCGCAAAGTACACTTGCGTGTTTTACAATAAGCTTTAAGCATAAGGTTGTTATACGCAGAAATACAGGTGTTATGTGTTAATGTATTTCGCTTATGAGTATGTTTTTGTGCATTCAAACCTTCCAGAAAAAAATGTGCTTCGTATGTTTTGATGCTTTAGCATTCAGATATGAATTGATCTAAGATTTTGGGATTTCGAGAATAATGCAAAACTCCGAATTTCGGAGCGTTGGGGATTTACGAGAAATAAACTCCGATAAACGCCGAATTTCCGCCAGAAATATAAAATCCGATAAACACCCGCCGATTTTCAAGAAAAATAAACACTGAAAACACGGAGCCCTAAGCATAAGCAATCCCTGAATGCTTTCGCACAAGGACACGTATACGGAATCGAACGTGTTATCGCTGCACTGTGTGGATTCACCCGTTTCTGTGTGGCTCCCTACATGCGCGTCGACATTAGTGGAGCGTATCTTGTCGACATGCCTTTCCTCGAATTCCTCGACGTGGTTCGGCAATCCTCCTCCCCCCCCTTCCCCCCGAGCGTCTACTACTCCGGAAGTTGTCCTTCGAAAGCAGCTTTCGCCATGCGTTGAAGCTAACAAATCGGCTTTCGTACGCGAAAAGCAGTTTGGCGTATAGGACTTGCCGTCCCCTTAAGCGTGGTCATTTTTTCGCCTTCGATGCCCTGTTTTCGTAATCTCTGAGGGCGATGCTGCTTTCGCGACATCGTACGCTCTCGTTAGTGATATACGAATAGAACGTCTGGTTGTCGTGTGCTCCCATTTGTTCGCTGTGTATATTGGCTGCCCGTATAGGCGGGTGACGAAAGCACGGATAATGGAAGTCGCCCAGTATGACAGTGCTACGGGGAAAATAGTTTCTGGACACGAGAGCGCTTGTAGTGAGTATAGGCTCTCGAACTAGATTAAGGTTTCGCCACTGTCAAAACATCGGCAGGTGCCAGACTTTATACGTATTGGCGAAGTTTAGCTCTAACGACCGAATACCGCGGTTAAATTTCTGATAGGTACTCTTTGCACAGCGCAACTGTAATGAAGCTGAATTATTTTCCGGCTGATATTGTGCACGTTTAAAAGATGTTTGGTGAATTTGGCAAACAGATCAATGATAATTTCTCTTCGTAGTTCTCGCTAGTTTCTTATTGTGTGCAAAAGCAGTAGAGTTGTCACTTGCACTGATTTTTATTTAAAATAAGTCTATATTTGTAAAAGAATAATAAGAAATTATGTTTTGAAGACGTGAACGCAACCTCGTATGGAACCTGTGTATTTGCTCGATTTCGTGCTTGAGGCCACAGCTGCGAACCGCAGCGAATTCTGTTTGCGAACGAAGGAATTTATTTATTTATTTATTTATTTATTTATTTATCTATTTGAAATACCTCAAGATACATACGGTACATTATAGAGGGGAGGGGCAAGTACTCGATTATATGCAACATGGAACAAAGTACGAAGGGAGAAGGAGGGAAAAAAAAGAAAGCATAACAATCAATCAAGTGAGTTCAGTATCAATTTACAATAAAGACAAAAAGTAAAGGATAACACCGATTTAAACACTGGTTATAAACGTACCACTCGATTGAGTAAATCAGGTATGAATCTGCAATGATAAGGAAAGAAAGTACAAGGGCATGAGCTCAGAGCACTAAACAAGAAGAGAAAAAAAAAGAAAAGAAAAATGGAAGAATTTTTTAACTGTAGGTCATGTTCACAAAGCATGTTTGAAAAGAATTAGATCGCGTATGTTCACTATAGATGATGGTAGGTTATTCCATTCGACTGAGTTTTTGGGAAGGAATGACTGTGCGCACGCGACCGTGTTACAAAACGAGGCCTTGATTTTATGACAATGATCCCTACGAGCAGATGTGAATGGTGGTGGGTGAACAAAGAGCGAGCGGAGGGTGGCATTGTGATAATATATTTTATGAAAAAGTGAAATGCGAGCTTGCTTCCGGCGAATGGCAAGTAGTGGGATGTTAAGAATGGCTTTGATTTCTGTTACGCTTGCTGTACGGCGGTAGTTCGCTAGTATAAAACGGGCAGAGCGATTTTTCACTGCTTCAATTGCGTCAATTAATATGGATTGATGCGGATCCCAAACCGATGATGCATATTCTAGTTGAGGACAAATGTACGTGGTGTAGAGCAGTAATTTTAGTGAAAATGGAGCGAAATGAAAATAATTTCTTTTTATGTATCCCAGAGTACAGTTACTTTTGGATATTATGTGTTCGACGTGATCTTTCCATGACAAATCGTTAGTTATGTGGACGCCAAGATAACGGCATGGTGTGACAGATTCGAGATTGAAGTTATTAATTAATCACATATGTTGGGCATGCTGGGTTTGAACCTGAAACTCGCGTGTATTTGCATTTCTTAGTATTCAGCTCCATGCGCCAACTGACGCACCAGTTATGGACTTGGTCTAGATCAGACTGTAGATTAGCGACATCAGAGGTAGTAGTTATTCTGCGATATAGGACGCAGTCGCTAGCAAGTTAACAAATTTGTGAGCAAATGTTATTGGGCAAGTCATTTATATATATTAAGAACAGAAGAGGACCCCAAACGGACCCCTGAAGAACCCCGCATTCAACAGGAACCATGTCAGACACTCTATCATAAGTGGCGACAAATTGAAGCCGAGATAGAAGAAACGCTCGAATTCAGTTGACAATTGCAGGGTCTATATTTAGTACGCTTAGTTTTTACAAGAGAAGCAGATGGTTTACTTTGTCAAAGGCTTTAAAGAAGTCAAAAAATACGCCGTCAATGGGAAAGCCAGAGTCAAGGTAAGTGTGCAAGTCATGAGTAAGTGAAAGCAGCTGTGTTTCGCAAGAGAAAGATCTGCGAAATCCGCGTTGAATGTTATAAAAGAAATTATTATCTTCAAGAAAGTTAACTAGAAGAGTGAACATAACGTGCTCCATTATTTTGCATGGTATTGAAGTTAAACATATTGGTTGATAATTAAGAGGATTATGAGTTTCGCCGGATTTAAAGATTGGCACCTTTCCCATCTTCCAATTCTCAGGTAATGAGTAGAGACCGGATTTTAGGCAAATGCCTATTTTCTTCCTTGCGCTGCTATCGCGCCATTTTGGTATATGAGCATGAATTAGAGGTCATGAAGGCCTTTTATAGCGTTTTTATAGTGCCTGTAAATGCCTATTTTTGGCGTTCGTGCCTAAATACTTACAAATGCCTATAAATGCCTATTTTCAAAATTTGCGCTTATATAAACGCTATTTAGCCTCATGTTTTGCTCCCGGGTGCGGTTTGAGACCCTTATTCATGTTGCCGTGTAAGATTGACTGTTGGGAACTCTGGGGTTCAACGTATAGTTCTCTAGTTCAACCAACCAACAACCGCTAGCAGCAGTGAAGCGGGACACGCCGGCGAGCATTCGCCGCCGCGCTGACATGGCCCGAGCGGTTGGCGAATACGAAGAGCCGTCAGCGGAAAGGAGAATGAAGAGCAAAGAAAGAAAGAAAAATGTGATGTGCACGCAGCTTTTGTTTTGTTTGGAATTTACTTTTTAAGGTGTTTACTGCAGTAGCGTAGCCATGAATTTTTTTCAGGGGGGGGGGGGATGGACGGGGGGGCAACCATACTTTATAAATGTTCGTGCATGCGTCTGTATGTGTGCGTATATATACACACACGCAAAACAGAAAAGTTTCGGGGGAGGGGGGAGGTCGACCCCCCCCCCCCCCCCCCGCCCGCGTGGCTACGCCAGTAGTTCACTGCCAAATGAGAAGTTGGCTCTACGGAATTCGACCCGGCCAATAGGAGGAATCCCTGCCTTCTGGTTTTTTAGCAATCTGGTTGTGTGCTCCTGCTCTGCACTTCTCAGTCATGCCGGAAAGACGCTCAGGAGTGTGTTGATTCGACAGTGGACACTTGACTCATCGTGCAGAACACTGGCGAACCGTGCGGGAGAAAGCACAATTGTGCAGCTATGTTCAACTGTTGACGCCTTTGTGCCATGTTAAGCAATAACATTTTTGTTTTCCTGTCGTAGATAGAGGTCGCGCACGTCTTCATTTGAAATTATTCGCATTTATGTGAAAATTTATTGTGCCTATATTTACGATTTTGGAAGCCTAAAACATTGTTTTGCCTGCCTATTTTTGGCGCCTAAAACAAGCATTTTTAGTGCCTAAAAATCTAGCCTCTGGTAATGAGGAAGACTGAAGTGATTGGGAAAAGATGTATTCTAAAATGATGGAGCAATACTCAATTGTAGTTTTCAAAAACTTTGAGGTGATACCATCTGCTCCACAAGACGAGCTAAGCTTTAAGTTCTTAATTATTTTTTCATGCCAGTGGACTAAACAATAATAGTGTTCATTGAAGGAAAATTAGAAGGGGTCACATGTGGTAGTTTATTACCGTGCCTCGAGGATGAAAATGACTGGATGAACGTATTGTTCAAGCTCGTTGCACATTGTTGACTGGGTACAGGGTCACCATTAGGTGAGGTTAGAGATATGGTTTGCGCATCGTTACACCGAAATACCTTCCAAAACCCTTTGGGTTAGATTTTAGCATGTCAGGGAGCGTAGTGTTGTAGAATCAATACCTAGAGGCTTTCAATGCTGCTAAATTAGTGGAAGCTGCATTCTTATAAGCCTCCCATTTATGCTGACATTGCGAATGCCTTGCAATGCGAAAAAGACGTTTTTTTCTTGTTAGAAAGACGCTTCAGTCATCTGTTGTACCATGGTGCTTTGTTATTTGAAAAAAAAAAAAACAACTTTTTAATGTAAATGAATTCATTGTATAGTTTATTTACCTTTCTCTTGAACATTTGCCAGTTGAGCTCTAACTGACGGTTGTCGAAGTTTGTCAAAACCTGATCTAGAGATGTTGAGGGCGCACTGTTAATTAGCATCGAAGTTCCCTCCCCTGTAATCTCTTATTGTTTTAAAATGGTTGCGTGATGGCGGAAATGATAGAGTGATAGAAGAATGTAGAACATCGTGTTCACGGAGTCCTGTTGAGTGAACCACAAAAGACAGGAGCTCAGAACACCAAACAAGAAGAGAAAAAAACTGCAGTGGTCACAGCCTGCATTTCTTTCTCTATGACGCGAACAGCACGGATAACTCTTATTCTTAAGCAAACCGTCTTTCACAAAGTGGTTATACGTGCTGCGGGGCGGCACGTGCTTCATGACGCCAGCAGGCAGAAAAAGAGGGTTCCACACTCGCCGTCATGGATACTAGCGGCGCTGACTAACACTCCTTGGTTTTAAATGCACATACATACCCCAGAAAGTGGACGGGAGGATGACCGCCGCCGTAGCTCAGTGGTAGAGCATCGGGCGCATTATTCGAAGGTTGCAGGTTCGGTCCCTGCCGGCGAGTTAGTTTTTGATTTGGTATCAACAGCCCCTCGACAATCCGAGTGCACGCTGGCAACGCGAAGGAAGAGCCAGAGTCTGCTTGAAGGCAGCATTTATTCGCGACGACAGTCCGCACGGGACACGCCCAGCGAACTCCTCTAGTTCCGTCTTCCAACGGGCATTTCCGCTCAGTTGAAAAACAATCATGCAAACATTGTACGTTTGCCCTCTCAGTTGAAAAACCATTATACAAATAGTGTACGTTCCCCTTCTCCTTGCTCTCAGCTAGGAGAAAAGGAATCCGCGCGACGCTCTCCTTCCGCAGAACCACCCGCGTTGGCCATTACTGCCGACGGACGTAACCCGATATCGCGCTTCGGACCTCGCTTCTCCTTTTGTGTGTCGGGCGAATATCGTGCCTTGGTGGAGCAAGACAGAGACCAGCGTGACGGGGAACGCCTGCGCGCGTTCACGGCTCAAGCTACGAACCTGTGCCTCTCGTGCTGCTGAAGTGCAGTGTGGGAGTGTATGCATGAGCACAGGCGTAGTTTACCCTATTATTCGGGAGCGCTCACGGTGCTGTTTCTCTCCTTTATTGATGACGCTTTGAAGAAGTGCATATGGAGTACCGGTGTTTCTTATGTCCTTGTTGATGTCATCTTTGCGCGGGATTCGCCCCCGCCCCGTACGCTGTATCCAGCTATATGTTAAAAACTTCAGCTACCACAACGGTCAAATCGCGATCGTGGGCGTTAGTCGTCGCGATAGAGATGTGCCGCTAGGCCTCAACGTGAGCGCATCCACGTCAAACGGTACTATAGCTGCCAAACACCAATAGACATTGTACATCACTCATACATCACTACACAATAAGCACTACTCCCGTGAAGACACGTTTCACTTTCGTGTTATACCGAATCCTATGACGGAGGGATCAGCCATGTGTTTTTGTAGCGTTAGCTACACTTGCCTAGCGGAACCGATTTCGCGTGGATCGTCATGAGCCGTGCTGCGCGTGCGCGAGGATCAGTGATGTCACACAGCTGGCTCACCGGAGCCGGCATCTCACGCGCTTTCCGCCACCGCCGCGCGCGGCTCGCCGCTGCTGCCGCTGCTTGTCTGCGCATTCGGGAGGAGTGGAATCGTAGCCGCGGCAGACAAACTGGCGCGGGCGCGCGCAGACCGCGCCACTGCCGCGTGCGACTCGCCGCCGCCGGTCTGCGCTTTCCAGAGGAGTGACGTCGTAGCCTTGGCAGACATATTGGCGCCAGCGCGCGCGCAGCTATTCGCCTTCGCTGGCGAACTGTGCTGGAGCTGCTTGATAGCGCCTCTGACTGGCGTTTGCAGGTGGGTAACGCCATGGAGAAGGAGAGCGCAAATGCTGCTCGACGGCGCAGAAGAGCCGAGAAGCTTATCTCATCGAATCCCGAAGTAGTTGCCTGGCAATTAGCGGTTCAGCGTACGAAGAATGAACAGACGAAGGGTAATAATCCTAGACAATCTGGAAAGCTAAGAATAATCCGCTGAACCTTTGCTAACGCTACGTATATCCTGGCATAGCCGAGCTAAGCCGCTGCAAATTTTTCTACTATTGCAGTACCAACCAGCTCTCCTATCCGTCTTATTGTATTTAGGTTATCATACCTCACTGAACTAAAATACATGCATTAAAGGGGCCCTGCAACACTTCCAAGTAGCCATAGAATGGCTTGACTGAAGGAACTTATCGCTTCAGGAATCGACCGCGGAAAAAAAGCTTTAGAATCTGTCCAGTACGACCGGAGTTACAAAGATTTGTCACACGCTTCAATTGTTTTCTCCCTTTTCTCGTCCTGACGAAAGCGCTGGAAGCTTAACAGAGAGGGAGGGCACAGGGAAAGAAGGTACGTCACGCACGTCTCATGACCTTGTACACTTTTCCTTTTTTTGTTCTTGGAACGCGTGGCGTGCTTGCGAAAGTGCGATCGCGCGCGCGCGGACACGTGGCGGCCTCTCGCGGCGGCCTCAGTCACTACCAGGGGCGTAGCCAAGGGAGGGGGGTTCAGCCCCCCCCCCCCCGAAATTTTTCAGTTTTGCTTGCGTGTATACACACACACACACATACAAACGCACGCACGAACATACACGAAAGTATGGTTGAACCCTCCTCCTCCCCCCCCCCCCCCCCCGAAAAATATTTCTGGCTACGCCCCCGGTCACTACGGAGCGCGCCATGTTCAAATCAGCCAATGGCGCGGAGCTTCAGTCAATGACGCAGTGATCTTGAGTAAATAGCATCGTTTGTGGAGAGAAGCGGAAGCGATCTTTAGCTGACTGACAATTTATTGTAAGTTCCAGGCGGCGTGCTGAGCTATAATGTTTGGCTCGTGTTTTCTCGGGAGCCTCGACTACGGATAGGCAGCGTTTTCTGACCATGCTGAAAAAGTGTTGCAGGGCCCCTTTAATGGAAGACGACAAAATTAAGCAAGCAGCCATAAAGAGCTGTCGTGATCAAGCCCTGATGTTGACGCTGAAGTTCTACGGTTACATAATTAGCGCTGCTTTCTTAAGAATGTTTACTAAATTGAGTGAAATCGATACGTTTCCCATTCATTCATTCGATAGATTAATGAAACAGGGACGAGAAGTAAAAATTACACCATCTCCCGCTAAAGGGGACCATGAGGCGATGCGAAGACGGAGCACTTGCACGATCGCGTTCCGTTGGCGTTCGTTGGGCATGCTACCGACCTCGCGTCGTGGAACGCGAAGAGGGACGCTACGCGCGTCGTATCTTCCATCTAGCCTGGCCGTTAATTCTCAGAGGGCGAGTGGGGAACGCGGTCGACCGGCGAGCGAGGGGGGCAGCGTAGAAGAGGAGAGAGAAGGGGAGGGGACGCGCATGCGCTCGAGCTCATCGCGGCGTTGCGCAGGAGAGAATTTCGGCATGTCTAGCCCGCGTTTCAGAGGAAGAGTGGAAAGGGGAGGGGAGAGGGAATGGGAACGGGGAGGGGAGAGGGAAAGTGAAGAGGGGAAAGGGAGAGAGGAAGTGGAGAGGAGAAGGGGAGAGGGTGAGTGGAGAGGAGGTGTGTGTAGAGGGTATGCGCATGCGCAGTAAGGGTGGTCACGCCGCACACCACCACCACCACCACCACCGGATTGAGCTCCGCCTTAAGATACTTCGCATCTAAAATGTTTTACAGCGCAAGATGTTTTGAGATCATTTCAACGGCCGTTTTTGGCGCCGTAGTTGTCCGTCGCCGCCGCCTCTGCCGCCGGTGTCCGTAACCGCTATCGCACGAAATAAGAAAAAAAAAGGGAATAAGAAAAACTATCCAGGGTGGAATGAGGATGGAACCTGGGCCCTCTGGCGTGGGAGCCCAGCGCTCTACCTCAGAGCGATGCCGGTGCTTGAAACTGCGTTGCAAAAAGACCCTATACAAGCTCCAGGTCGGGAAGGAACCACATTAACATATGTAATGTAGTGTGGTAAAAGAGTAAAATAACAACCAGATGTCACACAAGCGCGAATTCTGCAACCGGGCCTCACACAATGCGAATTGCGCAACGAGTGGGTTGTTGAATGCTTCCAACCCATTACAAAGGTCTCTGCGATAATTCTTCATCGTCATCAGCCACACCATCAACAAAGTGCACATAATGACTTACAGTTGTTTAGCGAGTACCACGGTTCTCCGCAGAATGACGAAAAATTGCATAGTGGCTGCTTTCCTACTTCACAAAAATTATAGCGTAGTGGGTTCCTCTCAAGTGCACTTCTATTAGGTTGCCAAGGGAGCCCATAAGGCTCCCATGGTCCATTTCTTCAGGGTCTCAATAAAGTTAATTTTCTCTCTCTCTCTCGCTGTCCGTTTCTCCAATTAACGTATGTTATAAAGCGTGGTGGGACAGTTAAATAACGACCGGGCGTCACACAATATAAATTACGTAACTAGTGGGTCGTTTAAGTATTCCAACCCATTACAAAGGGCTGAGCCATAATTTTTCATCGTCATCAACCATCGCATCAACAAAATGCACATAATGCCTTACAGATGGTACATCGATTCTCCGCCGATTAACGAATAATGTCGTGGTGGGTGATTCCCCACTACCCAAAAATTATGATTTGTGGCGTAGTGGGTACGTTGCTAACGCACTTGTATTAGTAGCCAAAAGAGAGTTTACAACGGGCTCTGGAAATGCCGCTCTTCCAGCTTTCGCTGTGACTGTGCTGCGCTTTCCGCGCAGGCCTGGCGTTTTTTTAACGTAGAGATACTGGAAATAGTTGAACCTGCAGGAGCTAAAGATTGTCGGATAAGGCGGGCGCCGCACAAGAGAGCCTACTGAAGGTACTTATAGGAACAGCGCATTCATGGCTATGAAAGATAATGACGTCAAAGTTCGGTTTTTAATAACCGAAGTATGGAAAAGCTCACAGGGTCCCTTAGACATTCACCTCAGACGACTCGAAGGCGAAAGCCATGTTGTTTTTCTTCTCATTTGATGTAATAATGCCCCCCCCCCCCAAAGCTTTGTGCATATAATGTGGTTTTGCCCTGCATCCCTCCAGGATCGTAGACAATGCAAGTTTTCTGCACCTGACCTGGTTTCGCATTGCCCCCCGGGATCGGCCCACCATTGACCAAGCGTTGATGCCACGCGATGACGTCATCTCGTGATGTCAAGTTACGAGACGTCATAGTGACGCCACGATGACGTCACTAACATTGGCGATATGTGACGTCATAATGGCTTCAAATGGTGACGTAATCGCGTGATGATAATTTTTTCATCACTCGTATTGACGCCGACGGTCAATTTTCGTGATTGATGAGGCATCTAAGGGTTTCGCCTTAATAAAGGTGAACAGGACGGAAAGCTTCCTATCGCAGGAACTAAAGTTTGCGAAAGCATTGCGCACTGACGTCAAGGGGAAAGCGCTAATTCAAGCACAGAATGCCTTCGTTCACTCAAAGCGCAATGAGTTGATCAACCTTTGCAGCAGCTTGTGCCTCTTCGGTTACGAAATCACTTTATCCTCACTTTATCACGTTATCCTCACACGCTGCGTAGCAACTGGCGAATACATTGGTTGGTCTTGGGGAGTCAACGTGCCTGTGCTACTGTTTTTTTCTTTTCCTTTGTTTCTGCCTCAAGAAAGAGTTCTCGCACATGCTGAAGGCTGCCGGTAAGAGCCTCTGCACTGTACACAACGAGATTACACCTCTGTTGTCCGCGCAAAAACGGATTCAGACAGAGTGCTACATCTCGTGGCGTTCTGGTTTCTGGTTTTGAGGCTGCGTTAGCAGCAACTGAGGTGTGTGGATACGTAGGTATCCGTCTTGGCTGAGCACCGACACTTCTCTATAAACCTATGAGAGGCTTATGTTTCGAGTGCAAGCATGCCTCGAACATTACGGTCTAGCTTGGGCTTAAACACAAACCCTGTTCATCGCTTGAGCGATTTGTACGCGTTGCAAGTCCATTCAGCGAGCATTGGAACCATTGTAGCACTGACATTTTTAGGAAATGCCACCACTTTGAATTGCCTTCTTCAGCAGATCCGACGCTGGAGAGAACCCAGAAGCTAAGCTGCTTTGCCATCACATCACGCCGTTTGCTGTGTTGTTGTGTCGTGTTTTCTTTTTTTTTTTAACACGAAAGTGTTTTATGCCGGGGTCCACCAAGTACATCCGTTACGGATATGACGTTTATAAAATGGACGCAAACGGGTGAGGAAAAACCAAGAAAATGATCCGCCGCTGGGAATCGAACCCACGACCTTGCGGCCGCGACGGCAACCGCTGGACGCCCTCCCGACTAAGCTAACTTTGCTTTCTCTTTTTTTTTTTTCTTTCATGGTATTTATTAGAATGCGTATTTGAAATTCTCACAAACGCTATGACGTAGTGATGCATTCACTTAGCGACAATAATCGCACAAGCACCGCACAAGCATTCAATGGCTTACATGCATATATACTGTGCAAGTCCAGAGAAACAGGAAAAGTTCTTCAAAGCTTGTTACACGTGGAGGCTGGTAAGGATGAACACCTCATCAAGATGGGGTGCCAGTCTGGTCTGATGTCAAGTTCTACGTAAATGTCCTTTACATGGTGAGCCATGCACATGAAATGCATACTTGAAGCAGTGGTTAGTTCTGCATTACGGTCTTGCATGCGCGTTTTCCACAGACTGTGCAGTCCCATAAGGAAAACATGTCAAAGGGCACTTCATCAAGAGACGTTGGGAGAAGGTAACGTATAGTATGCGAGTTAATGTTAAAATATTTTTGAACAGTTTGTTGAAGGATGTCCCAAAACAGAATGGCATCTTTGCAGCTAATAAAACAATGCTCTACTGTCTCTGGTATATCGCAGAGACGACAGTTAACTGAAGAAACAAAAATACCTTTCCTCGGCAGCCATGATTTCACCGGCAGTGTATCAGTATGGAGTTTGTAAAAGAAGGTTTTTGTATCAGGAGAAAGATACATTTCCGAACTCGTTTTAGTACATCATGTCCTGGAAGGTCAGAATACAGTGAAACCTCGGTGATACGATCACAGCTCATACGAATTTCGGGGTGATACGAATTTTTTGTTGGTCCCGGCCAAGGGCCATAGGCCTGCAATGTAATGGAGTATGGTTGTTGCGAACCGATTTTCACCCAGTGACGTTTGATACGAACGTACGCTACCGCCCAGGTACGAAGAGGTGTTGTCCGCGCTCTCGAGGAAGACGCGCCAAGCACGTGCAAGCGCGGGAACGCAAGCGTGGGCATGCGCGCCACACTGCCCAATTGTCAGAATCACGGTGTAAGAAAAACACTTTTCTTACGGCCAGAATAAACCTTGAAAGTCGCGTCACGGCCTCCGAGATTGTGTGCGCGAATCTTTGATGCTCTTATGTGCCTCCGTGTGCCTTCGCGTTTAGATCACAGTGAATATTAGCGCCGTGCTTATCTTGGCGAAGGAGTCAAGCCTCACAACGTCAACATGCGCGACCGTTGAGGTCGCACTTGTGCGGGCACAGCCGTAATCTCCCAAAAAAACATCCCCAACACTTCCGCGATAACAAAATCATAACATGGGACCGCATAGGCGTGCGCAGAGGGGGGGCAGGGGGCGCCCCCCCCTAATCACCTAAGAGGGGGGCGCAATATGCATCGTACATTGACCTTTCTAGTCACCTAAGAAGGCTGGGTGGGGCGTAAAATGGGCGACCCACGCTCTGGCGTCGGTCACCCATTGCTAGAAAGCGCACACCATGCCACTTCTCTCCTTAATTGACGAAGTGCATACCAGGTACCAGTGTTGATTATGATCTTGTTGATATTATCTTTACGCGGCATTCACGATTTCGCTGTGTCCAAATATATGTTCACAACTTGAGCTACCACAACGGTTTAATCATAATCATGGGCGTTAGTCGTCGCGATAGAGACATGCCACTAGACGTCAACATGGGTGCATCAACGTCGAACAGGGCGATAGCTGCCAAACACAAATAGACATTGTACAAGCTTTCATATATCACTACACAATAAGCACTACTTCTGTTGAGGACACGTTTCACTTTCGTGTTATACCGATTCCTATGTCGGAGGGACCAGCCATGTTTTTTTCGCAGATCGGACTTTTATTTCATTTAGAGCCGTTATTTTCCAGCCGCTGCAGCCACCAAAAATAAACATTTTTAAGCCCCACAGAATATTGGTCCATACTAGGGGTGTGCGAATATCACATTTTTCGAATACGAATCGAATACGAATATCCACCTTCGAATATCGAATCGAATATCGAATATCAAAGGAAAAATGCCTCCACAGTAACAATATTTTATTTAACATGTAGCTAGTTGAAAAAAAAAAAAAAAACATTAACAGCCGGACTGGCAACACAACATACACTGCTATCTCCCGAACACAATGTCCAGGCTAGCACAATGCACATCACAACACAAGCAAATATCACGGCACAATGAAAGTAATGACTAGATGTTATCATGAAGAAATATGAGTGGCTCCACATGATCAGGCAGCAGGCGCTCCCTTGTAACAGAGACAATCCCCCCCCCCCCCCCTGTCACTGAAAAGGCACGCTCGCTTGGAACAGAAGTGGCTGGTATAGGGAGGTACATGGGGCAAAGCTTTGCTAGACTGGGGTATCAGAAGGTGCCTACAGTCCGCCACCAGTCACGTGGGTCACTGTCTTTCTTCAGAAGTGGTCCCGCATAGTGAACGAGTGGTAGTGCGGCACGTTACGGCCGCATATTATTGAAAATGTACGGTTACATGATCGCCAAAAGCGCTGCACGTCGGAGATGCACCAGAAATAAATCATACGTATTGGGGCGCTCGTCGCAGGCAGATATCGTGCCTCCGTGTACTTACGATGTTTATCGCTCCTCCCGGCAACGTTTTTAGCTATACGAACGCAGCAGAAATGTGGAAGACGAGTTATTTTATGCATGATAATCGAATCGCATATTCGAATTTTTCAAATATTCGAAGTTATCGATTATTCGAAACTTTTCGAATACACGATTTCCGAATCGAATACGAATATTTCAAATGTAATATTCGACGAATATTCGAAACTTTCGAATATTCGCACACCCCTAGTCCATACGCATTCCGACCACGCTGTTAACTTCCCCCTTGTAGGAGCGGCGCGAAGCAACTATTTTGTGTCGGTCGCGTTTGGGAGTTGCGTTCTCGAGTGCTTACCCGGCACCCAGTGGGATGTATTCGATGTACGCGGCAGCGAAGAAAAAAAATCGACAACTTATTGTCTAGGTAGTGAGCGCTAGTCAAGCTGCGTTAGTGCAGCTTTTTTTACTCCTGCCATCCTACACCGTACTACTCTAGAACATAAATTCCATTCAGTCTACCCTCGATGTGATATAAAAAGGTAATGCATGTCGAGTGCGACGCGTGGTCATGAATAATTTTCGTTTCGCACTGAAAAGAGAATAAATGACAGAAATAGTGTTCAAAATAGTGTCGTTATAGCATTCGAACTCTGGTCATTTTGATCAGGAGAGAGTAGGAGAGAGTGAACGCCAATTCAATCCATATACGACAATTGAGTTACACTGCAAACGCAAACTAGCCGAATTGGGCGTTTTAAGGGCTACAATCCTCCTTAATATTACCAGAGTCATTCAATTCTCTTTATGGTCACGAAACTGCACCGTCACGCTATGGGCGAGCTTCATACGCTGCTCGAAAATGCCGCAACGCGCCGCCGCTGCGCCACAGAGGCGATCGTCTGCGCCGTCCGCGTACTGAAATACTCGCGCAGTGCGAGACAAGCTGCTGGATATCATATGTTCAAGTTTGAGGAAACGCTGTCGCAGGACTTAATGACGGCCAAAACGGAATACGGAACACGGAACAGCGGTTCGTTATACGGCCGTAGGATGCCTAACAGATGTTGCGTGCCGGGGTGCCGTTCCGGCTACAAGGGAAGCAAAAAGGTGTCGTTGTTTTGTTTGCCGTTAGACAAGCAGCAGCGCGAGAAATGGAAGCGGGCCATACCGCTGCAAGAAAGCGGTGATAATTGAGTCGAAGTATACACGTGTGTGTGCGAACCATTTCGACGCCTCGGACATTATCACTGCGTATGATTTTAACATCAACGGCGACTCCGTGTCGCAGAAACGCGACAAACCAACGCTGAAGGCTGACACCGTTCCAAGGATTTTTGAGGACTTCCTTCGTATCTCACAAAGCGCAAACCTCGATCTCGCTCATCTACAGTGCGACCACCATGCAAACGACCACGTGAGTCACCCTGAGAAGAACTACGAGCGTCGCCGACGCCCTGTTTAGACCGCACCGTAGTGCGTGTCGTGCGGAAACGCCTGGCAAGAAAGGGACCAACGGGGAGTGTAACTGCGCGCCGATCACCTGCTAAGTGCTGCACTGCTCGGCCCTGTCGGCTAGACGAAAACAAGTCATATCGGTTGTACGCCAGAATGAAAGCGAAGCACTATTACAACGAATAGAAGCTGTTATGAGAGTCACGTGCAACTCTCGCCGGTGCACGCAGCGAGCGACCGAGCGCGCTCACCCACGTTTCTTCCCTATCGAGCTTCCGGACCCAAACAAGTGCAAGCCTTCGAGCCCGGACTCCACGGATAACTCGCTTCAATGTGCCGAATGAGGAAGAACTACGAAGAACACTGCCAGCTTTAACAAAAGTAAGGTGTTCGTCAGCGGTTGTATTCCCGCAGAGTTACCTGCCACAAATACGAAGCGATACGAAGTAGGCTTCGCTACGTCGTCGGCACCAAGCCGGCCGGCGGCCGGTGTGAGTGCGTTGCCGGTGCAGGTGAAAGAAACGTTGCGTAGAATATGCTTCACAGAGAATAATGTCTTCTGGAATAAAGTACAGGTCAAACTGTGTCTTTCTCTACATGCCACAACTGTTGTCAAACATCTAGCGTGAAGGCGAGACAAATCAACTTGCGGCCGGCGGCGTACAGCGAGCGAATTACGAGCATGGTGAAACAGCTGTGCCTGCAGGTGCCAAGAGTCATACAGAAGTCCCCTGCTACGGCGTTCGTAATTATATATCTTGGTATTCTGTCGTTAATCCCTGAATTTTTGTATTTTTTCTGCTGATACCACCGCGAGCTGCATGTTTTAATTGAGCTGGTTTTTTTCCTCCCGGGTGCTCATTTTAAAACAGAAAACGCGTTCAGAAATGTATTTATGCATGCTGAGTGCTAGAAGTAAAAGCGTGAAAGCAAAGCGACCGTTGCGGAAGTTTAGAAAGCTTAAAGGAGTACTGACACGATTTTGAAGTGCAGCAAAACGGACGTTTTTGGTTTCCTTGGCATGTAGTGTTAACGTTCTCGCCACACCGCATCCGGGAAAACACGTATAATATTTAAGTTTGATTTTAAAGTTTTCATCTCCCAGCATCTGCAAGGCAGCTTCACCGCATGGAGAGCCCTATGACGTTTCAAGTCGGCTCACTTGGTTTGCGAAATCTGGGTTCTCCATGCAGCCTAAATCACACAAATCGCTGTCGGAGGCACTGGACGACAGTTCACTCATCATGAACCACGTTCGACTGACAGCAAAGGACAGCAGGTGCATATTTCGTGGGTTGCAGTCTGCCCGTGACGTCACGGGCCGACTTGACACGTCACTATGAAGCCGCCCTCTCGAAACCGAAACTGCTGGTGAAAGAAGCGGTATTAAAAATATATGCAATGCTTCCCCAGGCACCACGACACTCTATTTAGGGTTATCGACACCCGTGCTTTCATTTAGAGCAACAATCCGAAAAAATTTAAAATTCATGTCAGTACTCCTTTAAACACCGAGGCTTCCCACACACGACCCCAGCGATAGCAGCGTTCGCATCGCCTCTCAAGCACAGCTGCGCTTCTGGCGGCGGCCGCTGGCTCCATATGAAACTGACGCGGCAGTTTCGTGACCATAAGAAGCATTGAATGACTCTGATATTACCCTCATCTGGACAGTACTCTCTTAGGATGTAATGAGGTGGGTGTAAAGAAGTAAAATAAATAAATAAATAAACAAAGAAACTAAAAGGACAATCCTGCGAACCCTCGATGTGGCCAGTCGGCACCGCACGCACACTCAGTATACGCTTGTGTATAACGAATTGGCTAGAGGCGGCATGCTTCAGCGCACTAAATAAAATCCCTTGCACAGATAGCCCAGAGAACGGCTGCTGCATATGTTCGAGAGGAAGCGAGGGAGCACCCTTTGACCTTGGCGGCTGCAGCCTACTGCGGCCCGCCCCCGCCAGCTCAAAAGCAAGCCAGACGAGGCGCTACTGAAGTGAAATGGGACAAAGCTTCGCGACGTATGCGCGCGCGAAAAAAAGCATAGAAAAAAAGAAAGAAACGCGAGGAGAGAGTCGTTCCCGCGGTGGCGCGATCGTAGCCTGGCCTTGTGAACGCCATTTCTCAAGTGATCAGCTGTGTCGGTCGTGTGTGCGCGTTTTGTGCCTGCAGCCTCACTGTGTTCTCGCCACTGGATGTGAAATGCGTGGTTTGACGACAGTGCAACATGCTGCGCTGCGAGTGCGATAATCGCGACGGCCTGTCGATTCAAGTGAGCGTGCCGCTGTGTATTACCGAGCAGATGATGGGCACCCTGCGTGCTCGGCACAGTCAGGAACAAAAATGGTAAGTAATACTGATGTTCTCTCTCTTTGCGAGCCCTTATCGTCGCTCATACACCTGTAGCTGACCTTCTGCACATTGCGTCGCTTGAAAAGTGCGACGAAAAGCAAAAAAAAAAAAGAAAATAAAATCGGCATGTGAAGCTTGCGAAATGCCTGCTAGCGCACCATGAGCGTGGCATGTAACCCATGCCGTACATTACACGCATGTCATTCATTGTTTCCATGTTACCAGCTGTCATTTATGTACGTCATACAGTCACGTCACGCTACACCAATTTTGGTATGATATCAAGTTAGAGAACCGGACGCGAGCGCACCAGGCTCCATGCCGTAAATGACATGCATGTCGTTATTTTCATGTTACTCTGTCATTTATTTTCTTTGCACAATCACGTCACGCTATATAAATTTTGGTGTATGTCAAGCTAGCGAACCGGTCGCGAGCGCACCATGAGCGTGGTGTGTGTACGTGACATGCATGTCATTATTTTCATGTTGCCAGCTGTCATTTATGTTGGTCGTACAGTCACACTGCACAATACCAATGTTGGTGTATATGAAGCAGGCGCAACGGCCACTAGCGCCCCCGAGACCATGTTGCCAAAATAACGCCATACATGACAAGCGTGTCGTGGTTTGCCCGTTAGAAACTGTCGTTTATGTGCGTCATACACTCTTGTGACGCCATACCTATTTTGGTAAATATCAAGTTAACGAAACAGTCGCAAGAGAACCAAGGGAGTGACGTGTAAATCATGTCGTTAATCAAATGCATATCATGATTTTCAAGTTAAGACCCATCATTCATGTTCTTCATGCAGTCGTGCCATACCACACGAATTTTGGCATACATCCCATTAACGAAACGACCACACGAGCAATGAGTCGTAGGCGGCTAGATTGATAGGTAGATAGGTCCGCTCAAAATCGCAGAACTGTTTAAGAAATGCTTCGCCATTTAAGTCGTTAAACTCAGATCGCAGTGATGTGTGATGCATGTTTTGGAACTCCTGTGAATATCACTCATGCTTCACACGACCAGTCAATCAACCCACGAGTGCGCCCTGATAAAACTTAGAAGCACGGAAGCTTGGGCGAGTTTGTAAGACATCATGGCACAACTTCAAAGCGCTAAAAAACAGGGACAAACGAAAAAGAGTGGACAGGACGAGCGGTAATCACCAAAGTGATTTTGTGGTGTTTTTCTTTTTCTTGGACTTTTCTGAGCAGTCTGCGCAAGTGTGCACGCATGTGCGCCATGTATTAGGGTTTACCTTTTTCCAGTCTTTCGTGTAATAAATTTCAGTTTGAAGTTAGCGCTCGTCCTGTCCACTCTTTTCCGTTTGTCCCTGTTTTTTAGCGCTTTGAAGTTGTGCCATGGCGCCCTGATAAAGTTGTTTGCACGATATAATTTTCTTGCCTGCGATAGAGCATGAATGAGGCATGATGCTGTCAGGGAATATACACTAGAGCAAAAGGCCACGGTTATCACATTGTCACATGATGGAATGTGCATAAAGGACAACTTTGTTTTCTATTTATTCTTTTCTCCAACTTCATTTATTTTAACACGAAAGTGTTTTATGCCGGGGTCCACCAAGACTTCAGTGACGTATTTCCGTCACGGAAATGACGTCGAAAAAATTTACACGATCAGATTGCAAAGAAAAAAAAATCTAGCAACGGGCCGACCGCTCGGTCCGCTACAATAGATGCCGGGCACGCTATCCACTGCGCCACGGTCACAGACTCTAGAGGCTTTACAAACGCGCCTTTTATATCTACCACTCTCCCGGTCGGCGGGGTGGTGTTGCCCTCTGGGAGCGGTAAAGTTATTTTTCATTATTGTGGTCTCCGCGATTAACACCTGCAACGCGTTACACGTCCGTCTTATTTGGCGCGTTTTCAATAGAAGTTCAATTTTGTCAATGCCTTCAGACACCGCGAGGGGGCGACATTAGCGCAAGCGTCGTAAAAGCGCCGGCCTCGCTCATTGCATCACGCTAATCCAAACCAAAAATAGCTCTGCGGCGCGCGCCTGCCTCACCTGGCTGTTACACCGCGTTCCCCGCTCACGCGCTCGCCCCGAGAAAAAATAGCGGCCGGGGGTGGCACGACGCGCTTTGCGTTTCCCTCTAGTCCGGCCGTGGTGTTCAATCGCATTTTAAAATGCCACGGGATGGCGACCAAGTTCTTCGTCCAATATGCGATGCTCTTCTGGCTATCACACCTCGTTCTCTTATTACGCTTTTACCGTTAACTACTACAGCTACCACAAGGTTTTGTGTAATAATTTAACATGGACGTTAGTCGTCGGGATGGAGATGTACCACCAATCAACAAAGTGGGTGCATCCACGTTAAACGCTGCTATAGCTGTCAGACATCAATATACCTTGCACAAACTCTCTTATATCAATGTACAGTAAACATTCAGTTACTGCTGTAAGGGCACGCTTTACTTTCGTGTTATTCCGATTCCTATGACGGAGGGATCAACCATCTTTTTTTTAATCCTTCGTCATCGTGTCAATCTGCGCACATTGATATGTGACAAGACCGTGCGCTCTCATTTTGCAGCATCTACCTTGGATGCAGTCAACTACCCTGGACATCTTTCTCCCGCCATGCAACTGTGAGAATCCACCAAAGCACAGATTATCAGGAGGTGAAAAGACTTTTCGGCATCAATCTTGCATTGCGCACTCTGCCCGTCTCCTGAAATAGCATTTTAAGGTACATAAGCACTGTACCTTGATACATATATATGCATTAAAGAACAGTGAAATAGCATATCAAGGTACATTAACATCATTAGGTTGGATTCATTTAGCTAGAACGAATAAATCATGTTAAAGCTATATAATGACGGCCATATCATGTGACAGACGTCTGCTAAGTGCAGTGTGTATTGTGAAGCACATGCGTTTTATGGTATTGAATGAATCGATAAATGTTTATTCCAGCAAAATACAGGAAATGGGCTTCAAGTGAAAAGCGACAATGGTAGCTTGAGAAATGCACAAGGCCCAGTAGAGCAAAAGAAAGAGACAGAGCAGCAGAAACGTGTGCTCATTCAAAGGCAAAACATATACGCATACAAAAAGAAACAGGAAAGACAAAGCAGAAGAAACGTGCACATTCAAAAGAAAAACACCTACGCCATATGCAAAGTGACAAAATCAAAAAGGGTGAACATTTACACTAGTGAAAACAATGAAAATCAGAAAACAGTGAAAACAGAAAAGAAGGAGTGGCCATTCAACGGCATGGAAGGAATGCAACTTCATTGGTCACATATCAACAGTGGAGTATCCCAAGGTTACATGTGCATATCCTTAGCCATTAGGAGATGTGGAAGGCTAATTTAATCACATTGATATAAGTCAGCTATTGAGTCTGTTGAACCAGATTGTTGAATCATCTTGTTTATTCCGTCTCGTTAATTTGCTGTTTTGCATTATGTTGCCATAGTTTTCAAGGTCAATACATAGTATCATGACTGTTGACACAATTTGACAAGGTGAAAGCGCTGTTATTTTGCCCAGGCCTTAGTTTATCCTCATTAGAAGTGCGCTGTTTATTTTTGCCATGGTTCCATGCCATGCCAGTGCCAAGTTGCCCACTCTTCACTCCTAAACAGAGTAGGTGCGGTTGATCAAGACCTTGCTAACATTGACAACCCTTTTAAAGTGTACTTATAATGATAACTTTACTGACATCAAAAACTACCCAGATAATGGTAAACATGACAAGAGTACCCTTCTGGTGGTGTTTCGCATTTTTTTACACACGTTTGCTTTTCGCCCTGTGCACACTAAGTGAAACGCTCACAACGAAATACTTAGCAGCATCTCAATTTTGTATTTATTTTGTGTTTTGACAAAATGTCTGCATTAAGGATAGTCAAGTGCGAATCTTCGGTAAGACATTCATTTTTATGTATACAGAAATCTTAGTGGACTTCTTTTTTGTGTAATTTTCAGGAATACACTTCTGGCAAAGCAGCAAGTGTTGCTTGCCCACCAGTCTGCGTTCAAGACAAGTGTATTGTGGGCATGAGTGTCGGCAGGATTTTGTCTTGGGGTGCAAGGCGGCGTAACGTGTCGGCCTGGTGAGCAGGAGAGCATTGGTGTAGCTTGGGTGGGGTCAAGTGCTGGTGTGTCTTGAGGGGGGCAGGTGCCCTTTGTCAAACCCCTGCCGACACCCATGATTGTGGGGACACCTTGATGTGCCTCACTTTACACTATGTCGAACAGCTCGTACATCTTACCACATTTGGGCCAACACTGGTATTGATGCAGAGTTATGCGCAATACTGCGTGCAACCTTTCTGATATCGTGTGCATTTTAAAATTTCGCGTTGTTTAAAATGACGCTGAGTGGACTCAGTGTTATTCAGTAAACATAAGTCTTAACAGGGGCAGTTGGGCGAGTTGGTGTATATTCATAGTTAAAGAGGGAAGGGGACAGGATGACGCGCTACTAGCAACTGAAGTTTAATCGAAACCACAAAAAGATGTAAACACACAGTACGAAAAAATTACAAGACTAAACAATCACACATCCACAGAGGAATGAAGGGGGCAGACAGGACAATGCGCTACTAGCAACTGAAGTGTAATCAAAACCACAGAAAGATATAAACACACACGACTAAAAAAGCGAAGCACATGTTCAACTTCAGTTGTTAGTAGCGTGTCGTTCCGTTCCCTTCGTTGCTATGTGTTGTGATTTCGTTTTCAAGTTTTCCTTACCTGTGAACTCAACTCTTGACTGTTTTACAGCCTCTATACATGTGTGGTCAATTTTTATTCATCCTCATGGCATATGAAGTCCTAGGATCCAATGTGCAAAGCGACCAGTCACTATTTATAGGAATTTTTTTATTTAGTGCATGTGATTGCCTAACTCCAAGTTGACGTTTCAGCCATGGTTCCTGGATTATTTTCAATGTGGTAATTATGCATAAGCCATTAAGTGAGGAATTAAAGATTAACTTTTGAGTTACAGATGGCACTAGCTGGGAGCAGCTGCACTAGCGTTCAGCTGCTCAGAAGGCGCTGCTGCCCCTAGCTGCGTGCAGCTCGCGGCTGTACGCGCGCATTCAACGCACTTGATGTAGACGCGTTACAATGTCCTTGTAACTTTGGAATTTTCAGCGTGTGTAATTTTCATATGCGAACGCAGGCGGTCTTCGAACAGCTCAGAACACGCTGCCGCCTCTAGACGCTTTCAGCTCGCGGCGGCAATAATAACGAGAATTGCTCCACAGCATACACTCATGGAATGCACATACGTTCGGTCATCTGAAGATATCTTTGTCACGCTGGTATTCGCGAATTTCGGGCGAGCGAAGTATTGTCGATATATGGAGAAGCACTCGAGAGGGCACACGTTTATCATTTTTCTAAAGGCACGACACGACGAACCGACGAATTCGGAGCCGAAGGTGTTTACGTCATGACGCCCCACAAATAAGGTATCGACCTTGCTCAAGCGCAAACAAACGCCGATGGTACAAGAACAGAAATTCGGAGTTCTACCGACGGGTTACCAGCCGCTGTGTACATACATCGGTATAAATATAAGCCCATGAAAAATGCACGCGAGCAAGCGGTGGCGTAGTGTAATGGTGTTATGGTGTTTGCTTGCAGTGCGTGTGGTCGCGAGTTCGATTCCTGTGTTGTGCGTACTTGTATGTAAATGTCGCAACTGTGCATAAATACATTGATGTTCATTTCTAATACGTCCTAGTGATAAATAAAGGCAGAAGTTGTTCGTGAAACGCTAATATAGTGCTAGAAATATTTTTTTTTCTCGCGACCGCTCTGGGGCCGCCTATAAAAGGAGATTTTAAAAGCTCTTAAAAGAAGCAGAAGAACTCCCAGTGCGCTCCGTTCAAGCCCCCAAAATGAGTTCAATAGAAACACCAACAGTACGTCGTAAAGACTCTGTTAGTTCCATGCAATCACTCCCTTAACAAAGGATGTAAATAAAAACCTCCTTTTGAAGGGGGTTTTGCGTAGTACCTTTAGGATGCACGTTGTGCGTCGAGCCCGAAACTCCCTAAAAGGCTCAAAACCCGTTTGCAGTGTACGCGTCGCCACCCAGCGTACCGTAAAGGTGGGACTGGAGTTTCAAGCGGTGGGCAGTTATTACGAGAAGATGTACTGTGTCGTGGTGTATACTCTGGAGCTGCGGCTTGGCGCGAAACTATCAGTTCGTGTTTTCGCGGTGTCATTGCAGCGTGTCGCTACATTGCTTTACTCCCAACTGCAATAACGTAACGAATAAAATTTTAATACTTTAATGCGTCAAAGAATTTGATTTGGGTTCACTTGCAGCTATTTTTATGACGAACACATAGAGGAAAAAATCTGTTGTTGAACGCCACGCGGTCAGAGAAAATTGAAGCGAGGCTGCATCTGCCACACAGCTCTTTTCAAAGCTGAACCCTGTATGGAGTGTTTACGGGGCAAGTGCGCTCGCGAGTAGCTGGAACTGATGTCATAATTACTCCAAGTCCTTATTGGTCTCCTTGAAGTGTCTTAAAGGCTGATTTGATGCTGTAAAGTGAGATGAAACGCTCATACGCTGTTCCTGCTTCAAATGAAGCAAAAGTGTTCCATTCCTATACTATTATGTTTTTTTTTATTTGTTCATGCGAGCAACAATTTCATTCGGGCCTGCCGTTCACACTAGGGGCGTCATAAAGGGCGCCAGATGCCCCGACCAATTTGACACCCTTCTTGAACTGCTTTCATTCTCTACTATATTTTTTTTCTTCTTCTTCTTGTAGAACTGAATTTATTGGAGAAGCAGACGGGGGCATTGGAAGTTATATTGAATGACTTCCTTGAAAAGCCTATAACTTGTCATGAACATGTCGTGAACAAGTTCAGGTGAACGCACACCCATACATACATATATTGTGCCGACATCATCACATGAAACCACGATGTAGAAACACTTGTTCATTTTGCCCGTTTACTTTATTTTTTATTTTTCTCTGTGCTACGGTGGTGTAAAAATGGCCTGTGTATAGCTGGTCTCGTCTGAGTCGCTGTTATGTCCATATGTTGCAGGGCAATGTTTTTCTGCAGATATTAAGGTAGCTTCACCGGCTTTCGATTACCTCTTCGTGAAGCGGGTAAACCAAAGTGGAGTCCTTGGTGGTCCCTAACCCGGAAAGCGCTTCGGTTTTCTCGTCAACTAGCACACGTGGCAACGTGATTACACATCGCTCCAGGTTTCTTTCACTCTACTGCCAGTCCGAAAAGATACGTTATGAGCCCTGCACGTTGAGCAAACTTTCCACCAGTTACTTCTTTTCCTTGGCATTTTAGACATTGCCCTTTCTGCTTCAGAGCAGTATGTACGGTAAAATGAACTTATGAAGTGCTTACACAAGGAGCGCATCATAGGAATCCGCCCGATAGATTGGAAACATTGGGTGGCTTCTGCGTTAGACCCAGAAGACGCGCTGCCCCTTCCTGGCGGTTAAAGTTTCATGAAAGTGAAAGTGCGTTTACTTACCTATATGGTCAAGCCAGTTTTTCTTCCTCATTCAACCTACGTCGTTCGTAGTGAGCAAAACCCGTCCTGAATATTTGCTCTACGAGTCCCATCTTTCGCCGACACATCAAGTAAACTGGATGAAGTTGGGACGTGCATGCCAGCTCTGATAAACGATACTCGGTGGCGACTTAGCAGCACTGTTTTTGGCCAACTCCGCGACGCAGGCTCCGGGATTATGGTCACCACGTCCTGCATTATCGATCCCCCGCTGCTATGATTCCCTCATGTCGAACCGTACCTCCAGCTGCAGTGTCGAGGTGGCTTGGCAGGTCGATACTCTCAGGTTATTGTAGTAGAAAAAAAAACACAGCTTCTCCCTCCGTCATAGGAATCGGTATAACACGAAAGTGAAACGTGTCATCACAGACGTAGTGCTTATTGTGTAGTGATATATGAGAGCTTGTACAATGTCTATTCGTGTTTGGCAGCTATAGCACTGTTTGACGTTGATGCACCCATGTTGACGTCTAGTGGCATGTCTCTATCGCCACGACTAAGGCCCATGTTCGTGATTAAACCGTTGTGGTAGCTGAAGTTGTGAACATATATTTGGGCATAGCGAATCGTGAATGCCGCATAAAGATGATATCAACAAGCTCATAATCAACACTGGTACACGGTATGCACTTCGTCAAAGCGTCGTCAATTAAGGAGAGAAGCGGCACGGTGTGCGCTTTCTAGCAATGGGTGACCGACGCCAGTGCTCATGCATACACTACCACGCACTGCGCTTCAGCAACACGGGAGGCAGAGGTTCGTAGCCTGAACCGCAAACGCGTGCGTCCCGCTGGCCTCTGTCTCGCTCACCAAGGCACGACATTCGCCCGTCGAAATCGTGTCCTTTCTGCAACGCGTACTGCAGCAGTTTTGTTAGTCGGTGCTCTCGCAATCGAAACAGTCGGCGTCGGAGAAATCCAATCCCGTTGGTGCATGTGGAAGCTGCACTACTCCGATGAGTCGACGCACGCGAACACGAAGCGAAAGGCAAAGAACGTAACAGCGTCTAGGGTGCCTCGGCGACGCCAGCGCGGCCAGTGTCTCTCGCTGGTATCGAGACGCTTTAACCATGACCTCCGATATCGCGCGCAATCTCGGAGTAAGCGCTAGTAAGAGTCGTTCGTGAAGCATTACTTCTTTTCACCTCTCACAGACGGCAGCACCGCCCTGCTCCGCCCCGCCTACCGCCAACAGAGAGCACCGTGCGAAAGAGAATGTGCGATGAAAGATATGAGGCGCGTTCGCGATGTGTCCAGCACTGCAAAGTTAGCTTAGTCGGTAGGGCGTTGGGCGCTACCGTCGCGGCCGCATGGTCGTGAGTTCGATTCCCTGCAGCTGATCAGTTTCTTGTTTTTTTTTTCTTCTTCACCCGTTGACGTCCATTTTATAAACGCCATATCTGTAACGGATGTACTTGGTGGACCCCGGCATGTTAAAAATTATTTAACCCGATAATTTGAGCCAATAGGCTGGGATTATTAGTAGAATAGCGTTGCAGTCTAAGGTAATAATAAACCGCACTACATCATAACTATAGAGAGTGCGAAGTGTATGCATGTATGTATGTATCCGAAAGTGTGCAAACGAGAAGATTAGACTGACAGTGAACAAGAAACCGACCCGAGAGTTTGCGCACTATTCATAGCAGAACGGATTTCAAGCACGGTGCAACCACCAAGTTTGCTGGATCTTATAGCACCAATAAATTCAGGAGTGCATATATAAAAGTCGTCTTCAGTGCGATGTTTTGCCAAACGAGTCCGGAAGGCAAAATTTTGCGTACCTGCATCCAAGCGATTTTGAATAAAGTAGTTTCATAAAAGACGCGTTCGGCAATTGTCGCCCCTAGGCTTACTTATAGAGCTCACAAGCTCCAGAGGAAGAGCCGACTTAGGTTGGGGGAATTGAAAACCGCACGGAACTCTATTGACATGTGGGTACGCACCATCAGCAGTGAAGCCTGGACATTTTCCTGCGCAGCCACGTACAATTGACGCCGCACCTTGCGTTCTAGTCAGAGATATGCGAACTTGCCGAACCCACAGTTTTCGTGTAGTTTCATTGGTAAATATAATGAATTGCGCGAACGTGAAATTTTCGAGGTTCTCGAAATACACAGTGACGGTCTCAGCGCGCTCTGACAAACGGTTCACCGGAATCGTTTGCCCGAATCATGGAGCTAGTTCTCAACGGCCAAGGTCTTTTTTAGAATGTTTTCTTCTCCCACAGAAACCTTGCTCCCTGTAATGCACCGAAAAAGGATAGTTTGAAATGTCTACAGCGGCACTTTTGCAGCGAATTGTCTCTATAAACCTATGAGAGGCTTATATTTCGAGTGCAAGCATGCCTCGGCTGAGGATGTGCTACTGGCAATGGAGGGGGTCAGGCTATTCCGTTCTCTGATCGCAAGTGGGAAGAACGAGAATTTGAGAGCATTCGTGTGAAATCTGTAAGGGGTAAGGGTGTGACAGTGTTTCTGGCTGGTAGTTCTAGCTGCGGATTGCTTCATGGAGCGGGACTTGTCTATATATGTTCAGGTGATCGTGTACATTGCCCGGTTTTTTTATGGTTAGTAATCCAGCCTTTCCGTAGGCGAATATGTTCGGTTAAATTTGTTGAAAATGACCCTAAGCGCTTTCCGTTGAGCACCTTCGAGCTTTCTGATTAGCTTTTTTTTTGTGTACGGGAACCAGGAAGTGTTTGCGTAGTCCAGGACTGATAAGCGTATTATAGGCCAGTAACTTTGCGTTCGGTGGTGCTAGCTGTAGCGCCTTTTGTAGTCTTTTTAGTGCGGATGATGTGATGTTATGAATATGAGCGTCCCATCGTTGGTCAGAATGACCCCTAGGTATTTATGCTTGAACTTTAGAAAGGGTAGTTGAATTAATGGCGTAATTCCGATCATATGCCCGCTCTAGTTTTCAGCTGCGTGTGCTTCTGTCGTAATCCGCTTGCTTGCTATTGGACTGCCGCATCCATTATTGAACATTTCATTGGCGCTGCCATGCCCCGAGGTGTCGTGTTGTCACACCAAGAATCACGGTTTCTTTTATTTCGATGCGAGTGGGAAAATAGGCTGCGTTAGAGACGGCTATCCCAATATCATGAAATCGCTAATGAAATAACAACCAAGAAAGAACAGAAAAATTATCACAAGCTCTATACACATCCTCGATCGCTAGTGTACAAAAAATGCCTCCCGTGGGATAAAAGGTGGTCACCAGTAAAACGGCGGAGAGAGTTCGTAAAAGATGATCATGTGATCTGTCAGTTAACTAGGCAGTATAACAAAGAGAAACAATGATGCCAGTTGGGAAGTCTATCAGGATTGCGTCGGCTGAAAAGAACGAAGTGAACTCACTTCACGCCTCTGCTTTTGAGGGCATAACGACGCTCCAGGCACTTTGATAAGCGTCTCAAAAAAGAGTCCTTTTGACTCTTTTGATTTTGATTTTTGATGACGTGGAGTTTTGATTCTCAAAACTCCACGTCAGCGGCACAGCTCAAAATATTCTAGGCTTATTCTTTTACCTTTTCACGAGGTCAGCGATTCGCATCCTTACATCACAATAAGAATAACCTGGGTGTTAGGCGGATTTTAATTTTGACTCGAACATTGTTGTCTTTTATAACCGTTCAAGAAACCACTCATTGCTCTTTCCTAGTACTCTTCATTACTGAGTTTCTTTTGTGGAGCTTCTATCTTTGTCTGTTATCTACTAAGCAGAGAATAAGCCTATTTTGAACGGGAACACGAAAGCCGATTATGACAATGCCCTGCAGTCACCAATGGCTGCATGCTGAGGAGCGGTCTCGTTGAGAGCTGAGTCGATCGTTAATAATGCAGTCTTGTGCTTGGGTTCATCAGGCGTTGACCCGTAATAAGTTTAATAATGCCTGTACGAAGAGCTCGAACCTATAATTTGCATATCTTGGATACGAAGAAACTGCGAAAAAGCTGCATTAATCGGAGAGAGAGACGACCGTAGGCGTTAGCAACGTGATATCGTCGCTCCATGTGTGTACTTTTACGTAATGAAACCTACTGTTCGCAGCCAGAAGCACATTCGACTGAGCGATGGATTTTGCCAAACTAAAGCTGCAGACCGACGTGAAAGGTTCATTAGGTAGCAAGCCCGTAGCCAGGTACTTTTTTCGGGGAAAGGGGGGGGGGGGGGGGTGCACTTGCTGAAGGTCTTCACTTTTCGAGGAAAACACCTATTTTCATTATTTATTTCCGGTAATGCACCTCCCTCCGTCAAAATCTCGGGGGGCGGGGGGGGGGAGCGGGGCTGGACACTCCCCCCCCCGCCCCCTGGCTACGGACCTGTTAGGTAGTAACACTGCAGATACCGCGGTGAAGCCAACATTTGTGAATACTCGTGGTCACTGTCACAGTCACTGCTGTCTTGTGAGCGTTCACTGACGTGCCGCGGGGAGAAAAACAATAAAGAAAAAAAAACACAAGATTTGATATTGCCACGCGCGTTTATAAAATTTACTTTGATGTATTCGGGTTTCAGCCACGAAAACTGTTGGCAACGCTCGACGCAGACCACGCCGCAATGTTTGGAAAGCTTCGCGATTGTTAGAGATCATTCTGTTAAGATTACGTGCAGGATGCGAATAGTCAAGTTTATTCGAAAACTTACGTGCGCACCAGCAATAACACTGGAAGGTTCGATGACTGCTTTATCAAAGACAACGCTCTTTGCCGATGATCAGATTACCGATGGCCGACGCTCTGTTGGCCGCTATCACTGTACGACGTGAATTCCGTGCGCCTCGTCTCTCCACTTTCCGGGCACAACTTCGCGCGAATAAAGAGTTCCGTATTTCCGAGTTCTGCTGGAGCATTCTCCACCGTCACGGTCACGTGACAATCTATCCAGCAATGTGAACATCCCGGAAAGGCTAGCTCGCTAGTATGTCTCATATGCCGACTATACGGAGCGATTGCACTGCGATTCATTCGCCCCAGCAAAGGGTATAATTTGCTATGCTAGCGTCTATGGCCAACGACAGACATCAAAAGAACGAGTGAGGAAACGCGGGGTACAACTTAACTCCAATTATATGGCATATTCGCGCTTATACAGGCAACCACATATGTTGTCTTACAGAAAAAGACAAAAAAAAAAAAGAAACTCGTGTGCTAAAAAATCGGATCCCCTGCATGGCCAAACCTTCGACTTTTCGCATAGTTCAAGTGAAAGCACCAAAAAGTGTTCATCGTCCGCAAAACATCGCCTTTAGGAGGGAGTTACAAGATTTCGTTGTGAACATTATCGAATATCCACCGTATCGCACTTTCAGTTGACTCAGCCTACAGGAGAATGACAGAGCGGCGTTAGCAACATCGTAAAAATACTAAGCAGACGTTCATGATGCTCATAACTGAGTTCTATCGCTCATCGCAGAGCAAGATCGAAAGCTATAAACTTTACACTTTTACTACTGCCACTGTTTTAGGCCTATGTGTAGTCTCAGTCGACTTTTATGAGGAAAGACAGATTGAATTATACCTCCATATCTGGACTTGGCATTTTCAAGTTTGCAGGATGGAGCCTAAGAAATTGTTTATATTGCTTGTGATAGCGTCATCTATAACGCTTGTCACAGGAGAGGCAGGTACCCCGCTTCTTAGTTTATTTGGACACCAAAGCAACTGTCAGGTTACCGGGCTTCACAGATGAAAAATATGTCCCCAGTGCGTACACAGTCTTCATCACATTTTCTTTTTAAAGTGCTGAGCCTTCAGAATCGCTGGGTAATATTGTCCGTGGAAAGTTGAGAAAGCAGACCGCTCTTTTTCTATCTTCTTCATAACCCGCACCACCCCAGCAGACTGCGTTTTCCCGATTTATGAAGGGGTCCGTACATGGCAATATATTAAGACAAGATTCTCAACTCGCGTTATGCTTGAAAAAATAAATGAATAAGGGGTCCGTGGTTTATGCGCTCTGATATACGTCAGCGTTAAGAGAAGGTAGACTGAGATAAGAAGAGATGAGATCGTTGAAAAGAAAAAAGTATCTCACAGAGAAAAGGAATACTATACCGAGTAAAAAAGATAGTATTACATTTAACAGTATTGCAAGCAATGGGCTCATCAAGTACGTAGTACGGAAAGAAGCCGCTTAAGAAAGCCAGGTAACATGATACTTGTATGCAGGAACAGGTAATTCATTTTTGGGCAACACTTGCTCTGGCCGGAAGATGATGTATTTTTATGTGTTTGCCAGAATCTTTTGAAGACTGCCGTTCTCAATGTACCCTTTTGTGACAGTTCGTGAGGCTTGATTAAAGTCCGCACTGGGTCTTTTGGCTTCGTCGTTTCAATGGTCGGTAACTTACCACCGACTAAATTTTGTTTTTATTTCGTGTACGTACGAGGAATATCGCGCACTCTTATATTACCAAGGGATCAGGTTGAAACGTGCGTCTTCCTGGGTTACGGTTATCAGTGTCGTTACATTACAACGTAATTTCTATGCAAAAGTGTCACGTATGTGAACGGTAATGGCTGGTCGAAATCGAGTGCTCAGACAAGGGAGAGAGAGAGAGATGAAGAAGGAGGCTGGCAGGTTAACCAGATAATAGCATCCGCAGAAGAACTGACATTTCGGCGAGTTGTGAGAACAGCGCTGGTGTTCGTGTCCCTTCTTCACCCCTGTTCTCGTTGTATCGCGCTGAATCCACTCAAAATGTTTATTAGCATCCGGTTTGCTACCCTGCACTGGGGTGGGGAAATAGGGGTCGGGGAGAGGGCGTAGAGAGAGAGAGAGAAAGAGAGAGAAGAAAGAAAAAAAGAAGAAGCACACGCACACAAGATAAAAAAAAAGAACAACACGCAGGGAGGGCGTTCTGATTACAGTCGTTCAGAAAGGCCGGTTGAGCGCAAGAAGTGCAGTAGCACTATGCTGCAGCTTTCCTACTGTACAGCTTGCCTGCATTAATTAACCAACGCAAGCAAGACAAGCCTACGGATGATACGAAGTGTTCAGGCTCAGACAAACGATAAAGACAAGCATACGTCGTCGAAACTCTTGCTTCTGAGACGCTCCAGAAAAATATTGGCGAATTGTACTAGGCATCCCACTCTGATCTCCCGAAATGGTATTTCAGTACTTGTTCAGCGATTCGTCTTTCACCGTTCACTCTTTAGCCTATGTAAAGCGATATAAAACGCGCAAGTGTTTATTCATAAGACAAATAATCACTCCAAGGTTCACTCGATGCGAGCTCTAACTTCTATACGGACTGTTGGGGCTGGCGAGTGCGATACCCTACCTTCCACAAACCTCCTGGGTAACCAGTGGCTTCACTCTTATACTTAGGTGCGACGCGACAGAACAAACTTCCTGAAAACGCTTGTTGAGTAATTTTTAATTTCACTGTGAAAGAAGCCCGGCGGTAAGACGATGCTGGCTTACCAATTGAATAAAAGCGTCATGAGCTATTCGGACACCAATTTTTTGGATGCCGAATGAAAAAAAAAAATGACTCCCGGAAGAATGGAAGTGAGCCTACAACTTCGCATTTCACGTTTTACGAATTGAGCTGCCAAGGCACCATTTTCCCCAACCACTTTCTCAGACATTGAGGTGCCCGTACTGCATGTATATCTAGCTATGGGATCGGGAGCCAGAGCTCTCGCTCAATACCCCAGCGGTGAACGATGAACGCCAATTTCTACCGTAGAACTTAGAAGAAGGCAACGGGACAATAAACTCACATGGTCCCTTACGCATTCGTCTAAGGCGACACGAAGGCGAAAGCCATCTTCTTCTTTTTCTTCTCTGTCAATGTATTCATCCTCCCCCTCCACCCTGCGAAAGTGTTCTGCACCTCACCTTGTTTCGCACTGCCTCAGTGATCGAAACATATTTGACCAAACGACGACGTCATGTGATGATCATGACGTCACCATGTGAAGTCACGTTATGTGACGCCATAATGACTTGATGATGACGTAATTGATGACGTCATAAATTCTGGCTATATGTGACGTCATGATGACGTTATCACGTGATGACTTTTTGCATCACATGTGTTGACGCCGACGACGCCTACGGTGAATTTTCGTGTTTTATGAGGCATTTAAGGCTTTTGCCTTAGCAAACTATAGTACGCAATACCCAAAGGCATCAAATATACCGACGTATTCAAGACCCCCGCCCCGAGTTCCCCGTAGACCATTCTAGTAATTTATAGCAATTACAGTGATGTCGCCGTCTCGGAGACGTTGAACTGCCGGGTACACACACTCTAGAAGAACCCATTTCTCGAGCGCTATCAACAATCATTTTGACTGCAGTGTGTGTACTGTCGAGTGCACTTTATCAAAGGAGCGATCTGGTGAAGTTGTTTGGTCAACGTTTTTCGAGTGACAGCGCTTGGCAAACAGTAATGGACAGGAATTCAACACCGCCCGCGTTGTGTGAATAGCTCTCTGTTGTTTGCATAGTGCCGTTAGTTCACACGACAGTTTCTTTGCCTGCCTCGCAGGGCAGTGGTATAAAGAAACAAAACAAAAGCTAAAGCCCTCTTTTCAACGTCTGTGGTTTAACAATGCCATTGTTCTAGGGTAATACTCTTCGCGTGTCACCGAAGCATTTGTACGTTTTCATCGAACACGAAGGCTGTACAAGTACTCCACAACAGCGCTTCGTTTTCTTTATTTTTTTTTCCACTACGCGGCACGTGTCACCAGTTTGCCGTCACTGGACAATGCAGATACAGCAACGACACTATTGCAGGCTCATTAGGGGTTGTGTAGACACGTGCCCTGTGTTGATTGATTAATGACAAGCACGCGAACAGCAGGGTTATTGCACCCTAGACCGCTCCTCTTCGCCATTCGCAAAACCGTGGATGCGCAGTTGACCGTCTGACCTTCCTTTGTCACTGCAGCACGCTTCTGCGGCTTTATGTCACTTGAAGCCTGCCGCCGCTTTTGTCTATTCATCATAATATAATGACAGTTGGCATATGCCCGAAGAAGTTTGATCGACGCTTGCGTGGGCTCTCAAAGTGCGTCCAAGCGGAGGACAGCCAGGCAATCACCGAGTGGCCGTGATTTTCGCCGTTATTTCATCGTCATTATCATCATCATCATGATCATCAGCAGCAGCAGCATGAGCATGCCCGCAGCAGGACGAAGGCCTCTCCGATGTTTCGGCAGTTAACCCGGCCCTGGGCTTGCAGCGGCCACGTTATCGCCGCATGCTTCTTAATTTCATCTGCCCACCCAACTTTCTCCCTCCGCCTGGAGCCTTCTCTTGAAATCCAGTCTTTACTCGTAATGATCAGCGGTTACCTTGCCTACGCGCTACATGGCCTGCCTATGCCATTTCTCCTTCTTGATTTCTACCGAGATATGGCCTTGACACCCGTTCATTCCCTGACGCTCTGCTCGCCTCACCGCCATTTAGGCATGCAGGAACATTTTGTGCGCATAGACATATAGATTTCGTCCGACGCTCGAGCACATAAGCAGCCGAGAACTTCTGCAAGAAGTGTATTTCAGAATGTCGGACCTATTCATGCTGGTCTTCGCGCTCTAAATTTGATGACGCTGTTACGAAACAAAAGTTTGAAACAAAAGTACATCCCTGGCTTTTTTTGCCGCACTGTATACATTTAAAGGGACACTAAACTGACACAATAATCAGTTTGGACTGATAAATTACACTCTGAAAAACTCCACCGTCGTTAACGTCACCATCTCATGTTTATTAAAAGAAAAGAAAATCGAGATAAAAGTTTGATTTTTAAATCGCACGCCAGAACTACGCACGTGACGTCACGGATTCTGAAGGGTTTTTTTTTCGTATTTTGGCGACATCGGCTCAAATGAATTTTCCGAAACTTGGTACGTTAAATCTCTGGCCTCCTAAGAGGACAACGTACTTCCTTTTTTACCGATTAGGAACTACGGAGGCCCGAGTACACGCCTTCAAAATCTATGACGTCGCGGTGATTGGTGCGGGATCTTCAACGCGGCGTCGCCACCCGCATTTTCTTTTTGCGCGATTTCTCGCTTACCAATAGTCATCTCGCTGCAAGCGGGGCGATTTTGGTATTGTGAAAGAGCAGCGTACTAATAAGAGACAAATTGTTTTCTTTTTTAGTGTCTCTTTGAAGCCCGAGCATGACGTGCTGTACCGGTTTGTCCGAAGCAATTATGACGCTTTAGTAAGTATAATTTTCTCCTCAGCTTAGCTGAGTCTCGTTCGTTGAAATAACTTTTCTCCGCAGGCACGTAGGGGCATAATGATGGTGGCAAAATATTGCCGCTGTCTTGGAGCCTCTGTGTCGCCGGACGCATTGTCTACGCTGTAATGGACATTACATTTATCGACAAAACGCCGTTGGAGACAGCCTAATGAAAGAATTATTGCCAGCTATGGGCTAAAAAGGCACGAGCTGGAAGCATAGGTCGGCAAAAAAAATTAGGGCTCACTCAAACTCACTGAAGGAATATACTTTTTCTGTGAGAGCTCACTCGGACTCACCAAAAGTTTCCTCAACCGGACTCACTCGGACTCAGACTCACTAAAATTTTTCTCAACCGGACTCACTCAGACTCAAGCTCACCAACATATTACAGAGCCGGACTCACTCAGACTCAGACTCATGGCTTCACTTGAGTTTGAGTGAGCCTGAGTGAGTCGACTCATGAGTCCGTTGGTGTAAAATTAGCTTTTTCAATCATGGTGTCAATTCTTTTTAACGCCAATATCTCGCATAATTGGTGCTCTACGATACACCTTTTGACCTTGTACCTTTAAATACGAGATATCATCATATGTCATATATTCCCATTATCATATATCAATCCAGTAAGGAGATATTTATGAAATACGTGACTCACAGGAAATTATTTTATCAAGAACTTCCAATGGGGGAGGTCATGGCACCCCTTTCCATAACTCACGCCTCTGATCAATAAATATTCAGGTGGCGCACGAATGCTAGTGTGCTGAGAAGAGTGTAAATAGATTTGAGTATAAACATAAGCCGATATAAGGCTGATAGTAATGCTGAAGATGAGTAGACAGGACCATAAATCGTCAACAAAAGGTGGAGCTCACTCGGACTCACTCAACAAATAAATTTTCCGCTTAGAGCTCACTCGGACTCAGAATCACCAACATTTTCCTCAAATGGACTCACTCGGACTCAGACTCACTAAAATTTTCTTCAACCGGACTCATTCAGACTCAAACTCACAAAAATATTACTCACCCGGACTCACTCAGACTCAGACTCACGACCCGATCTGAGTCTGAGTGAATCGACTCAGTTTGCCGACCTATGGCTGGAACACACGAAAGATAGGCCATTTGGTGTCTGGCTTTGTCACGATAATGGCAATGACACTAAACGAACGAGCATAGTTACTATAATGAATTTCAGTAAGCCGCATAAGCCGCCTTTGTTGGAAACGATTTTTCTGTGGGACATAGTTTAGTATTGCTCATGTGCTCTTGCGAGACATTTTCTCAAACTGCAACGGTAGTTTTTCGTTTTCAATGTATCTCTCTCACGTTCGGCAGTTCAAGCCTATGAAAACAAATGACCTCTATCGCCTTCATTCCATCTCATCCCTGCTTTTCATACCAGTTCCAAGGTTAATTAGGTCTTGGCGAGATTGGGTTCACGGTTCGGCGTTTAAAATAGCGAAGATTGTGACAAAAGAACACGGATGCTTCGTTCTAGACGTGCCGTACGCGAAAGTACAAAAAGGAAATAACCTGTGCTAAGTACAGTTATAGCGTAGTGTACTGAAAAGAAACACTCAGGCAAGGCGAAAAAAAAAAAGTCACTACAACGTGGAAATCACGTGAAGACACATAATCGACAGCTGATATTTGCCGCAGAAAGCCATTAAATACGCTTGAAGATTATTTCTGATCACTTCCGTGGCTATCGAGGCAACAGCGTGTCCTTCGCTTGGGGGATTAAGAAGCTTAATTGTTACTTTTTTTTGTTGCGAAGCTGTACGTCACTTGGGCTTTCTTCTTTTACCTTCTAGTTTTGTTAGTTTATTACAGACGAATCCTGCACTTGTTCATTCGTAATTTTTCCATAGCAAGGTTTCAGGCTTGCGTGGCAGTTATGATTCGCTTTCCTAGAATATTACAGGGGGGATGTCATTTCTTTATCTCAGATGCCAGACAAAATATGCGGCACCTGGACGGGAGATAACGGTGATGAAGTGAATGACAGTGATGATAGCGATGATCATGACGATAACAAAGATAGAGACTGTTCGACGGTTCGGAGATCGCAGCAGTGCCGATAAAATTCTGAGTATACAAAAAACAAGAAAAAGAAAACTCAAGCCAGTTCCACGCTGTGCAAATATACGGGCAGCGAAGCTGTCGCCCCTTTCGTCAGGCAATACACATTGCTCATCATCATGTAGCATCATCCTTATCATTTTGTTTTATTTATTTCTACTATTTACTACTACTACTACTACTAACTACTACTACTACTACTGCTACTACTACTACTACTACTACTACTACTACTACTACTACTACTACTACTACTACTACTACTACTACTATGACGACGACGATGACGGCACAGGGTAGGTTAACCTTCGCTGTAAAAGCGTTTCATAGGCGCATTTGTGCGCTATAGGATATTTATCCGATATTTTATGCACGTATTTCCATGCAAGAACGCGTCAGTCCGTATGGCGCAGCATTTCATAAAGAGCGTGGTTACCATGAATTGATCATTGATTTTGCCGACTTCTTTTTCTTTGAAACGCGTTGAACAGTGCCATCATCGGGACTTTTGCTGTCAGGACAAGGTGAGAAGGGAGGCACGAAGAGGCAGAGGGCAGGAAATGGCAAGGGACAAAACATCGCATTCCACTTTCATCGTTGCTATGTCGCCCCTCCCCCACCCACGAGCCCCAATCGAAGCCGCCGCCGGTGGTAGAATTGTTTCTATGGCTCTGTGGCAATGGGACATATTCTTTTGCGTTCTTGCTTACCGCGACGAACTGCTACCGTGTTTCCACTTATCGCTAATTGTACAGGACGCTTTGCCGCCACGTTGAAAGGTCCCGAAATCAAGGTAATTGCGGAGAACTGTATTCCCGCGACGAATGTGGGGCAACGAGCATCGATCGCCCTTCCTGACACGAAGAGCGAATTTTGTGAGGGCAAACGCAGTATGACACTATGTGGCTAGCTGATTCTACAGCGCCTGTCCACAACGTAGCGCGAGTTCCTGTTGTGTAGTTCCAAGCTAACTGTTCATCCATCTCTTTCTTGCTCTTCCTCTCTACCTTTTCCTTTCTATTACTCCCCATTCCCCCACCCCAAGTGTAGGGTAGCTAACCGAGCCAAAACTTGGTTAACCTCCCCGCCTTTCCTCTTCGTTTCTCTCTCCTTCCTGTTCTGTTTCCATAATACTAGCGAACACGCGAAAAACTGCACAGAAAGACACACGACAACCGCTAGCCTTTCTGTGTAGTTGTGCGTGTTCGCTAGTCAATTGGAAGCATTCAGACAGCACAAACTAGCCCAGCGGAATGCATTAACGACTTTCTTGTTCTGTGTTTTGTGTAGCCCAAGGATTTCACGACAAGCATGCATTTCTCCGTATACGCACCAGCCGCATCAATGTTGGCGTAGGTCCAGTATTTGCTGAAAGTTGGGGATGTGCGCAGTCGAGAACTTCGGTCACGTTCGGCATCTGGGAAGGAGCGTGATCTTTAAGCCACCTTCCAGTGCTTAGTCCAAGTACTGCCTTACAAAGTGAGGTGTATTTACTGATCAATTTATTCGCGCTGCATATGGCAGGTTTGGGCCGAGCCGGAGTAGACTACGACCCTCACCAAAAAAAGCAAAAAAATAAAGCAAAGTACTTTATGCAATGGAAGATGCTCAATGCATTATGTAATGCAAACACTAAGGCGGTCTTGAAGTTTGAGCAAAGCCGCTTGAAAGCGACAAACGAAAAATAATAAGAATCCATGCAAGTACTCCTATTTCCGTTAGACGGTGAAGAAAAACGTAATGGATACAGTCTGCACGATGCCTTTGACTGATATCCTGTAGTAAACAAAAATTGCTTTTTTCTTATGCCTACACTCTAAGAAAAAAAAGAGTCAAAAGAGGGTCACGGCCGCGTGACTCTCTTCGGGTGTCCATTTGGCCCCTTTTGGAAGGTACAGGCAGAGAAAGAGAGTTCGCAATTCGACTGGAGTCACGGGACTCTCCTGAAGCGCGTTTCGATTGGCGGCGCCGCCGTATACGCCATACATATCGCGCGCTTGCCCTTTGGCGCCGTTGTGGCGCGTTGGCTCGACGACGGAGGCGATGCAACGCGCCATAACGGCGCCGGGGTGGCGTGCCGCTTCTGTTTTCCTCTCTGTCTCCTCGTCTATTGGAATTTCGTTGCGTGTTGGTTGTGTTGGTTGCGCGGGTTGTGTGTCTGTTCATGCGCGTATTCGGTGGTGTTGGTGTTGACGCCGGCTCCGTGCACGAAGTGACGCGGTCACGCTTGGAGGACGGAATATTCCTGGAGCTGCGGACAGGAACAACGGGCGCCAGTTAACGGTGAGTGTATTGCTTTCGTAGGTACTAATTATACAGCTTTAGCTGGGCGTCTGCAGCAGCTCTGCGGAAGTTATCTGCCAGCCATTTCCAACAGCAGCCTGTGTCCGCAGGGCTGTTGCGGATGCCCAACTAAAGCTGTCAGTTAACGAGTTGCCACCGCTATGCGCGTTGCTGTGCAAGCTCCCTTATAGTGAACGATGCAAACAATTATCAAGGGTCATTTTTTGCTGATCGCACGTTGTGTCTGCGCTACTGAATCTGCAAGATGTCGTTTTGAGATGCACTTTAGTCTACTTCATAACATTTCCATCGACCTTGAGTGTGTAGCGTGCTTCGGCGCGTGGGAACGTGAAAAAAAAAAAAAAATGCCTGTGTACAGAACGCTCACACGCACTATATATAATGGTTTTTGTTGGCTTAGAGACGGTAGTTTGAGGTGCAGATATAGTACGGTGCTTCCAGAACGTACGCGGTCATTCAAGTTGGACACGCTTCACCGGTAAAGTGAAAAAGCTCTAGACTTCCGACGGCGCGCGTTGGTGCGGCCGCGGCTGTGCACTCTTCCCTCGTTTCTGTTTGCTGTTTTCGTGATTTGCATACACTGCGATCACGTTGGGCGTTATTACAGAATCGAGTGAGTGTGCGTGATTGCGGGAGCTATGCGCGGTAATTCTAGAATATGACATGTCTGATCTCGACGTCAAAAAACTTGGTTCCTGACCATGCCTGTTTGCATTTGTTGTTTTGTTGTTAGCCTTTATTATGTCTGTGTGAACCACTTATTGTGTAGGTTTTGCAAACCTTTACTGCAATTTCATTTTCTCATCATAATATCACGTTCTGCTTTTCAGATACCGTTTTTCTTGGCGCTCACGCTGGACAGGAGCGACAAACTAGCAAGCCACAATCTGATGCCTCAAGCCGTCACCACTTTTTGATTTATTTTTAATCACAAGGAATAAATATGGAAACATGATGGGGATTTCTGCTGTTCATTTAGCACCATATGACACTGTGCACATCACAGTCACACATTTTGGTTGGCTATACTCACAGAAGCATGTAAATGAGGAATACCCAAACTTCTTAATTGGAAATCACAGACCATCTTTTCGCGCTTTCTGTATAACTTTGCTGGAAAATATGTGTTTTTTTGACGAGTTTTATTAAAATAATGCTGAAACTGAACTATTCTTTTTTTACAGTCGCTGGGCAGAACGGCAAGTATTATTGGACTTGCTTAAAATGAATACTCCACTATTTTCAACAGTAGTCGCGCAAAAGTAGAGCAAGGATCAAATGAGTAGCTTAAAATACTTGTGGAGTCGCTTGATGCTTCGGTGTGGGTCCCTTGACCACCCTAGAAGCGTTACCGCAAGAGTCGTCTGACACCCTATAAGCGGTAACGTGATCCTCCCGATGAGAGTCTTTGCACTCTTCCTAGAGGATCAGGGGACTCTCCTAGAGCGAGCCGACCCTGACCCACCAAGAGAGTCACCGTGACTATTTAAAGAGAGTCGTATACGTGGCAAGTCAGAACTCTCCGAAAAGAGTCACGCATACTCTTTTTTTTCTTAGAGTGTATGATGGCGTTTTTTTACATGTGCAATAGCATATGAATAGCTTCTTCATAAGTTATCAGGTTAATATCTACGTCAGTCACACTTCTTGCAGGCGCGAATGGTCGTGCTTCAGGAGTTGATAATAGTAATAATAATAATAATAATAATAATAATAATAATAATAATAATAATAATAATGATAATGCCTGGGGTTTAACGACCCAAAACCACGAAATGATTATGAGGGACGTTGTAGTCGATGAAAATACATGATGATATTGAAATAAATTGTGGCTGCTATTTCTCGTCGTATCCCCTAGCACCCCTTGTTCCACATTGAAATAGATTTTACGTTAATTTGTCTGCATTTGTTGCTATTTTATCATTCGGAGCAGAAACAGCGACGTTCTTCCATTGGAAATGACGGTAACCGGGAAATCTTTCAGGCATTTCTGAGCGATTTTCGCATACTAGAATTCAGTTATGGGACCGGATACATTTCTTCCCCTGGCATATATCCGGAGGATCTTATCAACCGTCAGCTCGTCGAAATCCCGGTGTAGAGCTGCTATGTGCTTTTGTAGGCACATGTCTAATCTCGGAAGGAGCCAATGGATGATCGAATGTGTGTTGGTTTGCTCTGGTCGCGGATACTATTCAGTGTTGACATTATGTAGGAACGGCTGATGAAGAACTCGGCCACCAGTGGCTCGCTGGAGCCAAAAATAACTTGCTGGCTCGCAGGCAACACAGCTTGCGTCTCCTCCGTGCAAATTGATCGAGTGTGAAAGCTGGACGCCATAAATAACAAAAGCCTGCGCCGGATAAACTGTAGCGAAAGAGGCAGTTGCGTTGTACCTCAGCGTTCTTACGTGGCTGCCTCTTCGGTACATGCGGCGGGGCATCGCAAGAGCCGAAAAAAAAAACTGTGACAATCATGGGTGACGAGGGATCGCTGGTGTGACTCGGGTGTGGGGCAAGTGCTGGTGTGACTTTGGGGGGAGGGGAGGAGCAAGCGCCCTTTTGCAACCCCCCCCCCCCCCATTGCTGACGCCCATAGTGATGATAGTGGTTTGAGGTTAGGAAAGCCGATTATACCCCAACCCACGACGGCGCAGCGTCAGGAGCTGGGGAGGAGAAAGGGAGTGAGAGCCAGAAGTTTTATTGTGAGTGTCACTATGCTACACCAACATGCCCAAGTTTGTTCTATTGCAAAGTTTCATGACTTCACGAAATGAATTTCCACACCACCAAGCACCCGGTCAGGGCACCTCTCCCCCTCTTATAAAAAGAGGTGGGTGCCCGACAACACTGGGAATCTGATCCCAGTACCTCGCGCATTAGATGGAAGAATGCTGTAATAGTTTCATCACCGCCGCTGTTTGGACACTGCTGAAGCGTGCGCGTTAGATTTGTCGACTCTTCATTGTGGCCTTTATTTTGTTCATGAAAGATCGCAAGCTCGGCGCTACATAGGCCGATAGCGCGGGAAAGCTGTTCCTGTTTATTGTGCGGGACACCTTATTTCTTGGTGAACGCCCCGTTGATGTCATGAATGATCAGATTAGTGTAATGATGTTAAAATTTATCTCTTTCTCGCACTGTTCATATCGCGCTGAGAAGCGTTACGATGACTCTTTCGAGTTTCTGGTTATTCGAGAAATGAAACTCTTGTGTAACATCCCTGGACCCTGCTGAAGTGCATACGCCACTCTTCACTAAAGTACCCTGTTATGAATAAGGACGTCATTGGGGAAATTCGGGCTTAGCTAAACTAGTCGCGCAGTTAATGTACTCTCCAGACGAGCTCTCGAATGCGTCGGCGTGTCATAGGATCATCAACAGAGAGCGGGACATACTAAGTTCATTAGGGCGTTGGTCGGAGTGTTGCGCTTAATGAGCCTGTGTGACGTATTACAGCAAACGCAGAAAATGTGTAGCGGTCTCCGTTTCCATTGAAGAGGTCGATGATTAAAGGCACATAAATTAGCGTGCAGAGGGATCCACCCGTACCGCCCTTCTAGAGAACTCGAGGTCCTAACAAGGACAATATACCTATGTACTGCTCCTACCGCTCCTTCTCTATTTCCTATAACATTGCTTTTGCTTAAGCGTACGACAGGTGCCCCGGTAAAAGGAACCTCGTTTCATTAGCCAGTGGCATAACTTTCTTCACGCTTTAGAGGGGAGAGACAAGAAGACTAACGTTATGGTTAATGAGCTCACTGATACCTGAATAGAAAAAAAAAACCCACTCGAAGGCGAAAGCCATCTTCTTCTAATTCTTTTTCGTCTCAGGCAATGTATTGATCCGACTCCCCTGCCCCCTCCTTATCGCCCTCCGAAAGCTTTCTGCACCTAACGTCGTTTTGCACGGCCTCCAAGACTAGGGGCATTGCAAGCTTTCTGCACCTCACCTGGTTTTAACACGATAGCGTTAAAGAGCTCGTTTCGCCGAAATTCAGGTGTCGGCGTCGTTGGTTGCGAGCGAAAAATAAGCGTTGTCCGTTAGCGAAAATTCGGGATAGATGCAAATAAAGAAACAAAAAAAAATGTTCCGTTTGAGCTGGAATCAAGAACAGGACTTCGGCGTGGCAAGGAGGTGTTCTACCACAGAGCCAAGCCTGTTTTCTCGCTGCTCGAAATTGCCTTGAAAAAAAAAAAACACTATATCAATGTTATGTAGTGTAAGCACTGTCATTAACACACGTAATATTGCGTGGCAAAAGCGTAGAATCACACCAGGCATCACAATATGTGAATCGCACGACAAATGGTTGGTTGAAATGTCCATCAATTGCAAAGCACTCAGGCCTAATTAATTATCATTGTCAACAACAGCATCAACAACGTGTACAGCTGCGCAGGTGTGCGTCTCGCCTTATGGATCCGTAGTGGGTACGACGCCAACTCGCAAAAGGAAGAATTATGTCTTAGTGAGCACTTCGCAACTGTACTTACAGTAGGCATTCTTAGATAGTTTGAAAAGGCCGATTTAAAGGCGCACATACGTTCCTTTCCTTGCGGCACGGTTTAGGTGTCCATCGAGAAGGGAAGCCAATCTAGGAATTGAGAAGGCGTTGCGAACGGGGCCCGATTATGCTATCGCGTTCTATTCTTGAAGGCGAAGCTCAAGCGTCCTCCAAGTTTTTACACTGCCACCGTGATCGGCGCACCTTTGACCAGGCGACGATGTCATGTCATGACGTTAGTTGACATCACAGTAACGTCACGAGGACGTCACAAATTTTGGCAATCTGCGACGTCATGATGACATCATACAGTGATGATGAGTTTTTGGATCAATATAGTGTTGACGCCGATGGTCAATTTAAGCGTTTGGTGAGGCATATGCTTCTCAAGCTTTCTTCTTCATAGTCGAAGCTTCTGCCTACGATGTGTCCTCGCTTTGTGTAGGGCGATTGGGCTGCGCTTGCAGATAGCATGCTCGGCCCAATCTCGAGGCGTTCTTAACAATAGGTGTCTTTGGGAATGGGAGAGGTGGCGGGTGATGGTTATGCCATATGTCTCGGATTCTGGTGTCTTTCACGAAGAGGGACCAGTTTGAAAAATTGAACAAGACGCACGGTTAGGTACCGGAAAAAAGATTTAGAAAAGAGGCCAATGAAAACAGGCACTCTTATGTGCGGTGACATTATTCAGTGCACAGGTGCCAGGGATAGAGTCAGGGGAGTTGGTGGGCGTATGCACTATTTTGAATATGTGCCATGTACTAGACTGCTTATCACAATTGTCATATACGCTTCTTTTGTGGCGTCGGTGCCATTCAAGAGGACAATAAAGAATTTCGCGTCAATATACCACCATACACTCAAAATCAATTAACTTCTATGCCATGCACATGTTCTCGTACTCGTCCGGTACTGCATTGCTTGTTATGATTCTATGTACAAACACCACCGCTCTAAGAGCCTTTGCGGAACATTACACCGTGCGATAATTGCCTGGCGTTGTTCTTATGAGATAGCTAAGTCTTGAAACATGCCCGTCAGGCAACGACATCTTCAGGAGAAACACTAAAATGCTGGCAAGGATGGCTTCGTGTATGCGTATGTGTCGCCATTCAAGAAGGAAAGACTGACTGGCCCATGTGTCAGGTTAAGTGACCCAAACACTCCACATGTGCCTAATGTTAATAAGCTGTCCATCTTACCCCCCCCCCCCCCTCCCAAAAAAATGAGCGCGTTAGTGCATTTGTTAGAGCACCTAGCCACATAATTTACGTTGTCGCAATGACAGGGATCCAAATCTGAACTGTGGCATGGGGACATCGATTGACAGGGCCATCGTGTTCCGACATCAATATAAACATTATCCTTCCCAACAGCGAAAAAGGGGCAACGGTGTCGCGAGCTATTTTAGTGCAAGCGAACTAATTTCAGCAGCGGCCTGAGATGAACAATTGCCGGCCAGGTATGTCAGGCTGACCCAGCCTGAGGCAACATCGCCACCAGCACCATCAGTAACTCCGCAAATCTCAGCGAATAATCCATGGCTGACTGCCTATTGCCAACAATTGCTTCAGAAGGTGAGACTTCCTGAGAAGATGGCATGTAGCGTTTTACTACTTCTTGAAAAAAACATATCGCTTGGTCTTGTCCGATTAGCAATGAGAAAAAAAAAAACTGTCCATGTGTAAGTTAATGTTTATCGCTTAGAACGGCGACTGGAAACGGCTGTTAGTGATTCGCGTGCTAGCGCACAGCGTCCGCGTATTCGGTATTTCAGCGGCTGCACGACGGCTTCTTGGTGGCCAGTCAAAAATTGTCAAAATGCGTTTCATCCAAAGACCGTCTGACATAACTCGCTGTAGACGACTCGCTGCTTGCTTCGCAATTGTTGGTAGACACTGCGTATCTGAGCTTTACGAGACACACGAGATAAGTGTCTATCTTGTTTGCAGCAATCAAACATTCGTATTTCTTCGACGTCCCCATGTTTTTACTGCGCCGTTCGCGTGTGAGTAATGCGCTACCGTCGTTTCAATCTGTGGAATCTACATTTGCCTGAAGATTGATGGCTAGGTTTCGCCTAAAGAGTCGGCCGGCGCAATTGTGATGCGAAAGCGTTTTGTTTCTAGAATAAAATTTGTCAGGGGCTTAGTTCTCCATCATACATGTCAGGGCCAGCGGAGACAGAGAGAGAGAGAGAGAAAGAGAAATGAGGCATAAAAGCAGGCAAGCTCAAAATTTCAAATCAGAGATACCAGAAACCACTGGTGATTGCGTGGAGAGAAAGGAGCGTTTTGGCTGGAGCAACGAAAGCGAGGTAGAACAGCGTTTCGCATATGCACATAATACGGCCCAGTGGGAACAAAATAGAGGAGCGATTCCCGTGAAAGTGCTTTCCTCGATCGCATATATAATTTGTCTGATGTCTCCAGGAACGTATAGAAAGATCGAGTGCGACAGCAAAAGTTGGTTCTGAGAAGCAGCATCGATCTTAAGCAACATTGTTCAGTTATAAAAACTCTATTTTTTTTAACACTCGACAGAACTTGTCGAGTACGTCGGGACAATTAAATAAAAAAGAAAGATTACGAGTGCGGGAGCAGAAAGCTCCTTAATCCCTACGCTTCCCCTTTGTCTGCGACCGCTTTTGAGTCCGTTGTAATGAGCTCTCTGTGGCTCGCAAAAGTCACATCCGAACAAAAGGGAGGTTAGGAGAAGGCTCTTTTCGGTTTAAGCTCACGTTCCTCCCGATGCAATAATCGCTTTCTTTCTTTCTTTCTTTCTTTCTTTCTTTCTTTCTTTCTTTCTTTCTTTCTTTCTTTCTTTCTTTCTTTCTTTCTTTCTTTCTTTCTTTCTTTCTTTCTTTCTTTCTTTCTTTCTTTCTTTCTTTCTTTCTTTCTTTCTTTCTTTCTTTCTTTCTTTCTTTCTTTCTTTCTTTCTTTCAAAAGTATCGGGTTGTTGCGTTGGTTTTTCTGCTCTAACGCTTCGGTAGCGCCCAGATGCCGTCAAGTGATTAGATACGTAGAAAGGCGGGGATGCGCATTTAAAGGGACACTATAGGCAAATGATAATTTACCTCATAGTAAAAGCTGAATGTATGACAACGTCTAAAACGGCAATATTATCAACAGCAGTGCTCTACTTACTGAGAAATTAAGCTAAATGTATCACGCGATGAGCGCCACGAGTGGAACATTTTGGAAGTGATCCCGATGACGTGAGACAGTCCGACACTAATTAATCACTCGTAATCAAACTAGCTGCAATAAAAAAAGAACCTTCCGTGTATCAAGAGACGTAAGAAAATGCTGCCTGTTCGTTTGTTTGATTCATGGAAAAAAGAACCTCTTTGGCGTTGCCATGGGGAACCGCGCGCGTGGTTCAAATGTTCCGTTTTCGCCGAACTGCGCTTCTCCCGGCGCCCTGCTTCGCTCACGCGGTCGCGTCTCAGTGGTAGTTTCGGTATCGCGTACTGCCACGTGTGTTTTGCACGCTCGTGAAAGTCGCTCTGACAGAAAGTTCGACAAAATGCCGCATGCATGTGATGTTGCCGGATGCATGAACGGTGCACGCCGCCAGTGCACGCCGCCTCGCAGTAAAGGCGGGCACCGTTGGGCACGGCAACAGTGACGTGAGAAAGGCCGCTTTCAGGCGGGTGATTTGAAGTGCGCTAACGCGATGCGGACCATTAAGACGGGATTTTATTTCAAAATAAGCACTTCCTTGGCGCAAAAGTAGCACTACGAGGTTTCTGGACCGCTATTTCAACAATCAACGTCGACTTAATATTTGCCTTTAGTGTCCCTTTAATTTTTCAACAGCAAAGCTGTTTAGAGTGACCGTAATCTGTCTGTCGCGAACAGAAAACTACCATCATCATGACGCGGCACGCGCTTTCTTCGTCCTCTTCTTCATCTTCCGCTGCGCTCACAGAACACGTGCGCCCATTTGACCAGCGTAGGATGCAATAACCCTGATGGGCGAGACAACGTGTATAGAGAGAGAGAAAGAAAGATAGAGAAAGAAATTTTCGGGGAAAAAATTTCTTCGCGAGGCGAGATTCGAACCCGCGTACGCACTATCCGAAGGCGAGCCGCTTAACCACCGGCCCGCTAGCAGAGCATCGGGATGGTGAAATCGATGAACGATTAATCGATTAAAGGTCCTCAATTAACCGATTAATCATAATCGATTTCCGCCTTTCGATTATTCGAATTAATCGATTAAAGCTATTCGATTAATCTATTACGGCGCCTCTACTCCCGCTGCCAACCCCCCCCCCCCTTGGCCGGAGCGCATGACTTCGAGGCGCGCTATCCTGAGACGCAGATGCCGTGCACATCGCCTCTCTTTCAATGCTTTCACTACAGCGCATATTTCTGCGCTAGCAGAACGAGCCCGGAGCTGGCGGCGGCCATACCCCATAGAGAAAGATTCGCCCTGAACTCCAAGCACTCCCCGAGGCAGAAATGAACTTGCCCGCTTCGCTCCGGCTCACAGTCTACTGCTGCTACTGCCTTCACCTCCTCTCCCTTAAGCTGGTTGAGCGTCGCCTGAGTATACGAGGGGCTTGCGCTGCTTGCGTGATATATTGTGTAATTATTACACATTGGTGGTTATACTGCTACCTTTGGGATGTCATAATGCCGGGCAATTGGAAGAGGAGTGCAGTGTGGTTGTTGTTCGCTGAAGATGAGAAAACGAAGACTGCAAAGGTGTAATAACAGGTTAAAAGATTCCTTGGTACATGCAGAAACAAAAAAAAAAAAACATAATAGCCACAGATTCTTCTGTGAATAATCAAAAGGCAGGCGTAGGAATTGCTTCCGATTTGCTTGGCTGGTCATTCTCAGTGAGGCTGTCAGATTTTACTCCTGTTTTTGAAGTTGAGCTCATGCCTATTATTTTGGCGCTTCGAAAACTGCCTTAATTAGTGAAATCATAATAACAGATTCTCTTTCGGTATGTACAGCATTAGAGCTTCAGAACATTCACGAGCACTAATGACTTTGCGCACATTAGTATCGCCACAGCTAAAACTCCTGAAATTATTGTGGGTCCCAGGCCACAGCGGTATACAATTAAATGAAATGGCCGATTCTTTATCCCGGGCTTCCCTTGATGGACGAATAATTTCGGTACTCCCAGAAGTAGAATACATAGCAGCCAGTGCTGGGCAGTATCGAAGATACATGTATCTTAGATACTATCCTAGATACACTTTGGGTATCTTGTATCTGTATCGCGATACGTCTCACAAGATGAGTATCTGTATCTGTATTTCCGATACATTCAATAATGTATCGTGTATTTTAAGATGCAAGATACTCCTATAGGAACACCACCCTACAAAACAATAATCGCTGGCTCAACTCTGCTCCTCAAGCTGGTACTGGTGCCACTAAAGCGCCTGAATAAAACCAAGGGCAGTGAATATTTTTGTCTTTCTGGAAGAGTACACGAGTGAGGGCAGGCAATGAGGTGAGCGCGTCCGTTTTGGTTGAGCAGAGTAAAATGACAGTGCTCGCGCAGTCTCGACAGAGCAAGGGCGCGAACGTCTATGCTTAGCTCACGTGCCTTTCGTTTTTCTCGATTTTTTTTCTTTTTACTTGTGCCAGTGCCATGACACTTACCCTTATCCACTGTCGAGCGCCGCGTACCACAACGCGTGCGGCGATTATCGCGCAAATTCTGATGCCGCTCTCGTGCGTGGTGCTTCGTTACGAAATCTGAAGCATAGAGTTGCTCTGCGTCCACACATCAGCGATTTGAAGGATTTTGTGGATGCAAGTTCGACATACATGCGATTGACTTATGTGCAGATAAGGTCCTAACTATAGCACCTCTAGTGCCAATGCTAGATCTAATAGAGCAATCGTTTACCTAACAGAAGATATCTTCGTGTACGCCATCTTTCTCTGCCTGCTGTGGACCGAGTCCCGGCAGCGGTGGTCGCATTTTCGATTGAGGCGAAAATACTTGGCGCCCGTGTACTTCGATTTAGGTGCACGTTAAAGAACTCCAGTTGGCCGAAATTTCCGGAGCCCTCCACTACGGCGTTCCTAATAATCGCATCGTGGTTTTGGGATGTTAAACCCTAACAAATATTATTATTATCTTCCTGCTATCATTATTCAAAGAGTTTTTGAAATTATAATTTGATTGTTAGCACAAGTGATTTCTTAGTTGTCCTTCTCTTGCATCCCGCACATTAACTATAGCGCTCTGAAATGTTTTTATTTTCTTCGGTCTGGTCACAGCAATATGTCTCTTGTAACGTGCTGCCAAAATAAGCTCTCTGTTTTATTCTTACTTTGAACTGCCTGCTTTATTTCTGCTACTGTTTACACATTTATATATAACTTGAGTTTACTGTTCTGCCCAGGTGATTTTGAAAACAAATATGCAACTATGTAGGCGCGCACTAAGTATACAGTACCAAACATCCTGCTTACCGCTTAGTAGAACAGTGAAATTGAGTTTGCACGATAATAATGAAAATAATTAGGAGCCATCTTAAAGTCGTTAGGAAGGGGATTCGAAAAACATTGCTATACTAAGTGATCAATTTAGTACAAATGGCCAATTTTTCATAGGCACTAAATCTTTTTATTGTCTTACATTAACAGGTGAGTTGACGATACTTCATGCTTAATTGCAATAGCTATTAGGGGTGCCGCCTGTATCGTGTTTCAATACTTATTCACAATGAATGTTCGATACAGAACGGCTTTTCTATTTTATTTACGTATATTTGTTTTTCGTTTCGAGGCCTCCTTAATTTTTCTACTATTACTAATCGCCAGGTAATCGGAGCTATAGGTGACAATAGCGTGAATAGCAGCGGTGTCCTACGACGATTTGTGCAACTATACTGTCACGCGCTCTTATTTCTTTATTTTGGTGTGATCGGGTTTAAACCGCAAAAGAAATATTAGCAGCGCTCGGCTCAAGCCGCGCCGCGATGTTTCCAAATTTTCTCGGTTGTTTCAAATTGTTACGTTAAGATTAAGCGCGAATCCCAGCCGCGGCGGCCATATTTCGATGGAGACGAAATGCTAGAAGCCGGTGTACTCAGATTTAGGTGCACGTTAAAGAACCCCAGGTGGTCGACATTTTCGGAGGCCTCCGCTACGGCGTCCATCATAATCATATCGTGGTTTGGGATGCAAAACCGCAACAATTATTATTAAAATTATGAGCAGCACGCGAGTGCTCTAGTTCATTCAGGAGCTTACGCGAGCACCAGCGGTAACGCTGGAAGGTTCGATCGCTGATGTATAAAACACTACGGGTTCCGCCGATGACCACAATACCGAAGGCCGTCGACTTTTATAGGGAACCAAGCTCAAGTTTGGGCGCGACGCTCGCGCGGCTGAGCTATGCGTTTCTGGGGGCAGACGCTGCCCGCGAGGGCGGTTCGTCGCCGGACTTGCCAGCGGCGGCGGCGGCAAGGACACGTGCGCGCACGTGCTCCTCATTCGGCCCAGAGCACTGCTAGTCAGCAATACTTACATTGTGACGCACCACAGATGCAATCCGAGAGCTCTGCGCGTGCGCGGAAGCGGGGACGGCAGTTTTGTAACCGTGGATGCCCCCAGTTGCGATAAGAGCAGTGGCGCCGCTCGACGTTGCTTTGGAAGCCTATTGCCGCTATCAGTGTACAGCGTGCTTTGCTTGTACTTTGAGTTACTTAGTTTTCTGCGCAAAAGCTTGCCCACCGAGCAGTCTAGTTTCTACCAGAGTGACTGCCGCCTTCTTCATCGTCACCACCACGTGACAATACAATAGATAATAGGCATTTCTGGGGTGCACATGTTCTCTCGTTGAAGAAAAATTGTTAAGATTGCACGTTAATGAGTATATCGATAACGAACCCTTTACGCCAGCAGATAAGCAGAATATGAAAAGTCGCTGCAGTTTTATGAGCTCTACGTATACACAATGCGTCACGAACAATGTCGCTAGCAGTGTTTTCGCTGCTGTACACCGGTGATTCGGTGTTGCGTAAACGGTATTTAACAGACAAGGTAAAGCTCCACACCGGTATTTGCGCCATCGTGTGAAGGCTTCTTATTGAAGTTCTTGTGAGTAGATGGCCACCCGCTAGCTAGTCGGCAAGCTGAGCAGCGACTCCCATCAATTACAAGAATGCCAAGCAAGAGCCGCTGCCAGTGAAGAGCTGTCCTGTTAAGCAGCCTAAACAAACCCCAATAAGTTCTATCGGAAGTAAACTAGTGCACTTTGAGCAAGAAGGACAAAACTTTTGAGATACTGACATTTCATTAAAGGGGCCCTGCAATACCTTTCTTAGTTATATTGGAATAGTCTCATTATTGACGTATGACTCTTCACGAGTCATATGCCGCAAAAATTTTTCGAATCTGTCAAGTCTAAGTGGTGTTACCAAACTATAGAGATCACGTTCCGCAGCTTTCTTCCTCAACTCAACGCCGCGGGCGCGCGGAAAGCTAGGCAGCGAGTCGAGGGAGCGAGCACAGAGGAACGAGGCTCCGCCCAAGAGCGCCGGCGGAGTTTTTTTCTTCATTTTTTTCTCTCTGGCGTCTGGGCGCAACCACGTGGTCTGTGCCGCCACTTCCGGTCGGCTTGCGTCGTTCTCGTCGAGCGGAGCCGATCGCACTGTGTATCGCGCGTGCTTGAAAACTGCGCGTCGGTGTGGTAATGTTGGGTGTGCACCTCGAACGCCGTAGTGTTTTCATCGCTCTGCCAACCATGGAAGCAAACCTGCGCGCTCGTTTGGAACGAATGACAGCTGAGATCGGTTTCGGCCCATACCCCGATGCACCGCCTCGTAAGACGGCACTGGCAGACGACCCCGAAGCGCCGCCATTACCGGACGCCAGCATTGTTATCGGAGACACGCTGCGCCCCTGCCTCGGTCGGTAGTGAGAACGTGCCGACGATGCAGTTCTCAGCTGAAGAGGCAACACTCGAACGGCTGCCACTCTCAACGGCAACCGGCGATGGTCAAAAGCGCAGAAATATTCACGTTTTCGGCACTGCGCATGGCGAAGAAAACGGAACCACGCAACTACGAGCAGACGAGCTGTCGGTGAGATATTCTACCACAGAGCCACGCCAGGTCTCGAAGCTGCTTTGGAAGAAGACCCGATACAGGCGTGATGTCAGTGCAACGTCAATAGTGGTTGCAGTGCTGGCTATCTAATTTTATAAGAAAGCAACAAACATTACATATTTACTCTCAACACACCGGCTTCATGGCGGGTTAACGTCAATTGTGGTTCCGGTGTTGACTCTGCTTTTATAGCAGTCTAATAAATATTACATTTGTATTCCGATGATTCAGCAAGCTATATTGTAGCGTTGCTCGACCTAGGAGGAATGCGCTAACGAAAGTTATGTATGATATTCACATAACCGCACCGCAAAGTGGATTTCGTTTCGATAATAGTGACGTTTGTGCTCTAACGTGAGTTCTGACGTTACGCCAGACCATAAGTTACCCTTTAAATACCAGCGTAGTCGACGTTCCCAATAAGCCCACGATGTGCACATAACTACTGCCAGGCACGTAGGCAAGGGGGGGGGGGGCGGGGGGCCCGGCCCCCCCCCCCCCGAAATTTGTCCAGCCTTTTATATTCCCGGGCAACTTTTTTTTTTGCCATGAAAAGACATTCTTTTCGAATAATTAGGCCTTGGGCCCCCCCCGAAAAAAAAATTCTGGCTACGTGCCTGACTACTGCACTTCCAAAAACACGTCGATCCACCTCGTAACGCTTGCCTCAAATCCAAAAGAAAAGAAGCTTAGACAATTACTGGCCGGCTGCTTCGCATGAAACCGATTCCCACAAGGCGTGGAATCTCTTTTTTTCTTTTTTTTTTGCTCATAGTATATTGGGTACAGCGCAACGCGAACTCCAAAGGAGAGTGCGGCTCCAACACTATCGAACAAAGTTCAGCGCCCGAGAGACGAAATATCGCTGAGCGTTTGCGTCTCGCTGTACGTATATTAATGTTTGTTCGGTGTTTTTAACGCGATAACAGAATATAAACATACATATTATCTACTTATTGAACTCAAAATTAACAACGAAAGTAATAATGAGGGTGTTATCGTGATTATAACATCAGCCAATGGTGGAACTGCCGACAATCGCGTCATATTTTGCGGACTAATACATCATTTGTCGAGAGAAGAGGGAGCGATTTTCAGCTGACTTTGAGAATTTATTGTAAATTCCAGGCCGTGCGCATCGCTATAATATTTGGCTCGCGTGTTCTCGGGAGCCTCGACTACCGATCGGCAGCGCTTTTTGAGCATGCTCGAAAAGTGTTGCAGGGCCCCATTAGGATGAAACAAAATTGTTCACATAAAAGGAATTTTCAAGAAAACCTTTCCGTGCATAGGCGGTCGCTACTACGTTATGGGGGTCTATAATAAAAGATTTGCGAATGTATCGAAGTATCTTAAGATACAATTGGCAAGTATCGTATCGGATACAATTATTGCGGTAGTATCTTGTATCTGTATCTCCAATACTTTTTGCTTGAGTATCTTGTATCGTATCGCGATACAATTTCAAAGTATCTTTGCCCAGCCCTGATAGCAGCGATCAGATGTAGAAAATTAGCAATTTGTACAAATATGATGGAAACTATAAGTAAATGGACAGAATATAAACACCCTAAATTTCCATGGAAACCTAAGTGGAGTCAATCTAGAAAGTTTGAAGTTATTATTTCCAAATTTCGATGCCGTATCCCCCCCTTAAACTCATATTTAAGCAGATCTGGTCTGGCGATATCACCCATTTGCCCTTTTTACGAAGAAACAATCTCTTGAACATTACTTTATATCACGTTGCAACTATTCAATTATCACGAAAAGACTTCTCGTTATTCCAATTTCGACGATTGGTTTAAAGGGACACTAAAGAGAAACAATGAATTGGTTTAGATTGATAAAGTGTGCTCGGAGAACTCTTGTATAGTTTATTTCACCACCATAGGTTTATTATTAGAGGAGAAAACCAAGTTCAAAGTTTCATTTTTAAATTTCGCGCCGGACTTTGTAATCCGTGACGTAAAAGACTTCAAAGAGCATTTAACGTATTTTGGCGACACTGGCTCGACGAAATTTCCACAAACTCGTTATGTCAAGTCTCTGGCCCCCTCAGAGCACAATGTACTTCGATTTAACCAATTAGGAACTACGTAGGCCCAATCAGGCGCCATCAAAAATATGTGACGTCACGGCAAATAGTGCGGGAATTCCAAGGTGGCGTCGCCACCTGTATTTTTTTTTTTGCGCATTTTCTCGCTTATTAAGCGTCTTCGCGCAGAAAGCGTGGTGTTTTTGGTATCGTGGAAGACTACTTTACTATAGAGTCCCTTTAACTGCCCAAAATGTTCTAATTCTTGGTGCCTCTGTTTTGGAACATTGTCATAGAGAAATTTTTGATGCTCTGTGTAATTTCATTCTAGCAAATAAACGTATTCCAACATAATGTTTACTTTAAGAAGTACTGCAAAATTACTCGCGACATAATTATAAAATCTGATTAAAGGTAACACATAGAGTCGAATTTGGTCGGGCAAGGTAAACTCAGCTGTCTGGTCGGCTCAAAATCTCAAACTTCCTTTATTATAATAGCACTTATTTCCTTTTTTTGTAATTAATGTAATTATCGTCCATACGCTATAACACCCTTTGTAATTTGATTGCTCTTTATCTTCGTAACTTTTTTTCTACTTTAGTGATAGGGAGGTGAACATTAATGTAAATATCATCCATAGGCTACAATAATTCTTCTTGGCCAATCCCCCAGAGTGGGTATGTGCCAAAATTGGTAGGCTACAAACAAACAAACAAACAAACAAACAAACAAACAAACAAACAAACAAACAAACAAACAAACAAATAAATAAATAAATAAATAAATAAATAAATAAATAAATAAATAAATAAATAAATGTGGCAAGAACTTCTCGAAGCCAGCGACGGAGACTGAGATATCACCAGCTGCACGCCCACTCTATTCACGTGCCAAAGAGCCACCTCCCAAAGAAAGGTGGTAATGACGAAGGTGACAGTTTTCAAGAACCCTATCCTGACGACACCATTCCGCCTCTTCAGGTAAATTATCAGTATCTCGCTATTTAGCCAACAGCCATCTCCCGACGACGGGCCCCTTCTGTCCAGTGTGCGAAAGTGGGAATTTTCGCACTCTGGACACAAGAGGCCCGTCGTCGACACTTTCGAAAGCGGGAATTTTCGATCGTCAGCGCGTCTGGTAAAAAGATTTGGGTCCATATCAAGCACGAACGATTTCTCTCAAACAAAGAGATATCGATTTTAAAGCCCCCATAAAAAATGTCGTATAATCGATTAATCGATTAAAACTTTCTACCGAAAGCAATTATTCGATTAAAGGCTAAATCTGTTAACGATTAACGATTAATCGATTAAAAATTTTAATCGACCATCCCTAGCAAAGCATAGCATAGTGTTGTCTAGTATAGTATAGCAAATGGGTGGGAAATAGAAGTAAGGGTGAGGAGGTGGGAAAAGAGGAGGGGAGAGAGCAAAGTATATAGCATGGACAGAAAAAGAAATAAAGAAATAGAAAGACCGAAAGACAGAAAGAAAAAGAAGGAGAGAAATAGACAGAATCAAAGAAGGAGATAGAAAGACAGAGGAAACGAGAAATGAAGAAAGAAAGAAAAAGAGAAAGAGAGAAACGAAAGTTAGAGAGAACAAAAAGGGTAGATAGAGAACGAAAGATGGAAAGCCTGAGAAAGAGAAAGAAATAGAGAGAGAGAGAGACAGGGAGAAAGAAATAGAAATAAATAGACACAAAAAAGACATACATGAAAATACAGAGAGAAGAGGGAAAGAGAAAGAAACAAAGGAAGAAAGAGGAAATTTGCAAAACTTAGCAAAACAGCTACAGCCAGGACTACATAGGTGCCTATCAGCGCCGTCGTCTTTAAGGGGCGAAGCACCTTAGGCTCTCGGCGTGTCGACGTGCATCGTGCATCGTCGTCTGCTGTCGGGACGGTCCATTTGCTTGAGCGCAAGGGAGGGCGCCACCGCCTCAGCGCTCGCCGTGTGGCGAGAGAGAGAGCGAACGACGCGTGTTGACTACGGAAACGCTCTTTCTGTGAAGAACGCTGAACTACCAGCTCGCAAGCAACGAGAACGCGGCCTCGCCCGCGAGAGACAACGCCGACGCAGGCAGCGTCTGCTAGCGAGTTTCTTGACTGAAAAAAAAAAGAAACGACTACTCGCAATGCACAACCGTTCGCCGGCCACCCGGTATATATAGGCGCTGGATCTTGACCCAGAATGTAGTAGTGCTGGTGGGAGATTTCTCTTGAGCGTAGGGGAACCATAAAGATTCGTAACGTGCTCGTTAACTAAAATCGGACTGGGGGTCTCTGTGTCTAATTTTTATTCTGTCTCTCATTGCCCATTAGCAGTGATCTTGCTGTGCGAAACACCGGCGCACACTGCATGCTTCGCCCCTCTACAGGTTTCACGTTAGTGGAGCTGAAACACCCTTCCCTACATGCTTCGCCCCTCCCCAGTTTGAGGGGCGAAGCTCCTTAAGGCGGCACCCGTTCGTCCCTCGTAGTCGTAGCAGTGGAGTGACATACCCATAGGGCCAATGGGGACGTTTTTCCGCTTCCGGCGACGGTGGCGGTTCCTGGGCTGGGCGGTAGTTGACTGGATTTTGGATTTCTGCTGGAGGCGAGCCAATCCGAAAGGAAAAAATCCAATATGGCCGCGCCCGTTTGCGGTCGCTTCCTCGCTCGTGGTGCCGCCGGCCCCGCGGCCGCGACGTCGGTTCGAGCGTTTGCGCACTAATTGCTTCTGCACTGTCTTCTATCTTTATTGCCGATGTACGTACGTAATGTGTGTAGTTGTTTTTCTGCTTCGTTGTAGCCTCTGTGGTAGCATGGCGAATGGTGGCGAGCGGCGCCGTCGCAGCTGCATAGCAGCCGCTTTCGGCGCTCGCTCGAGAAGCAAAAAGCGCATATAACTTTCTTCACATGACATTTTATTGAAGGAAACGTAAATTGCTGCACGTTTAGGCAATATTTGGGCTATAATATCGGTAACAATAACAAAAGAAAACGAAAAAGATTCGAAATACTGCTGTGGTAAAACCTGAATACAGGAATGCGTACATCGAGCACGCGTACAATATAATAGGATACGAAACGCATAATACAGCATAATACAATCACATAAGCAGGGTAAGCATATAAGTGCTACATCAGCGTAAATAAGTGTACACATACGAGTTGTACAGATTATGACTAGCAGCATGAAGCGAAACAATCCCGCGCATTGAAATATATCATAACAAAAACAAGTTGTTCGAATGGTTGGTGCATACTGTGCAAAAGATAATGACGCAACGCAAGCCGAAGAAAACAAGGGGTATAGGAAAACACCCTTTCCTGTACTTTTTTTTTTATTGCCCTGCCTTGTGTCACTCCCTTTTGCACATACACACACACACATACTTTTGCATATATGTACACAGAAAGTGCACCTAACAGTCATAGCCTTTGGCTCATGTAGACGAACCCATGGAGCATAAGTAGATCAATGTCATAATATGTTGTGACTGATGCTGCAGTGCTACAGCATATTATTTTGTAAAAGCAGTGAGACAAATCTACCATTTGGCTCATCTATCCCTGATCATGTTTTCCTCCAGGTAAATGTGTTGTAGGCAAGCTCACGTGATGTGAACAGGACACAGCATGCTTTAATTTTCAAGTAATAAAGGGAGAAGACGCAACAAAGAGTGGTCTAGACTCAGTTGCAGAGGTGACCTTTGAAATTTGTGGAAACATTGTGGTTGTGACTGGTGCATAACAGGAATGATCACAGGTCATTAGTCAAGTTCGAAGTTGTGCGAAATACTCAAGGTAACATGAAATATACACGAAGATAAGCATCTTATCAAAGAAATAAGTAGAGTAAAGTGCAAAGTGAACGCAGCTTCCCTATTATTTTTCTACAGGTATCATGTTGGATCCATCACAATGTCAGAAGATTTTCTGAGCAGTACTTAAATTGCAGATGGGGAACGCTGCACAGTTTCATCATAATGTGTCACTAACTAGAACTGCATCGCTTGTCATTCGTTGGTTCAGGAAGTGGAATGTCGGAGTTTGCAGAGTTTAGTTAAACAAGAACACAGTTGCTCTACACAAACAGTACGTTGTGAATAGTTTCAGTGAGTATGGATGCATGCTTCTATTTCAAACTAACATGCATGTCAACCGAGTCGCAGCTTCTGCACAAACCCTCTGGAATCCTCACAGAGCTGAGCACTTCATCAATGTATCTTTATGCCTGTGAATAGCTGACACCATCAGTTCTTTGCAGTGGCACAACAGTCATGACCAGAGGTTGTAATTGAAAAGTGACAGAGCCCCCTGGGTGCTGAAAATCTTTTGGACTTGGTGAGCACCTGAATTCATGCATGCTTCAACCTTCGTGGCCCGTCGCAGTGGTCTAGTGGTTACGGTGCTCAACTGCTGGCCCGAACGTAGTGGGATTGAATCCCGGCTGCATATCAATGGATGCAATATGCTTGAGGCCCATCTGCCTAGATTTAGGTGCACGTTAAAAAAACGCCAGGTGCTCAATATATCTGAAGTGCTCCACTACTGCATGCCTCATATTCGTATCATGGTTTTGGACATAAAACCTCCACATTTTTATTAATCAACCTATTTTTGCAACGTTCATTGTGAATTAATCACACTGTTACTGTTTGTAAAGACTGCTTCAGTGTAAAACGAGTCGTCAGTATTATATAAATTTTGGCATTTTTTGGGAGGCTGGATGTTTGATTGCCTTCCAAACCATGTCAAGCAAACAGAAAGAAAGCAGAACGAGCAGGGTTTTCCAGTGCATTTTGGGAAGTGTTGGCATTTCCCAATACTAAAGCAATCCAAAACCTCTGGTTGTAATACTCATGGGTGTGTTCAGATAAGGACAGACCAAGGGGGGTCCCGACTATTTTTTGTTTTGCACGAAATTTTTATATGAGCTGGGCAAATGTCTCTATAGAAAGGAATGAACCTTCGTTTTGCGGAAATTGTCACGGATTTCTAGAAAAAAATTCGCGTTTCACAACAGGTGGAAAAAGGCAATTCTGCAACTTTCAGATTTCACAACTTTGGAGGCCTATCACTAAAAACTTAACGCATTGTGGACATAAGTGTTAACTTTTAGTAAATCTTCAGCAATAGTACTATCGGCCTACGGAAATTTAAATTTGTGTGACTGACAGTACATTTTTGAAAAATTGCCAAACTTTGATTTTTGAGCGGCTGCCTCTGGCTGACCCCAAATTCAAGGGTCTTTTTTCGCAGTTTTCACTAAAGCGCTGAAGCTGAAAATATTTCTCACAAGTCTACGAAAGGTTTTTCGCTAATTAAGCAAAAAGTTATGCGACTACATTGCATATTTATTTCGTTATAAAATCCCAAAAATGCCGTAATTCCAAAACTAGCGAAAATTGCAACATTTTAGGGTCGTTTTAAAAAAAATAATGATCACCGATTTTTAGGAAAATGATGAACTATACCCGGCCATGACTGCTAAATATTGTGCTGCAAAAATATGTTGCATTATTTTGTTTTAAGTGAGAAAATTGAGCTTATTTTATTACCCATGTATGGTATTAACATCAATGTTGGCGTGTTTATAATAAAATAAATTTAATAGACATATTTAGTTCGTAGCTCGCTTTTTTTGGTTTTAATAATGACGATTGACCCAGCTTGTGTCTTTTTGACCGTTTTGAGTCACAGAAAAGCTGAGCTTAAATTTTCAGAGCTCCTCTGTGTGTATCCCTACCAGTACATTGAGGCAGCCGGCACCTGAGAGGGCGTACAAATGAAAGCTCGTGGTGTAGAGTGAAAATCTTTCTGCACGTCAACCATTTTAGTTCACATCATACCACGTATCTAACGCAAAAGAGATTTAACTAGTATTTCCCTAACAGTACGGGAAAATGTTATAGTTGCGTTAGTGTGCCTAGACCCAATTGCTCGCTACTGGGTGGTAGAGAAAGGGGGCCCGAAATGTGAGGTTCGCGTTTGTTTCTTTAAGGAAAATGATTATAACTTGCCCTAAGACTACTTGAGGGCCATATTTCGATGAAAATCCTGCAAAAATATCTTCCTATATTTTATTAATAATAAAAGCCTTCGTGTTACCATCTTCAACTGCGTACTTACCCTGATTTTCTTCCATCAAGCAACGAAATTTATGGACTAGAGTTGGTTACAATAATGTACAGGTGGCTCGAGCATTACCATTGTATGGGAATATTAAGACCGTTGCGGTCTTAATATTTCGACGAATTTATCATTTGCAGAAACGGGTTGAGATGGTGGGAATGAGGGTGTTATTAATCTACAAGAAGCACACGTTCATGTTGCGCATTAAATAGTTTATTCACGTCACCTAGAATGAGTAATATCCATTCGGGCAATCAAATTTTGCACACTGCAGATTCACAACTCCCACTCTGTGTCTGCGCACGGCGCTACGTACAGGAAATTCCCTTGGTCCGATTTCATGTGTTTGCACATGTGGGTTGCCTGAATACCTTGAACCCGTCTAGCAAGTTTCCATTCCTCCTTCTTCAGTTCTCTGAAGGCTTCCACTTCACTCTTCTTCATATGCAGTAAGAAAATCTTTTTAAGTTTACTGGCTACAATAGTAACGAAATCACTTGCGCACTGAATGACCTCGGTGGCGGGTGAACGCAGGTTATGTAGTGTGGCTTAGTGTTTCACAAGGCCACCGACGCCGTCGCAGGCATTTTTGCCATGCCCCGTTGCCGAAAAAAGCCACTTGGTTGTCTGAAGCTGCATGCATTGCAATTCGTGCAGTTGGAAGCGGTTCTTAAAATGGGCAGCTGCTCCATCACTCACAAGTGTTAGTTTCGTGTAAATTGGAGCATAATCTTCAATGTGATCCTTGATTTTTCTCAGGGCCTAGCAAGCATGTGCAGAGTCGTGGCAAACGACATCGCTAATTATTGCGTAGTTCCATGTCGACTTTCTTGCCGATACAACGCAAGTAAAGATGCTAACTTGCGTACTTTGCCAATGGTAGGATTGTACTTCGTCTGGGAGTACGATGGACCAATTTTCGGCAAAGTCAAAGTGGAAAACAATGGAACCCTTTTCACAACACTGTTTTTCCTCGTGTATGGCATTTGCTTGCGTGCGCCTGAGGTAGTTATGAGGGATCCATTTCATGGTCACATTTTGAAATTCCTTTAGGAATGCTGGAGGCATCATGGTCTTCTTTATTAGTTCACCTGATTCCCAATTAAGTAGCAAATACAATTTCTTCGTCCGGTGCTATGCCAAGAGTTCCCAGGCTGAGACCATTCTTCACAGGAAATTGTTCGCACTCGCCTAAGAAGCATTTGGTGCTAGGCTGCGTGCACACGCAGAGCGCCTGCACATCATCAGTCGACATCAAAGACCCCGACGCATTTTTGATCCCAATAAGGCATAGTTGGAAAATTGCACAATATTGTGCAAATTTCCACACACCTTGTTCTGCAGCTATCTTCCTGGCCTTTAGAATCGCGTGCTTCGTTGCCTCTGGAATGAAGCGTTGCACCTATTTTATTCTTAGGCTCAGATGTATCAAGGATAGCAGACGGCAGCGCTCTCGAAAAGAGAGAGAGAGAGAGACTCTTTATTGGAAAAACAGAGATTTTTACCGGCGTCAGTATATAACCGCTGGCATGCTACTCTGTGTAGGGATGGGGAAGGGGATTGACAGACTAAAGAAGAGAGGGAAGGAAATAATAATAAAAAGGAAGAATATAAAAAAATGAAATGCGCAAGTGAACCTGATAGAAATATTTACAACGAGTGGGTCAGGTAAGTGAAGCCTTTGCTGTATGAAAAGATGTGCACTTGATGTACGCTCTGTGTAGGCTTTTCTTCCAGCTGGCACAGGCGCAGCAACTGAATTGTGATGGAATGTCTTTAATGCGGTATGCTGAGCGAATTCCGCATCGAATGTTTCTTACAGCAGCTCTAGTAATTTCATCTGCCTTGCGCTTTGCGTACGAGAGTCTCTTCCCTTTCTTTACACTCCGAGGAGGCTTTAGTGGCGACACTGCTGATGGGGCACCAACGACTGCCTTAATGCTCTCCATAACTTCCTCTGTAGTCTGGAAACCCTGATTGGACTGACTGGATTCCTCTTCCATATGCTCAATGTCTTCCTTAAAGTTGCTAAAGCAATTCTGGCACGCAAAGTGCGATTCATGCACTCTGAGCGCTGTGTCAGCTTCCAACACTTCTTTAGATTGTCAATTCCCAAGTCTTGACACTGCGGAAATTCCTCTGAAACCTGATCTTCCGCTTGTGTCTCTTGAAGTAGTCGGCGCAGCAATTTCGTTCAGGAAACTTCGCCATCAGAACTGTGCCACAGTGCGGTCTCTCGGTGACACAGTAGGTTACAGTGAGTATAAGGTAGAGCACTGCACGGGCCGATTTTTCCGGCCCGGGCCCGGCCCGGCCCGAAAACGCCATGCTCCGGCCCGCCCGAGCCCGGCCCGGTGTTCCTGAATGTGGCCCGTACCCGGCCCGGGCCCGAAAGGTTTGGGCCCGGCCCGGCCCGGCCCGGCCCGTTTCAGCTAGTTATGCCTTGAGCATAAATGAGGCACTGTCCAGTCTTCGGTTATTGTGAAGATACCTGCCGCACACAAGATATTTTCTAGATTGTTTTAGGAACTTCTTTCAGTGTCACGACTTTCACTGGTACTGTGTATACTTTCGGTGAATTACGCGCGTAACACTCTTGCGAAATGATTGCAGGGCAATATAAAATATAATTGGAGTCATAGCTGGCTCTTTCATGTACGCACGCAGTGCTAACCACGCAATCTCATTTTTGCATTTCAAAGAACAACTACAAAATATAATACCTGCATAAAGTGGAGAAAAAAGCATGGCAGACATTTTTAAATTGAGTCTACATCAACTGCATACGAGCTAGGGCTTTTGAGTAAAGTAGCAAGTCTCCTGCAAACCTCATCTATGGCACAATGCAATGGGATAAAAAACGTGCTCTATCTGCTTCTGGGAGGAATACGCCAGGCTGGGCAGCGTTACATAAATTAAAGCTGTCGTGTTGACTCCTCGGCAGGCAACTACACCCCAACCTACACTACGTTTTCGTGTTCAAAACAACAAGGTTCTTTGTCCCACCCTTCTTCCCCGAGTCACCGCCACCGTCACCGCCACTCGGGGAAACGAGTGTCTCTATGGTCTGGCGCATCGCCACTAGTAATGGGAAAATTAACAACGGCGTTTGCCCTGGGATAAGAGTCGCTCCGCATCTTGCACTTAAAATCAGTGTTGGCGGTAACGCGTTACAAGTAACGGCGTTACCGGTAACGCGTTACTTTTTTCGGTAACTTAGTAACGTACTCGTTACTATTTAGGAACTGTAACGGGTAACGTACTTACGTTAACATTTTTCGGCAACGTGACGGTGTCACGTTACTCGTTACTTTTTTTCTCAATTATCCCGGAAGTTTCACACAAATTTCCCTCGTCTCATAGGCGCCACTATTGCAGAGCTCGCCCCGACGTTCTATTGTCACAGCGGCGTACTCATGCCAGCCCCGCCAGGCGTTAATTGAATAGACTGTTGACGAGTTGGTAATTCATGATGAATGAAAATAGTGCGAAAAAACGTAGGACGAGACGAAGAAGGCTACAGCGCATGCGCTTGTGCTTTAGCCTTCCTCGTCTCGTCCTACGTTTTTTTTCGCGCTATTTTCATTAATCAGGCGTTGAGAGTACCACCCAATGCGTCCTTCGAGTGCCTATTCAGGGTAGGTGTGGACGTATTGATTATGAGAGAGGCAATCTGTCCGATGACAGCGTTCAAATTCAGCTGTTGCTTTATTTCTACAAGAAGCTGTAGTTATTGGAAAATTCTCCTTGCAATAATCTAGCGATGGTTATCAAATTTGTTTTCAAAATGAAAGTTGCTTCTTTCTATCGGCAACTGCGGGTACACGTTTCTATAGTTACCCAATTTTTCAGCGAACGAGGGTGACCTTGAACACCTTCACATAAACGCTCGCAATTTTTAGTCAGGTATACAGATTATTAAAGGGGAGAAATACATATGTGAAAAAATCTCCCCCCCCCCCCCGAAACTATGCCGTTTAAGAATTTCTTTATGACTATTTGATCTTCTGCCTTGTTAGTAGAAGCGCACTATCAGAATTACTGTAAATTTGTTGACAGTTGTGGTGTTTTCTTTAAGGAGAGCGTTGATGATAAGATGTAATTTGTGTTTAACGTCACACTGAGAAAATGGATTTACCATGTGCCACAGAGTTAGCAGCCATCACGTGTAACTGTATAGGCGACTTCAGGTCACTCCACTATTGCGAAGCACTGTCGTTGCCGGGGGGGGGGGGGGGGGGGGGGGTTGGTTGAGGGTTTCAACCCTCCTCTACCCCCTGCCCCGAAATCTTTCAATTTTCCATGTGTATATGTACAGGCACACATACAAACGAACGCACAACCATACATAAAGTATGGCTGAACGCTCCCCGCCCCAGCCCTGAAAAAAATTGCTGGCTACGCTACTGTTGCCATGGTACGACACATTTGTGCAACGTATTCTCGTTAAATCGGTACTTCGCGCAAAAAATGTTAGTGATGGAAATTTTGTGTGAATTATAAATATCACCTTTCTAAAACTGTTATTTGGGGTTCCTACAGTGTAAATGCGGTGAATAAAATTTCTGACTATAGAGTAACGGCAGAAGTAACGTCCGTTACTTTTTTAGGGTAACTGTAACGGTAACGCGTTACCTTTTAAGAGGCAACGTAGGGCGGTAACGCATTACTTTTTCGTTAGCGTAACGAGTAACGTATTTAGTTACTTTTTTTCGGTAACGCCTACAACACTGCTTAAAATGCACGAAAAACAGCTCCTGAGATATTAATGACCCACAAGTCGCGTTGGCCAGTCTACGGGCATGCGAGCGTAGCTGCATACTCGAAATGTTTCCCTAGATACAAACGCGCACATCTTATACACACTAATCTAGGCAGCTTACCGTTGTTTTCCTTACACGGTACCCAAGAACGTCTTTCACTCACTATAATGGCGGAAACTTATATTAGGCCTTTCTTGAAATCCCATGTAGCATACCGATGGAGCAAAATTGTAGACGTCTTGTACTGTGCAATTTCTATGCACGCCAATGCACTCCAGGTGGTTTAAATTACCCGGAGCCCTCAACGACGGCGTCTCATATAGCCTGGGTCGCTTCGGGAAGTTAAACCCCATAAAACAACGAAAACAAAGCCACACAACGTACACACGCAATTATACCTATACGTATGAGACCCGGGCCTACTACGGGCCTGGCTCAGGCCCGAGCCCGACCCGAGCCCGAAGACCAAGGGCCCGAGCCCGGCCCGGGCCCGATCCAAGAACGCCTTACCCGGCCCGGCCCGGCCCGCGGGCCGGGCCGGGCCCGGGCTTTCGGGCCGGCCCGGGCCCGTGCAGTGCTCTGGTATAAGGTACACTCACTTTGGGGTGAAGGTAGCGTCCAAGGAAGTTCTTAGTCAGGGGCGTAGCCAGAAATTTTTTTCGGGGGGGGGGGGGGGGTTCAATCATACTTTATGTATGTTCGTGCGTGCGTTTGTATGTGTGCGTGTATATATACGCAAGCAAAATCGAAAAATTTCGGGGGGGGTTGAACACCCCCCCCCCCCTTGGCTACGCCCCTGTTCTTAGTGGAATAACGAAAGTTCAGTAGCCGGATCGCAGCTGATGTCTTGACACCAGGATTCACGTGAAGAGAGCTGCTTGCAGTGGGCTTCTTACACACTCCGCAATATCTATCTTATCTGCTTACGAGATAACTTTTTATTAATAATAGAGGACGACACGAGAGTAACTACAATGTGATGAAAAAACTGTATCATTGACACACGTAGAAAACAACACGACTTCTTTCTTCGAGTTCACTATCCAGACTGACATACGGCCCACACCTAAAAAGCTTCTTTTCAGGGGTGAGGGGAACGCCCTCTTCTGTCTGGGGCCGACCGTTGCAGGTGCACCGCGGTGCGCCTCGCATTTCACGACGGTCATGTGTTCTCCGTCACAGGTTCTCGGAGTGCTTGGCTTTTATACGTACTTTTGTTTCCCTCTCTTGCGGGTGGCATTCAATTACGCTCTGGTCTTGCTGTACGCGCTCTCGCGTGCCTGCTGCCTCAATGTGCCGTAGTATGGATACAGACAGAGGAGCTCTGAAAAATTCAAGCTCAGCTTTTCTGTGACTCAAAACGGTCAAAAAGACACAAGCTGGGTCCATCGTCATTATTAAAACGAAAAAAGCGAGCTACGAACTAAATATGTCTATTAAATTTATTTTATCATTAGAACGGCACACATTGATGTTAAGACCATACATAGGTATTAAAATAAGCTCAATTTTCTCATTTAAAACAAAATAATGCAACATATTTTTGCAGCACAATATTTAGCAGTCATGGTCGGGTATAGTTCATCATTTTCGTAAAAATCGGTGATGATTATTTTTTTTAAAACGACCCTAAAATGTTGCAATTTTCGCTAGTTTTGGAATTATGGCCTTTTTTGGGATTTTATAACGAAATAAATATGCAGTGTAGTCGCATAACTTTTTGCTTAATTAGCGAAAAACCTTTCGTAGACTTGTGAGAAATATTTTCAGCTTCAGCGCTTTAGCGAAAACTGCGAAAAAAGACCCTTGAATTTGGGGTCAGCCAGAGGCAGCCGCTCAAAAATCAAAGTTTGGCAATTTTTCAAAAATGTACTGTCAGTCACACAAATTTAATTTTCCGTAGGCCGATAGTACTATTGCTGAAAATTTACGAAAAGTTAACACTTATGTCCACAATGCGTTAAGTTTTTAGTGATAGGCCTCCGAAGTTGTGAAATCTGAAAGTTGCAGAATTGCCTTTTTCCACCTGTTGTGAAACGCGAATTTTTTCCTAGAAATCCGTGACAATTTCCGCAAAACGAAGGTTCATTCCTTTCTATAGAGACATTTGCCCAGCTCATATAAAAATTTCGTGCAAAACAAAAAATAGTCGGGACCCCCCTTGGTCTGTCCTTATCTGAACACACCCTCATGCTGATAGGGGCACACAAGGCTTCAAAAAAAAAGTTAGTCGGTTAAACTTGTATTATACAAAAGTAACGCAGCAGGAGCAAAAGTAGTCAATGCATTACATACAACCACAGCAGAATTATAAATACACATATATAAATATATACCTACATAAAATATACATATATACATAAAAATACGTACATATACACATAAAAAAAGAAATAGTGCAACACATCTAAAAAATGGATAGGAAATGGGTGCAGAAGGCTGCACTAGAAATCCAATTTACATAATCATGTTCTAGAAAGGCACAGGATAAATTTAGCCTGCTACTTTACGTTATTGCTGGCAGAAGCACTGTGCCTTGACTTTGTTTCTCGTGTGTTTTTGTTTACAAATGTAATGTGCCAATGTAGCCTTGTGCGGCAGAATATTAAGAAATTTCTCAGTGCAGCCAACTGAACAGAAAATAGCTTGCCGGATTGGCATCCTTTCCACCAGATTTTTGCACACATTGGAAAAATGTGCACAATAGTTGATTTCATGTCTGCAGGCTGAATCTAATTCCTTTATGTAATTCAGACATGATTCAGAGGTTACTGCAATGGAACCGAGGAGTTTCTCGGGTACACCACTTTCCTTGAGTAGTGCAAAGAATTGGTGTCGTCCATGGAGAGAGCCTCCATCCACTTCAAGGAGTGTTCTCTCACGTATGCACTCACTAGTCCTCAGTTCAAGAAAGCTGTTCACAAGAGTACCAGCGACATGGTACACAACATTTTCATACACCATGTCGGTCGCATCTTGTGAAGATGCCTGCACATCAGATGAATCAGAGGCCTGCTGCGTGCTGTGGCTTGTGGTTGGTGTGCTGCTATAGTTGACAACAATGCAGATGCACTCTCCAAGTTGTTGAGGAAAGCAATTGTTGTCACCTCACAGTTTCCTTGAGAAAGCTTGAAGAGCTTGCCAATCCAAATATGTTTTAGAGCCGCCACGAATTGGTACACATTTGGTGTCTCATTGCAGCCATGTTTTTGACAAATGATTCCAAAAAAGTTTTCTAGGGGATCTTGCTGCAATCAACGTGTGAAAAGATGAGTGAAATCAAAGTCCTCTTTTAAACCAATCCACAGCAACAACAAGACTTTGATTCTAATCTGCCAACCTTTAACAGTGCGCGGCTGCTTGTCCCGAGGACTACCAAAGTGCCATTGGGCAATCCAACTGATGCATGACTCAAGGGAAGCACGGTGTTCCGACCCATCAATCATTGCATACCGCAACTTATCATCCTGATTTTTTGGGGTCGAACTGTTCTGGCTGTCAAAAATCTTATCCATTCTTTCTGTGAACAGAGCTGTAAATTTAGCATCAAGAGGAAGCTCTTGAATGGCAATGAGAGTGGGGAGTGCCACAGAGACAGATTCACTGAATACTTGTGTGGCATACTTCACTCTTATATCAGCCACGGCCGCTGGATGAAAAAGCGCACTTTTTATCCAGCGGCCGTGTGTCAGCAAAGGGCATCTTGTAGATATGTTGCTCTTTGAGCTTCCTTAGCAATCTTTCTTTTTTAGATGTTCAGTTGGTGTGTTAGAGGCGTGATTTGCGAGTATTTTTGTAAAAGGTTTCAATGTACGCCCAGTCAACAACCTCGGAGCCAATCGTGAGCTTGTGTTTTCTCAAATTATTCCGCGTGCATTTTATCAGGTGTGGGATGTAAAACATGAAGTATAGTTTGCAGTTGTTGACAGTAAAACATGGTTCATGAAGAGAATGGATCAGCATTCTTGACAGGCTGACATTGTTTGACCCTTGATCATAGATGACCACTTTTACCAAAAGACCTTTTTTTTTTCAAGCTGCATAATTACATCTAATAGCAGCTTGTGCATTGCAAGAGCTGACGTTGCATTGCGGGACACTGCAAAGGCTACTGGCTGCATCCAAATTCTCGATATGCCAGACACAGCCATTAGAATTGCTGCATTTGCCACACGAGAAGTCCTTGTGTTTCCATCATATGTATAGCCAATCACTATATCTTTTGATTGATCGTACATCAAATGTCTTTTCAAGGCTATTCAATCGAATAAAAGACAGCATGCTTTGTCTTGCAGAGGCCAAGCTTTAATGATTGATTCTATTGCATCCATGGCACCTGGAATGATACCAGGTGTCATTGGGATGTCTGCCAGCCAGCACCTGAGTGTCCGCACATGTGGCAAGTGAAGCATTTCTCTGAGGAAGCGTGAATTGAGAGTGAATTGTTTCATCCATTTGGACCAATGTTTTTTTTTTTTTGGGGGGGGGGGGGAATGTACCAAGCCTGATTCGTGCTTTAAGCAGTTCAAAAAAGGTCCTTTGACAAATCCGGTTCAAGCTTGTTTAAAACCTCCTGCTGCGTTACTCGCCTCGCCTCGTCCCTTTTTTTCATCTGACCGACTGCCTTGCGGTACCTTTCACGTCATGAGTGAAGTGTTAGCAGCTTCTTTTTGGTGCGAAGGGTGTGCACAGAGCTGCGTTTTCTTCGCCCACTTTTTTGGCGTTTCTTGCATCTGCTCCGCGCTGCTGCCCTCCTTGGAAAATTGGAGGCCGCTCGGACTAGGCTCAGCTGAAAAAAAAAAGACATGGAAGAATGCGAAGGTATAGGCTTTCATCAGTCTTGTAGAGAAAAAAAAATCACGATTAAGCTATCAGGGCGCAATCACAGGGCTACTAATATACGGACCACTATGTGCTGCCATGCCATTTTTCATTGGAAGCAATGTGTATTCTGCGACTGAGACAGGAATCATAATTGATTTATACATTCCAAGCATTTTATCTTCAAAGAATCATCCATGATTAAGGAAATATCACAAAGCATTGCAAAAATGAACATTTCATGAAATGCTGAACAGAGGCAATGACATTTACAAAGTGGAGGATTTTGAATTATTCATCTCATAAATAGCTATCTGGGCTGCATAAGCCACATTTACATGAATGCACACCTTGATTGTGCATCATATTCCGCTGGCCTATCTCGCAGAGCTGCACTCATCACAACAAATCGGACAGCACAATTTTCAGTGTGAACTATGTAGGTCCAACTGCACCCACCTTATATTTGAAATATAAATAATTGCGTGAACTAAATCACGGGTTGCAGGCCCTGAACTATATGTATGGTTTTGTCAACATTATAGGTTGTGACAATATTACACAGGCTTAGGTGTCCATATCTACTAGGAAAACATCAAGACTACTGGTCCATACTTCCTTATGCAGATGCAGGATGTGTACTTTGCAATAATTCTCTCTCTCACTTTTTGCACTTACCATCACTTGGTGAAACCTGTGACGGTGGTGTGGGCCTTCTTGTGGTTGTGCTTGGCGAAGCGGCTGTTGAAAAAGAAATAAATATGCTATAAAAGGCTGGCAAGCAGGTATTTTAATACCCTCACTTTGCATTGCACGTGTGAATACTGAGCAACAGACTTATGGAGCAATTTTCACATGTGCCTGAGGAAAACTACTCAGTGTTTTCATCTCTATGGAATGAGCTCAACAAAGAAAGCACTGAGTCTATGCATTGATGTAGAAAAAGAAAAGATATCTATACCACGCAACAAAGTTTTCTTGCAGGGAGGTTGGTTTGTTGTGAACTCATACCGAGCTCCACAAGCACTAGAGGAGTAAGGACGGAAACAGGACAGAGTACAAACTATTTATACTGTGAGATGCCAAAAGCCATTTTCGCTGCTCTATCTCCCTGTTTCTTCATTTTGCGTTTGTGCAGCATGCTATCAGTTCATCCATACCATGTAAACAGTGCACTCAGACATTTTTACTGGAAAGCATGCAAAATGCTTCTCTATGAGTGCAAGCTAACAACATTTTTTTTCCCCTAGAGTACATTTCCTGCATTTAAGGTTTACGTACAGCAATTGTTCTCATAGCACTGGTAAATGAAAAACAGCTGTGGCATTTCTACCTACTGTTCTAATTTCAGAGAACAATCTGCTCGAGTGTGCAGGTGTAGAATACAAAATAGTACCGCTCTTTGTTTTTATTTTTTGCAAGCTATTCGTGCAGTATTACAGTGGCACCACCAACCAAATATTCTGTACCCTTTCATTCCAAGCAGAAAGGTGAAACAGATCCTTGTTCGGTACACCTACCTTCCACACTAGGGGGGCAGTCTCAGCAGCAGGGACGGCAACTCGCTTGCAGTAAACTGGTTGTCTGCAATTAAAGTACTCGAACTTAGTCACCCTACGGTGAAAAAACAGCTGGTAGAGTAAATACACTTGCAAGCTTCTAAAGGCATGGCACTAAGCTTAATAAATGTGCTTGCTTTTAATCTCCACTAAATTATAATTACAGATAATTACATATATCCCGACAATATTCTCTGAATTAAAACTTGATATATGAAACACAACTCGATCGAGTTCTTGTTTTTCCATTGCTTTTGCGAGTCGAAACGATATTGAAAGCTTATAAGGAATTATGGTGTGTAAACGCTAAGCGCAAACAGCGCATTGAAAAAAAATACAGAAAAGTGAAAGGGTGGCGGTGGGGATGGGTCCAGATTAGAGAGGGAAAAAAAAGTGGCCCCGCGCGATAAGCGCGGCCTGTTTCATGAACATCCAAAACCGAGCTTGGCCATGCCTTCGCCCGTTGGAAGCATCACGAGGGAGTAATGAAGAGATAAGCGAAACTGTTTCCGGGAGCTTCCCGAGAGCGAAAAGGGGCAGGTGGGTATCACGCTTGGTTCAAGGTCCCCCGTCGAGCAGCGCGGCAAGGTACGCCGAAGGGAAGGAATGCGGACAATTTACGGCGACAAAAATCCGAGCAGGCGGTCGGTGTGTAAACAGACACACAGATGAGGAACGCGGTGGTTTTCACTTGTGCAACACCGCAGCACACATTCGAATCTGAGGGCAATGTCCCGAGTTCGCTAGTGGGGCCTCCGCAATAACTTTGCGAGCGATACTTTCGTCGGCTGCGAGCACCACCCATAAACTACACGGACATGATGTATACGCACGCATTAAAGCGCTTAAAAAAACAGCTGCAGCGAGCACAACAACTATCCCACTCCGTTAATGTTACTAGCACGCATAAGTTAAAGTAACACGTAACAAAACACCCTGGAGACACGGTTGCATGACACGGTAATCCGAATTGGTTAGATTTCATGAGATAGTAGAGGTAACGTCAGGCAGTGAGGCACGCACATATATACTAACGTGAGCAACCATAACTAGCGAACAGCTCCGCTTTTGAGAGGTGACGCGCGTCGAGCCACAAACTGCAGCCCGCCCACTAATTTTAACTTATTATCGTAACCATTTCTCAAACAGATAGCTGCAGCAACGAATGGCAGCAAGAAAATTCGCTGTTCATTCAGCAGTTTCAAATCATAACGGTCAACGACAGTCAAATCAAAACTTTGCGAACATCTTGGGAAATACATAATAGTGAACGTATAAATACCTGTGGTCAGCAGGGATTCTGAAGAAGTGTTCGCCTTCATTCCCCGAGGAATCGCACCACTTCACGCCGCAATAAAGGTGCGACATCGCTGCTCCTCGCTGCGGTGGTAAAGTTTGCGTTTCTATGCGCTCTCGTGCTTGCGCGTCGTCTGCTTGTGCGCTGCGCAGGCGTGATGGCGGCGGTACCTAGCGGAGCCACGCACAGTCATGTTTACAAAACTTCTTTAAAATTTTGCCTTGTAATACTCGTGGCTGGTTATAGTTTAATGCAGAAGCACGTTTTTATTTACTACTGTGTACTACCGTGGCCGCGTTATTTTATTTTAATTAGGCTTACTGAGGCCTTCACTCCCCGCCCGTACCAGGTTCGCTGCAATCGTTTCGACGGTAGCGACGCCCCATGGCTCGGACGCCAAACTGCCATCATGCCTCGGGCCTGGTCGTAGTCGTAGTCCGTAACCAGTCTTACGCTTTGACCTCCAAGGTGGTGCCGGTGGGAGATTTTTCCTGTGCGTTGTTGAACAATAAAAAATTCGCAGCGGTAGCTAAAAGCCGACTTCTTCTGTCTCTCATTCCCATTAGCAGCCATTCTTTACCTCCAAGGTAGTGCCTGGTGAGATTTCTCCTGTGCGTGATTAAACAATAAAAATTTTGTTCAAAACGCCGTTGATTGATGAAATAAACCAACAAAAGACGCCAGATGTTTTGTAAAAGCAAAACGGAAAAACGCCAGATGTTTCTAAAGCAAAAGGAAAAGACGCCAGCTGCTTAACGAAAGACGCCAGATGTTTTCTAAAGCAATGGTTTTCTAAACAATGAAAATTCACAGCGCACATGTAAAATTAAAGTGAGCTGCAAGTCGTCATAACTCATCGAACCTTTAGTATAAACGCGCCCGATATCACGTCGGTGATGATGTACTGGGCAGAATTCACGGAAGATTCACGGTTTACCGATGAACCTCCGCAGCTTCGCCCACTCATCGTCATTCACTCCGTGGATATGCTGTGATTTTTCTCTTCGCCCGCAGAGCCTCCTCTCCGTTCCCCTCCCGATTGGTCGTCCTGCCACGGCCGTGTCGGCTTCATACAACTCGGCCCTTCGCCTCAGACGGTTGCCGACGCCTGCGCTATATAACCGTAGGACTGCAGCACTGGAACCAAGCTACGGGTCCCCCTCGAACATTCGGTAGATAGAGTAAGGCAGCAGATTAGCCGGTGAACATGTGTCAACATGAAGCGCGACCATTTCACCCGCAACCCGTGCTTTAACCGTCCATCCTTCTTTGCGATTGACGTTGCAAATTTTTTTTAACTGCGCCTCCAGTGCAGGCTACGCTAATTTTTTTCCCTGAATTGCTTAGGTGGGTGTCAAAGGGGTAATTATGTTACTTGCGTGGAAAGAGGTGCTTCATTCGCAAGGCAGCGCATTGTGTGCTTTGGAGTATGCCCATTCGTTCGCGCCAGGTTGCTTTCCGCTATTCCTGGACTACGTTCATTACCAATTCAATCAAAGTTTAACTTGTTAGAGAGAAGCAAACTCTGGACCAATCATCACCAATTCGGCCAAACTCTAACCTGTAAGAATTTTGCGTTTTATGCAGGTTTCACAGGAACGTTGGAAATCAGAACCATTATCATTCAGAATGCAAGCTCAACAGGAGGCATTCTGAAAGATCTACCCAACCAAAAAGATAATCTTGCCACAGTATCTCAAAGCGAAGAGAGAAAAAGGCGGTAAAGGAGAAATGAGAAGCGTCGGCGCTGCTTAAAGGCCAACTCCGGCGATTTTTTGGCCATGTCAAAGTAATGGTGCTTTTATGTTCCTGAGACGCTTCTGTTACGGGCCCAATAGCAGAAATACTCGGCAAATTGGAGAATAATTTTAAATAAGCAAAAAAGCGCAACACCGAAACCGAAACCCAACCGAGTGTACTGTCTACGTATGACGTAGACGTTGTTACGAACGAACCGGAAGTCGTGCGAGGCATGCCGGTATGAAAACTGTGACAGCCGGGACGACCAGCGAAGCGCCGGCCAAACCAACGCTGTCTGTCGCCTTGTGCACAGCAGACGCTCCCTGTAGCGGCCGAAGCGCCGAAGTTAGCGGTGCCCTCGGCTGCGTCACTTCCGCCGCCTTCCCAATACCTACGTCACAGACGCAATGTTGCCAATAATTGTGGGAAGCCAGGAGGGCGTTTGCAGACATTCTTTAAAATTCATTTGCAAACAATCTGTGCATATGTCTCAAGCCTGTAATTTGGCATAAATGACGGAAACGTGCAAAGGAACGTACCCAGCGAATTTTACTGAGATCCATCGACCTCGAAAAATTGCCGGAGTTGGCCTTTAAGCAATGCGTCGTCTGAGTTTTTTCAAACACTGCCTGAAACAAGTGCAATGATTTTGTGCCTTGACGTGCACCCACACAATGTCATTTCATGGCGCCGTATGTCACCGTGGTGCTTGCATAAGTTATAAAGTTATAGAACAGCGAGCGTAAGGCTTTACTTCTCACCTTATATGCATTCGCTGAGTGTAATTATACTCCTGGCACACTCAGACATGCATTGATTTGGTAAATATTCCCAGAGGCTTTTCGGCGCTTTGCAATTCAGGTCGGCTAAAGGGGTTCTGTAAACTTAAAAAAAATGACAGGTGGTTTTTCTGCCCTAACTTGGATTTTCTTCTTCTTGCCCAATTCATCAGCTCTTGGTTGCAAAGATATGGCGCACTGAAATTATATGACATAATTTGTGGTCCTCAACAAGTTGCCCAAGGCAGTAAGAAAAGCCCAAGTTCGCCTGGCACCTTTTCAATTACGGTGTGAACAGAAAGCGACCTGGGACACGAATAAATTTATAATAATAATATTATAATTTTTATTACTTCTGTAAAGTACCGCCGATGCGCCCCGTTTTCTATCACCACGTATGATTTCCATAATCTATGAATTCATGCATTCGTCGTCACAATAACTCACGATATAAAAACCAGAGCTCCCCGCCACCCTTGAATAAAATCCTGCGTCCGCGCCTGTTCCTGACTACCTTTGAAATGCGCATTAGATTTGGAATTGGGTACTTGGAATGGCTAGGCGGAAATAGAAGAAACGGCTTAAAGATCGTGCAAAGCAATTCTGCATTTTCTTTTCTATACCTCTGTTCTTTCGTCGCCTTTGTCCCTCCTTGTCGACCTTCGCTCGATGTCTAACTGGAGCTCTACAATAAATGTGCAAGTTCCGCATTGAGCTAAATATTATGCCTTATTTTTCTTTATTCGTTCATTACGCGGCTGGAACCATAATGGTTGGACCGTGCACTAAGCTTGTCGCCAGGATAACGCGGTGAATTTTGTATGCATTATCGTTCAAGTCGGTTCAGTTCGTATAACGTGTTCGCATATATTTTTGCCTTTGTCTCTCTGCTGCTTGAAGTTCACTATCAATGTAGTTTCGAAAAAGGAGCCGTCGTCACTGTCGACAGCTCTGTTCATTGGTCTTGCCCGCTCCTCGCGAGCTGCCAGATTTTGAAAGCAAAACTGTCTGCGGCTTTGCTTTCAAAATCTGACAGCGAGCGAGCAGAGTAGAGAACAATGTTTTGACCAATTGCTTTGTGAAGCGCGGCCTTCGTCGCATTTCTTTCTGATGAGGACAAAAGACCGGCATTTCAATAGAGTTGAGCAGGGCTCAAGAATAAGTATACCAAACTGAAATAGCAAACAAATAAAGAAACAAGAGCTTTTGAAAGAACTGAAAGGGATATTTGTAACATGAACACGGAAAAGTGATCTTTCCCGTCCTGCATTATCCCGTCAGGGAGCCTAACGCTGAAGTCCGCGTTACTAGGTCGTTTTTTTTTTCGCATTTATTTTCACTCTTTAAGTGTCTCTCTCTGCCTTGAGTTTTCTAAGTCAACACGAATTTTAAGGCTGTCATCACCAGGGATACAGATCGGCCTTACGCATGTTGAGACACTCCACGACGCCAATATAACTTCATGGTACTAAGAAGGCAGCGTTAAGAAAAGCTTTCGTAGCGCTTTTTAACGACGAAGCCGTAAAAACTCCACAGGTGGGCGTGTGCCACAGGAATTGGAGAAGCCCCACTTCCGAGTACAGCAGGTACGAGCGTTAAACCGAAACTCTGCTCGGCGAAGCGGAGCACGTGAAACACGTGAAAGAGAGAGAGACAGAAAGAAAGCAATAAAAAGAGTGAGAAAGAGAAAAAAAATAGAGAGAAATAAAGGCAATAAAGACATAAAAAGATAGACAGGCAGAGAAATACACAGAAAGAGACACACAAAAAAGGCAACGAAAGAAAGAAAGAAAGAGAGAGAGAGAGAACGAAGCAGAGAGAGAGGAAAAAAGGGAAGTAAGAGAAATAAAGATAGAAAGATAGAGAAAGAGAAATAAGTAGAGAGAGGGAGAGAAATACAAAGGAAGAAATAGAAACAAACAGATAAAAAAACGAGATACAATATACAGGAGAAAGATAAAGATTACGAGTGAAAAACAGCGCTAAAAAGACGGGACAACAAAGGACACGCGACCACGGCGCTACATAATTTCACGGTGCTAAGAAGGCAGCGTTAAGAAAAGCTTTCGTAGCACCTTTTAACGACGAAGCTGTAAAAACTACAAAGGTAGGCATGCGCCACAGGAACGCGCAGCCTGTTGCAGCTACAATTTTTGACGTGTTCCTCACGGAATTAATTTCTTTTCAACTTACCACTGAGCATCCCTCAGACAACAAACTGCGCTTGTTAGACTTGGAACTCTTGTTCTCAAATAGCCATGTATGTTGGAGTTATGCGCCCAGGTCTCAAAAGAGCCTTCTCCCTTTTTCCTCTGCGCACTCGAAGATCGTTAAACGCGGATTTGCAAGAGCTTGCATGAAGGCGGTGCTAGACGGGTCTTGTGACCACTAAGTTGAAGCAAGTTTTCTTTCACAAGTAGCACGCCTAAAGCTCGCAGGTTTTCCAGCAACACTTTTGACTAACATTGCCGAAAGCCTAAGCCTCGTGGCAGGCTTTAAAAATAAGCGCTCAGCTGCTGTGCAATCCGAGACAAACTCGAAGCAAACTGTTGCGGTTATCCCGTATGTGCACAAGGTATAGCGCACAATCCCAAGAAAGTTGTCGGCACAGCAGGCGTTAGGCTGTTGTTTTCTGCCCAAAACGAGCTTGGTAGCGCTAGCCAGCAAGTCAACCGAGAGGTAGAGAACAAAAGAAGATGCACTAAGAAGCACAGGCAGAAGTTTGTTGATTGTCGTCAAGGTGTTGTGTACAAGATTCCACTTTCTTGCGGGTGTTATTATTTACTGAAAAACCAAAAAGACGCGTACCATCAAGGAAAAAAGTAAGGACAGGACAGAAAGGGCGTCACTCGCAACTAACTTTATTCCCAGAACATCAGCATCATATATAACCACAGCGACCCTGCGCGCGCACATCGCCTCACAAGCTCGTCAAAAACCCGCGATAACAAGATTAACTAATCGAAGAATGAATCGATGAAACTAAATTCACCCCCACGCAGAGCAACAGATGTGTCACTAACACAGCATTCTTTCTTCTTTCTAATATAGTATGCTTCCATAATTTTACGCGCTAAGACATCGTTACTCTTTCCAAGAACGGAAACACTGGCAAACCCAGGCTCACACTTGCAGGAACTACAATGCACAGGCAAATGTGCTGAAAGTTTATTTTTCACCGAAAGTTCGTGCTCCCTCATGCTGTCGTTTATGCACCGGCCTGTTTGGCCGATATATACCCTACCGCAACTAAGCGGGATCTCGTACACCACGCCAACCGAGCAGGCGACAATAGGCCTTGCGTGCCTCTTCCCACACGGGGAGGGCCTCGGTGCAGAAGAAATGCGTGGGCACAGGCTAGCCAACTTGCGGGGCGCCGAGAACACCAAGGGTACCTTGTACCTGTTGGCCACATTCTTAAGGTTGTGAGCAACCTTGTGCACATATCGCATAACCATGGGCCTTTTTTCCATCGGCTGCCTATTTCTTCTCGATCCCTTCAGTTTCTGAAGGAGGGTTTCCGAGACTGCAACAACGACAGAACCAGGGTAGCCGGCTGAATACAGCCTCGTGACCTGATTATTGAAACTTTCCTGCATTAGATGAGGACAAGATTCCACCAGCGCTCCTTCCAGGCACATGGAAGCAACGGCCCTCTTGACAAGTTTCGAATACTTTTTTCCTTGATGGTACGCGTCTTTTTGGTTTTTCAGTAAGCATGTACCAACTAGCCCAACAAAAAGTTCTATTAAGGTGTTATTATGTCGGTCAAACGGGGAGGTGCGCTAATGACCGCATGCGCGAGCATTCGAACAAGGTTCAGAAACAAGCTACAGATATTCAGTTATCTCTTTATTGTAACAGTTGAGGTTGCCATCCATCTTTTAAAGATACCACTTTCTTGTCAAAATACCATGATGAGCGCGCGCGTCTAATTTCAGAAGCTTATCACATCCACAATAGCGGCGAGGCACGTGTAAGCCTCCCCTCGATTTCCCTTCTTCCGAAGGAGATAGAATTCATGTCCCATTGATTGCCTTACTGCCTCTGCACAGGCTGAGTCTTCAATTTTCTGTGGTTTCATTGCGATAGTGGTGAAGTATATTTATGC